>NC_133660.1:61815226-62445851 GCF_037893015.1 Macrotis lagotis | reverse complement strand
ATGAACAAATGCATCATAGCTGATCATCACCCAATGTTGCTTTATTGTGTACCATATTCTTCTGATTGTGTTCATTTCACTCAACATCAGTTCATGGAAGTCTTTCCAGACTTTTCTGAAGTCATGTCTTTCAAGATTTCTTATGGAAACAATAGTTCTCCATTACATTCACATACCACAATTTGTTCAGCCATTCCCCAATTGATGGGCATTCCCTCAATTTCCAATTTTTTAACACTATGAAAAGAGTTGTTATAAATATTTTTGGACATGGGGATTTTTACCCTTTTTTGTGATCTCTTTGGTATACAGAACTAGTAGTAGTATTGCTAGATCAAAGGGTATTCACCATTTTATTGTCCTTTGGGTCTAATTCTAAATTGCTCTCCAGAAAGACTGGATAAGTTCACAACTCCACCAACAATGCATTAGTGTTCATAGTTTTCCATCATCCCCTCCAACATAGATCAAATGATCCTTTTTAGTCAAATTGGATAATCTGATAAGTGTGAGGTGGAACCCCAGAGCTGCTTTAATTTGCACTTCCCTAAACAATGATGACTTAGAACAATTTTCCATATGTTTATAGATAGCTTTAATTTCTTCATCTGAGAAATGTCTTTCCATATCCTTTGGCTATTTATCAATTGGGAATGACTTTTTTAAAAATAAATTTGACTCGGTTCTCTGCATATTTTAGAAATGAGTCCTTTGTCAGAAACACTAATTGTAAAAATTATTCCCCAGTTTAATGCATTCCATTTAATCTTGGTTGCATTGGTTTTGTTTGGGCAAAACCATTTTAATTTGATGTAATCAAAATTATCCATTTAGTTTTTCATAGTGTTCTCTATCTCTTATTTCATCATAAACTACTCACCCTTTCAAAGATTCTACAGTTAAATGATTCTTTGTTCTCCTAATTAGCATATGATATCACCATTTATGTCTAACTCTTCCCATTTTGGCCTTATCTCAGTGTAGGGTGTGAGATGTTGGTTTTATGCCAAGTTTTTGTCACACTATTTTCAAGTTTTCTTAGCAGTTTTTATAAAAGAGTGAGTTATGTGGATCTTTCTCCTAAAGAGGGATGTAACCAGTTTAATATTATTGAATAACAGTTTCTTTCTTTCCCCCTCTTTACCTTTTCATTTATCTCTTAAGTTTCCTGTTTAAAGATCTTTTTTTTTCAGTTCTGGTCTTTTCATCAGGAAGTTTGAAAGTCACTTATTTTGTTAAATGTCTATTATTACCCTTGAAAGTATATGTCTAATTTTTCTGGGTAGTTAATTCTTTGTTGTAATCCAAGCTCTCTTGCCCTTGGGAATATCATTTCAGGCCCATTGATCCTTTCATGTTGATGCAGTGAGTTCCCATTTCATCCTTATTGTGATTCTGTGAGTTGCTTCTGTCTGACCACTTGTAGAATTTTCTCTTGATCTTATAATTCTGGAATTTAACTAAATTATTCCTTGATGTTTTCATTTTGGAATCTTTTCAGGAGGTTATCTGTGGATTATTTCAATGACTACTATACCTTCTGGTTTCAGGATATCTGGAAATTTTTCCAAGGAATGCTATCTGGGCTCTTTTTTGATCACAACTTTCAGGTAGTACACTAATTCTTACATTATCTCTCCTGGATCTATTTTCTATGTAAGGCTTTTTTTTTTCCAATGATGTATTTTACATTTTACTCTATTTTTTCATTTTTTTAAAAAAATTATTTAGCTCATTCTTGGTTTCTTATGAAGTTATTAGCTTCCATTAGACCCAGTCTATATTTCAAAGAAGTATTTTCTTCAGGTAGCTTTCGTATCTTCTTTTCCATTTGGTCAATTCTATTTTTAAAGGAACTATTATCTTTGTCCATTTGCCCAATTATATTTTTGAAGGAATTATTTCCTTTTTGAACTTGTCCAATTGTGTTTTAAGAGGATTTGATTTCTTCTGTCACTTTTTGTTGCAGGATATTAAATTTCTCTTGCATTTCTTTTCCCAATTTTTCTGAGCTCTTCCAAGAGATCTTTTTGAGTTGGAAATCAGTTCTCCTCTGAAATTTCAAATGAGGTACCCTTCCTGACCTCCTTTTACTGTTTTACTCATCCTTATCTCCAAAGTAACTTTCAACAAGCCCTGCTTTTCTCTGACTTTTCTTGCCCATTATGGGATTTGTTACTAACCCAAGGTTCTTATGTTGGGGGGAGGGGATTGCTCACAAACCTTCAGTGGTGAGCACTCTAAAGGCTTGCTAACTGGGCAGGGGTTGTCAATCTTAGGAGCTCCAGGAGGCTGCTCAGTGGAGCTACTGATAAGGAACTCCAGAAGCTCTCTCTCCAGTATGTCTTTACTTCGGCTGTCAGCTGCCCACTTCCTGGTCCATTGAGAAAAGTGGGAACAATTGAGGCCATCTCTGGGCTGTCTGTGCTGAAATGCCAGGCCCCCTGGGCTGGGAAGATCAGCAATAGCTGAATGGGGCTTTTGGGCATCCATGCAGTAGCTCTTCCAGCCTGCCCACAGCACAGTTGACCCACCCAGTCAAAACTGAGCAATCTCAGGTTAATCCCCACCTCACTACTCTGCCAGTGAGTTGGATTTCTATTCTTTACCCTGAGTAAACTCCTTCCTTGACAAACTTTGATGTCTGTTTTGCTCTTTTCTTTTGTGGGTTCTGACATTTCAAAATATCAAGAGTTTTGATGAATCTCATTTCTGAGGGAAATCCAGAAGAGTTTAAGAAGGTTCCTGAATTCTCTCTGCCATCTTTGTCAGAAGATCAGTATTTTGGTTTTTAAATACTTCTTATGTAAGTAGCCAGGAAAATAAATAACTTTCCTATACCTTATCTACTTTGTAGGAGCTAACGTTCTAGTAGGAGAAAGAGCACACAAACAACTATGCACATACAAGGTAATATACAGAATAAATTGATAATTATCTCAGAGGAAAGTTCATAGGATGGGTAAGAAGGGGAGGAAAATAGAGGGCAAGAGGAATCCCTTGTAGAAGGTAAGGTTTGATTTGAGCCTTGAAGGAAGTCAAGGAAGCTAGAGATGGGGAGAGAGAATATTCCAAGTTTGGGGAACAGCCAGTGAAAAAACACAGAGTAGAGAGATGGAGAATTGTGTGAGAGTAACAATAAGAAGATGGATCTTCTGGATAGTAGAGTACATAAAATAAAATGTAAGAAGACAGAAAAGGTAAGAAAGTGTCAAATTGTGAAAAATTAAAGTCTTAATCTATCTGTCTCTTTCTCCTGCATTCCCTTCTCTTATTTCCTTCTTCCTTTATATTCTCTACCTCTTTTTGCTTCTTTCCTCTCCTTATGGATGTATCTAAACACACACACACACACACACACACACAGACACACACACACACACACACACACACACACACACACATACATATATCTTGTTGATTACCTATGCTTGTAAGGCAAATATTAAAAGTCTCAAAAGCTTGACATGTACTTTAGATCTAACATAAATCTTAGAGCCATTGAGTGCAACTACTTACTCTTATAGATGACAAAACTGATATACAAGGAAGTTAGATAACTTTTTTAGAACTTTTGATGTTTATAAAGAAAGTCCTAGGGGAGATCTAGTAACACTATAGGCTTATTTTTCCAATTACATGTTCTACTCTATTTGTATACATATATATTTGATACTCTTCTGTTTTCTTCTATAAGCACATATATAATCACTAAAATTTACATTTTCTTATGCAAATCTCTTTCATGTAGTTCTTCTATATTGAAATATTTATGTTTTCTGATGCTTATTAAGTTTATAGTAGAAAATACATTATTAAAATACTCAGATCTTGCTATAATCTTTTCCTGTGTATAAGATTTAATCCTGATTTGACAAAGATATGCTGACAAATAGACTAAGATTAAGGCTAGCACCCAAAACTCACCTTTTAAGAGCACTTTAAAGTTTATAAACTACTTTCTCACAAATAATCCAATAAAATAGTATATTTCAATATATTCTATACTTTCTAGATGGGGGGGTATTAAATTAAAAGAAGTTAAATGACTTATGTTCTCACAAAAAATTTAAGAACTAGGATTTGAATTTCTCTTGACTCTTGAACTATTATCATTATACTGTGTTCTCTACTATTGCCTCCTATAAAAATCATTCATTTATACCACCTCATCACTGGCTCTTTCCCTCTTTTCTTGCTATACTCTCTTGCTGACTTAATAAACTACAATAATGAAATAATCATCATCTCTCTTCTGGGATAGACATGATTCAGACTGGTTGGATCATGGTTGCAAGTAGAATGATAAGATACTTGTAGAGAATCTAATATTAACAAAAAGTAATAATAGCTATAGTTAACATTTATATAGAATTTTAAGATTTTGCAAAACACTTTACCAATATTGTTTCATAGCATCTTTACAACAAATATTTCTCAGTGGCCCCATGTTTCCAGAAATGAGTTGGTTAAGCTGTCAACCAGACCTCTGGCTGACAAACTTTCTAATGATCAGTAAAAATTGTCACAGTTCTTCCTGACATGGATGCGCAGCTCAACCAGATGCAACAAACATGAAAAAAATTTCAATTTCACAATTTAAGGAATCCCAGTAGATCAGAATTTCTATACATGGCCTAGCTTTGATGCATGACTACTGTTGATTTTCTCAGTAATTTAATTTCACACCAACAATAATAGCATATATAAGCATGTGATTATTTCCTCTATAGTTCTGCCAAAATTTAATTTTTAAATCTTTTAACAATTTAGATAGTTTGCCAAGATATTAAGGATCTATGCCAGACTTATTTAAACTTTCATTTCTATGATAATATTTGGAGATATTTTTTAGGTAATTATTGATAAACATCTCTTTTTTAAAGAACTCGTATAAACTATTGATCATATATCCTTTGGAGAATAGATCCTCCTCAAAATTTTCATAATTTAATTTTTAATACCAGGTTTTTGTAAGAAATATGTTCTGTAAATAATTTATAGTCCTTTGTTTTCTTTTTATCCTGAATGCATTGTTTCCTTGTTCAGAATCTGGATACAGTGGGAGATTTTGGTCTTTTTAAGCTATCTTTTACAAAATTCCATCCATCTACTTACTTTTCTATATTTTCTATCTGTTGAATATATAAGAGATGTTTTCCTCTTCAAAAGTGCAGGTACTATATCATTCTATTTTCTTCTGTTTTCTTTAAAATATGTCTTCATTGATCCACTTTGAATTTATAGTAACATATGCAATGAGATAAGGGTCTAATGATATTTTACACTATAGTGCTAACTTATTTTCCAAAATTTTTTCTTGAATATTGATTTTCTTTCTTAATGTTTTGTGAATGTTTTTGACAAACTTTATTTCATTAAATGCATTTAACTTTTAATCTAGATTAAATTAATTGGTATGATTTACTAATTATCGGGTTTTTTAAATTGCTTTCTTTCTTTGACCAGATAAAGTCATCTCCCTACTTCTAGTTCATACTTTACATAGCTATCAAACTGATCATCCTAAAGCAGAGGACTTACCATATCACTGCCCCCCCCTTTCCCTTTTAGCTGTTAAAGCCTTTTACAACCTGACTTCTTCCTATCATTCCAATCTTCTTATACTTTATTGTCTTCTATTTACTCAGTGATCCAGTGATACTGAGTTTATTTTTTTCTCCCACAAGACAGACCATCTTTCAATTCTGAACATTTTTACCCATTGTCTCCCATGACTAGAATGTTCTCTCTTTCATCTCTAGACCCTAGATTCCCTTCAGTACCCAGATGAAAAAAAAATACTTTATAGGTGAAGCCTTTTCTAGTAATCCTTAATGTTACTATCTTCCTATTTATATTAAATAAACCTATATATTTTTTGTGCATAGTTACATTATAACCCCCATTAGAATGCATCAGCAGGAAATATTTGTGCCTATCTTTGTGTACCCAAACCTTAGCACTGGGTTTGGCATGTTGCAAGGAATTCAATGAACTTGGGTTGTTCTTGATTTGAAAATCATCTCTTTGTAACATACTATGAAATGTGATAAAGCTTGTTTTCTTACTTTCTATTTTTCCTCATCATTTTATTTACTATTTTAAAAATCTATTTGTCCCTCCATATCCAGTTTAACATTATATCATAATTTTCTAGAAGTTAGTTCATTGGTATTTTGCTTGTTATTTCATTATATTCATGTAATTCATTTGAATAGTGTTATAATATTTGCTTTCTTGACTGGACTTAATCTTATACAAAGACATTTCTTTATTACTTTATTCTTTTCATGTTTCCATAAAAACTGTCCTTTATATTTGTCTTTTTATTATTCATGTATTTATTTTGGTGGGTTAAAACCAAATATTTTGTACATTTTATGATTATAATAAATGACATCTTTCTTTTTTGGGTGGTATTTGCTATGTTATAAAAAGCTATTAATTTTGTGCATTTACTTTTTACCTTTCTAATACCATTAATTTAGATAAGTTAATTTTTGCATTGAGTCTCTTGGGTTTTTTGAATATACGATCATATTAACTGCAAATGGAAATATCACATTGTAGCCTCTTATTTGTCTACACTTGCTCCCTTAATTTCTTTTTCTTACCATATTATTATAGCTAGCATTTTTGATATTATGGCAAATGACAATGGGGAGAGTAAATAGCCCTATTTTAATTAAACCTTTTCCTTAATGCTCTTTTCCAACTCAAATTATTGTGTACTTAGCTATTTGTAGGTTATATTCCCAATAGAATCACTTTCTTGAAAGCAAGGGTTTTGTTTATATGCTTCTGTGTATGTATTTCTTGGTATGGGTGTGTTCTTATCTTTCATACCTTATATAGTTATTTGTATGTATATATGTACGCATCTATGTTTCTTTCTCTTTCTATCTGTTTTGTGGGAGAGTGAGGACAGAGAAGAAATGAGTCTATGAACATGTAGAATTATCTCTACCCCCTTGTTGTTTTCAAAGAGACAAAGACTTGACTTGCATATGAATAGGATTTAAGTGAGGTAGGACTGTGCAAAATTACCAATCTTGCTCCCTCCTCCATCTAGGTCCAGAGGCAAGATATAAATCAGAATGACTAGAGAAGGCAGGCCCTGGATACAGAGGGAGATTTTGGTCTTTTTTAAGCTAAGTCCTTTTGTAGGTTATAGTTTGTCTGAGGCAACATACATTCAGTGATTAAGGTCAGGTAAGAAATATGAAAAAAAAATACTCATAAGCAATAGTGTTTTTTAAATCTTACTATCTGGATTATATGTTTTATTAATTGTTAATTTTATAATGCTGAACATATCATGTAATTAAAACTAGCTGGTTTGTTGATGTATATCTATATATTATAGTTCCTGATAGTTTTTCTATTTTTCATTTATGCATTTTTGCACTTTGATTTTGCTCAAACCTATTTTGTTTACATTTTAATTGTTAATTAATGTTACTAATCTTTATAAAATAAGTCACTTTTATTTATCAGGTTTTTAGTTTTGTTCTCTATTTTCTTGGTTTTCTTTTCATTTGAATAATTTATGGCTTGTAATTGTTCTTGGCATTTGAATTTTCTCATTTTGAAATTACAAACTTGAGAAAGTGATTTTCTCTTTATGTATATGTGTGTATATGTATATATATATATATATATTGAAAATATAAAATGATCTGTTAATTGTCATGAATGTATCTTATCAATGTAAAATGCTAAGGACTTCCATGAGTTTTGCTTTAAAAAATAATAATTAAATTAAATATATATTAACCCTTAGAGGCTGTCATAATAAAAGACAAATGTTCACTACTGGAGTTTAGTCTTAAGAAAAAGAAAAAAGAATTAGGCTAACTTTTACATTTATTAATATTTCTCTAAGTTCACTGGTTACATGGATGTTTTTGAAGAGACTGACAAGAGAACCAAATCTCCAAAATGGAGTCTTGAATTGGAATTTTTTTATACAGTGTGATTATTAGAATATGGCATCTAAAAAGTCACCTCCAAGTTGTCCAAATAAAGAAGGGAAGGGACCCAAACTTATGATAGAAGTAGAAGAACTGGATATCAGTCATTCCATTAAAAGGAGTGCCTTATCAGTTATGTTAAAGACCTTCACAAAAGGGATATGAATCTCTTCTCCTCTAGGATGTTTGCATACCCAGTGATCTCTGATACAATGGGATTAGAGGTCATCATTTCATCAATGTCTTATTGTTATTGTTATTATTTCTAGTGGTATCTAGAGTTTCTAGTTTCTAGTTTAGGCACTGTAATTTTATAGTCCCTCAGAGGTGTTAACATTTCTATCAGCAACCAAGTCCTCTGTTGATCAGGATCTTTCCATAATTATAGTTCTCCTAGTCACTTCCTCTACTTTTTACATGATGAAAATGTCATTAAAGCATGTTAATGTTTTGGAAAAGAACAGCAACAAAGGATAGATTTGGTGAAATCTGACATTCACTATGATATCATATTTATGCCAAATTTGCAATATTTTCTTCCTTCCCCCTCAACCAATTCCCCTTTTGCTTCAAGACATCTCAGAAACCATCTTCCATTAACCAAGGGGATGATACACCTGATCATCTCATTAATTAAGTATTCTCTTTCCCACTTTCCCAAAATATCATTCATTTAAGGTAACTTTTGCTACTTTGTATCTACTTTATATATATATATATATATATTAATACATGTTCATATAATAATAACAGTAATGATAATAATAATATTTTGTAATTCTTTAAGACTGCCAAGAATTTTACAAATATTTAAGTTCTTACAGCAACCCTCTATTATTTTATTTTCCACAGATTAAGAAACTGAGTCTGAGGGCAGTTAAGTGATTTGCCTAGGATTCCATAGTTAATGAGTATTTGAGGTTGAATATTAATCAGATAAATTAAATTGTATTGCAATATTAATAATCAATATTTGCAAAAAAAAGATGACAATGAGATAACATATACCAAGGATATTTATAGGTTATATACACTGTGCTGCAAAAATTGAAGAGACTGAGAAATTCTAGAAAAACCTTAAAAATCCTCTGAATCCAATCAATTCATATTTTAAATATTTAATACATATTTCAAATTTGAGGACTTCAAGAGGAGAATAAATGAAGATAAAAAAAATCTTGGATAATTTTATCAGAAATAAGAAATGAGAGAAGTCAAAGATTTCCATACCCTATGTCCCAAATAGTTTCTTTGAGGAAAAAAATCAGAAAATGTACTAGATGGGATTAAAAAACTAAACAGCATGATAAAAAATTAATTATTTACATGTTAATAGATAGGAAATAATCCATCATCAATATGGAAATCTGACCACTAATTCAGGATTAGCAGTTATATCTTCCTAAACCCTCATTTCATAGATGAAAAAATAAAGGACAAAACATGTTAAGTGATTTAACCAAGGTCACACATGGTGGTAAAGCTTACAGTCAAATCATGTTCACTGATTTGATTCACTCATTAACCCATCTTCTTTATTTCAACAGCATTAATTTTTTTTACTAAACTGACACTGAGAAACAAACATATATAACACTAGAGAGATTTCCCTTTTTTACATACTAAGTCTCTAAGTATTTTTGAAAAGAAAATCATTAGTGTTTCTGGCTATTCCTTTATGATAGAAATTTTGCTCTGAGGTTTGTCCTCCTCTGGAGACAGTTAAGTTGTACAGTTGACAGATTGTCAGACCTGGAGTCAGGAAGACTCATCTTCCTGAGTTCAAATCTGAACTCAGACACAGTTGTGTGATCCTGGGCAAGTCATTTAACCCTGGTTACCTTTGCTCCTTGTCTATAAAAAAGAATGGCAGAAGGAAATGGCAAACTCCAGTGTCTTTTCCAAGAAAACCCCCATTGAAGTCAAAGAGAGTGGGACACAACTCAACAAGCTAAATATCTACCTAATATCAATGACTTACCCTTTTAATTTATCTTAAATACTTCAATAGTCATATTAATTTAACTTTCTTTAGCCTCCATTCAGTTGTTTTTAAAACACTGAGCTCCATTTCATTGTGTCACACTAATTTCATTTTAAATGATTGGATGATGTAGTTGTGGTCCTTTAAACAGTATGGCTGCTCAGAAATTCCAAAATTGAGCTACATTAACCATTCCCTCCACAAATTGCTTGAATCATTTCATTTTTTTGTGTTAAAATTTTTTCTTATAAATCATTTCTTACTTTTTCTTGGAAGCTGACAAGGATCAAGTCCTTTATCTTTTAATTTCATGTATATATTTTAAACTCCTTTCTTATTGTTATTAGGAAAAAATTCTGAAACTTGTTTTTTAAAACCATTTTATGTTTTCAATTTTGGTTTTTAATAACAACAAATATTTATTTGTAGACTTAGACTTTAATAGCAATGTGTTTGAAGGAATTAAATGTGAGACTCATACCTGGTAGCATTCTTCAGTTTTTGTTATTTTTCAATCTGTCCCTTATAATCAATAATCTAGGAATAGAATTAATGATCAGATACTATTTTCTTCTACTTTTATGAAAACTCAATAATTCTTAATTTCCTCAAATCTTTTTTCTAAGTGATTATATTCAAATATATTTCCATCTCATTGATTTTATTAGATTTACTTTTTAATATTTTATAAGTTTTTTGTTGTCTCCTTTATTCATTCTGCAACCTTTCAGGTTTACTGTGAATCCTTTGGAATCAAGGTCATAGCATTGATCTGAGTTTTCAAGTCTTTTAATATTATTTTCATTTGTATTATTTTTCTTTTCATTTGCCTTATTGTTTGGGTTCATAATTATATTTTTCGAACATTACCTAGTCTCATTCCATCCTTTGTTTCATCTTGTGAATTTTTGTTAATCAAAGTCTTCTTTCAAATTTTTTATTATAGAAGTTTTTATGTTTTGAGACAATTATGACATTGTTTCAAATCCCATCTTGTAGATTTTTTTTGCTTATGTTTCCTTTGGTTCATAATATTTTGTTTTTTGTTGAAGCTCTTGCTTTAGTTTGCTAATTTCTTCACATGATTTAAAATTTTTCTGTTGGGGATTGTGGATACATTTCCTTTAAATGTTCTTTAAATGTCTGTTGCTTTTTTTATGAGGAAACTATTGAGGAAACAGAGTCCTTTGTAACTTTTCTTTTTGCCATCTTCTTACAATTACTTTGATATAATTTTTAGATGATCTTAAGCATTGTAGAATATAATAGTTCTTACTCAATGGGCCAAATAGAAGTTTATTCTCAGAGTTTATACTGGAACATTTTATAGACTGGTATCTTTTTTGTGTGACATGAAGAAAATTATGAATAGATTTTCTTCTCTTTGTTCAATATTCAGTTGTTCTAGATTCTGAACAAATTTCTTTAGTAATAACAGGATTTAAAGTTGGAAGGTATCTTAGCAATTATCTAATTTAACCCTCTCATTTCCCATATGAAGAGCTGAAATTTAAATTACTTTCAAGTGCCACAGAGCTAGTAAATAGCATTGCCCTTTCACCAGGTATTCTGAAGACATTTTTTTCTCTTCCATTACATGGTATCATTCAAGAGACTTTTATTTCCATTCTTGCTTTGTTCAGAGCACAATGTAAAGTATTAACAGTATGTCAATATGAAATGCATATTTACTATATATTGATGTATATAGATATTAATCAAAATATTAATATCAATTGTCTACTTGTGCTCTACCTGTCAAGATCTTATATCTACATCTATGCATTTATATCTATCTTATGAATATATATCTGTCTATATCAATCTATATTTTTCTTTTATAGAAAGATATTCTATATCAGACATACATACAGATATACATATATATTCATGTATGCATGTATCTTGGAGTATAATCATCATTCTAAAGAACACAAGTGGACAGTCAATAGTTTTACAGGGAATTTTTTAAAACTTTTCCTAATAATCAGAATAAAAGTATGAGATCAACAAATTCAGAAGGAAATGATTTATTAAAAAAAAATGAGCCATTCTCCAAAGGTAAATGGCCAAAAGATAAGAACAGTTTTTAAAGGAAAGATTCAAATGACCATCATATTTTTTAAAATAGCCAAAATCATTGAAAAGAGAAATATAAACTAAAACAACACTGGTATTTCCCCTCACACTCAGTAAATTGTCAAAAAAAGTGACTATATGAAATAGTTAATTTTGGAAAGATTCTGGGGAAACAAACAGGTTATGTGTATAGTGATAGAACTGTACATTGGTTCAATTATTCTAGAAAATGAGAAAGAGTATGATATATTGCATCCCACACCTAACACCTGCTAATTGAATGACCCTGGGTAAGTGAGTTAACTCAGTATTTTTGGCATCTTTCAATGACTATATAACTTGCAGAAAAAATGCCAGCATACATTGCTAGAGGGAGTCTTGTTATTCAGGAGTTCCCTAAGTTAATGAAATTGTAGACCTAGTCTTTATTCTAGAAAATAATTCAGAACTGTGGGCAAAAATCATTAAACTTTCCCTTCTGCTTGACATAGAGAATACATTAATGAGGTATATTACCCAAGGAGGTAAAAGAGTAAACATGGTCCCACATACAAAAAATATTCATGTCAGTACAGCACTCTTTGTGCTAGTCAAAAACAAAGAAATCTACGAAAACAAAAACAAGGAACTAAAAGAAAAGCCACTGATTGGGGAAAATGTCTGCACAAATAAAATGATTATTATCAAATGATAGCTTTCAATACTTCTTATCAGAATCAGTTATTCTTAATTGTTCTCCTTCCCTCTAATGTTTCTCTCTCTACTCAAATCCCATAATTCTTACTTAGAAATGTTTCCCTCCCCCTATATGAGCTCCCTACTCAATAAAGTCCAGTGACTTCCCATTATTTCGAGCATCAAATAGAAACACCTCTGCAACTTTGAAATCTTCACCCATTCTAACTTTGCAATCACATTTTACATTACTCCTTTTTGATTCTGCCAGTCTGAACTTGTTGTTTCTGATATAAGATGCTGTATCTTTAACCTCTATGTCTTTGGTTGGCTGTCCCTCTTGGCTCTATTTCCTTTCTTCTCAAAAATCTTGAAATGGCTGATTTTCTATAAGAATTAGCCTAAGCAATTTCTGTAAGTTACTTGTCCTGGTTCACCCTTCTCTTGGAAGATTATCTTCTAATTACTTTGTGTTTTGTATTTACTTAAAATGTAATACTTTCCTTTTCTATTAAAATGTAAAGACAGACATTTCTTGTAGTGTCTGTATTTTAGCACAAAAATTCTGGCATATATTAGTTTCCTAATGAATGTTTTCTGATGACTTATTTGATGTTGAATGGATTGGAATATTTTATTTTCATGCTCTAAGAAATGATTAATACAAAGAATTCATATAAGCCCTGGAAGACTTGCATAAAGTGAAAAGTAAGCAGAACCAAGAGAACAAAATATGCACTTCTACAATAATGCAAATGAAAGTGACATTAAAAAACCTCAAAACTCACATCAATGCTACTATGACCAACCTTGATTCCAGATGATTCACAGTAAAGCATCCCTTTCTCCTTTTAGTAGATAGGAGAGGCAGATCCTGCCAGATATGGTTAATGTTTTCTCCCCCCCCCCCCTTAGAACTCTCCTTTTTTTCATTTCTTCCCAAAAGGAGCAACATTCTTTTTTGTTTGCTTTTGCAAAACAATGTGGCTAAGTGACTTGCCCAAGGCCACACAGTTAGGTAATTATTAAATGTCTGAGGTGTAATTTGAACTCAGGTCCTCCTGACTCCAGGGCTGGTGCTCTATCCACTGCACCATCTAGCTGCCCCTGAGCAACATTCTTTATCTGGGACTAGGTACTAGTAAATAGCAACCCCATCTCATTCCACCACCCACTTTGAAGCCTCAACATAATATTTTCACTTTTTAATCAGAGCTATTTTGTGAAGTAAAGTTAACAATTTATAATGTCCTAACCATTATAAAGATTTTTGCGTGAATGAATGAATTTAAAAAAACACTAATTTAACACTCCCTACTTGACAGATATAAATACAAATACAACAAGAGTCCCTACTCTCAAGGACCTTAGATTCTATTAGGAAAAGATCACACATATAGGGGAATAGCAGACTGGGAAAAGAGTTTTATTTTGTAGTATCACAGTGTAGCTATAAGACAAGGCTCAATAACACATCCTTCCTAGAGCAATAGAAGTGGTGATTTGATTAATGTTCTCACCACAGAAATGAAAAAAAGGATTGGTAAGGATAATGGACTAGCTTATACTGTTCCCTTTAAAAATATATGTATTTCAATACTTCCATGATGAAACATCATCACCACTTTTATAATTTGAATTTGTTTTCTTATTCTAATGAGAATATCATGTTCTCATGATTCCCTGGTTGAACTGCATTATTGCATTTCCCAAGGTATTGAAACTCCATGAGAGCCAAAGAGAGCAATTTTAAAGATTTCATACATCTTGAATGAATGAGTAAATTATCAGAAGAGCTCATAAGCATCTCAGGAAAATCACCACTTTTAGCTCATTAAATATCCAGCATCTCTTGGAGTAAAGAATAGATTTGTTTGTTTACAGTGGGCAGCCATGAATACCTTGCTATGGCTGATTACCACTCAGACTACTGGAAAATGGAAGTGTTATACACAGCAGCATCTGCTCTGCTGGAATACTGCAATGCCCAGATTGCCTATTACAGAATTCCAGAGACTGTTCGCCAGCAATAGACTTCATTTTGCCAATGGGTAATTTGCAGTTTGCTGTGTCATCAGAATTCGGGCTTGTCACATCTCCTGCTCATCACAGCCCATCCAGTGCCAAAGTGCTATTGAAACAGCTGTCAGGATGGCGAGGAACTATAGAGAAAAAAAGGCAGCAAGTGACAGCAAGAAGCCTCTGAAAAGCTGAGGTGGACAGCGGCAAGTGCACTCCAAGAGACAATAGTCCGTTGCCCAGCATAGGGTCTGACATCATTGAATGCACCGACAATGTTGCCTGTGACAAATGAAAGCCTGGAGTCAACAATACCCAAAGAAGCTTCAAAATTAATCAGGTGACCAAGGAACACAATGCTAAAGGTTTCCATCAGAAAAGCAAAAAGATTCATAGGAATTAGAGTCACACAAGAGTGGCAGTCAAACTACAGGTCTCTGTGGGTGATCTTTTTAGAGGACATAGATGCTAGGTGCCCATAGCCCTACCATCAGATCTAATGTGGACTGTCTTAAAGCAAATATTATAATTTATACTTCTTCCTGGCAATTAGTAGACTATTAACAATGCAGTCAAATATTTGTGATAATATAGAATATGTAATATATAATTTTACCATATTATAAACATGGATAATTTTGTTCTCAAGCATGAATTACTACCTCCTGGGCAACTAGGGGGGTGCAGTAAATAGAATACTAGTCCTGAGTTCAAATCCAGCTCCAGATACTAGCTGTGTGACCCTGAGTAACAGTTGTCTCAGTTTCCTCATCTGAAAAATATGCCAGATAAGGAAATGGCAAACCACATCAGTGTCTTTGCCAAGAAAATGACCTCACTAACAGTTAGATGCCTCTGAAATAACTAAGCAGCAATAACAGTCTGTTTAAACAGTTGTGTTTAAAAGGATAGCTAGCCTCTATGAATAGGATGAGTTAGAGGTTGCTTCTACATTAAATGAACAACACTCTCTCATACTTTATGAAATAAAATTACTTACTAGGCATGGGATCAGAGATTTAGAATTGGAAATTACCTTTTTTTATGCCACTGAATTTAATCCTCTCAGCTCAGAAGTTAAATGACTTTTTTATGGTCACACACTAGTAAATAGTGAAGAAATTCAATGAAGTGCAGGTAAATGGCAGGAGTAACTATGACTCTCTTAACACAGACAAATATCTTGTCATCTCATTAGTAGAGGCAGCTAGATGGTACAATGGATAGAGTATTGTCCTTGAAGTCTGGAAGATGGGAATTTGTATCCAGTCTCAGCCACTTGACTATTATTGACATTGCAACCTTGGAAAGGTCACTTATCCTGACTGATTCACATCCAGGACCATATCCAGGCATCTTGATTCATATCTGGCCACTGGATCTAGATGGCTCTGAAGGAGAAAGTGAGGCTGGTGACTTAGCACAGCGCCCCCCCCCCCCACTCAAACCAATTCCTGTGCTTGTCATGTCATTAACCCCCTGATGTCATAGTCTCCATCAAAAATGAAGGACAAACATCTTTTTCTTTAGGTGAGATTGGAATCAAGGTCTTCCTGGGAACAATTATAGCAGGCTATTCCCATTTAGGATTTTCCTCAGATTGCCTTTCAATACTCCTGAATTTTTTCATTTAGTACCCACAATCACCTTCAAGTCTCCTATTTGGAAGAGACCTTAGTGGTCAATTAGTTCAGTCTTCTCTAAAATTCCCAAAGCCCTTCTGAAAACATCCATGACAGCCTTCAACACTCCTAGTGACAGGGAGTTCATTATTTCACAAGACAGATCACTCTTATGTTGCATATTTTTAACTATTGGAAAGTTCCTCCTTCTGTAGAGTTGAAATCTAACTCCTAGTAAATTCTACCTACTAATATTTCCCTACAAAATAACATGACATAAATCTACTCCCTCTTGCACATGACAGCCTTTCAAATGTCTGAGAGCACAGATCTTAACTCCAGTTTCCTTCACTCCCATTCTAAAGATTTCCTGTTATATTGGTTCAATTGAATTCCTATGATTGATGCCCAGAGAATTTCATGTGAGTCTTCCTCCTGAGAACTTAGAGTTTAAATGTGGTATTTCCAGGCTTCTTCTATGCCCCAAACCATGGAAGTGGGAAACTCTAGTTCATCCTTTTCATAGAGGAAGTCCTTTTAAACAAGAGGAATTAAAAACATGCTTTCATGAGAGATCTATAAACTATATCCTTGGGAATCTCACTATGTTACTATTATGTTTTGGTGGGGTAGAGTGGGATACTTATAAATAAACTTATAAAATACCTTTTGACTTATTCACTGATCCACTCAAGAAATATCTCAATGTTTATTCTGATAACAGAATTAAATTAGCATTTTTAGAGACAAAATCCCTTCAATCAAGAAATTTATAATCTAGTAGGCAGGATAAGTCCATCCCTCCACTTAGTAACCCTAGGTGTCACTCTCAGATATTCATTTTCTCTCACCACTTTTCTCTAATTGACAACCAAACCTCATTAGATCTTCTTCCATTCATGTCATCTCTATTCCTTTGTCTTCTCTCTCACCCACAAGTATCTTAGTTCAGGCTTGCATCACCTCTAAGCTTGTCTATCCCTAATTCCTCCAATTCAACACTCCCTTCTTTCTTGCACATATGCCAAATAATATACTTAAAAGTCTTGTCTAACAAGTAAGGAGATGGTACAGAGAACAGAGTCCTTGACCTCTACTCACAAAGATTTTACTTCTATTCCTGCTTCAGATACTTATTTGTGTGATACATTATTATTTCAATAAGTAAATTGATCTCTTGAAATCTCAGTTTTCTCATCTGCAAAATAGGAGAAATGGCACTAATCTCATAGTTGTTTATATTGGGAATTTTTCACAAAAACTTAAAACACTAAATAATAGTAATTACAATAGCAATAATGTAGTAGTAGTAGTAGTAGTAGTAGTAGTAGTAGTAGTAGTAGTAGTAGTAGTGTTGCTGTTGTAATGTCACTTTCCTATGCAATAAGCTGTAGAGGCTCCCCTTTGCCATTAAAATAATTCTTCTTTTTCATAATCTGACTCTGCTTTATCTTTCTAGGTTGGTTGCACATTACTCCTTCTAACAGATTCTATGTTCAAGTCAAACTAGACTGTTTCTTCTCCTGTATTCCATTGTTTAATTTGTTTGTTCTAATTAGCCTAACTCTGTTTTCTCACTTTTCCAGCCCATCCCTTCTCTTCAACTCCATTTAAGAACTCCAATAGAACAGAACCATTACAAGCATGGATAGTCAATCAAACAGATGGCCATATTGACCAGGTTCTGAGAAATATTTCCTTTGATATTTTAAGTTCTTAACTTCTCTATCAGGAAGATGGGAGGTATGCTTCCCCATTAGTTCTTTGAAATTCTGATTGGCTATTACTTTGTAAGAATTCAGAATAACTATATTCCATCACATTTATATACTTTATCTCCTTTATCCATTCCTCAATGCATGGACACTGTCTTACCAGATTTCCATTATTTGTCACCTTACCAAAAAATCTATAAATGTTTTTATGTATATTTTGAGATTGTTTTGCTTATGATTAATCCCCTTCCTTAATCCATCCCTTCTCTAGTTCTAATTCTATATTTCTGCACATGTTTCCTTCATAACTGGGATATTCTCCATTATAATCTACTTTGAAAATAATAAATATTTAAATAAAACCCAAAGGATAATAAAGAAGGTAAATAATAATCTAAGTTCACAAGATAGTAGCAGTAAGTAAAATGCAAAATCCTGACTTCCCAAATCAAAACCTTACATAATGTTCTCTACTCAATTTTTCCAGTGGGTTAGAGTGGAATCAACTATACTGTTTACTTTGTTTCTAGATAACTGTCTCCTACTTCAATGCCTTTATTCCTCTCATTTCTTTTTGTTGGAATTAAAAAATCTTATTTTTTTATCTTTATTTTCATCCTTCCAGTATGTCCAACTAACATAACAATTTCTCCAGGAAGCCTCTCTTGATCATGAATGTACTAAGTACTATTTACAGTCTTTCTCTTCTTAAATGTCTTGATTCTCTATACCTTACCACTTCTATTGTGGATACCACCATTTTTCTAGTCATCCAGATTCATATCATTAGAATCATCCTTTATTCTCCTTCCTAATCAATCACAATCCGATGAGTTGGTAATAGCTGACAATATTTATTTTTAGCTTTAAAAAGATTATTATTCATTTATAAATAATTATAATTTGATGATTAACAGGGTCTATTTAAAATTTCAAAGAGAAGGGGTAATAATAACTTCCTGCTTCCCACTCCAAAATAATTTCTGTTTTAGAAGGACAGTCCAGATAAGCTAATTCCCATATACTTTTATCCTTTTGAAAATCTTTATCATGACTTAACATATTATAAGATGACATGGCCCTTAGTACTTAAACTTCATTAATATGCTTTGCTCTTGGAATGCCTCAAATGAAAGATGCAGAGAGGGTCTCCTCAAACCTTTATTTTAGGAGGCATCTAGGCTAGGCATCTCTCCATTTATCACTTGACTGCTCTCCTTTGGACTAGTCTATTATGTCCCGACACTAAATAGCTTTTTTTCCTCACCCCTGGGCTCTTTCAGTTTCCCTTTTATGCTGTCTTCCTTGTTTAAAATATTAACTATTTGAATGCAAGAATTGTCTTTTTCTTATTTGTATCACTGGTATATAGTACAGTGCCCATAATAAACACTTGATGAATGTTTATTGATTAATTGACCGAGACTGATTGCAGTTAGAATAGAAAACATATGCAAGAGATATGACATGAAAAACCTAGTGTGTGCTTATGACAATTTGCAACTCCTTCTGAGCTGTTTTTCAAAAATAATCATCAGTAATTCCAAAATCTGTTGAATCATTTTAGTAATAGGTACATTCATAAAGATTTTATGAGTTTTTTTTAAATTTTGTTCTTGCTGCCACTTCAGGTGCTTTAACTGATTCATTATGAATCTACATTTCCCCAATAGAAAGGTTCCCTTGAAATCACAATATCTACAGCTTCCAAAAAGAGATCAAGTTGAGATCAAGTTGGCAAATTAGAAAGATTCTCACTGGCCAGGTCAGACACCCTTAGAGCGCTTTGAATGTATTTCAAAGGGTCTCACACTCAAGATGCAGTGAGTACTTTGTAATCTAGGACCAATTATGAAATTGATTTCTCTTTTTTTTTAATTTGCTCTTTGTGTATAAAAGCAAAGAAGCAGAAATGACCCACTTGGCATTGAAGGTAAACATCCCAATTTACTTTCCAAATCCCTTATTTGGATTATACGCATTGGAATATGGAATAGCTGATATATTTGGTTCACTGGGATATCTGTTGTGGGGCACAGAAAAGAATTTTCATTGACAAGACTGTTAAGACCCCCAAAATGTGCTTGTCCACAATGACCAGAAAAAGTTCTCATTCTTTTTAGGAGAGTTACTTTGTTCACTTTTATTCTTGTTCCCTTTTGTTTCATTGGCTTTTGTTCCTTTCAGGTTCTTTACTGTATATGTTCCATATATTGAAATTAATGAGATCACTCAGAACACCCCACATAGAAGGAAAATGGAACTTAGATAATTAACAAGAAGAAAGAAGACAAAAATCCCATACTAGAGGCTTAGGCTTTACTTTTTAGTCATCAGGAAGTTTTTGTAGGAAGATACACACACATGTGTATAGTTAATACACATATTATATATATATATATATATATATATATATATATATATATATATATATATATATCCAGAGAGAGAGAGAGAGAGACAAAGACAAAGGCAGAGGCAGAGACAGAGACAGAAAGACAGAATGGAGAACAGCAGGAGGAAGAGAAGGAAGAGAAGGAAGAGAGGGAAGAAGGAAAGGTGAGAAAGTGGGAGTGTTACCCATATTTGAATGAATACTAGGGAACAGTAGGCTTATATGGCACTTATGTGTGGCCTTCCATTAAATTAAGCCTCATACTAATAAGTCTCATTCACTTTGGGGAATCTTCATCAGTATTGGTTGCTGATTCAAAGAATTATGTTTCGTCTCCTTCTTCCTTTATTATGCAATGTTGAAAATAAAAATGTTGCAGTATGGGGTTAGTCTTAGTTTCCTGGAGAGTAGTTGTGGTAGAAGAAGGGATTCGTATCTTTTAGTTGCTGACATTGAATCACATAATTCAAAACTCTAATTTTAGAGAGAACTGCCCACATGACCACAGCAAGCTCTCATCCTTTTTATGGGAGTTACTTTGTTCATTCTTATACTTGCTCCCTTTTATTTCATTTGAGAAAATGAGAACTAGAAAAAGTAAGATGACTTGCCCAAGGAAATATGACTCCTGTGGGCAATTTCCAAATATGTAAAAGAGATTCAATAATACTTGCATTATCTACCATGCAGAAGTTTTGTCAGGAGAGAGCTTTATAAATCCTTTTGCAGTTCCCCTTAATTAGAGTATCTGTTTTATGAGATTGCCATCAATACAGCCTATATATTCTTTATACATACACACATATATATGTGTGTATATATATATATTTATATATATATATATATATATATATATATATAGTTATTTATATATTATCTCCCCTCATACAATTGTGAACTTCTTGAGGGCAGGGGCTACATTTTCCTTTTTCATATCCCCTTTACTTATTATAATGATGCCTGGCACTTGTTAACTGATTGATTATTGTTTCAAATCTAGTCCTCTTTCTTTTTTTTATATTTTTATTTTTTGGCAAGGAAATGGGATTAAGTGGCTTTCCCAAGGCCACACAGCTAGGTAATTATTAAATGTCTGAGACAAAATTTGAACTTAGGTACTCCTGACTCTAGGGTCAGTTCTCAATCCACTATGCCACATAGCTGCTCCCTCTAGTCCTCTTTGTAATACTCCATAACACAAATAGTGACTATTTCTTGTCCTTAAGGTCTTAAATAACTATGACAATATGTATCCCTGATAATATTCTCACTTAAGGAATTATTCTTATTCTTGAAAAATTCAGGTTTCACAAAATCTAAACATCATACATCCAAAGTGGAAACTTCCCTGATGCCTAAAAAACCTCCAGAATCAGATTTTTTCCCTATCTTCTTGTCTTATCCATGTTCTAATCTCCTACCAAGTTGAATGTTTTGAGTGGGTCCATTAATTTTGATATATGGATATAAAATAAAGAACCTGGAAGAAACAAAAACAAATGAAATAATGAAAGCAACAAATATGAAGATATTGGGGCAGCTGGGTGGTGAAGTGGATAGAGCACCAGCTCTGGAGTCAGGAGGGCCTGAATTCAAATCCAGCCTCAGATACTTAATAATTACCTAGCTGGGGGACCTTGGGCAAGTCACTTGACCCTATTGCCTTTCAAAACAAACACAAAAAAAACACTCACAAATATGAGGATGTATAAACAATTTTGATAAAAAGTAAGAGAAATTTTGGTGGCCGTATGGGTAGGCACATCATTTTGGTCTTGAAGGTCCTGTCAAGGCAAATACTTCTCTATGTCCTCCAAAAGAATATCACAATAGATTAAATATATCAGCTGCACAAAGTCTGACATATATAAGCCAAAGGAAAACATTTTCAGGAACTTGGACAATAAGTAGAAATGTTTATCCTCTAAGTCATATGGGTTATTGCCACTTCTACACTTTCACAGAATAAGAGCAAATTATCATAAAGAGAAATCAGTTTCAACATTGGTCCTAGATTACAAAGTGCTCAGTGCTTCTTGGGTTTAGAAATTAGTGACCCAGCTCAGCTCTCTATGAGTCTCTAGATTTCCCTACCACTTAAAGGACATTTTTGAAAGTAAAAAATAACCATAGATAACATTGAGACATTGTTTTCTTTTCTCTAGATATCATCAGTTTCTCTCATATTAGTCCTATGTGCTTTTGAGGGCACACATACTTTATGCAAAATGAAAAAGTAATATAGGAGGAGGAGATATTCCACCACTTGGTACACTGCAGTTTTCCATTTATGTAAATTTACTTTCTTGGTTGTATTGTTTAGGTTTTAATTATTGAGTTTGAAATTTTTCATATTACAGGCTTCATCTGGACAATGTTCTATTTAATTGATTTCACTGTTGCCAAAAATGTCTTTTGGCAAGTTTCATCTCATTACATTACTTTAGGGCTAACTAAGTGCCTGTGAATTGCAAAAACTACCAGGCAACTCTTTCCAAAATATTCCATAGGGTTTGGTCTAAAACATATGCACTGGTATGCTTCTCGGTCTACATTGACTTAGTATGCCAGGGTAACTTATGGACACTTATTAAATCAAATTATTTTTGGCTAATTACAGTGCCTGTTTGACTGGACTGGGCAGTAGGATGGATGCACAATATATGACATAGCTCTGTCCTTAAGTGATCTGCTTAATATGGCAGCAAAATAGTGGTCTGAAAACTATATGAGGCTGAGTCCCAGCTCAGCGAACTATTGATCAAAGAGTTAAAGAATGTTTGCTTACTAACCTAGATGAACCACTAAGAAATAAAGAACAAATACAGCTTGCTATCTTTTAGACCAGAATGAAGAAAGTTGAGAGAATTTCATTAAAGTTATGACTATAGCAAGAAACTATATATCTTAATGAGTTGTCAGAGCAGAAAAGGGAACTAGTCTCACAGTTGGAAAGACATAATTCTATTTCCAGCCTCTGAGATATATGGTTGTCTGATCCTAGACATGCCCCTTAAACTTCTTATTTTAAGCAGCAATATAAGACTATATGTTCTGAATCACATACAGGTGCTGACCAACCAAGGAAGAAGAAATTTATACCCACACACATATTAGAAGTCAAAAGATATTTGACTTGATCGATTGCCACAAGTGAATAGTCATGGATTCTTAGAGCAGCCTCAAATAATTAGGATCTACTCTTCTACTATAATCTAAGAAAAAATGCTGATTCCCACTTTAGGCAACTCTAATGGGTATTCTGAAGTTAGGAAAACCTGAGTTCAAATAGTACTTCATATACTTACTAGGTGGGTGTCATTGACAAATTGCTCAATCTCAGTTTCTTCCTTTATAAAATGGTGATCATAGCCTATTTTACAGGGTTAGTGCTAGAATCATATATGAGAGGGAATATTTATGAAGCATTTGGGAAATCTTTAAGTTATATATATGCACATTACCTGATTAGTGGAATTGCAAGTACTAACTTTAACATTAATTTAAGGCAGTAAAACAAAAAACCTAAATGGAGCTCATTGTATATAAGAATAACTTCTTACAAACTATGGTGAAGCTAAGCAATGAAAATGCAGCTGTCATCATCATTTCCAGTCATTAGAACAAAAGGAGTTTAAGGCAAGATGCATATTTGCTCCTATCTGAGACATGCTTAAGCCCCAAATAGGTAAAACAAAGAACACAAGAGATGAACTCAAATAGTGATTTTTGAGGATATATATATATATATATATATATATATATATATATATACATACATATATGTATGTATGTCTATATAAAATAAATATGATATGTGTGTAGGTTTAACATATAAACAGCAAAAAGCATAATATTCAGATACGTAAAGGAAAAGCTAAATGACTTACAATTGTAATGACTGGAGAAATTTTTGGACACTATATACCCATAGGAAAAATCAAATGAAAATAGAAAAAGGATTTTAAGAAGTTGAATATAATTTTAGAAAACTTAGTTATGATAAATTCTGGGAATAATTAAATGAAAATAAGATGTACCCATATTTCAGATTTGCATGATACCTCTAAAAACTGACCACATATAGGATATAAAAGATAACATGAGCAAAAAAGAAATATAAAACATTCTTTGGCAATCCCAATATAACAATATTGTATTTGAAAAAGCATTAGAATTGAATGGACAGTAAAAAAAATCCAATTGTAAGATATTCTGGGGTCAAAAAAAGAAATATGATCATTACATAAAAAATAACAATGATGAGATAACATAGGAACATTTTGGGATGCTTCCAATGTAATATGTAGGGGAAAAATTATAATTTTAAAAATATTTATCAGTGAAGGAGAGGAAGAATGGATCAGCACATTGGGAAAGTGGATTAGAAAAATCTATAGAACCAATAAATTAAAATGCCTTCAAGTATACACCAAAATACAAGTCCTAAAATCAAAGAAGAAATTCACATTAATAATTTAAAAACTGAATTTAACAAATGATACTAGGGGCTACAATAATAAAACAGATGAACCACTAGTTAATTTAATATTTTTAAAATAATATCAGATACCCCAAAAATGTGAATTCAAAATAAAAATGTTGTTAGAAATTATTTATTTCATTATATGCAAATAAAAACAAATGACTTAAATGATATGATTATTTACAAAATGTAAAATATTCAGATTCCATCAAGAATTGAAATAATAATTATTTTCAATATTACACAACCATTTACAAAATGTTTTTCTTCTAAAATATAGTCTTGAAATCTATACCAAAATCAGAACATTTAAAGACCAATGTCTTTAATGAGTACTGATGCAAAATAAATAAATAAATATTTGTAGTGAAGCTACCATAACATATCACAAAGATTATGCACTATGAACAGGTTGAATTTCCCCAGTAATTCAGGGCTTAATTAGGGATACTATCAGCATATATTAATTATTGGAACAATAGAAATCATATGATTTTATCAAGCAATACAGATAAAAGAACTTTTGACAAAGAAGAACAGTATGTATAAATTAAAACCATAAGAAAATAGAAATAAACTAAGTGGCATATATGTAAAAACCAAAAACCAGATATATATATATATATATATATATATATATATATATATATATATATATATATATATATATATTTACATATATATAATGAGGACAAACTAGAGTCTTTTTCAGAAAACAATGCTCCACTATCATCAAAGCTATTCTTCACTGTCCAAGAAATTCTAGCTAAAGTAATAAGAACAAAATACAATTGAGAGGATGAGCATAGGTAATAAAGAAATAAAATTACCACTTTTTTTTTACAAATGATGTGATAGTGTTTGTAGAGATCCCTCGAGGAAACTAAAATTAATTGAAACGATTAATAGCTTCAGCAAAATTTTAGGTTATTAAAATGAATCTACACAAATCATTAGCATTTCTATATGTAGCAACAAATACCAGCAGGAAAAAATTAAAAAGAGAAATTTCACTCAAAACTAACAGAATATTCATAATATTTGGGAGTCCACCCACCAATTCACAAACAGATACAACAAGAATATAACCTAAAAACATTTTTTACACAAATATAGACAGATAATCTTACTCATGGTTAGGTTATGTTGATGTAATAAAATGACTAACACAAAATAGTTTGCTTATTCATCATCATACAAATTAAATTACTAAATGATTACTTTAATCAAATAAGGAAAAAGTTGTAAAATTCATCTTAAGTAACAAATGATTAAGAATTGTAAAATGGGGGGCAGAGTCAAGATGGCTGGGTGAAGGCAGGCAGCATTTCCTGAGAACTCCTCCCCAAAACTCCAAAAACTGCCAAATTATGACTCTAACCAAAATTTAAAGGGGCAGAACCCACAGAAAGGCTGAGTGATATATTTTCCCAGTCCAAGATAACTTAGAAGTTCTAAGGGAAACATATGTTTCACCAGGACCAGGAGGTGGAAAAAGCCCCAGTCGCAGCACAGCCTAGGAAGTGCTTGAAGGAGTGGTGAGAGAATTCTGCTACACCAGAATGAGTGTGGAGCGAGGAAAACCAGCTACAGAACCTGCAGTGAAAATCAGGAGAAACTAGCTGGTCCCTCTAGAGCACAGCCCACAGATGGCAAGGGGGTCAGGGGAGACTGCAGAAATTTCTCTGCCCTCCCTGGGGGCAGGACTCTGCTGTTTGCCCACACTCAGATCCAGGTTGCAGTTTGGGCTTCCATACTAAGGTAGCCAAGCAGGACTCCTCCTTACAGCTCCAAGGCAGAGGGGAATGCTGTGGTCATCTACATATCAAAGCACAGGCAAGAGAGCATAAGACCTTGGAGGAATAAAGGTGCCAGTAGGGTGTCCCCCCAAAAAAATCCCAAAGCCTTGGAAGTGCTGTAAATTAGTCTTGGGCTGAGGAAATGAGTAAACAACAGAAAAAGAAGAATCTGACCATAGAGAATTACTTTAGTCCCATAGAAGATCATAACACATACTGAGATGATGACAAAATCAAAGCTTCCATATCCAAAACTTCCAAGAGAAATAGAAAATGGGTTCAGACTATGGATGAGCTCAAAAAGACTTTGAAAAGCAATTAAGGGAGGTGGAGGAAAAAAATGGGAGGAAAAGTGAGAGTGATTCAGAAAAATCATGAAAACCAAATCAGCAGCTTGCTGAAAGCTATACAAAAAAATACTGAAGAAAATAATATGTTCAAAACCAGTTTAGGTCTAATGGAAAAAGCAAAACAAAAGGCAAATGAGGAGAAGAATGTCTTAAAAAATAGAATTGACCAGCTGGAAAAGGAGATAAAAAAGAGCTCTGAAGAAAATGACTCTTTCAAATGCAGAATGGAACTAAAGGAAGCTGATGATTTTGCAAGAAATCAAAAAGAAATAAAACTCTTCCAAAAAAGCCAAAATTTAGCAGAAAATGTGAAATATCTCAGTGGAAAAACAACCAACCTCGAAAACAGAACCTGAAGAAATAATTTAAAAAATATTGGGCTACCTGACAGTCACAACCAGAAAAAGAACCTAGACTTCATTTTTCAAGAAATAATACAGCAAAATTGCCCTGAGATCCTAGAAGCAGAGGGTAAAACCAAAATTGAGGGAATTCACCGTTTGCCTCCTAAAAGAGATCCCAAAAGAAAAACTTCGAGGAATATTATAGCCAAATTTCAAAACTCCCAAATCAAAGAGAAAATTCCAAAAGCTGCCAGAAACAAACAATTCAACTACCAAGGCTCCATAGTCAAGATTACACAGGCTCTGGCAGCATCTACACTAAGGATTCATAGCGATTGGAATATGATATTCCAGAAGGCAAAAGATCTTGGTTTACAACTGAGAATCAACTACCCAGCAAAACTGAACATCCTCTTTCAGGGGAAAAGATGTACTTTCAATAAAACAGGGGACTTTCAAACTTTCTTACTGGAACAACCAGAGCTGAACAGAAAGTTTGATCTCCAAGTACAGGACTCTGATGAATTATAGAGGGGGTGGATAGGAAGGACTAACTCAGAGGAATTTAATGATGTTGAACTGTTTGTATTCCTGCATAGAACAAAGATATTGATAACTCATATGAACTTTCTTATTTTATAAGAGCTGTTAGAAGGAGCATATATAGACAGGGCACAGGAAGGAGGCAGAATATAATGGTATAATATAGTAAAAAGATGGAGTCAATCGGTAATAAAGGAAAGTACTGGGAGGAAGGGAACAGATATGAAGAAGAAGCTAAGAAATTTCATATAAGAGGTAAGGCATTTTCAATGGAATGGAAAGGGGGAAGGCAAAGGGGAATGAGTGAGCCTTCATTCTCATCAGAAATGGCTAAGAATATACAAATCAATAGGGTATAGAAATATCTCTTACCCTAGAGAAAAATGAGAAGAAAGGGATGGGATAAGAGGGGATGGGGGGAAGGAAAGGGGGGAATAGGTGATAGAAGAGAGGGAAGATTAAGGGACAGGATACTGAGATACAACACACTTGTGGACAGGACCAGGATGAAAGGAGAGAGAGAAAATAGAATAGTGAGGAGGAATAGAGAGGAGGGAAATATGGCTAGTAATAGCAACTGCAGGAAAAATATTGAAGCAATTTCTCTGGTGGATTTATGATAAAAAGGCAACTCACCCCAGAAATAGAGCCATTGGAATCTGAACACAGAATGAAGTAATTTTTTTTCTCTCTCTCGCTATTTTTGGGGGGAGGGAGTTATGTTTACTCTTATAACAAAATTATTGTTATAATATAAAAAAATCTAGATCCTTCAAAAAAAAGAATGAAGGACAAACATTAAGAAAAAAGTAAACTACCATTGCATATAGTTGGAAACATTAATAAATAAAATGTCTAAAAAATAAAAAAAAATTAAAATAGCAGGGTAAAGGTTTAGAAGTATTAGATTTTTAAAATCTTAAGATAATTTGACACTGCTTATAAAAAATCAATGTAACAGAATAACTACTGTATAATCTCTCTCTATATATATATGTATATATATTATATATATATACATATATATATATATATATATATATGTACATTATCCAACCTAGCAATTTAATGTTGAGTATTCATTGAATTACATTCATTGAGCTAAAGAGCCTTTTTTGGACCAAAAATAATTTGGGAGAATTTTAATACAATCTGACAGAAGTTAAATTTTATGTAACAGTTCATCTTATACTAAGATATACTCTTTCTCTCTCTCTCTTCATATATATATATATATATATATATATATATATATATGTGTGTGTGTGTGTGTGTGTGTGTGTGTGTGTATATATATGTATATACATAAATTAAAATCACCTATCATACAATACCAGGGAACATTCCAATAAAAACTTAAAGAAGAAATGGCCTTTTAACTCTCTTGATAGCATTAGAATTTACAACCAAAAAAGGGTAGAGAGGATAACAGAAAATAAAATTATCAATTTACATAGAATTTAAAAGATTTTGCACAAGCAAAATTAAATGTATCTAAGATTTTTTAAATTGTTTTAGAATTTTACAATTTATCCCCCAATCTTGCTTCTTTCTACAGAAGGCAGAAAAGTCAGTCTTTGATAGTCTTTACATTGTTTCCATGCTATACACTGATCAAAATCGAATGTGTTTAGAGAGAAATCATATCCTTAAGGAAAAAATAAAATATAAGAGACAGCAAAATTACATAAGACACCCTTTTTTTAAAAATTAAAGGTAATAGTCTTTGGCCTTTGTTCAAAAATGTATCTCTCTTTGAAGGATTCTCCATCAAGGATATCTCCCTGCCTTAGGAAGTTAAGAAAAGGGTTAAATTTTAATTCACAGATCCCTGCAAAGAGATACAAATTTATTCATAGAGTCCTTTAAGGAGGCAGTAAGTTTAAAAAAGTGAGTTAAGAAGATAGTTAAGTGAAAGGAAGAGTAAAGGCAGTTTGAAAGTACTGATCCCCCTAAAGGGGATCAGCAGCTGTAGCAGTCTCATCAACAACATAAGGCATCATGAATGAGAGCCTCAGAGGTGGGGAATCATGTTTCCCAAGATGGGGGCTAGCTTCACTGGAAGACAAGAAACTCACAAAAAAGAGGGTGGGTTTTTTTTTGTTTGTTTTTGTTTTTTGCAAGGCAAATGGAGTTAAGTGGCTTGCCCAAGGCCACACAGCTAGGTAATTACTAAGTGTTTGAGACCATATTTGAACCCAGGTACTCCTGACTCCAAGTCCAGTGCTTTATCCACTACACCACCTAGCCGCCCCAAGAGGGTGGTTTTTAAGGACATAGGGAGATGTAGGGAAACATAGCATGATAGAGGAAGGAGTTGGGGGTGGGTGGCTTCAAGAGCAGAAATGAAGTATACAGACATGTTGATGAGAGGCAGTAGCTCAAATTCAATCCTTTCAGACTAAGGCAAGGACCATTGTTTTGTTGATAGGGTTTCAGGGAGGGGCAAAATATTTACTGAAAGCTCATTGACCTCATCCCAATAACTTGAATAATGTAATGGGGTAGGGGAAGATACATGGTCAGTACAGAGGAAGCAGATTAATTATAAAACATATTTCTCTGTTCAATATATCCTCAACATCAATATTAAATATATATAAGAAATATTAAAATGTATAAAATAAAACACATTTCACAATTGTTAAAAGCCCATGCTCTGCCTTCCCTCCTTCATTCCTTTCTTGAAATTTTGAAAGATGTTGAGGTTTAGGGATTAAATTTTTTTTCTTCCTCACTCATTTATTTACACCATTAAAAAAAAACTGGGACAATTAATACTTTTACAACCCTTTTTACCCCTTGTGGTTTATTTTAGGATTTCTTGTAATAACACTGGCAAAAATGAAAACAAAAAACCAAAACCAGACTTTAATAAAGTTCATTAGGATTCAAATGGAGTTATTTGACTAAGCTTTAAATCTAAATAAATCAAAGATTTGTCAACAAGATGGTCCAGCCCAAGTCACACTTGTCATTATTTAGGTTTTGATGGCTCAAAGGGAGCATAAAGAGTAACCCTGAGAATCTTCCCCTCACAAATTGATTTTTTGTAAGTAGATAAGACAGACCATCTCTGCCAGATTTCTTTTGAACCTAGTCTTAAATCACTGACTGACAACCTGTGATGGGGGAATGACTTTAGGTTAAAAAAACATCTCTTACTACATCTGAAGTCATCTCCAGTTGTCCTGATCTATATTCTAGCACTGGACCCTGATAGCTCTGGAGGAAAGAGAATGAAACTTGTGACTTTACATAGAGCTGTCTCATATAAAGCCAATTCACTTGCAAATCAAGATACTATCTTCTTGTAGTCATTAGTCCTCTTTAAGAATAAAGGACAAACACCAAAAAGACTTACAACTGATCATAAGTAATGAACCAAAATTTCTTGAAATATGAAATCAAAGCTATCTGTAATCATATGAAAGAAATAATGCTGTAAATCACCTATGTTTGGAGAAATTAAAATTAAGATAATACTGAGTTAACACTTCAAACTGATTAGATTTGAAAAGTTGATAAGTGGAAGAAATTAATAATAAATGGAAGAATTATAAGAGAACAGGTATATTGATACCCAGTTGTTGAGGTTATAAACTAGTGTAGCCATTTTGGAAAACTATTTGAAATTTTGTACAGAAATAATTAAACTTTATGTCACTTTGTCTATATTCTCAATGGGATCAAAGGTACAGAAAAATCTGTTACAGGCACAAAAAATATTTATAGCAGTTCTTTTTATGTAGCAAAGTACTATAAACTCAGAAAGTGCTTACCAATTAGAGAATAGAAAGCAATTAGAGAAAATTGGGATGTGTAAAAATAAGGGAATATTTTTATATTGTAATGAATAATTATAGAATAGACACTAAGAAAATTCTTGGAAGACATTAACTTATTCAGAATAAAGCAAGCATAATAAAGAAAACTAAGATATTATAATATCAATATTATAAAAGTAAACAATTTTCAGATTTAAGAACTTTATTCAATGAGATGACCAACCACAAATCTAGAGGAATAACAATAAATAATGTAATTTGTCTTCTAACAGAAAGATGATTGGCTAAATATTTACAATAAAACGCTTTTTTAAAAAATATGGAGGGGCAGCTAGGTGGCACAGTGGATACAGCACCGGCCCTGGAATCAGAAGTATCTGAGTTCAAATCTGGCCTCAGATACTTAATAATTACCTAGCTGTGTGGCCTTGGGCAAGTCACTTAACCCCATAGCCCTGCAAGGAAAAAAAGCCCTAAAAAAATTTGGAGAATGGAAATTTTTTTCTTGACTATCCATATTTGTTATGTGTCAATTTTTTTAATTTTTTTCAATTGGTGCAGGAAGAGCAAATGTTAGAGGATGAAAACTTATTTACAATTAAAATAAATTAAATAAATGCCTAGAATAAAACCCATTATGCTTCAGCAGAATTTGCAAGAGGTAGGTAGCTATCATCAAAATTTTAAAAATCAGTAAAATAAAATTTAATTGAGATAAACAGAGTAACATTGTTTGATGAAATGTATCTTAGACAATGGACTAATTTCAATAAGCAATATATAAGTACTGGATGGTTAAAAAACAACTAAATAATCAAAGGAAAAAGCAAATTAATGTGGAACTTCAATATAACTTTTACAGAGTTAGATAAATATAACCCCAAAATAAAGAATAGAGATTTATGGCTATTATTATTGAGAATATAATAAATGGTATACTCAAGTAGTTTTTATCTTTATTAAGATCATTTTGGGGGGCAGCTAGTTAGAAAAATGGATAGAACACTGGTGAAGAGAGGAGGACTTGAGTTCAAATCAAACCTCAGACACTTAATTGCTTAGCTGTGTGATCTTGGGCAAGTCAATTAACTCAGTTGTCTTGCAAAAACCAAAATAAAGATCATTATTTTTCCTCTATACTATTGTAATATCCTCTTATATAGTCTGCATGTTCCAAATATCTCCCTTATCCAAGCAACATAATTGTCAGCTATTTTCATAAATTGAAGGTCAAACTATGTTAATCAAAAACGCAGTGAACTTCTTTGTTTCTCTATTGGTTCTAGGCCTTACAGACCTGGAAAAAACCTTGAGGGACTATAATTCAAAAAAATGATAATAACTTCCAATATTAGATTGAGAAGAAGCTGGCAGACACATTTTTCTCCTCAAGGATGAGAAAAATCTGTCACAGAACCCAGGTTGTAGGGCATTGAAGACATTAAAGAGTCTACAGGAAAAATGAGGACTGAGAAAAGACCATTGTATTTCCATTTATGAAAGTATTCATAAACTTAAAGGGAACTGATGAATTTTGATGGGGACAAACTCTAAATTTCTAGGAACTGAGAAGTAAATGGGAAGTGAAGATACACAGGTTAATGGCCTACTTTAATTCAACTATAAAAGAAAGTTGAAGGTTGTAAGGTAAAGAGTTTTTTTGGTTGTTGTTATTTGTTTTGGATTGTTGATGTAAAAAAAAAAACGGAAAAACAACCAGTAGACAGAGATCAAAAAATAAATCAAGAAAGAAGGAATGACCAAAAAGGTAAGCTTTCAGTTGAGAGTCTCATGTGTATAAAATACAAGTATGTTATATGTATAAATACACATATATGTGTACATGCATTATATATGTTAGGATTACTTTTTTGCATCAATTAAACTTTTGTAGAAATCTATCATAATCAAAGTCAATTTGTCACTCATGAACTAAGTTCAAGAACCATATGAATTGACAAGGGGATTAGATTAGGCTCCAGTGTGGAAATGGTATTGATCTGTGCTTCAAAGAATGACTAGGAATTTAGTACAAGGAAAGAAATAGAAGTTCTTTCAAGACTGTGAAGCAGTATGACAAAAATAGCATAGATTCAGAAAGGGGAAGGAAAATAATTTATTCTATTATTTATGTATATAGGAAGCATGAAATGGAAGAGGAGATAGTATAATGGATGAATGAATTATAAAAATTTACTTATCAAATCCTTATTATTTGACTTAGAACAGCACTGGAAATTGCAAATACAAAAGAAGGCAAATTTTTGCCCTAAAGGAACCTGCATTCTAACTGATATGAAAGAATTTTGGTGAACAAGTGGTATTTTGATCTGGAAAGTCACAGGGATGATAAATGTAATAATTGAGACACTTTTTTAAGGAATGGAAAGGATTGTTGATTTAATTCTTATTTCCTGAACTAATAGAACTAGAAAGGAGCATGTGAGTTGTGAAAAAATGAGAGGTAAAAGTAAATTTGTATAGTTTTGTGTGTGGTATTATGACTAGAAAATGACTGGAATTCAGTTCAGTGGGCCTGAGTATGACTGAAAATGGAGAACTCTACTGCCAAAATGTATCTAATCAAGATGGGAAGACTTATGATTAGGTTGCAGCAATAATCCAGATTGCTAATAATGAGGGCATGTACTAGAGTGGTGGCACTGAGAACAGAAAGGAGACAAGAGATGTGAGAGATGTTGCAGAAGTAGAATTGACAGGAGCTGGTGACTGGCTGTAGATTAAAAATGAGCGACAGGGAAAAATGAATGACAATGCCACTGATTCACAGACATTAGACAAGGTGAGTGGTTGTGCCACTGACAGAAACTGTGTACATGGAAGCAGGAGCAGGTTACGGGGGAGAGATAATAAGCTCAGATTTGGACATGATGAGGTGGAGGTGCCATTGGTACTCTTACTTTGTGATGTTCTGTAGACAGTTGGAGATGTAAGTCTGAAGCTTAGATGAGAACTCATGGCTAGAGAATTGTAACTGAGAATCATTATGGACTTATCTGCTTCACTGCTACCCTGTACATCAGTATCATTCTGGTCCTGAGCAAGGAAGCCACTCATTGTTATTGTTCAAATGCACCAATTAGGCTGAACTAGGGTAGTGACCATGTGAATGAAGAGAGCAGGACAGAAGTGATAGTTTGAATATACAACTAGTTAAATCTTGCAATTTATTGGAAAAGGGAATGAGAGAAAGACTATTGTGAGGAACCAAAAATGACTCCTAACTTTCAAACTCTAAAGTTATGATTTTGCAAAAATAAGTTCTGTTTTGGCAATACTGAATTTAGAATTACCAACAGATAACTAAGACAAGAACTAGAAGAAAAAGGAGGCAGGAAGGAATAATATCTAGGCACAGGAAGATTAGCCTTAGGGAGCAATGACTCTTTTTTTTTTTTTTTGTTGACCTTCTCCAAGAATGTTCAAACTACCAGAATGCATCAAAATGAAAAAGCAACTTCCTACTGGAATAAGTGTGTGTTGGGGGGGGTCTATTCTGCCCCCACTCCACAAAAGGCCATGAAAGATTACAAGAACAGGGAACTTTAGTGGTATTACTATTAGATAGTATCTCCTAATAATTATTTGACATTTTTAGAAAGGAACAAGAAACTGACCCCCAAAGAAGCAATGATACAATGATTTATTAAGGATCTTACAATTTGCACACCCCGGGCTAAGCATTTTATAAATTTTATCTCAATTAATCATTACAACAATCTTGGGAAGCAGGTGCAAATTATCTTCTGAGGAAATGAAGGCCAACAGAGATAAGTTGACTTTCTCTTGGAGTACCAAGAGGTGGATATCAAAGAATTATGAGAAAATTAAGGCAGTTAATAGTTCCTCAACAACATGAGCCAAAGTCATACTATGACAACACAATATTAGGACTCTTAATCTTACATAAAATGCTGAAAAATGTGGGAAAAGGAATGTAAAAAATAGTAAGTTTATATCTGATTTAAAACACATGTTCATATGCATACACACATACACACACACACACACACACACACACACCCCTTTATTAGACACTCATATTCAGAATTTACAAAACAGTATCTAGTAAAGTGTCTTGTCAGGATATACTATGTTCAACAGATCACTCAGACCATTTTAATCTGTATTCTTGTAAAATCAGTATGACACTGGATGGGCATCTAGGTGGTATAGTGGATAGAGCACTAGCCCTGGAGTCAGGAGGACATGAGTTCAAATCCAGCCTCTGACATTTAATAAAAATACCTTGCTGTGTAACCTTAGGCAAGTCACTTAACCCCATTGCCTTGCAAAATTTTTTTAAAAAATTCAGTATGACATCAAAAACTACAATTCTTTACCAAAAGGAAGATAGTGTAGGCAGTCAATCAACATGTATTAAGTACACACTTTATGTTAGGCACTGTGATAAGTACTAGAAACTACCAAAAAATGACCAATACAATCCATCCCTGCCTTTGAAAAGCTCACAATCTAATGCCTTCCTTTGGGGATGTAGTGGATGGATTTAAGCTAGAATCAGCACTAATATTGCAATGGATGGAGTGTGGGTGGTAAGGGAAGAAGTGTGGGAAAGGAAAAGATATAGATTATGCAAATAAAATGAAGAAAATAGGCACAAACCCATTCAATTAGAAACCAAAAAGCTGAAATAGAGAAAATTACAGTAAAGAAACCAAGAACTTGTATTATGATAAAGATTTATGTTCTGACCACTATTACTTTGGTCAAATAAAGATCCAGAAAGACCTTAACAGTCTAGAGTTGAGTTGAGTTGAATCTAACGGCATAGAATTTAATTGACATAAATTTTAAGTCTTATGTTTGAATGGAGTGTGGGGGGGAACAAACATCATGAGTGCAAGATGGTGGAGCAAATGACTAGAGAACAATTTGTTTTAAAACTAATCTTGGGGTTTTGGTGGATTGCAAGCTCAATGAAATTCCACAATATATTTAAGGCTTCAAGTGGAAGGTTATAAGAATTGTGTCACATTCCAACCTGGTGAAGATGTATTTTACACAATCTACTAGGCTTTGGATAGAGCATTTTTAATAAGAATATTACTATTGGCTTAAGTCATTTTTATAATATTACAAGGAAAGGAATGGTGCAAAAATCCAAATATCAGTAAAACTATTTTTATAAATTCCCCCACCCCCAAAGAGGACAATGTCAAACAAAAGAGCACCTAACAGAGGACCACTTGAATATTGAGGCACTCTCAAGAGAAAAGACATTAGGAGGGACTGACTATTATTTCCAAATACCTGAAAGACTTATATGGAAATAGAAATCTGGTTTTGTTTTGCTTGGCTCTAAAGATCAGAACCAGGAACAATATGTAGACATTGAAAAGAGACAGATTCCAGAAAAAATCTGTAGTTAGAGTTTTATTACTTATCAACTGCCTCAGGAATCAATTGATGCCCTCTTATAAGAATCTTTAACTAAAATCAGGAGGAATCCTGAGCATGAAATTATTAGGCATATTATAGAGGGTATTTGTACACTGGTTATGGGATTAATGAAAAGTGCTAGACTAGGAGTCAGGAATACTTGTGTCCTAACTAGACACAGTAGTTGGGACCCTCATTGAGCTGCCCAATTTCCCTAAACTTCAGTTTAATCACCTATAAAATGAAGGTAATAATATCATCTACCACAGAAGGTTGATTCAAGACTCAAATTAGTTAATGTATTCAAAGTGCTTTTCCAACCTCAAAACACTATATAAATGTCACTTATTATTATAATTCAGTGAAGAACAGTCACATAAAAGCATTTAATATATAATAGAATGCTAAGAAAATGTTCTAATGATGATGGGATTAGAAGAAAACAATAAGTAATAATAGGGACAGATGTTGCTTCTCCTTCGGGTAGCAATTACAGAGGTCTCCCAAAAGGGGATGTTAGCAAAACAAGAAGCACTATCTTCCATCATTCTTGGGCAAAAAACAAAAGAAACCAAAAGCAACCACAGCAGGACTAGTGCTGTCCCAGGTTCAGAAGTGGTCATTTAACCCCTTACTCAATGAGATTCAGTTAATGCCTATTCTTTCTAGAATCAGAGAAACAAATCTTCTACATGAAAGTCATTCAAATACTTGAAAACAAATATGCTTCCTCTAAATTGTCTCAGTGTTGTATAGTTGGAGGGGATGTCATCAATCATCTAATCTCAATCATACTCCTTTGGAGATGTGAGTTGTCAACTATAGCCACAAGTAATACAAATTCTGCTTCCTCAAGACTAAATGCAATGGAAAAGAAGATTCTTGACACCAAAGTCCTTGGGGATATCAAATGGTTCAATATCAAAAAATAATGTTTTGGGGTGGCTAGGTGGCATAGTGGATAAAGCACTGGCCTTGGAGTCAGGAGTACCTGGGTTCAAATCTGATCTCACACACTTAATAATTACCTAGCTGTGTGGCCTTGGGCAAGCCACTTAACCCCATTTGCTTTGCAAAAATCTAAAAAAATAAAAATAAAAATAAAAAAATAATGTTTTATGAGTGGAAATAAAACTAAAATGGGATCATTATGATTTTTTGTCATTGAACTCAGTGGTCCTTAAGTCTTTTTGCATGACTTTGCAGTGAAAAATCTCTTATTTGTTTATGCATTGTCTACCCCATTAAAATGGATTAAAATGGGCTTGTGAAAGCAGGGACAAGTCTGCTTTTTTATATGTATCCCCAGGGAATAGAATAGTTCTTTGCACATAATATGTACTTAACAAATGCCTTTTAAATTAATTCCTTCCTTCATTTAAAAAGAACTTCATATGCAACTTTCTTCACACACACACACACACACACACACACACACACGTGTATATATATATATATATATATATATATATATATATATATGTTTGTATGTATGTATTACCAGTCTTCTTGAAGACAGCTTTCATTGAACTGAATAGCATATTCTCAGTGCATTATTATTATTATTATTATTATTACTATAGAATTGTTCCAACATGATTTTCTGAAAAAGTACATTCAGATTTACCACTTTCATGCCAGGAGTATGTACCCCTACCCTGCCAACAATTAAGTTACATTTTAAAGATAGTCTAAAATTTTTGTAATTTTTAGAATTCACTGCTCTCATTTTCTACCAAGCTGCTATCATTTCTGCAAAAGTCTCTAGTGGAATCTATCCTACTGCTCCAACTGGTGATGAACAAGACTGTTCCACATCTAAGCAATTCCTGGTATACCCTAACATGAGCAAACAAGAGCTCCAGTAGATTTTGGGATTTGGTGTGGGATTGGGAATAAGGAGAGGGTCTGAAAGTAAGGAGTTACTAGAGGTCATGACTTTTTGAAGGAGTGGAAATATTAAGAGAAATATGTTGTTTTCTATCTCATTGTAATCTAGTCATGATCTACCTGGCAACTCAGCCCAGGTTTATTTTCATGTAACGGGGTACTAAAATGATTGTAATCACCTCATTTCCTCTGAGATGTAACTCCACTGTGATAATAATAATAATAATAATAATAATAATAATAATAATAATAATAATAATAATAAACAACTCAAACCCTTCCCCTACTCCTCCCGTTCCAAACATATAGACCATGTGCTACTCTCCTTTTTAAATCTAAACTTTAACCCTGATGGGTACTGCTGTTATCAGTCTAGTTCCCTTTGCAACTGTCCCAAATTTCTCTTCCTTAGAATGTTTTCTCTCTCTCTCTGAAGTTGCTGCTGCTGATCCCCTCAGGGGATGAGCCCACTGTCTTATTTTCTTTCCCCTTTTGTTTCTGCTATATGTAAATAAACTCTTTTTGTCCCTAAATACTTCTGGACTAGAATCAAATCTTTGGTGAACTTGTCATACATTTCAACCCAAAATCATATCACACCCCAAAATATTTTTTACATTTCATCACTTTTGACTACTATTATAAATGGCTCATAATTATAAATGCTTAGTCCAGGGTGATTAAAATTGCTTTTTTTATTAATTAACTTTTCTGCAGAAAAGAACCATTTTTTTCCTAACTGCAAAAGACCCCAAATTGAGTCAATGTTTAGTCTTATATGCAGTTTGAAAGACTTTCTCCTCCCCTTTGTGCCAGTTTTTTGTCAAGGTTACAATCTAATCAATATGCTTACACCATATCATTCTCTATTGTATTTTCCCCCTGCCTTGGTAATTATACTAATGACCACAGGGGAGTTTATAGTAATATTGATGCAGGGAATTATAGACATAGGAGATTTGTAACTTGGAAACAGATTTGGTAATCATTTATTGTGTTAAATTTTGTAAAAATGTAAAATGTTATCTGCTCCTGGGATATAAATTGACTCCTATTGTTCCATTGTTAAATGTAAAATTTGTACTTTCTACTCATTTGCAATCTCCAGATTCGGGTTTCCAGCTACCTGACCTTAGTCATTGATGGGTCAAGTTTGCACTGACATGACAGGAAATGATATGTTGGACGAAGAGGTCATACACCTTGGGACAGGAAGGACCAGTATGTAGCTTGTTTATTGGAGAACACCTGAGTCAGGGGCTAGACCACTCTCCAAGTGCCATCCCTGTCTAACCCACTCAGAAGTGCATTTAAGTCTGGAAGAGAAGAGCCAGTGCCCCTTTTTTCATTCTTCTTCACCCGACCTTCATCTTGCTAGGATGTCTCTCTCCCTCTCTCTCTCTCAGCCACATGCTCCTGACCAGAGTCCTCAGGAGAACTATGGACCCCTTTGCCATGAGGCTGGACTAAGCAAGTCCTTATGGCTGCTTTTCATCTCTCCCTCTCTCTCTCTGTCTCTCTGTCTCTGTCTGTTTGTCTCTCTGTCTCTGTCTCTGTCTCTCTCTCTCTCTCACACACAAACACACACACACACACACACACACACACACACACACACACATGTTCAAACCACATCCTTCCTATCCTCAAAGTGCTTACTGCTTTTCCAGGAGGAGAAAAGGTTTTCAGTTTCACTTTGTAGACCAGTATAATAATTCCTGAGCAGTTCTACATCCCAGGGAGATATATGTGAATTCAGTCACTTTCAACAACTCTCAATCTTGAAGCTGGTGACAACAATTTCATCTGGCAACAATATGTATGAACTTCATTGAGCAGGTGAACTTGCAATAGGCATAGACCCTAAGTTTATTCTTTTTTTTTCTTTTTTATTGCAAATGAACATTAATTTTTTATTACTATTATTATAATAATTTTGTTATAAGGGTAAACATAATCCCCCCCCCAAGAAAAAGAAGAACCTCAAGAATAGTGAGAGAGAGAGAGAGAGAGAGAGAGAGAGAGAGAGAGAGAGAGAGAAAATGTACTTCAGTCTGTGTTCAGATTCCAATGGCTCCATCTTTTAGGGTGAGTTGCCTTCTTTATCATAAGTCCACCAGAGAAGTTGCTTCAATATTTTTCCCACAGTTGCTATTACTAGCTGTATTTCCTTCTACTCTATTCTTCCTCATTCTCATTTATTCTATTCTTTCTCTCTTTTCATCCTGACTCTGTCCAAAAGTGAGTTGTATCTGAGTACTCTCCCTCAATCTTCCCTCTGCTGCCCCCCCCCCCCCCCGTTGATTCTAGACTAATTCAAGAATTCAAGGTAGGTTTCAGTCTTTCCCCAATAAGGCGATTTGATGTCAAACTAGGGGGCTTCACTCAGCTCAATGATTGATCAGGGTCATTTCTTTTGTGTTACATTCACATAGCAGCACAGAGGCACAACAGTCACAGGCAGTCCCCAGTCTTTGTAATGTATATACACACATATGTATGTATGTATGTATGTATGTATGTATTCAAGAGTTTTCCATAGCTTATATGGACCATGTAATTATTACAGAGTGAAAACAGAGGATATGTCTATTGTACCATTGACAAAATTAGATTAGAGACAGAAGACTAGATGTGGGAGTCATATGCATGGTAATGAAATGTGGTCTTGTGGGAGCATATTATATTGCTAAGGGAGGAAAACTAAAAAGAAGAGACCCAAGTCAGTCTTAGACAAAATACAATCTAGAGGGGGTATGGATAAATACTACAAAAGGTGGGGATTTAGGAGTGATCAGAAAAGTCAGAGAAGAGTTATTAAATAAAACTGAATAAGGAAAGGGTAATTTGAAAGGGAATAGTCAACAGTATAAAAAGATTCATAGAGATCACACAAGATGATGAATAAACAAAGGTCATTTAAACAAAGGTCAGTTAAAATTCCATATTGATAATAGAAACATATAATAACAAATTCACAAAATTTATTGATATAAGTGATTGTATCAAAATATGCAAAAAAGATCTTTTGAAAAATGATAGAATCCATTTATATAAAAAATTTCAAACAGGAATAAATGGACCTCTCATTTCCAGTAATAGGTAAATTCTAGAGGTCTTTCCAATTTGTTCAGTGATCAAGTAAATGTATCTATTATCAATTCAGTTATTGAATATATTTCTAAAATTATCATTGTAGAACAAGCCAATAAGACTAAATTAAAGCAATTTAAAGATTCAAGGAAGAAATAAAATGATCACTTTTCAGATATAATAATAAATAAAAAGAATCTTTGAAAGTCAACTGAAATTAATTAAATCAATACTGTCAGCAAAGTAATATAATAGGTTATAAAATTAATTCCCCAAATCATTAGCCTTTCTCTCTATTACCATCTATATCCTGCAAGAAGAGATTAACCAAAATACCAATTCCAATAAAAAATAAATGCAAAATATATAAAGTATCTGGGAGTCTTCCTGGAATTATATGAATGAAATTAAAAAACATTATGGAAATAAACAATTTAATTGATAAAATATAGGGACAAAACTGAAGGAAGAAATTATCTCATATGTGGAGATATTCGCATGTCCCTATGATATCATTCTGTCCTGTGTTCAGGGTATGATATCACTGATTCTGGGGTATCTGAGATCTTTGTTGAGCAGCACTATTGGCTCCAAGATCAAAAGTAAAATTTTCTCTTTAGTTCTGAAAACTCTTCAAAACTTTATGACAATCCACCTTTCCTTATTATGGCCTTTCCTTTCCACTGTTGTTAGACCATACTGTTTTTCTTAAACTGAACTTTACACAGGATACATCATCTCTCATCTCAGTGCCTTGACCCTGATTGTCCCTGATTCTTCAAATACACTTTTAGCTTTCCACTCACTGATTATGATTGTTGTTTTACAAAACTGCATTTCAGAAATATTTCTAAAATGGAAGCTTTTGTGACTCATACAATTCCAGTTTCTACCCCCATTCTTCATTTTATTACATGCACTTATAGTAAAACAAAATATTATTGTTAAACACATATCAAAATATTCCTTGTTAGACTAAGAAATTATTACTGATTGATCTCCAGAACATTCAAACCTTAACTTGTTTTATTTTCAAAATGGCCTCTTAAATGATAGGGTTTAATCTCCAGATAAATATGTTATAAGAAATATAGTCAAGTTGTTTTTTTTTTTCCTGAAAGAGCTAAATCTTCCTAAACAGCAACCCCTTGCCCAAACAGTCTGCTGCTACAAGCCACCATGTATTCGGGAAAAGACTACACACTAAATCTCAAATCCTTTTTGGGGGTGAAGTACCAGTTTAGAGAAATGTCTCCTTGAAACTCTAGGCATTGCATTTATGTCTTTCTCTAGCTCCAGTGGCTTACCCATGTCTTACTCTAAAAAAGTTAAATAGGGCTGGCTAGGTGGCATAGTGGATAAAGCACCAGCCCTGGAGTCAGGAGTACCTGGGTTCAAATCCAGTTTCAGGCAAGTCACTTAACCCCATTTGCCTTGCAAAAACCTAAAAAAAGTTAAATAAGGCAGTCTGCATAATTCTATCTATCAGCATTTATAAAAATAAAAGATGTTGATGCTAGATTAAAAACTCTGTATACCAAGGTGAACATTACCTCCTTATATCCAACACAGGGGACAAGAAGGAAACAGAAATGCAAATTTACTCTCCCATTAACATGCCATTAACATGCCTTATCAGCAAAGACTGGGCAGAATAGTTACTATATCAGGGCTATATTCTTGAATTTTAGTCTTAACCTTACAAAAGAAGTCAGGAAAGGAGCTCCTTATACTTTGATAACAAGGACTATTTCTATCATAAAGACTTTTATTTAAGAGGTATTTAATAAATATATTTGTTGATTGGTTGCTTGACTCATAGGCCTGGATTTGCTGTCAAAAGAAGTGAATTCTAAAACTGACTCAACCACTCATCACCTCTCACCAAGACTATTCCATTAACTTTCTTACTTGTTCTTCCTGCCTCCAAACTCTCTTCCTTTCCAATCTATCTTCTAGACATTTGACAAAGAAATTTTCCCAAAGTTGAGGTTTTATTTCATCAGTTACCTTGGATTTAACTGTAACCTCTTTCTTGACTTCTCCCTGGTGTTTGCATATGTGTGTGTATATATATATATATATATATATATATATATATATATATATATATATATATTATATCTTAATATATATTAATTATATATATATTAATTATATATATTTATTACTCTCCAGAACCAAACCCCTGTCCTAGAGCACTAAATATCTATTAAACATATGCAATTGAATGTCTCACAGCCACTTCAAAATCAACATGTCCAAAATAGGTTTCAATGACTTTACCTAAAAATTTATCTTTTATCCTAATGTTCTTATTTCTTTGGAGGGCACTCCCTGACTCCATTCTTTCTCCTCTTAATTCTATCTGGCAACTGTCAAAGTGATAGACCGAAATCAGAAATCTGATCAAATTGCCCTCCAGTTTTCAACAGCAAAAAGCAGCAGTAACAGCAACAACACAACAACCACCTCTTTAAGGGACAACATTTTGACTCTACTATCAAATAAAAATTTCTCTATTGAGTTTTTTAAACTTTCCACTCTCTGTCCCAGAATAATCATTCTAGCTGATATTTTGAGTAAATTGAAATTCCATTCCTTGTCTCTATGCCTTTACACAGACTGTCCCTTTGTCTGAAATGTAGTCACTCCTTGCTTCTACCTCCTGGAATCCCAGACTTCCTTGAAGGCTCAATTTAAGTTCTACCTTTTATAGGAAATCACTCCTGATCCACATTGCTGATAACACCTTCTCTCCCCTACAATCACCAATTACATTGTTTTTACTTTGAATGTATTGTACTGTGTTTCTTTTTTTCTATTTATGATAATTTTCCCTCCAAAATCTAGAATATTAGTTTCTTGCAGACATTTAGTAAATATTTCTTAAATGAACATTTTTGGAAATAGAAGTCTTTGAATTCATCTGCTCAAACTTGGACCACAGATATTATTGTAAATGACTTGTCCAAGGAAATACAGATAAATATGGTATTCACATAATTTGAAAAGGTACCTTTTTAATGAAAAGAAGAGTTATTATAGGAAAGGATTTTCTTTGTTCATAATGGAGCACCATAGTACACAAAGTTAAAGGGTAGGAGAAAAAGAAACAAGGGAACTAGTACTTACTAGGCAAGGATTTAAGAATCATAATCCTTTTGGCATTTGGTCATTGGACATAGGATCTAAGATTAGTAGCTTGAAGGAGCATCATATATTTGTTTTCCTATTCCTCATTTTATTGATTAAGAAGATGAGTCTCAGGAAGAGTTATAGCCTGAGATCACATAGGTAGAAAGAATCAGAAATGGGATTTGAACCTAGATTCTTTCAATCTAAAGCTCATATTCTTTCCATTATTCCATGCTGACTACCATAGTGAAGAAGAAATCTGGAAAGACGGTGAAACTCAGCAGTTGAGAAGCTATATGGAAAAGGGACTCTTGAAGCAGTTTTCAACTGCCATAGACAAAGAACCAAAATAGATTAGTTTGATGGCATGAGTTATGGTCTACAAAAGGAACTGTCATTGTTTTAATCCACCACATTTAAGTTCTGTGGACTACAGAGAATGGGAGTCAAGGAGAGTGACTACATGAGTATGGAATGTCAGGTCAGAATTGAAACCAAGGCAAATACAGTTTCAAAGGGTGGCAGAAAATCATGTTGTCCATGATGAACATGTTAAGAGGATATCAAAAGATTTTCAATTTTTTTTTTCATTTGTCCATATTTGAGTGATAGTTTCTCTCTTTTTGGGTGTTTCTTTCCTAAGGTTTTCCTTCACAGTCATCACTCTATTATACATAATTCTTATGGGAAAATGACTATGACTATTTCAATAGAAAGAATTGTTAATATATGATGAATGGGCCATGTGAATATATCATCAAAATGGATATCAATGTTCATGTGTAAATACTTCTAATATTGAAAAAGTGAGAGTGGATAGACCACTATTGTGAATGCACTAAAAATGATAAGTTTTTCTCCTGGAAATGGAGACCAGAAAGTTATGAGAAGTGGTCACAGTACCTATCAATGTGCGCTCAGCAATAGTGGTTTGAACCTTATGCTTGACCAGTTACACCCCTTATTTTGGGCCCCTCTGGAAACCCATATTGTAGCAGGGGAATTCTGGACACAGAGATGTTCTACATTACTTTTTTTTCTTTCTTTTTTCTTAAAATTTATTTTCATCCATTTGTATATGTGTATTCCCAAGTTACAAAGTTTCCGTCCACCCTCTCCTCAGTTGGTAACCATCAGATTAGCATTTTACATACATATTTTGCTAAACATATTTACAAATTAGTAGTTTTGGGCATGAGGAATTAAGATTAAGGGAAAGAGATACATAAGGGATACATTTTATAAAGTGTTCATCAGATTCAGTAGGCATGATTTTTTTTTCTGTGTGTTTTGATTTGATTTGTTTTGTTTTTCTTCCTCTGGTTGGGGATAATAGTCAATAACTAGTCTAATACTGTTGTCCACACTCTCTGAATTGTAGAGAGGAGTTGCTTCCATCAAGGTTGCTTATCTCATAATGTTGATGTGTAAATTGTCCTCTTGACTATACTCCCTTCGCATGAGGAGATGCCCATCAATTGGGGAATGGCTAAACAAGTCATGGTACATGAACACTATGGAATATTATTGTTCTATAAGAAACGATAAATGGTCTGACTCTCCATTACTTTTTGGTCACACCCTTTGGGGCAGAAGAAGGCATAGTATACCACTCATGAGCAAAGAGTTGTCTTAAGCACTCCTTAGAGATTGCCCCGTGGCATGTGTAATGAATAATACCTGAAAGCAGGGGCTAAACCACTCCTCAAACCACCTTGTCCCACCCACCATAGAAAGGCATTTAAACAAAAATGTCACTTTGGAGCTCTCTTTTCTTCTGTATTCCTGGCCAGGCTGCACTCCTCTCCCCTCCCCTCCCTTCCCCACCCCTCCCCTCCTCTCCTCTCCCCTCCACTCTCCTCTCCAAAAGAACTTAACCTCCTCTCTTCTTCTCTTTTTTCTTCTTCTCTTCTCTAAGCTTGATCCAAATGGTCTGACCATGCTGCAGAGCAATATGGCCCCAACTCTATGTGGCTGTAGCTATGTTAATCGAAGCTTCTTTTCTTTTTTCCTTTTTCAGGGCTTTAGCCTTTTTGACCACAACTTCAGCTAAGCAGCCTGTCCTTTAAGAAACTCACTATCTTTTTGCTTCTCCAAAGAACTTAATTTTTTTGTAAGTAACTTGTAGAACTTTATATGGTAACTTGTAAACTTTTGAGCATGCCTTATCCTCCTGAGTAAGAGTTTGTTGAGTTCTTCAATCCCAAATGAATCCCCTAGATCTGATCTCTAAGCGCCTTTGCCTTTCCTGAAACCCGTTTCCTCTTATCTTCAGTATCACATTCTTTTTTAAAAAAGATTTTATTTATTTTGATGTTTACAATTTTTCCCTTAATCTTACTTTGCTTCCCCCCCCCACAGAAGGCAATTTGCCAGTCTTTACATTGTTTCCATGGTATACATTGATCTAAATTGAATGTGATGAGAGAGAAATCATATCCTTAAGGAAGAAACATAAAGTGTAAGAGATGGTAAGATCAGACAATAAGATATCAGTCCCCCCCCCCAAATTTAAGGCAATAGTCCTTGGTCTTTGTTCAAACTCCACAGTTCTTTCTCTGGATACAGATAGTATTCTCCATCACTGACAGCCCCAAATTGTCCCTGATTGTTGCACTGATGGAATGAGTGAGTCCATCAAGGTTGAACATCGCCTCCATGTTGCTGTTAGGATATACAGTGTTTTTCTGGTTCTGCTCATCTCACTCAGCATCACTTCATGCAAATCCCTCCTGGCTTCCCTGAATTGCCATCCCTCCTGGTTTCTAATAGAACAATAGTGTTCCATGACATACATATACCACAGTTTGTTATGCCATTCCCCAATTGAAGGACATTTACTTGATTTCCAATTATTTGCCATCACAAACAGGGCTGCTATGAATATTTTTGTACAAGTGATGTTTTTCCATTTTTTATCATCTTTTTAGGTTATAGACCCAGCAGTGGTATTGCTGGATCAAAGGGTATGCACATTTTGGTTGCCCTTTGGGCATAATTCCATATTGCTCTCCAGAAGGCTGAGTGAGTTCACAGCTTCACCAACAATGTATTGGTGTCCCAGATTTCCTACAACCCTTCCAACAATGATCATTGTCCTTTCTGGTCATATTGCCCAGTCTGAGAGGTATGAGATGGTACTCAGAGATGCTTTAATTTGCATTTCTCTACTAAGTAATAATTTAGAGGAATTTTTAAATGACCATGGATCGCTTTGATCTTCTCATCTATAAATTGCCTTTGAATATCCAGTATCACATTCATAATTGCTACTATTTGCATGGACCTAAGGATCTTTAATATTTTTTCTTTTTTTAGGTTTTTTTTTTGCAAGGCCTTGGGGTAAAGTGGCTTGCCCAAGGTCACACAGCTAGGTAATTATAAAGTGTCTGAGGTCAGATTTGAACTCAGGTCCTCCTGAATCCAGGGCTGGTGCTCTATTCACTGCATCACCTAGCTGCCCCAAATTTTATTCCCCATTCTTTTTCAGTTGAAGAGGGTGTTTCATAGGCATTTATGACTAGTCTCTGGGGACATACCTTCATAAAATAGAAATGTTTTGATAAAAATATTCTCCCAATATTGATCAACCATATAGTTCAATCATCTTGCTGCCATTTACCAGAAAATCAGCCAATAAACATTTATCAAAAACCAGTTATGTAACAGACACTTTGCTGAGCACTTGTAATACAAAACAAAAGCCATTTCTGTCCTTAAGGAGCTTCCAATCTAATTGTGGAATAAAGGGTTGAAAGGCAAGGGGGAGGGTGAATGGGCTTGTGGAGATAACTGTGGGTCATGGTAGAAAAGTTTAGAGAAGTCCCAAATTAGTACAGCCAGCTGAGAAATAAAATGTTCTTAACTGAGGCTCCTCCTTAAAAAAAAGGTTTTGGAGTTCTTGACTACCCCATATAATAACTGAGAGAGAGACAGAGACAGAGACAGAGACAGAGACAGAGACAGAGACAGAGACAGAGACAGAGAGACAGAGAGAGACAGAGAAGAGTAGCAATGAGGTCTTACAGGATAATAAGTTTTTCCAAATAATGAACTTCCTGGGGCTTTGAAAAAGTCAGAAGCACAACAAAAAGAAGCACAACCAGGTGAAACATGGGATAAGTTAGCAATATCCTGGATGGTGTCACTGGAATCAATATAAATGGAAACCCATGGCTATTTTGTGTTATGTCTTCATAATACCTAGAGATCTGAATACTTCACAAAAGCAACAGATCCCCTTTTTGTACCAGTCAGGACCAGTATTATATCATTGCAGGTGAACTGCTGTGGATATAATGGTTTGAACCTTAGGTAATACAGACAGATTGCCTCTTTCTAGGACTCAAAATATAACAAGGTTTGACACTTAAGGAACTTGGTGGATTCACTCAATTAGAAGAACAAATACTAATAGATTATTTTTGTAATAAAGATTCCATTTAAGAATGTTTTATTTTATTTCTATTTTTTGTTAGACTTTGCCTGTGCCCTAACATGACTTTCTTGGAACTCCAATCTTACTGTTTTTAGCTTGAAGAAACATCATATGTCATTTTTTCTCTTTCATTTTATTGAGGTCACATTAGGTAGAAAGCATCAGAAATGGTATTTGAACCTAAATTTCCATCTAAAGCTGATACTCTCTCTACTATTCTAAACTTACTACTATAATAAAAATAGAAATTTGGAAAGATTATGGAAATTGGGAATTGAGAAGCTATATGGAATAGGAAATTTTGGATCATTTTTTAACTACCATGGACAAAGAACCAAAATTAACTAGTTTGATGCCGGGTGATATAGTCTGCAGAAAGAATAGCCCATACCCAGTACATTTAGGATCTGTATAATGCTCAGAATAGGAATCCTTTCTTTTCTTTCTTTTTGTCTTTCTATCTTTCTTTCTATCTTTCTATCTTTCTTTCTTTCTTTCTTTCTTATTTTCTCTCTTCCTTCCTTCCTTCCTTCCTTCCTTCCTTCCTTCCTTCCTTCCTTCCTTCCTTCCTTCCTTTCTTTCTTTCTTTCTTTCTTTCTTTCTTTCTTTCTTTCTTTCTTTCTTTCTTTCTTTCTCTTTCTTTCTTTCTTTCTTTTTCTTTTTCTTTTTCTTTTCTTCTTTCCCCCTATTCCTAAGTTCATGTTTCTTTTTCTACTACCCTGACTCATGATATCTATAAAGATATCAAGGAAAAGGTTTCAAAGGGTCCAGTCAGGGGTATAATTTTCACCAGATTCCAGTTAAGTCAAACATACTGGAAGGATTGTGTAACAAATTGACTTAGTTCCCTGTATTTTAGGTCTAAAACTGGCATAAAATGAGACAATTACAATCAATCTACCATTCAACAAAATGAAGTTTAAGTTGTCATAGTAAGGGAAAAGAATTCACAGATGAAAAGTTTATCTGGGATAAATCATTGATTCAACTTAACATATTTTCAGTCTAGTTCAAGCTGTTGATCTAATGTAAATAGTATTAGGGAGGGTCTCTAGCTTTTAGTTTACTAGTAATTTGGAACCCAAATGTCTAGGAAGCTATGTCAGTTCTATGAACCAATGAAATCTCAATGATAATTTCAGTACCTTTTAAGAAAAAAGTAGGTGTTGGGTGGACAGAGTTAGAATATTGCTTCTATCACAATTTGGTCTTTTAATAACCCAATATCAATTTCACTTTAAGATGTAGAAATTCCCACAATTATGTGATCTTCTAAATAAATCTTAGAAATACTGATATATAAATACTCAAGAGCTTACAAAGGAAAAAAAAAGAAAAGAAAAGAAAAAAGGCTTAGATTTAATAGATCCAGTCATATAGATCCATGGCAACATGGCCAGATCACTTGGATCCAGCTTAGAGAAGAGAAGACAGTGCAGCCTGGCCAGGAATCCAGAAGAGAAGAGAACTCCACTGTGGAATTTTTGCTCAAATGCATTTTTATGGTGGATGGGTGGGACAAGGTGGTCCTTGAGGAGTGGCTTAGCATCTGACTTCAGATATTCTTCAATACACATGCCACAGGAGCAATCCTCAAGGAGTGCCTAAGACAAAGGGATTTTTAAGTGTCTTGGGGGGGGGCGTCTCTTCAGCTATGCAATTACAACCTGAATGACTTTATACAAGTAATGTGATTTGAATCATGATTGAAAACTTAGTTTGAGATGTTTCATTTACCAATTAATCAATGAATCAATAAATACTCATGATAAGCTAGACATTGAGTTAGGCATGGGAGGGATCAAAATTTAAAAACAATGCAGCTACTATCAAGTTGAGAAACTATTTTTTTTAAATAAAGACCCCATGTTTTTTCAATGATTTCAGTGAAGACTTCTGTCATTTCAGACAAGTCAGTTGAAAACTCCCAGATCCTCAGTATTCTTATTTGGAAGGTTTTGGATTAGATGTTTCCTGGGGTCCTCTTGGATCTATATTGATAATTCTATGATCTTAAGAAGGTCATTTGAGTTCTATTTATCTTATTCCCTCTGTGACATCACCTAATATTTCATTAGAAAGTTCTGTCTTTTACTAATATACATTTTCCTAGAAGAAACTGTATTATTCCCCCATTTCAATTCATAAGTTTTGAGTAAACTACAGGTTTATTTCTAATTCCTTGGCACCATCTTATATGTACCAGCCTCACCAAAATGTCACCTACAACTTTAACTTAGAACATTTTATTCCCCAAAGTAACTTCTATAAAACTAAATATATCAGCACTATATCTATTTTGGGAAAATGCAAGTCTTCTTATATCATTCCTTTGTCAAGGACTATCTGTAAAATTATCTAAATAGCATTATTTTCTTTCTCAGAATGCATTGTCTACACATTCATCTTTCAGTTATGAATGGTACATTTTCCCAATAAACTTGACTTAAAGACATGTTTTCCTGTTCAGTTTATTTACTTAGAGATTATTTACTTTTTAATATGGTACATTTCTAAACAAAAGGAAAACCAAACAATAGCAATAGCAGAGATATAAATATAACTCCCACATCAAAAACAATCCTGGGTATATGCTCAAAGAGACAATATTCTCAATCAAGATCCACAGTCAGACTTAGGCAAAGACAGTCACAAAATCTCATTATAACTGGAAGTTGAAGACTGCCAAAAATTTTAGGACTTGATGGTACAGAATTTCACAGAAAGATTTGTGTTGTCAATTTTGTGTGTCTGTGTGTGTGTATTTGTGTTGAAATGGTGGCAAAAGGAAGGAAATTATTGAGTCTTTGGGTATGAAAAGCATGTAAAACTTGGTCTATTATTCAATTTCTACTGAAGTTTCATTGCCTTTGCATTATAGGCATCAAATAAATATTTTTCAATGAATTAATTATTTAAGTCTTTAGATAATTCAACTCATAAATTCAAAGACAGAACTTATTAAAAGGCAAAAGATTATAGACCCATTTTCATATGATCACATGTGTTTTATCATTCTAAAACACAAATACACAAGTTTGAAGAGATAATTCTACTATAGTTATTAAATAAATTCCTGCAAAGATATACACAGATGTACTTGTTTTCCTTATTCTTATAAACTGAACAGATATATATGCAAGGACATTTGTAAACTCAGTAGTGAAAAATATTCTGTTCAATAAGATGATAACAACCTTTCGAAGTCTGCCATCCTAGGGATCTCTAGTCCATTTCCTCATATATATACATATATATATATATAATATATATATATATTATATATATATATATATATATATATATATATTCACACATAGTCAATCCAATCTACTGGAGTCCATTTTTGCTTTTTTCTCCCTATCATAAAGATAGTAAGGGACTCATAAAGATTGGCTGGCATGGGATGACTAGGTGGCACAGTGGGGTAACTAGAGTACTAGCCCTGGAGTCAGGAGGACCTAAGTTCAAATTTGACCTTAGACACTTAATTTCCTAGCTGTGTGGTCTTGGGCAAGCCACTTAACCCCATTGCCTAGCAAAAAAATAAAAGTAAATAAAAAAAAGGATTGGCTGGCATGTCAGTTATCCTTAACTCTATGCATGCAACCACATTTTGGTCACAAATCCTTTATTCCAGTTTTGTCAAAATGCCCTGCTTATAATGCATTCATCCTGCTTATACTTATCATATGACTCTGTACTTCTGGGTGATACTCATTTTCAATTCTATGTGGACTTAATGTTCAAGGATTTTCAGTTGTTATTTGAAGAAATGTGTAAATCTTGAACTCTAATAAACTTTTATCTCTCTGGCACAAGAGGAGAGAAGAGGCCAGTGAATACAGATTAGGTGACATTATGGTAGTAATAGTGAAAGGAAGGACAACTTCTATTTTCATCCTGGATCATTAGAAAAAGTTTTTAGTTGTACTGACAAGTACTGCTCCCAATTACCACTCTTCTATTGTCTTACACTTTCAACTTCCCTATAGAATAATTTACCCAAGGAATGATTAGGTTATTTATAAAAGTCCAAAAAAATGTCTTATGGACCGATGAAAATTATCAGTAACAAAGTCAATGCCTGAATGACTAGGAAGGTTGCTATTAATGGGTTTTTCTTGAATTTTTAAGAAGTCTAAAGTTCTGGTCCAGTTGCAATATTCCCATTCAAGGCTGTAAATCCCCATATTTTTACAATGAACTGGAGTATTGAGAATATCTTAAATATAGGAGGGTAATAATTTCCTGTAATCTCAGAGTGACTAGAATGCACACACACACACACACACACACACACACACACACACACAGAGAGAGAGAGAGAGAGAGAGAGAGAGAGAGAGAGAGAGAGAGAACATAATTCAAGTTGCCTATATATAGAGATCTCCAAAATAAGGAAAACATTTAGCTTTCTGCTCCTTGCTTACCTTGAATCTACTGAAGCTACAGTCTTTGGAAGAAAGTTCATTCCCCCTGCCCCCGATTTTCCTGAAGTTCCAGGGACAGAAAGAAGGAAAGAAGAAAGGAAGGGAGGGAGGGAAGGAGGGAGAGAGGATAGAAGGAACTGAGGAAGACAGGGAGGCAGGGAGGAAGGAAGAGCATAATGTAAGGAACAAAAAAGGAAAGAAGGGAGAAAGGAAGAAAGGAAGGGAAGGAGGAAGGAAGGAAAGAAGGAAGGAAAGAAGAGAGGAAGGGTAGAAGGAAGGGAGGAAAGAAGAGAGGGATGGTGGAAGGAAAGCGAAAAGGAATGAAGGGAGGAAGGAAGGGAAGAAGGAAGGAGAATGGGAAGGAGAAAGGAAGAATGAAGGGAAGAAAGGAAGAAGGAGGGAAGGAAGGAAACATTTATTTACATTGTGCCAGCCACAAAGGATAAAAATATTATTAAAAAGAAAGTTTCTATCCTCATAGAGTTCACATTGGAGAAGAAAATATCCAAAAGGGAGCTGAAAAGTCTAGAAAGTGAGGAGCAGAGCAGAGTAGAGCTTTCATTCCTTCTTCCCTCCCTCCCTCCCTCCCTCATTTCTTCCTTTCTCCCTTCTTTCCTTTATTCCTTCCTTCCATCATCCTTCTCTTCCTTCCTTTCTTCCTCCTTTCCTTCCTCCCTTCCTTCTACCCTCTCTCCCTCCCTCCTTCCTTCCCTCCCTTCTTCCCTTCCTTCCTTTCTTCTTTCCTTCTTTCTGTTAATGAAGATGGGTGAACCTGGGTTTTGCCAGAAAATGGAAGCTCAAGGAAAATCTGTCTACTGGGAAAAAAATGAAGACCTGGGAGGTGAATATTCCAGGATGCTAAGGCTATATGAATGAAATGGATATTCTGGTGAGAAAGCCCTAAATCAATAAGGGAATTTCTAGGAGGAGACAGCATAGTTTTGAATAGGAGGCATAGTTTTGAATTTGAATTTGAAAATGTCAGAAGCAGAGCCAGCTGTGATTCACTTTATGACCAAGGAACTCTGATGGCTTAGTGAGACCAGCAATTATGGGCACCTGTAAAGATTACAATTGTAATGCTGGGAATTTGGAAAGTTATCTCTAAATTGATGAGAAGCTTTAATGGTTCAATTGATCCTGCTCCCCAATCTGTGCTCCCTCCATCTTTGTTAGGTGATATTTAGTATTTGCCCAATGTTCTCTCAGGCAGTGCCTCTATGTATTATTGAAGTCTGGTGGTCCAATCAGAGTAAGATCCAGAGAAGTGATTTGTAGTGTAGTGGAAAGCAAATAAAAGTTTTCTAATGGAAGGATGGGAAAATTTGCTTGCGAGGCAGCCAGGCAGTAAGTGAGCCAAAATGTTCAAGGAAATATTTTATGTTTATTTATGTTGGTGACGGAATGAATATTGCATTGTTGAATCAGTGGATTTCACGTGCTAGGCACTATTTACTGCTCCAACAGATCACTGCAAAGCTGTCAAAAGGGAAGTGAGCATTTGCAGAGGCCAACCGCGCCTCTGAGCAGAGAAGAGAAAGGAGAGAAGGACTGGAAAAGGCCCTCATTTGGGGGCGATTTGGGTTTACTCCAATTTCCAGTCAATATGAACCATGGCCAAGAAGTCACAGAAGGCAATAGCTTCAGAAGGCCTGAGAGAAGAGAGGACGAGGCTATTTTTTTTTTCATTTCTAGGTAGATGACATTACACCTGTGTAATGTATGTCAAGAGAAGATAAGCTAAAAATGTCTTATTGCAACTCCGGCCCTCCCCCTACCTCCCCTGAATCTTGCCCAAGACAGCATGTGAGGAGATGGGGATTTTATTTGGCTGGTTTCCGGCCCCGACCTTTGTGTTCAGCCACGGCACATCAGTATTGATGAGCTTCAGCCAAGGAGGCAAATGGGAGTGCTGAGAAGGAGGCAGATGTGGGCAGAGGCCTGCTGGGGAGGGGCCGGCATTCCGGCCCCATCCACCGGCGCGATTGGCTGGCTGGGCGCGGGAGCACGGGGCCGGCCTAGCTCCAGAGCCGGGCCCCCAGAGGGGGTGGCGACCCGCCCTGGAGATCGGGGAGGACTGGGAAGCGGCTTCCTTGGGCAGCCGCGTCTCTTGTCGTCCCCCAGCCACAGGCCTGAGGGGCAAGCACAGGAAACGGAGACAGACAGGCGTTCGGCTGTTTATTAATTTTGTGTGTGTGTGTGTGTGTGTGTGTGTGTGTGTGTGTGTGTGTGTCGGCTGCCGTGGTGGGACTCCTGGGATTTCAGTGGTGAATAATTAAAACCTCGGGGCCCTGCGGGACCAGGCTGTGATATAATGTAACAGTCCCTCTGGAATACTTGTTAACACACCAAAAAAAAAAAAAAATAAATGAAAATGAAAGTCGGGAATTCAAATGTTATGCAAGGAGCAACTCCACCTGTCCAGTCACTTGCATGGTGGGCTCTATGTCTATCTCCAGCTTGCCCTCTTCATCGGTCTTTTTTCCTCCTTTCTTTCCTCAATTCTATCTCTTGATTTCTTTCTTGCTCTCCTTCCCTTTCTCTCTCCAGTGTCTGTCACTCTTTTCTTTCTGTCTGTCTCTGTTTCTCTGACTCTCAATCTCTCTCAATCTCAAATTCTTTTGCTCTGTCTCTCTCAATCTCAATTTCTTTTAATCTCTCTCTCTTTCAATCTCTCCTCCCCCATTATTTCTGCTTATCTCTGTATCTCCTTTCTTTTCTCCCTGTCCCTTCATCTCTCGCCTTTCTTTCTTCCTCTCCTCGCTTTTTTGTTTGTTTCTCTTTATCTACCCAATCTTTCCTTTTCTCTCCCTCTTTTCTCTTTCTTGTTTCCCACTGTGACTATCTATCTCCCTCCCTTTCTGTTTCTACTTCTGTTCTTTCCTGTCTCTCCCTTCTCTCCTCCATATCGTTTTTTTCTCCTTCTCAACAATCCCCCTAATTGAACTCCCTTTCTTTCACTCATCTGAAGCTATATATATATATATATATATATATATATATATATATATATATTGTAAAATATGTGATTCTATCTGTGTTCTTCTAGAAACCACTGCTGCCCTGTAACCTGAGTCTGAAGTGACAGCAAGTGAATAAAATTGCGGTCACTCTGTCCTCTTTAAAATATAAGATGGCGTGTACTTTTGGACCTGGGAAGTTTAAAATCTATCCAGAAGTCATCCAGGCAATCAATTTCACTGTACCTGGGTAGGCATCCCTGCCCTGCCTGCTTAATCACAGAGCTGATGAGACAGAACCGCTGGGGAGGGTGGCAGCTTTCCCGGACTGCCTCAGCAATGAGTCTCTAACATCCTTTGCCTTGGGCTTCAGCCACATAACCAGACTGGTGCTTGCATTCTTCTTGTGATCTCCCTCCCTCCTTGCTCTCCTGCCCTTCATCATCCTCCTCCTCCCCTTCCTCCTCCCCTTCCTCCTCCCCCTCCCCACCCCTCCCGCTCCTCTCCTCCTCTCTTCTTCTTCCTTCTTCTTCTTCTTCTTCTCTCTTCTTCTTCTTCTTCTCCTCTCTTCTTCTTCTTCTCTCTTCTTCTTCTTCCTTCTTCCTTCTTCTTCTTCTTCTTCTTCTTCTTCTTCTTCTTCTTCTTCTTCTTCTTCTTCTTCTCTCTCTGTCTCTCTGTGTGTCTGTCTGTCTGTCTCTCTCTCCCCTTCCCCACACTCTCCTCTTATTCTTTCTCCCAGATTTTTCCTTCAAGTTAATAGGCATTTTTAATAAAACTAAGCATAAAGTAACAAAGTCCCTGGCCTCCGACCACTTACATTCCAAGAAAAATGGGACTAAAAATCTGAAGAGACTGAGAAAAGAAAAGTGCATAATGTAAAGACATAGGTAAAAAAGTATCTTCTCATCCTTTTTTTTAAAGTTCTATACTTTTTCACTTAATCTATGCTTAAGCTAAAGAAATTATTCTGATTTCTTGCTGTCCCCTCCTGCTTCTATACATTCAACCAGGCCTGGGTAAGTATCCACTCATATTTTCCTATTAAAACTCTTTTCTTCCTCTCACAAGCAGGTGCCATCTCCTCCAAGAAGCCTTCCTTGGTTCCATCAACTAAAGCATGATTTTCCCCCTAAATCTTTATGAACCTTTAGCTCACCCCACACTTTGGAAACTAATTATATATACTTACAGACATATTACATACTTGTATTCAATATCTGCTACCTCTTAGATTTTATGTGAATTTCACGAGGGCAATGATTACCATTCTGTCAATCTTCATGTTGAATCGCAAGCACCACTTGTACATGGTGGTGTTAAGGCTTAATAGATGTTTACTAAATTGAGTTAATTTTTTCCTCTCTTTCTGACTTCCTCCCCTTCCCTGCTATGCCCCAGCCATCTGATCTCACTATGAAACTTGCTAAAATAAGTATTTTTCCAGTTTCCATGACTTACCTGAATATCTTGCCCATATAACTTGTTCTTCCAGTACACCTCTCTCTCCTCTCTCTCTCTCTCTCTCTCTCTCTCTCTCTCTCTCAATCTCACCTTGGTTTGTTTTATAAAGTACCAATTAAAACTCATTTCCTAATGGAAACCTTTGCCAACTCCTCTTAATCCCAATACTATCACACCATTAATTATTTCTTATTTATCCTTAGATTGATTTGTATACATTTGGTTGCATTTTATCTCTTCTAATAGATTGTAAACTCCTTGAGTTCAGAGACTATCTTTTGCCTCTTTTGTATCTCCAGACTTAGTACAATGTTTGTCTTGGAAGGTGCTTGATAAATGAATGTTGATTGGTTGATTGATAATTATTACTTCTATGATGCAATGAAATGAACTTCTTCCCTAGATAGGCAAAAAAAAAATTCCCTGTTCCCATCCCAATTACTAAAATGTCACAATTGGAAATTCATGTCTTTGCATCTTGATGACAATCTTCAAGAAATCCCTATCAAAATGATCCTATTTTTGGAAATGGAAGTATTTTAAACTTTAATTATTTAATATTTTCCAGTAATCTCTATCAGTTTGTCCAGTCCTTTCATACTATAATAATTTACTTAAGATAAATACCATTCAAGAATAGATTATAAAATAGATACATAAGGAGAGTTAGTCTCTTTTTATTCTTCCATCACCCCAATCCTGCCCATCTTTGAAGACAACTCATATTCTGTCTTCTAAGGGCAATCTTTCCAGATCCCTGAAGTCAGAAGTGATAATTCCCTCTTTGCTATCATTGTTTCTGTATATCTGCTATCATAATTTTCCTTATATAAGAGGATAAAATTCTACTTTCTACATGAAGCCTTCCTCAATCTTCTTTAATGCTCATTCCTTCTTTATGTAATTATTTGTATTATATGTTTTATATATCTTGTTCATTTATAATTATTGGAATGTTCTCATCATCATTCAACTGTGAGCAGGGGCTATTTTTTGCCTTTTTTTTGAGCCCTGCTCTAAATAGAGTGTTTACATATCTCAGGTTTAAGAAATCATTCCTCATTTATCTGTAAATCTGTGTCCCCATATTCACTCTCTTTTAGAAATAAGCCTCTGAGGACAGAGACCATGCTTGATTAATCTTTGTGTACTACCTAACAACTAACATTGTCTTGGATATATTTGGTGCTCAAAATGTTAGACTGAATTAAACAATTATTCATTCTATAAGTCTTTATTAAGCCCCTGTTGTGTTTAGAACATTATCTAGGCATTTAAGGAGTTGCAAGGGTTAGATGACATTTTTTCCTATCTTTCCCTCAGAAAGATTAGTCTAGGAATACTTGTACTCATGTAATGATAACGCACAGTTAGTAACATTTAAGTTTATTGTTAAGTGAGAAAGAAATGAAGTTGACTAAAATCTAGTAAGAATTTAATGAAAGTTTCTTGACTATAGTATACAGTTATCTCTTTCACATTTGTAGGCTTTAGGGGTGTGCTACACCTTCAATCTGGAAAATCCAAATAAAACTATTTGGTCTTCTCTTTGTATTAGAAAAGAAGTCTGATTTTCTTTCCTTTGTCTTTTATGGGGTGTTTACCATATCTTATTGTAAAATTTGTGTTAAGTGTTTGGCCATGGGCTCTGTGTCATCTGCAGGCCTTGATGTGTCATCTTCAGTTTCTACAAAACTCTCCCCCCAAAAGATCTCATTTAATTTCTCATGCTGATTGACTGTATATAAGAACCACAATTGGGAATGTATAATTTTATTTCCCTAGATTTTTGAATCAAGGTATCAATATTCAAAGTCTACCTCATTAACTTGTTATTTCTTTATCTGTTAAACAAAGAGATTAGATTAGATCCTCTCTAATGTCCCTTTCAGGTCCAAATCTATGATCCCACAAAGAACAAACTGTTTTGTGACTTCTCAGGGTCATTACTAATTGGGGATATAAAGAAAACCCAAGTTTGGTGTTTCTTTTATTCATATTGGTTTCCATAATGGTCAATTCAAAGTTAAAAGAATAAAAGTAGAAGTAGAAGATCTACTTCTAGAAGGTCTCCTACTTCAAAGACCATCTTCCTTTATTTACCCATTTCTTGTCTTTGTGGGACACTAGGAATAGTGTTTTGTTGGAAAAGGAAGGAGAAAAGAATAAACTTTGTGCTGGGGACTATGCTAGGCACTTTTTTACAAACTTTATCTAATTGTATTCTCATTATTTCATATTAATTTCAGGACAAGAAAATTCTGTTTCTGTGTAAGTATTCAGAGTCTGAAAGGAAGTATCCCAAATATAACAGAGGCACCCATCTACTGAAAGGGAAAACATTCCTTGTTGAGCAAATATATGGAGGCAAGGAACACAAGGATAAATAGGATCCTCCCATTCATTTTTACAGGTACCAACAACATAACTCTGAGGCCACGACTGACCAAGTAACACAGAAACAACAGACCACACATGACCTTCAGTTCTCATCCTGACAGCTTAAAGTGAAAGACATGCTCTGTCATCCTTGGGGTAACTGAGTGATAATGTACTACTGTTAGTGAAAAGACTCTCAGGAACATGGAATCCTATATCCTCTTTAGGGGCTCTACAATTTAAGCAGGTCATTTATCTCTCAGAGACCTAGGATTCTTATTTTCAACTTTAAGAAGGACATAATAATGTATACACCCCATATGGTCAAAAGGATAAAATGAAAGTAATTGTACAATGTATTTTGCTATCAGGTGGATCTGTTTGCCAGCTTCAGCTGGCAGATCTAATGATCCATGGTTTCACCAAGATAGATATTCCCCTCATCAATGTAAATTCCAACCTCTCCATGCTTGAAAATAGTTATTCAGCTATTACTTCATATTATAGGAGGCATCATGGCACAGTAAAAGGGTTATAAATTTGGAGCTAAAGGACTTGAGTCATGTCTTCACCTCTGATCCTTTCTTCAGGACCCCTAACTCTTCATTTAGTCTCTTTGTTTCATTTGTAAAAGGAGAGTAGAAATATGTATACAGCCTCTGTGGGTTGTTATTATTAGAGTCAGACAAGATGGTATATGCAGAGTGTTCAAAATAGGAAGTATTACAAAAATGTAGCTTATTTTCATTTCTAAATCCCTTCGTGGTTCTCTGGCCTTCTCATAAAGAAAAGAAGGGAGACTGCAGACTATGAATATCATTCATATTTAATTAAATATTAAGGATAAAATTTACTAAAACAAAACTTAGGTTTCTTTTGAAAACATCAATTTTATTATGCTTTCTTTTATGATCATTTTCATTTTCAAATAGATGGCTCTTTTTTTTTCCTTTCTGGTGAACAATGCCTTGCAATAAAGAAGAAAAAAGAGAGAGAAAGAAGAGCAGTTCAACAAGATTAGTCAATGTGAAGTTCTGAATTGGTCTACCCATTCTGGAAGGTGACTTGGACTTAGACTCAAAAAGTTAAAGATCCTCTTTGTGCCCTGTGATACTGTGATACATTATTAGATTTATGTTTCAAACAGGGAAAGGAGAGAGAGAGAGAGAGAGAGAGAGAGAGAGAGAGAGAGAGAGAGAGAGTCAGACAGACAGACAGACAGACAGACAGACAGACAGACACAGATACAGACACAGACACAGACACAGAAACGGACACAGACACAGAGACACAGAGACACAAGGACAGTGACAGAGGGATTTGATTTCCTGCCTCTCATGGGGAGAGAGGTATGAGGGAGATAGCATTAATTTTTGTGAATTAAAAACGTGTGAGTCTAAAAAGGAAACTAAAATATTAAGCAAAACCAACTAACCAATCAATCTGATAATACAAGCAATGGTCTACATCCATAGTCCTTTTCTTTTCTCCTGCAAAGAAGGGAACTAGGTAAATTTTCCTATCTTTTATTTTGTAGCAAGTCTGTCCTTAAAATTGCATAATTTTCAGTTTTGGAAAACAATGACTTTCAACATTCCCCTGCTTACACTGTCCTTTTGTAAAATATGATTCCAAGACAGGATTAATCTTTTGTACAGCTTACCATTTAAATATTTTCTGTGTATATATATATATTTAATAGTAGTCAAAGGTTTAAGACTTTTGTCTAGAGCAGTTGTTACTAATCTTGCTCTTGTCATTGCTAAAAATTTTGATGACAGGAGGAAGCTGGAAAACTGCAGTAACACCATTTCTATTGTTGACAGTCTTGATCAAAAGTTAATTCATTCATTTCCTTGACCCCATCTTAAGATACATGTTTTCCAATTAACACTAGATCTTTAGACATCACAAAGTGAAAATCTCTTTTGCTTGGAAACCTTTCGGGATAGTTTATTGGAAACTGAGGCAGTGTGAGATAGTGGAAAGAGTCCTGGATTTGAAGCTAAAAGGCTTGATTTATGTCTTGGCTCTGAAAGTTACTAATTGTATGACCTTAGAGAAGTTATTTTACCTTAATGAATTAATTTCCTTATTGGTAAAATAGTATTGCTTGAAATAAACCTTATGTAGTCAATGCAGAGGAGTGGCAGAGAACATCCGGATCACAGACCATGTAAGACCCACAAAATCATTTGGCCTGGTGCTACCCAAGCAACCACAGGCAGCAAATGAAATTCAAGGAGCATTTTATGGACAAAATAATTTGACCAACTATAGCAGACTGATTCTTAAGTTGATAATTTTGTATGACCTGTGAATGATGTTATAAATATTCAAATGGCCATTGTCAGGCAAAAGTTTCCCCATCCCTTAGACTAGAGCAAGAAAGAAACTCAGAAGTCATTTTATGCAACATTCTCATTTTGTAGTTGTGGCAACAAGAACCAAAGAAGTTAAATGATTTGACTAAGGTCACACAACTAGTAAGTGATAAAGACATGATTCCCATCTAGGTCCTCCAATTCTATATCTAGAAAATTTTTCCACTTCAGTGTACTGGTCTTCAAAAATTATAAAGCAATACACAAATGTGAACCACTATCATAATAATCTGTCAGTGTTCCATCAATTTTAAGAGGGGAAAAAGATAGTCTCTTGTACACATTTCTTTGGATAATATTATCCTGATATTTTCATATACTAGTTCTGCAGCCAGTGCTATAGGGATAAAAATACTTACTTTGGATTGAAGGAGATAATATAAAATGCAGTTGTAATGGCCATAGAGAGCATTTTAAACATAAAAATTTCACTTACCATAAGTGTAGTTAAGTGGAACCATAGGAGAGTAAATTGCTGCCAACAATTTAGGAGCATTGGCAATGTGAATTTGATGTTTCTTGAACTGAAGATGGTGCCAAGGAGAAATGGAGGTTTTACAGAAGTTGTATATGTTGTGGAAAAGAGGTGAAGAGCACTGAAGTATGTCTAAAGCTTGCCGGAAACATTGAACCACATGAGGCATTCACCAAATAGGACTGGAGGGCCCTGGAATTTCAAGAGATACAAAAATTAAAACATTCAGAACATGGATTTTTTATGTGGTCATCAAAGTGGTTGGTCTTGATCAGGTGATGTTTAGTTTTCTCATTTGGAAAAAAATTGTTGTTCAATGCAGGCTCTATATTTGTGCAATCCCATGTAGAAAAATGACAAGAGAGAAAAACCAGAGAAGATAGAAGTGGGTAGGGTCAAAAAAAGAAGACAAACTGTTTACTGTTGCCTTGTACAATTAATTAAGAGAAAATCAAACCAAGCTAGAATCACAAATTAGTGAAACTTGAAGGGACATTAGAGACTCTGCTAATATGCAATGCCATTTGTGAAATTTTCCTTCATTTTTTCCTCTACAAAATGCTCACTGAAAGTGTTCTCATCCTCATAAAACAATTTATTTATTCACTCACATTTGTGATATGTTGGTTAATATTTTATTTTTCCTTTTTTAAAATTGTGAATTCAACTAGTTTTCAACATTCATCTTGTTTTCCTACAAAGCATCCCTATTCCAATAGCAGAAAGAAAGAAGAGTTTGATATATCATTGCTCTGGTGCAGTGAGGCATTTCTTCCACTCTTGTTTTAATTATGTCAGCACTAGCTGGGTCAGTGAACTTTCTAGGACAGCAAGTCAGAAATTAAAAGGGCAGAAGCCCTTGGTGAAATTAGACATGCTAACTCCTTGCAACTCAGTTTTCTTTCTGCTCCTTTAATACAATGAATGTAGACTAGAAAAGAATCCAAGAAATCATCTAACTATGATTACCCATTTTTGTCTTATTGTGTGTCTTATGGGTCCCTTCTCAGAATCATATTTTAATATGTAAAATAAAATACATGGGATAACAAGGAAATCAATTATATTGAAATACAGTTATAAAAGTATTAAACAAAACCAACAAAACTAAAGAAAACCCTAAGATCCAGTCCCGACTCTCTTATTTTATGAAAACAATGAGGGCCAGAGGGATTAATCAAGATACCCAATTTGACAGGTAGAAACCCAGGAATCCTCCCTTCCTAAAATAATAAATCCATTGTTTCTGTGAGTATAACATGCTGCTTCCACCCTTGGAGTTACATTTTGCTAAATGTGACACTCATCCAAACAGGTTGTTGCTCCTTCATAATTATCACAGAACCTAGCTTAACTAAATTTCCCTGAAAATGAAATATTTTGATAATTGTGCTTATATGGCTACCAATTCTACAAATTTAAAAAGTTGTTTGTTTGTTTGTTTTTTGGTGATTATACATCCATCTACCCAGTCATATCAAAATGATTTACAGTTGCTTGTGGATGAAAAAAAAATGTATTGTCTTCTTGTTCACTCTCCAGTTAGGAGTGATAAGCCTCTTAATTTAGTTAGGTTGATACTTAGATTGCAAACATAGCAACCATTGACAGATTTTCGTCAAGCTTCTCTAGCTCAGGAATCTGCCATTACTTGTGTTATGTTGCTATGACTATTGAGTGTTTAAGGTCACCTCTGGACCACAATAAGCCATAAGAATAGGGAGACCTGTGTATGGTAAAATACTAACAACTATGAATATTTTAAAAGTTCAATTATCTCAGTGGATAGCGAATTAAGCATGGTTTCAGGAAGACCTCAATTCAAATTTGGCCCCAGACAAATACTATCTTCATAGTCCATAAATAATTTTTAAAAAGTTATTTCAATACCATGTGTTCCCTTTATAATTTATTATGACCGCAACTTAAACATTGAAAAACAGTATTTTGAGAAAAGGCCCATTGGCTTCACCAGACTGTCTAAGGAGTCTATGGCATATTAGGGAAAAAAAAAACATTAGAAATTTCTGATTCAGACCCACTGGCTTTTGTATCTGTTTCTGTTTCCAAGCATTTTACCAAGAAATCAGTTTAGTGCCTTCCTATAGCCTTCCTATGGCAAAGGATCATGGGAACATCTCCCTATCTCTTATTATTTCCACTCATTTTTAACTGGAGATTAGACTAGCCATTAAAGAAAGGGTTATAGATGAGATGAATAGAGATTTTAAATATTTTTAAAATGATGATTCCTAATGAATGTGTGCTCAAGCCTAGAAGAGAAAGAAGGAAAGTACAAGAAAGTACAGAAACATTCATATTCCTGGCTCAACACCTGATTTTCTGAGTAACAAATGGAAAACCAATTATGCTGAGTCAGGATGTCCTTCTTTGTAGAGACAGTGTGGTATGTTGGATAGATGATGGACTCTGGAGTCAGGAAAATTTGGGTTTGAGTCCTACTTCTTATACATACTGACTGGGGAGCCCTGAATATCATTTAATTCCTCATTGCTCCACACGCTGAGATGATGTAAATTGCAGAGCAGGTACCAACCTTATGGGTCAAGTTATTTTTCTTACTGGAAATTTCCTATACCAGTGAACACACAGGTTTTCATCAAAATATTTTTAAAGGATACTACTCTACCAAGGATAGTAGGACAGAGACTTAAGTCTGTAATCCAGAAGACCTAAGTTCAAATTTGACCTGAGATACTTCCTAGTTTTTTATGGATAGTATTTCTGACTGCCTCAGTTTCCTCAACATTCCTATAAAATGGGGACAATAATAACACCTTAGTTATAGTATTACACAGGATCTAGTACATAGTAGGCATTTATTTCCATTCTTGTTTCCTTCCTACCTTTAGGAACCATGGGCACCTTCTAAGTAAAAAATTATGAAATGAAGGAAGCTGTTATGTTAGATCTGGATGAGAATAACAATAAAATATAACATAATAATAGATATTGTGTGATATTGTGTGAGCCTGGGAAGATATAGTAAGTAAGGCACTACACTTCCATTTCATTTAAGGATACAAAGTTGGGCAGCTAGGTTTCTATGGATACTGGCAAGAGAGGTTCACAGAGGAAGAAGCCCAAAAGGTTTCATTTCTGTCAAATCAGCTCTAAATCACTGATTGACTAAGACTCCACATCAAACTTTTAAGCTTTTCTCTCCTTCATTCCCTCTTACCAAAATGCTCTCTTTGGCCATTATACATCATTTAATTATTCTTCTCTGTAAATCAATCTTTATTGTAACACCCATAGCCTGTTCACATAAAAGGACCCAAACTCTGCATTCATTCAGATTAGATTTATTTCCTGGGCAGCTTGACCATTTTTAATGGGAATCAATCTCTTCTCATACTCTGTGATTCTATACACCTCCACCTGTAAGCACAGTTCTGGGGAGAATCTCTAAACTAAAATTTAGCTTTGGTTCACATCTGAGATTTGTTCTAAAGAAATTAATATAGTTCAGGTATAAGATATAATTTCCTCCCCACAAATAAATGCTAAAACATAAAGGGTTCATAAGTGTCCCCTGAAAAATTCTTAAAACCTGAAACCATAATGTAAAAGTCTTTTTATATTCTTTTGAATAGAGAGATACCAAAAAAAAAACTTGTAGGACTGAGCACCTCATATCTGTTCTAAGACTCATTAAAGGACTGTAACTTCTTGCCAGACTAGCTTATATGCATCCATTTAGTTAGTCACAGAAGGGAATTTTTAAAATGATGCAATTGCTCAGTAGGAGAAATACAAGGATGAGGTCATTTATAGTAATTATTTGCTTTCTCATTTAGTGATAAGTGCAGATGACCAAAAGACTTGATAATGAAGCATTTAAAGAGATAGCAGAGAACTTTCAGAAGACAAAATGACAGAGAAAGTAATAAATCACTGTAACTCACCCATGTTCATTTCCAATCAACCATAAAATAGAGGTCCCAAATAAATCCTGGAATAACAGAACCAACAACAAGGCAGGACAAAACAATATATTATCCCGCAAAACCCAAGATCACTAAGAAAGGTCTGTCTCACTTGGATAAAAAGGGTGTTCTGTTCAGGACAAGAAGAATCATAGCATTTCAGCAGCAAGCTCCACCTAAGGAAAACAGAGGGAGATCCTGAGTCCCAGTATGGTGGAGTAAGAAAACACCTATTCCCCCATGTGACATACCATAGCTAGGGGAACTGGCAGACTCAGTCTTCAAGAATCACCATCTGTAACAAGGTAGCCATAGACAAATAGGCATTTTCTAACAGTCAGAAATCCACATGCTTTAGCATAATCTGAAACAAACAGAAAGATACAAACTCTATGGGTGCCTAAGCAAAAGACATTTATCAGCCAGCATTTATGCCCAAATAAATATACTTCAGCATAGAACTAGTCTAACAGACAGTCACCAATGGCTAGACCACTATGTGCTTCTTTTTAACCCTTAAGAAATGTAAAAAGATCTCACTGGCCTCACCATACACCAGACACTACCACTAAGACCCCAGTTCAGGACGAGGTAAGATTCCAGATTCCTGAAGCATTAAGCAGTTTCAGGCACCCCCTACTTTGTCCCTTCAGTATAGCACCAGAAAGGAGGGTCTCTATGGGAAAAAATCCAAAGAAGTCTCAAACCCAGAAGGAACTCATTGAAGAACTCAAACACAATATTAAAAATAATACAAGAAAACTAGAAGAAATAAGTGGGAAAATGAAGTGAGAGGGCTAAAAGAGAATTATGAAAAAAAGAAGAAATATAAAACAATGCATTAAAAGTAAAATTGGCCAAATACAAAATTAAGTACATAAGTTAACCAAGGGAGGCAGGGTCAGGATGGGGGAAGTGAAGGGGAATGAGTGAACCTTACTTTCATCAGAATTGGCTCAGAGAGAGAAAAAGATACCAAGTTAATTGGGGCTAGAAATCTCTCTTAGATTAGGGAAAAGTGTAAGAAGTAGGTGATAGAAGGGATTATGGGAGGGGATAGTCAGATGCAAAACACTTGAGAAGAGACAGGGAGAGAGGGAGAATAGAATAAATAGTTAAGGAATGAGAAAGAGGAGAACACTCAGTGCAGAAGGAGGGGAGAGATAGCATGGGTGATAGGTATTGCTTGAACTTTACCCTTATCACTATTTTCTCAAAGAGGTAATCAGATGAATATAGAAATCTATCTTACTGGACAGGAAAGTAGGAAGAGAGGCGATTAAATATATATGGTAGAGATTGTGGGAAAAGGGATGAACTTAGAGAAGAGCTGGCAGACCTGGGGAGGAAGTAGCAGATACGAAACACTATAGAGTAGGGAAAGGGTGAAAAGAAAGAGAGAACAAATAAGAGGGGAAAATATGATGGAAGGAAAAATACAAGTAGTAATCAAAACTATGTTTGTGAATAGGATGAAATTTCAATTAAAAAGTGAATGTCAGAGTGGATCAAGAACCAGACACTGAACAAAATGAGAACACAAAAGAAACAGAGAAATACCTATAAAAGTATAAAATATCAAAACTTTCAGAAGATCAGATAGAAATCTGAAATAACCCACTTTCAGAAAAAGAAATAAATTTATATATATATATATATATATATATATATATATATATATATATATATATATATAAGCTTCCAAGGTGGGGGAGGGGAAAGACAAAATTCCTGGTTCTAATGGATTCATAAGAAAACCCTATAAAATTTTGAAATTAGTACCATTGCTTCATAAATTATTTTAAAAAATTAAAAAGTAATTGCCAGAATTCCTAAGACAAAAATAGTTATAACAACTAAAGCAGAGAAAGATAAAACACAGAAAGAAAAGAATAGGTCAAAATAATGAATGAACATTACTCAATTATTTTAAACAAAATCTTATCAAAATACAGTGATTTATCTAAGACGTTATTCATTTTAAGCAAGAGGATTTTATATCAGAAATGGTAAAAGAATAGGAAAACAACCAATAATATTAATCATATTTAAAAAACCAATCTAAATTATCTTTGCAATATAAGAAGTAAAAAGACTTTGACAAAGTATAATAATCTATTATGTTAAAAATTCTACAAAATATGGACTAGGGAATCCTTTTCTTAAGTATAATTTTTAAAATCTACCTAAAATCAAAAGCAATCATTATTTGCAATGGGGATGTAAAAGAAACTGTTTCCCCACAAAATGAGTAAAATACATATGCCAACTTTCCCCATTATTATTTGATAAAGTTAAGGAAAAGCTAGCAATAACAGTAAGAAAAAATAAAGGAATTGAAATAATACAAATAGATAAGGAGGAGATACAACTAACAGCTCATAAGATGCCTTGTAAAATATCAGGGAGTTAGTGAAGATATAATTGATACAATTGGTAGCTTCAGCAAAGTTGGAAGCTTTGGAAAAAGCTTCAAAAATCCACCATAAAACACAAAAAGTTATAAGAAAACGGTAAATACCATTCCAAAAAATACAACTATGAAATATCTGTAGAAATAATCTGCCAAAAACATAAAAACCTTGTAAAGATTAAATAATGAAATCTTCTTTAAAGAAATAAAAATCCATCTAAATAATTGGTAGAATAGTCAGTGTTCCTGAATAGGCTGTTCCAATTATTGCTGTACCCATAAAATGATCAAGAAGTTATTTTATATAATTTGATGAAACAATAGCAAAGTTCATTTGGATAAAATAGGACAAAGCAAAGCAACTAAAATATTAAGGGGAATGATGTAAAGAAGAAAAAACAAAGGGGGAATAGCACTTCTAGACTCCACACTATAACTGTATAAAAGTAGCAGTCATCAAAAAAAAAAAAAAGACCAGTCAGTTGAGCAGATTAGATAATGGAGATACAAAATCAATAGTACTTAGCAATACTTCTCAAAGCACGATGCAATAAAAATGACATAAAATAAAGGGTTATGGAAAAATAAACCAAAAACTAATTGGAAAATAAATAACTTAATCTTAAATGATGAGTGGATTAAAGAGCAAATAAAAGAAATAATCAATAATTATGTCCAAGAAAATGGTGCTAATAAGTCATTATACAAAAATTTATAGAATGAAGCCAAAGCAGTTTTGAGGGGGAAACTTTATATCTCTAAATACCTCTATGAATAAAATAAAGAAAGAGGAGATCAATGAATTGTTTATGCAACTAAAAAAGCTAGAAAAGAAATATATTAAAGAGCCCCAAATTAGAAATTCTGAAAATCAAGGGAGAGATTAATACAATTGAAAGCAAGAAAACCAATGATCTCATAAATGAAACAAAGAGTTGATTTTGTGAAAAAAAAACAATAAAATAGACAAACTTTTGCTTAATCTGATTAAAAAGAGAAAGAAGAAACCCAAATTACCAGAATCAAAAACAAAAAAGATAGAACTAACCACCAATCAGGAGGAAATTAGAGAGATAATTCAGTGCTACTTTGCTAAAAAGTATGCCAATAAATTGGATAATCTGAGTGAAATGGATAAATATTTACAAAAAGACAAACTACCCAGAATAACAAAAGAAGAAATAACCCCATTTCTTAAAAAAAATTGAAGAAACCACCTATGAAATCTCTAGGAAAATGTCTCCAGGTCCAGATGGATTTACAACTGAATTCTACCAAACATTTAATTCCTATTCTATATAACTATTTAAAAAATGGTAAAAGGAATTCTTCCAAATTCCTTTTATGGCATCACCATGGTGCTGATACTTAAACCAGAAAGAACCAACAAAGAAAATTATAGACAAATTTCCCTAATGGATATTGATGCAAAAAATCTTAAATAAAATTTTAGCAATGAGACTATAGCTAGTTATTACTAGGATACGATACCATTACCAGGTAGAATTTATGCCAGGTAGGCAGAGATGGTTCAACATTAGAAAAATATTCAACCTAATTGAACATATCAATAGCAAGACCAACAGAAATCATATGATTATCTAAATAGATGCTGGAAAAAACTTTGAAAACATACAGCATCTATTCATTTAAAAACTCTAGAAGGTTTAGGAATATATGTCATTTTCCTTAAAATAATAAATAGTATCTATCTAAAACCATCAACAAATATATGTAATGGGAATAAAATCAGAGCATTTCCAATAAAATCAGGGGTATAACAAGGATGCCCATTATAACTTACTATTCAATATAGTATTAGAAATGCTAGCTGTAGCAATAAGAGAAGAAAAAGAAATTATGAATCAGAATTGGCATTGAAAAAACAAAGTTTACACTCTTTGCAGATGATATGATGATATGCTTAAAGAATCTGAAAAAATCATCTAAGAAAGTCCTTGAAACAATTAAAAAATTCAGCAAAGTACGATATAAAATATACCCACATAAATCCTCAGCATTTCTATGTATGAACAACAAAGTCCAAGAGCAAGAGATAGAAAGAGAAATTCCATTTAAAGTAACTATAGACAAGAATCTACCTCCAAAGACAAACCCAGAAACTGTATGAATACAATTATAAAGCACTTCTCATCCAAATAAAGTCAGATCTAAATAACTGGAAAAATGTCAATTGCTAATAGTTAGGTCAAGCTAATATAATAAAAATGACAGTTCTACCCAAATTAAATTACTTATTCAATGCCAATAAAACTATCACCAAATAACTATTTTACCAAGCTAGAAGAAAATGGTAGCAAAATTTGTCTGGAGCAACAAAAGGTCAAGGATAGCAAGGGATCTGATGGAAAAAAAAAATGTAAAGGAAGCTGACCAAGCTCTACCACATCGAAAACTATACCATAAAGTGATAGTCATCAAAATTAATGGATCAGTGGATTAGGATAGGTTCAAAAGAAACCACAGTAAATGTTTACAGCAATATACTGTTTGACAAACCGAAGACATTAGCTTCTGAGATAAGCATTCACTATTTGACAAAAATTGTTGGAAAACTAGAAAATAGTGTGGCGAAAACTAGGCATAGACATCTCACACCCATATCTCACACCCTATACCAAAATAAGGTCAAAATTGGTACAGAATTTAGACATAAAGGATAGATAAATTAACAGCACAAGAAATACTCTATCAGATCTATGGAAAGGGTACAAATTTATGACCAAACAAGAAATAGAGTACATTATATATACTGCAAAATAAATGATTTCACTATATTAAATAGCTTTTGCACTTATAAAATTAATGCTGCCAAAATTAGAAGAAAAGCTGAAAGCTGGAAAACAATCTTCACAACTAGGAGTTCTGATAAAGGACCCGTTTCTAAAATATGTAGAGAATTGCATCAAATTTATAAGGTTAAAAATCATTCTCCAATTAGAATTTGAATAGACAGTTTTCAAATGAAGAAGTTAAAGCTATATATAATCAAATGAAAAAATGCTCTAAATCATCATTGATTTTAGAAATGCAAATTAAAACAACAATGAGGTATCACCTCACACCTATTAGATTGACTAAGATGACAAAAAGGGAGAATGATCAATGTTGGAAAGGTTGTGGGAGGATTTGGATATTGATTCATTGGTGTTGGAGTTGTGAACGGATCCAACTGTTCTGGAGAACAATATGGAACTATGTGCAAAAAACAAAACTGTTCATACACTTTGACCCAGCAATTCCAATTCGTGGCCTATTTGCAGGAGAAATCATTAAAAATAGAAAAAGTCCCACATGTTTCAAAATATTCATAGCAGTTCTTTTTGTAGTGGCAAAGAATTGGAAATTGAGGGGATGCCCATTAATTGAGGAAATAGCTAAACAAGTTATGGCACATGAATATATGGAATACTATTGTTCTACAAAGAATCATAAGTAATCTGAATCTAGAGAAGCATGGAATGAATTATAGAATCTGATGCTGAGTAAAGAAGCAGAATCAAGAGAACAACATCCACATCAACAATAACATTGTGAGATGATCAATGGAAGCAGCTTCTCTCAGCAGTTCAGAGAGCCAGGACAACTGATTAGACCAGCTATGGACAATGTTATCCCCATCCAGAATAAGAAAAACAAACAAACAAACAAACAAACAAAAACAAAACCCTTCAGAATCTATTGAACACTATAAAAATTATCTCTTTCATATCTCTTTCCCTTAATTCTAATTCTTCATACCAAGAATGACTAATCTGTAAAAATGTTTATCAAAAGTATATATGTTGAATGTTAATCTGACTGTTCACTACTGAGGGGAGGAGGTTGCAAGGGTGGGTGGGAGGATGTTTTGTGACTTAAAAATATACATGAGCACATGGATGAATACTGAAAAAGCTTTTATAACATGTATTTGGAAAAATAAAAAATCAATTATAATATAAAAAGAAAAAATCATTTGAATCTGTGATAAAAATAATAGCACTTAACAATCCTGTGTTTGAAAAAGTGGAAAGCATCAATTAACTCGGTAAATTTTATTTGATTTAAAAATTGTCAGGAAAACTAGAAAGCAGTTCAACAGAAATTAGGTTTAGATGAACATATCACAACACATTTCACATCACATTTTTACTGTAATAGTAATGTTTGTCCTTCATCTTTAAAGAAGACCATGACATCATAGAGGTGATGATATGACAAGCACATGAATTGGATTTGAGTGAAGAGGGCTGTGCTAAGTCACTAGTCTCAGTTTCTCCTTCAGAGCATCTGAGTCCAGTGGTCAAATATTAATCAGGACAACTGGTGTCGGCCCTGGATATGGGTTAATCAGCATTAAATGAGTTGACCAAGGTCACACAGCTAGTAAATGGCAAGTGTCTAAGGCCAAATTAAAGCTCTCTTCCTCCTGAATCCAAGGCCAGTGCTGTATCCACTATGCCAACTAGCTGCCCTTAATTTTTTTTTTGGCAAAGCAATGGGGTTAAAGTGCCCTTAAAATTTCAAGAGAATCAGATAATATACCTCATAATTCTGAACAGGAGCTATATTCTCTTTTTTAAATTTATTTTTTATTCTCATTTTGTACAAATGTTTTTCTTTACATTAATAAAATATACTTGTTTGAAAGTAAACAAAATACCCTTCCCCCATGAATATAGATAGACTTGCTTGGGCAAAAAAGTAAAGAGGGGAGAAAAAAATTAAAATTAAAAAAAATAATAGTAATAATTGTAGGTATGGCCAGGTGGTGCAATGAACGAAGCAGCAGCCCTGGAGCCACGAGCACCTGAGTCCATATCCAGCCTCATAAACCCAATAATCACCCAGCCATGTGACATGCAAGCCACCCGATGCCCACTCCCCTGCAAAAACCAAAAAGAAGAAAAAAAAGACCCCAAATAAAATAAAATAGTAATAATAGTAGGGGTGGCTGGGTGGCAGACAGAGCATTGGCCCTTGAGCCAGGAGCACCTGGGTCCAAATCCGGCCCCAGACACCCAATGATCACCCTGCTATGTGGCCCCAGGCAGGCCACCCAGTCCCACTTGCCCTGCACCCTCCCCCAAATAATAATAACAAAAAATGTGTTTCAGTCTTTGTTCCAACACCATCAACTATGTTGTGAGTGGATCACATTCTTTATAAGTCCATCAAAAAGTTACTTCCATATTTTTTCCAACATTGCCATTGCTGATTGCAACTCCCTCCTTTCTTATTTCTCCACTACCATGTACTCTATTTTCTCTCTCCTTTCACTCTGACTCTGCTGTAGGGTTGCTGAGTGGTGCAGCAGACAGATCCCTGGTCCTGGGGCCAAGAAGCTCTGAGCCCCCATACCACCCCTTAGGCCCAGAATCCACCTGGCCCTATGGGCCTGGGCAGGCCATCCAATCCCAGCCCCTTGCAAGAAGTAAAAAAAGAAATTGTGTTATATCTGACTACTGTTCCCCCATGGTCCATCTTCTCCTACTTTATTCAAATCCCCACCTCTTCCCCCTGCACCCCCCTCCTTCTTACTCCAGTTATCTATACCCCATTGAGTATATTTGCTGTTTCCTCTCCTAGTCATCTCTGATGAGAGCAAAGGTTCCCTCATTCCCCCTTGCCTCCCCACTTCCATATCATTGCAATAACTCTTTGTAATAAAAAAAAATCTTATTATGTGAAATAGCTTGGACTATTCCCCCTCTCCTTTTTCTTTCTCCCATTCCATTTCCCTTTTTTTTCTTATTGACTCCATTTTTACACCATATTTTATCTTCGAATTCAGCTTTCTCCTGTGCTTCAACTATAAAAGCTCCCTCTACCTGCTCTATTAACTGAGATGGTTCATATGAATATTATCAGTATCATTTTTCTATACATGCAGTTCATCCTCATTAAGTCCCTCATATTTCCCCCCTCTCCTCCAGTCTCCATGCTTCAGCTGAGTCCTGTATCTGAAGATCAAACCTGCTGTTCAGCTCTGGCCATTCCAAAAGGAACCTTTGAAATTCCCCTGGTTCATTGAAAGTCCATCTTTTTCCCTGGAAGAGGACATTCAGCCTTGCTGGGTAGTTCATTCTTGGCTGCATTCTAAGCTCTTTTGCCTTCTGCTCTATTGTATTCCAAGCCCTACGAGCTTCCAATGTAGCTGCTGCTAAGTCCTGTGTGATCCTGACTGCAGCTCCACAATATTTGAACTGTGTCCTTCTGGCTGCTTGTAATATTTTCTCTTTGACTTGGGAGTTCTGGAACTTGGCTATAATATTCCTCGGGGTTGGTTTTTTGGGATCTCTTTCTCGGGGGGATTGGTGGATTCTCTCCATTTCTATTTTGTCCTCTGCTTCTAGAATATCAGGGCAATTTTCCTGTAGTAATTCTTTGAAAATGATGTCAAGGCTCTTTTCCTGATCATGACTTTCAGATATTCCAATAATTTTCAAATTATCTTTCCTAAGTCTGTTTTCCATATCAGTTGTTTTTTCAATGAGATATTTCACATTTTCTTCTAATTTTTCATTTTTCTTGGTTTTGAAGTATTGATTCCTGATTTCTGGTAAATTCATCAATCTCCCTGAATTCTATTCTTTGTCTGAAGGATTTATTCTCCTCAGAGAGTTTTCTTATCTCTTTTTCCATCTGGCCAATTTTGCTTTTTAAAGCATTCTTCTCCTCAATAACTTTTTGAACTGTTTTATCCATTTGACCTAAGCTTTTTTTTAGCATGCTATTTTCTTCAGCATTTTTTTGGATTTCCTTGACTAAGCTGCTGACTTCATTTTCATGTTTTTCCTGCATCTCTCTCCTTTCTTTTCCCAGTTTTTCTTCCAACTCCCTCATTTGATTTTCAAAGTCTTTTTTGAGCTCTATCATAGCCTGAGCCCAATTTCTGTTTTTTCTTGGAGTCTTTAGATGCAGGAGCTTGTGCTTCCTCATCTTCACACTGAGTATTTTTGATCCTTCTTGTGCTCATTTGCAAAATATTTCTCAATGGTCTTCCTCTTGTTTCTTTGTTCATTTTCCCAGCCTAAGCCTGCTTTTTGGGGTGCTTCCTGAGCTTTTGGGGCACTCCCACAAGGGTCTCAGTGTGTGAGGTTCTGTCCTCCCTCCTGGTCTGTGAATGACCATAAGTGCCCCACCTCTGCCTTGGGCTGAGGTGGAGGGGGGCCCTGCTGTTCTATGGGGGGGCCTAGCCTACAATCAGGATCTGAATGTGGTCAGAGCTCCAGAGTCCTGTTCCAGGGGCAGAGGACAGAGCTCTGCAGTCTCTCTTCACTCCTCTCCCTCAGCTCAATGGGCTCATGCCCTAGGGGCTCCTGTTTACCAGCTCCACCTGCTTCTGTTTCCAGGTCTAGGCTGATGAAAGACCAGGCTGCTGGCTGTGTGCCCTGAGGGCTGGGCTCCACGTGCTTGCTCTGGCAACTTTTACATTGTTAGTGGAGCTAAGAAATGTTACAATTTTGAGCAAACAATTTGTAATTGTGTACATAAAGTGAATGAGATGTCCATACCCTTTGAATCAGAATCCACTACTAGGCTTATACACCAAGGAAAACATTAATAAGGAAAAAATTCCCTTTTACTCTAAAATATTTATAGCAGCTATTTTGTGATAAGGAGCAAATACAAAGTAGGCACCTAACAAAATAGGCAATGTCTAAACAAATTGTGGCACATAAGTGTGATAAAATATTACTCTGCTATAGGAAATTTGGTTTTGATGAATACAGAAAAGAATAGAAGGCTTTATATGAACTGATTTAATAGACATTTATTTAGTAATTCTCAAGCTCTTAGAAAATATTCAAAGATAAACAAAACATATACTCAACCTTTAAATGGTGTTGTTAGTCTTAGCTTCAGCAATGAAAACCTTGGTCAACGTACTTTTTTGGAAAATGGTAATTTTTTGTAAATATTTGGGGGTAGGGGAAGGCAATGTGTATTACTTTCATAATCGCTTTGAATATTCACACTGGGACTGATCCAGAGCTACCTATAATGTAATGAAATTTGAATAATAAATATTAAATCCATGTTAATCTGAGTGAGTCCAAAGTTAGTACATCTTTGTAATGAAATGCTAATTATTTGGAGGATCTATATAAATGCTAGTTATTGTTTTCAGTGAATTTAAAATACTTTAGAATTAATGATACTCAGAGATAAAAAGAATATTTTTCTTTTTAAAACAAAGAAGAATTGGCATATTGCTTGTAATCTTTGCCTCACTCATAACTCAGTGTGTTTACATAAAACTAAACAGTTCACAAAATGTTTTTCTCCTGACAATCCCCAAACATTGAGCAGTTTTAATATTATTATATTATCAATATTTTTGTTATCATTAAAATACTCATTATAATGATAGGGTTACTGATCATCAGAGAGGTAAACTTGACTTTCTTGGTCAGAATCCAAATTTATTCCACCTCTGTTTTTCTGACTTCAAGAATATTTAACTTCCAAATGCAATGTTTTCTGCATTATCACAATAGAGAGTAACAATTCTCATCCATCCATTCAATAAAAGCTTCACTTCCAAGATCTTTCTTTGGGTTCTAAGAAGAGATCATAAAGTAAGAGTGAATGTGATCAGATTCTATTCAATAATTGACCATTAGTGAATATGAGCACAACACTTTGTCATGTGTCTTGAAAGCCTGACTTCTACTTTGAATAAAACTTGATATAATCTTTTTAAAATCCAGTTCTCTTTTGTCCTGTCAAAACTGAAGTTAAAAGCTTTGATCGTGTTTGGATTATTTAGCATTTTATGCTTCACCTTAGTCTTGAAGATCAAATTTTCTGTTTAGCTCAATTGTCTCATCAGGAAAGTTGAAAGTCCTCGATTTCATTGAATATCTATAAATTCCTCTAAAAGAGTATGTTCAGTTTTGTCAGGTAATTTTCATTCTTTGTTATAATCCAAACTCTTTGCCTTGCAAAATATCATATTCCAAACATTGCAATCCCTTAATATAGAAGATGCTAAATCTTGTGTTATCCTGGCTCTATTGTTTCTTTCTGATTTCTTGCAATATTTACTTCTTGACTTGAGAGTTCTGGAATTTGGCTATAATATTCCTAACTATTTTCATTTGGGGATCTCTTTCAAGAGGTGACTGCTTCTAGGATCTCAGGGTAATATTGCTGGATTATTACTTGAAAAATAAAGTCAAGTCTCTTTTCCTGGTCATGACTTTCAGGTAGCCCAATAATTTTAAAATTATCTCTTCTGGATATATTTTTCTAGATCAATTGTTTTTCCATTGAGATATTTCACATTTTCTTCTAGCTTTTCATTCTCTCTGTTTTGTTTTACTGTTTCTTGATTTCTCACAAAGTCATCAGCTTCTCTTTGCTTCATTCTATATTGTAAAGAATAATTTTCTTCCGTGAGTTTTTGTATCTCCATTTGCTAAATTCAGCTTTTTAAGGCATTTTTCTCCTGATTCACCTTTTTATGGACCTCTTTTTTCCATTTGACCTGGTCTAGGTTTTAAGATGCTATTTTCTTCAGTATTAATTTTTATCTCCTTCACCAAGCTGTTAACTTGATTTACATGATTTTCCCCAAATCACTCCCATTTCTCTTCCCAATTTTTCCTCTACCTCCCTTATATGATTTTCAAAATCTTTTTGAGCTCTTCCTTGGCCTGAATTCAAATCATATTTTTTTTGTGGAGGTTTAGATATAGAAGTTTTGACTTTACTATCTTTTTCTGAATGTCTATTTTGATCTTACTGATGACCATAGTAACTGTCTATGGTCAGATTCTTTTTTTCTTCTCTTGTTTGGTCATTTACCCAGCCTATGACTTGATTTTAACTCTTTGTTAAGGTGGGGCTCTTCTTTCTGGAGGAAAAATTCACTTTCCCAAGCATTTGGCAATTGGTGCAGCTATTCAGACATACTTCTAAGGATCTGCAAGTTTTCAGTTCTTCCAAGTTCTTAAGAGAAATTATGACTACTCCCCTGGTCTGTGGATGAACACAAATCCTCTTTTACACCCTGGAACTATGAGGAAGGTCCCTACTCTGCTAAGAAAAGAAGCTCTGTTATGTTCTGTTCTTTTTCTTGGTACTGGGGTCCCAGACTATGAAGCAGATGGGAGTGTGGATAAAAGCAACAGAGTCCTGACTCAGGGATAGCAACAAGAGAGCCCTGTAATCTCCTTTTGATCCCTTTCCTGTTCATGGGCTGAGAATGCCAGAAGCAGCTGGTACAGATGATTTAGTGACTCCTGGGGTCTTCTCCTGATTCACTGAGGTTGGGTCTATGCTACTGAGATGTGTGATGGATTGGACTGCAGTCTCACTCCAATGTGGCAGAGTTTTCCTGCTGATTTACTGGTGGAAACCACAACCCCTACCACTGAGCCAATTGGCCTACAGTTTGTTTCTAGGTGACTGTGAGTGGTTCATACTGGTCACAGCTTGTGCTGCACTGTGCTTCTTCTCTTACCCTCATGCAGAAGAGGGTGAAAATCTGGGTGATCATCTGGATCTTCCAAGTTGTCTTAGGCTGAAACTGTTTCACTCTGTCTTTTTAAGGATTATGTAACTCTAGAATTTGGTTAGAGCCATAATTTAAAGGTACTTGGAGTGGAATGGGGGTGAGCTCAGGCAAGCCCCTGCCTTTATTCTGCCATCTTGGCTTTACCCCCTCTCCAGGATTTGTATGAATTGATGCAGATAAAAGTAAGCAGAGTCAAGTAGGTACTGTATTTTAATTATATTATATTTTATACAGTAGGTACAATAATGTAAATGGAAAGACAAATATACCCCCAAATCAAAAGTAAACATAATGAAATTATAAAGATTAAACAATCTCACCATGAACAGATATAAAAATAGACCTCAAACTACTAGTTTGGGGGGATAAATCCATAGTTGTTACACATCTTTGTGTAACATCAGACTTTTTCAATGTAATGATCAGTTATGCTGAATATTTTCCCCTCTCCATAAATTACTGTTGATCATATAGCATGCTTCTCTGAGAGGAAAAATGGAAGAAAAACATGGGATACTATGATGATTTAAGATACAGAAAATATCAATAAAAGAAAAATAAAGCTCTAATACAACCTCGAAGATGCAAAATTAATAAAATCTTAAATTTTAGTCAAATATCATCTCCAAAAGTAATGCAAATGTAGAAAGCATCTCCCACAGACAACATTCAGAATTCTTGAATTCATGAAATGGTAATCAAGGCTATAAATGTCCATCTCATAGAAAGAAACACAAAGAAGTATGAAGGACATAAGGTTGAGTCTAACACCCAGGTTAGCCAGGCACAAGCACTTACTGTCTAAAATACAATTATAATTGGAAAAGGCAAAAGGAAGAGAACCCCGCTTCCTCTAAGGTCATTATTAGATTGTCGAGTCACATGACAGAAAGAAATTGAGGAATCAAACCTCTATTGAGAGAAATAGAAGAAATAGAAGACTTCAGATAGCAATTGTGACTAAGGAGTTTTATCAGGAATGATTCCTAAATTTCAAACTAGAATTTCAAATAGCTTTTCAAAAAGTTAAACTCTGGTTGAACAAGACATATGCAACTCTGCACAATTTCCTTAAGCTCTTTCAACCTTAGTTACCTAATGTATAAAATGAGAATAATAATAGCACTCCTTTTATAAATTTGTTTTGGGGATCCAATTAAATTTCAAATTAAATTGCAACCCTTTAAGAATTATAGAAATAATCATTTCTGCTATTATTAGCATTTGTGCCCCAAGTTCAGATTGGACCATTTCAAAATGATAGCACCTATTAGATGTAAGCCATTCCTTGGAGCTTCATCTTTCCTTATATTCTTAGAAGAGGGTTCTATATAGCATCTGGAAGATGCAAACTATGAAAATCTTTGCAAAGCTTCTCCTTATCTCATGCTCTTTCCCTATATTCTTCTACTAGTAGCCAATATAGGTGATAATAAGAAGCTTGGCGTAAGAAGTCCTTTTACCAGTGGAATACTAGCTACTGGGCAGAGAGACCTGGGAAACTTTTGCTGAAGGTGCCTGTGCTCTTTTCAGATTATCAGTGGAAACTCTCAGGGTTAGGATAGCAGAAACAGTTTGAAGGAGTTTGCAGGCACTAAGGATGAGGTAAATTTAGAAGCAACTGAATTATCTCAGAGGATCCATTACATCTGGCTAAGTATGCACTTGGCTAACCTGGGTGCCAGACTCTACCTCAGGTTTTTAATACTTCTTTACAACCTATGATTCTTATTCACTCTTCAACTTTACTTTGAATTATATGGCTTCCAGGATTCCCTATAACAAAATTAATGAAAGGAAAATGAAACATGAATTTATCCTCATGGGAAGAAAACTCAATTCATAGAAAGTTTGTGTTATTAGGACAAACAAAAAGTCATGAGTTGGTCTGTTTGAAGTTTATTTTTTTAATTACATGCCTTGGTCAGTCCCAAAGTCAGAAATTATGTGATCTGATAATGTTCTGGGCAATTCTGTAAAATTAAAATTACACAGAAGATATGCACATTCAGTGGTAAAAGGTATAGGTTTTCACTGGGAGAACCCCTATACCAATAAACTTAGTGATATAGCAAAATAAACAATTGATTAATGACTGAATGAATGCAATATGGATTAATAAAATGAAATAATGATTGAGGGGAGAGAGAGAGAGAGAGAGAGAGAGAGAGAGAGAGAGAGAGAGAGAACATTGGTGGTAGAGGAGGAATCTAATAGGTACAACTTTGAGCAAATGACTTAGCTTTCCGGAGACTCATTTTATCATCTGTACCAGTTAGTGTTAGACAAATCTTCAAGGTCCCTGAGTTATAAAAAATTCTATTTTATTCAAAATGCAATAGTAAATAAGTAATCTTTTAGTGAAAAACATTTTACAGATGACATCTTATCTGATCTTCACAGTAACTCTTTAAGATAAATATTATTACTATTCATTTACAGGCATCTGAAGTTGAGAGAGATTAAGTGATTTGTCCTGTGTCACTCAACTAGTATGATCTGGGGCAAAACATGGCTTCAGACTTTTTTTAAAATTTTAAGTCAAAAATTATATTCACTGTCTAACATTGATCTATTACTTTAAAATTTGCAAAGTCCATTATATTTGTTAACTCTTTTGCTTTGAGCCTTATAGCTATACAAATTTTACTGTTTGATGCAAAATTTGACCTCATCTTCCTGACTCTTTTGCTTGGCTCAATCTAATGCTGCTGTGAGTAATAGCGTATTGTAGAATTCTGGTCTTTAATCCACTCTGCTATTTGCTTACATTTTATAGGAGGTTTCATCCCATTCACAGACAAAGTTATAATTACTCTTTATTGCCCTCTATGCTATCTTCCCTTTCATTTCCCCCTTTTTTATCCATATTCCCCAGTATTTTACTTCTGAATACCTTCTCCTTCAGTATGTTTGCCTCCTTATATCCATCCCTCCCCTAACTTTCCCCTTTCCCTTTCTCCCTTCTTCCTTCCTTCCCTTCCTTCTGTTAGTTTCCATTTTCCTCCCTCTCCCCCTTTCTTCCTTTCCCCCTTTAATATTTGAAAGGTAAGACAACATTGCTTAACTTAACTGAGTATGTGTATGTTAACCCTTCTTTGAGAAAAATCTAATGAGAGTATGATTTAGGTTGTTCTCACTTTCTCTCTTCTTCTGCTCTATTGTAATAGGTCCATTGTACCTTTTCATGTAATGTGATTTATCCCATTCAATTTCCTCCATCCTCCTGTCTCTTTACTGTGCCCCCTTTTTAAGGAGATATTGTTTTTAAATCAATCTATCTGAGTCACAGGAAAATCATGAGTGTCCATTACTTCCGGCTATATTCTCTTTAATAGAGTTGCAATTCTCAAGAGTTATGAGAATCTTTCTCCCAGGTGGGGATATAACCAGTTTCATCTTATTGCATAATTTTTTTTCCTCTTCCCTTTTTTTACCTTTTCATTTGTCTCTTGAGTTTCCTGTTTGAAGTCCAAATTTTCTATTTAGCTCTTTTCATCAGAAAAAGTTCTAAGTCTCCTATTTTGTTAAATATCCATCTTTTCCCCTGGCATAGAATACTCAGTTTTGTAGGATAGTGAATTCGTAGCTGCATTCCAAGCTCCCTTGCTCTTCAGAATATCATATTCCAGGCCCTTTGAACCCTTTATGCTGATGTGGCCAGGTCCTGTGTAATCCTTCTTGTGACTCCTTGGTATCTAAATTGTTTTTTTGTTCTGCTTATAGGGTTTTCTTGTTATCTGATAGTTCTGGAATTTGACCACAATATTCCTTTGTGTTTTCATTTTGAGATCCCTTTCAGGAGAGGATTGATTTAGTCTTTCAATAACTATTTTGCCTGATGGTTCCATGATATCAGGGCAATTTTCCTTCCAAAGATCCTGAAATATTGAACTAGGCTTTTTTTTATCCTCAATGTGTTCAGGAAGCCCAATGATTCTTAAGTTGTCTCTCTGGAATCTATTCTCTAGGTCAGTAGCTTTGCTGATGAGGTATTCTATGTTTTTCTTCTATTATTTTCAATTTTTTGGATTTGTTTAACAGATTCTTATTGTCTCATGAAGTCATTAGTTTCCACAGATTCCATTCTTTTTTTGTAGAGAAGAATAGCCTTCATTTACCCTTTTCAACTCCTTTTCCAACTGGTCATTTCTATTTTTGAAGAAGTTTTCCATTTGCCCAATTGTGGTTTTGAGAGAATCATTTTCTTTTTGCACTTGTCCAATTGTATTCTCCAAAGTGTTTTTTCTTGTTGAAAGATATGAATTTTCTCTTGGTTTCCTTTTCCCAATTTTTCCAATTGATTTTTAAAAATCCTCTTGGGTTCATTTTCCCCCCAGTTTTTCCAATTGATATTTAAACTTCTTCTTGATCTCTTCTAAGAAGACTTACTGAGCTGGAGACCAATTCATATTTTCTTCAGACTATCTAGCTCTCTCTGAGTTAGGGTGTTTCTTTTCAAGGTAACTTTTAATGGACCCCTTTTTCTGGCCTTTCTTCGTTTTTCTAGGATCTTTTTTTGGGGGGAGAGGGCTTGGTTAAAACTAGAGACTTTGCTCACTGGGCTTAGTAACTCCAAGTGGGCTGGCCAGTATGGGGTGCTAGAGTCTTTCTCTGGAGTGTCTGTGACCTTGATTTGTGGCCCATGCCTTAGGCCTGGGGCAAGGGGGGGGGAACAACAGGGTCTGAATTATCCTTCAACAATGTGTATGGGCCTTTGGGCTATATAGGTAATGTCCTTATTATTCACTCAATCCTGAGAGAGATCTGCTCTAATCCTGGGGTGGGGGCGGGGGGGGGGAGGTTATTATGGTGTTTGCTCTGGAAAGACTCCCATTCTTTCACAGGGATGCAGGGGTGGGGGTGGGGGGAGGCTCAGCTGGAAACACACAGACTACACTGAAAATATGAGATACATGGCCTTAGTCTTACAGGCCAGTGGAACTGATCAGATTGATGTCTAGCTACTGTGCTGGAGCTCTCCTGCCCACTGCTCTAGAACTCTCTTTCCAACCTCACTGGAGCTCTCCTGCCCACTTACAAAGCCAGAAGCTTCCACAGCTGCTCTGAGAGATGTCCTGGATCTTACCTCACAGCCCCTGCTCTGGCTCTCTGCCCCCAGCACACCCACATTTTTCTGAAACAGACCTTGTTGGTAGATGTTCTTTTCTTTTGTTATTTCTGGATTTTGTGGATTTGAATTCTGTTAAGAGGCTTGATTCATATTAGTTCTGAGGGAAAGCCAGGAGGACTTGGGACAGTGCTTGTATCTCTCCACCATCTTGGTCAGAAGACCAGAGTAGTTGTTAATGATTATAGGAAGTCTTCATTGGACCATCACAGGGAAGCATGTCCATTTCCATGCTCTTTAATATTTGTATGTTGACTTGGATATAAGAAGAGTTAGTGGGGGACCTGATATCTGTGTTCAAGTATTTGAAGGACCATCATGTTCAATATGGATAAGATGCATTCTGATTCTTTGCCACAAGGTAGAACATGTAAAAAATGAGTGTGAGTAGAAAAGAGGCCAAGTTGGGCATGATGTTAAGAAATGTAAAAACAAAACAAACAGATAAAATCCTTCCTAACCATAAAACCTATCTAAAAGGGAAAAATAGCTTTCCTGGAGAGGTAGGGGGTTACCTCTCACTGGAAAACTTTAATCAAAAGTTCAACTCTCATTTGTTGAGTAAGTTATAATAAGATTCACATTGGTAGGACTATATTAATGATGTCAAACTCAGTTATAAACAGGAACTACTAAAACATACATAAGGATTCAATAGCAGTTTTATAATATAATATCATAGGTTTGATTGTATTTCCTATTTATCTTGTTAAATATTTCCCATTTATATTTTGTTTACACTCTGAAATGTGACTTGAATCAAATTAAAATACAATTGAAAAATATTTAGCAAAAGAAAGTTATGCTAATGTATAATTTTCTAAATCAATAAAAATCCCATGGAGATCCTTATGTATGATACTATTTTCTCTGAGTTTTATAGCACTTCTATATATCAGTGAAATCAAATATCTAGTAAAGGTAGAAGGGGAACTAAGAAAAGCCAATTTTTTTATTATTCAATATGAATAAGGATAAAATAAAATAGGGGACCAATTATCAAGTGAACTTTAATAAAGTAAATGTCCTTCCTGTGCTAAGGGCCTTGAAGCTACTTGAAGTTGTATGATTTTGTGCATTTTCTGACCACAGATCAACTAAAATTGACATAGCTTCATGTCTTGCTCCAATGTGTTACAGAGAATTTGATACTGATGATTTCAGAAAAATAGAATGCAAAGGACGTGCAAACAGCACAACTACTGGGGAAAGAACACCTAATTGTAATTTCCCAGTTCTGATTATCTGACATATTTACTTTCTAATATAATCTCAGCTTCTTGCTTATATACCTATGCCATCTCAAGATTGCCTAGCAACAATCTCAACCATATTATTAGTTAGGGGAAAAAAGGATTCCATTCAGGATATACTCACTAACCCTATTACAAACATTTTAAAATGTCTTTATTTATTGGAGAGTGTTTAGTAGAGTTATCAAGTTAACATATTCAGCCACATAAGGCGACCTCATTTGTGAGTAATTTGAGGAGTCATGGATGAATATGTGGATGATGACAATTACAGAAGTAATAATTTTAAAAAATAATAATCAATTGTTCTAACATTATAAACACATTCTGTTTAAGTAGGAGAAACATGATGGATCATGGGGAATATTACAGCCAGAGGAACAATTTTAGTTAGCACAATTGTTCCTCATTAGTGTGTTGTAGTGAGCATCCCCCCACCCCCTATTCTCTCCCTTTCTCTCTCTCTCTCTCTCTCTCTCTCTCTCTCTCTCTCTCTCTCTCTCTGTGTGTGTGTGTGTGTGTGTGTGTGTGTGTGTGTGTGTGTGTTTTAAGAAAAAGCCTCAGGACACAATGTCATTCCATCCTGAACAGAGGCAATAGGGAGAGCCAGGATATTCTCTAAGGAAAAGAGGAACATTAGATTGTTTATTTTGACCAATTAGAGCTATCATTAAGATCTTCAAAAATGTATACATCAGGGAAAGAAAAGAGGTTCATTGGGTTTTTTTACTTTAATTCCTGAATTGGAATAAAAAAAACAAAAACAAATAAAAATGAATTTACAACTACAATGCAAAACCAAGGAATGGAAGGATGGCCCTGGATTTCATTGAACACGGTTTGTTGTCTTAAGTTTCAGATTAAGAGAGGAGTTTTGGGGAGGGGTACAGAATCAAAGGAGACAGGCTGTGCTATGGTTATCAGGTGGCTACATCTTTTAAATTCTCTTGGCATTCTATTTAAGTTCAGAATTAAACTCAGCCCAGATTACTGAGTCTTGTCTAAGCTATATTCAAAGTAATAATATACAGATTATGTTAAAATATGGCCCTAACCAATTCAAAGTTAACTATGTAATATTGTACATTTTCCATCTCCAGGACAATATTTTAAAACAAAAGTCATAATTTGTCTTTCCATTGATTTATTCATTCTATGAGCAATCACTGAATGCCTATCTTGGCAAGACACAGTGGTCCAGAGATGTATAAGCCTGCCCTTCCTGTTGTCATTCATGGATTCAATGAAAACTTGGTTTTAGTTGATATGAGGCTGACATATCTGTTACATAAAACATTATAAATGAATAGTTGGGAGGCAGACATCTGTGAAAGGACCTTTCCTTGGTCTCACTCACCTAAATCATCATCCTTAGGCATTAACCTATGCTGACTGAGGGGACTTTTGAGTTGAGAATTTTTCCTCAAGATTTCAAGGTTTTACCTGATTCCTGAATAAAGATGATAATAATAGCTAACAATTACATAGCACTATAATATTTTCAAATCACTTTACATGTTTTATAATTTATTCCTCACAACTTATCTCTGACTAAGGAATTATATTTAATCCTATTTTATAAATGAGGAAGATTACTCTGAAGCTAGGAATGTCACCAGCAGGATTTGAATTCAGACTTTCCTGATGACAAGACCTCACTCTTTCTCCTAGACCACCTAGTTGCTTCACATGTTGAAAAAGTGGCACCTCTTGACTTGGGTTCATGAATCAATTTATTTCTGGGGAATATGTATATCCTGGTCTGCAGTGAATGAATGATTCAGGAAGGACTTGTCTCTCTAGAGTTAGGGCTTGGAGAGAGCCTTTTTCAGAGTTGATCATCTACTTTAATTATCCATTTATACACAAATATCACCTGTGGCTTTCAGAATCTGCAGCATGCTTAGTGACCTTATCCTGAGAAAACAACCCCCACATATGGGCTAACCCAGTTTGACAGGGTTATCTACTTGTTGAAGCTTGTGAAACTTTTCCCCAGTAGAATAGTGGATAAGAACAATTTGTTCCGACAACAAAGACAAAACAAAACAAAACAAAAAATTGAAGTAGGCTTTGTGATGCTTTTAGAGCTTGGTTAGACATAAAAGATGCCAATATCATCCACTATATCCCAGGTCATTATCAATTGTCTTGACATTTTTTTTTCTTTCTGAATTTTTATGACTCTGGAGGAGAGTGTGAAACTGATAATTTAAGTATCTGTGCCTCACTTAAATCCCATTCATGTATAGATCAAGATAGCACACTATGATGTCATTGAATGTATTTGAAAATGAAGGTCCAACAACATCTTAGTGTCCCATCCCTGTTTCTTCTGTATGCTTCAGATCACAAAAATGCATCTGTTTATGAAGAACACATATACATATTCAAAAATCACTCACAAGATAATTAGAAGTAGAAATTCACAAAATAAATCTACCAAAGAATATACTGTCATTTAAACTTCTCTCTTTCCTTTTTTAAAGGCACAATTACCTAGACCTAAGTTGATTTATGATTTTCTGCAAACAAAGTAATCTTCCATCCTATCAAAACCAGTCTGGCAATTCACTCCACTGAGTTTTCTAAATCAATCCCACTGATCCATCCTTCCTTTCTAAAAACCACCCTTATCCAAATCTCATTGTTTATTGGATCTTTAGTGCTACACCTAGAGTATAGAGCTAGAGATAGGGACTGCCCTTATAATTCATTGGTGAAGGAAACTCCTATTGAGGCAGAGCTCTTCTAGAAATTGAAGTTGATATTGTTTTCTGGAACCCATACTCTTAAAGGTACCCAGAGCAAGGAGAGATGCAATATGTGTCAGAAGTGATACTTCAATCCAAGCTTTCTTGACTCTAAGGTCAGCTCTGTGTTCTCCATGTTGTCCCACCTTTCCACCCACCATCCCTAGTGTTCTGGATTCTCTCCTGTAACATGAACATTTAACACACACTATACTAATTTGGTTAGCTGAGTGATCCTCTATGCTCACTAGATATCTCCTCACCCTCTACTGAAAGTGAGGTTGAAGTTAAAAAGAAATACACAAGTTTCTTCCCAAACTGGGAGATTTGAATGTAGCTCCTGCGTCAAAACCCTTCTCCACAACACAATCTAATCCCAATATCATAGTTTATAGTAGAATTTTCTGACATGACAGAGGGAAGTGGTTTTCTAATGCTAAAGAAATTTTATAAAAGAAGACTAAACAGAGGAATACTTTGCACCTTGTGCTTTGTAAATTCTATTCCCTGCCCTCAATAGACTAATAGCCTAGAAAAGAAGTCAGACTCAAATACACTTAGGCAACCACACAGTATATTGAATCTAGAACACAGCATAGGACATCTCATAGAAGGCCTATGTGATGACAGTTTCATCTGGATGAAACAGAGCCAGAAAGAACTGCATGATATAACACGGGATGACATAGGATGGGAGATGCAAGGGAAGGTATGTTAAAGGTTCAGGAGAAAAAAAGTGTCTATCTTTTAAAACATAAATTTAATTGACATTAAGGCTCTGTCTCCTTTTATTTAAAAAAATAAGCTTTTTAAAACTAAAACATCATGGATTCCCAAAGTATGTCCAAGCCTTGTTTCTTCTAAAGAGAGGTAAAATATCTCTCAGATAATATTTCACTTTTGTATAGTTTTGTGATTCTTATTATTTAGATGTATTTTTAAAATTTCATTCATATTTGGATATTGTTTTAGTTAATTATGTAGATATCAAGTTCAGCTATAGTAAACAAAAATATAACAATAATAACAATAATAAACCTTAATGATCTAGAAATATAAAGGGGAGAAAGACTTAAAATGTCCTTGATAGCTCTAAACTTGAAGAAAATTTGCATATTCTGGGCATTGGATACTGGGGTAGAGATACAAGTAAAAAGGACAAATTAAAAATCTCTGCATCTATTTCCCTCCATTTATTTCCCTTATAAACTCAATGGGAAGTAAAAACTATGTGTGGGATATATAACCTGTACTCTGGAATGTGAAAGGGATAAAGGAAATTTACATATCCTGACCCTTTTAAGAATAAAAATTGAGAACTTTTTTCTGTGCAGCACAAATAGGTAATGTCTTGACAGTATCTTAAGTAAATAAATTTAATTTAGTAATGTTATTGAGAACAGACTAACTGAAAAGCTAAAAATGTGTTGATTAGCCCACAAGGCATGTTGACCAGGAATAGTCTTACAAAAAGATTGATAGCACCTCTGTCCTACCCCAAGAAAGATGTTGTAGCAATAGATGACACAGCGATGATGCTGGTAAAGAAAAATGGAGAGAACGGATTACTGGTATATACATACACACACACACACACACACACACACACACACACACACACACACATATATATATATATATATATATACACACAAACATATATACCAAGAAATACTGGTATATATATATATATATATATATATATATATATATATATATATATATATATATATATATATGTACAAACATATATACCAAGAAATAGGGAAATTCAGCAGCTTGCTTAGAGAGAATAGCCAGATAAGTAATGTGAGAGGTGTTCCATACCTCTTCTATATCTCAGATTGTGAATTTTCTAATAAGTGTTAGTCCCTTTCTCATTGTCAGACCCTATGAGAGCATGTTGTTATAGATGCAAAAACATTAGATGTGCATAGATGCATATGTCCAAAACCTACATTTTACAAATGGAGATGTTACTCTGAAGATATGACTTACCCAGGATCACACAAATATGCTAAGTGTAAGAGGAGATAATTTTCATTTTCTGTTTGGAGGATGCAACTCAATTTATGACTTGATGCCTACCTTGTTTTTTATCTGGCCATTCTATCTTAATGAAATGTTTAGAGATTCAAATTTTGGTTTCTGTCCAGTTCATTAGTAGAAATTGCACAAGATGGGAATTTGAGTTATATTAGCATAATCAACATTTTCCTCTATAGCAATGAAGATGAATATTTGTTCTGCATTATATCTTAGAATCTTAAATAACTTTGAATTTAGGTTGTAATGTTACTTTCATTTCAAATTTGATTAGAGCAATCCCTAGGAACACTGAAGAATTAAGTAAATTGCCCAGGATATCACAGAAAGTACATTCCAGAGTCTGGAATTTAATCTAGGTCTTCCAGACTCAAATATTTCTTAACACTCTATCCACTATACCATGCTGTTCCTTCTGAAATATTTAAGATCAGAAAATATGCATTTTTATTCAGTTTATGGGCAAGTCATTGAATCTTCAATTTGTGATATCAAAGAAATAATACAAAGTGTTTCACATTTAACAATCCTTGTGTTTTGCACTTTAGAAACTCTCACACTCCTATTTCCATCAATAAGATAAACAGTATATATTCCTGTTTTTTTTTCCTATGAGAGAAACCTGAGCTGTTGATAAGTTAAGTGTCTTTTAAAATATCAAACATCTATTTCAGCAGTGGCTCTGAATGAAATCAAGCACACTTCCCCTTATTTAGTCAGTCCTCAAGTTAGCTGGAGTTTGAACTCCAGGATCCTCTGGATCAGGTGAAGATGGAATACCTGCTGACTTCAGAAGCATTTCTACAGCTGGAATGAGAAACAGATATGTCCATCATCCCAGACAGGATTATTACACCAGTCTCTATGCAGCATGGACCATTGTCATCTTTGCAGGGGTCTCTCAATTGCAACCCTGCCATTGACATTCTTTACTTAGAATATTTTACATGGAACATTAAGTGAGTGGTAATTAAACCTTAAATTCTGGGCTATGTAAACATATTAAAGAGGCTTCTCAAGATATTTAAGAATCACTCTACATTATAACATTCCAGGACTCATTTTTCATTTTGGCTACCAGTTTCTCATGATTCTATGACCATTCACAGTTATCTTAGTTCCCCAGCCCTCAAGAATATACCAGAAATGGTCATTCATTTTACACAGCTCTGTGAACTCACACAGCCAGATTCTCCCAGCACTTATCTCCCACTCCTGGCAAAGAACTAACTCCCAAATCAGTGGGGGTTCTGCATGAGCAAGGGAAGATAGATTCCCCAGGAACCCACATGCAGAGAAAAAAATGGTAAGAAGAATTCTTGTGGCAAATAGGACAAGGATTGGGGGCTTCCTGGAACCCCCATAGAATCCCCTGGAATTTCTGGGTCCTAGGATTTCCCATAAATGGGCAGCTGAAAACACAGGGTACAACCAATGAGAGATCAAACTTCAGGGGAAAAGAGAAGACAGAGTCAGGATTGTGGGAATATTATTTCTCCTATAGTGTGAATAGTCTTTTGTTCATTTGTATACCAACTTTTCTTGTCCTTAATAGCTTACATTTACAAAGGATTTTTTTTTGAGATTTTGCAAGGCAGTGGGGTCAAGTGGATTGCCCAAGGCCACACAGCTAGGTAATTAGTGTCTGAGGTTGGATTTGAACCCAGGTACTCCTGACTCCAAGGCTGGTGCTCTATCCACTGCGCCACCTAGCCGCCCCCTTTACAAAGGATTTTAAAGTTTACAGAAATTTTTCTATTCAATATTCTGAAGACAGTCATCAGAAGTATCATCCTCTTCCACAGATTCAGAAACAGAGTTAGAGAAATTAATAATATCCAGCATTTATTTGTGGTTTTAAAGCATACAAAATATTTTGCTTGTTTATCTCATTTTATCTTCACAAATCTATGAGGTAAATGTTATTACTACCTCTATTTTATAGACAAAGAAGTTCAGATGAGAGAAGCAACAGGGTCAAATGTTCAATAAGTTCACAGGCAGGATTTGAACTCAAATCTTCATCCGGGCAATCTACTCTACCACTGCCTAAAGGTCAGAAGAATGATTCCAACCATGTCTATTGATTACAAATTCAGTATTCTTTCTATGACTATATTGAGAAGATAATAATATATAGAGACAATGGGAATGTAATGAAAAGTCTTGGGTTCAGATTTTTCTCTAGCACTTTAATGATGTGAGAAATTCCATCTTCAGTTTCCTCATCATTAAAATGAGGAAAGTGATATGTTATAAATTCTCAAAGCTAATAGCATTTTCAAAATTAAAAATATATTATATTTTTAGGTGATAGCAATCACAATGCAAGATGATCATAATAGTCTAAAGAACACAGACTGTTGTGCAAGGAGAGCTTTTACCCATGGGCATTGGTGGGGTTTAATTGGAAACAGCTTCAATTTCTGAACTTTCTAACTATGATTTGAAAATGGAATCTGCAGCAAGAAATTGAGGTGTATGGTGAGATGAAATACTGAATTTTGAGACAGGAATCCTCAGCTAAAATTCTGCTTTTACTAAGTTCTATGTGACCCTAAACATCATACTTACCTTCTGGAAGCTTCCACATGCTCCCTGCAAAATGGTGATGGACATAAGTGTATTTAGCTCCAAGGGTTGATATGAAGGAAGCACAATAGAAATCTCATGAAGGTTCTATTTTAATTTTTTCAAAAATCAAATTATAAGAAGGAATAATTTCTTTCTGTGTTGGTTCCATCATGTATTCTTCAATAACTAGTATCTTCTTATTGGTCAGGATAGAGTATAAAAAAGAAATATATCTCATTGCTTTCTCCATATTTTGAAAAAAAAATGAAGCAGCTATTGAGAATTTATCATTTTTGTGGAGAAAGAAAAAGAGTCAGAGACAAAGAAAATTAGAGACAGAGGGAAACAGAGAAAGAGAGATATCACCAAGCAGGTATTAGTATAAATTTTGGGTTCCACTTTATGAACTTAATTTGTTTCCTTCTTTTCCCAGATGGATTGCACTTTACTCCCATGCTCTTACTTCTTTTTCTTTCATTCATCTTGAAGCAAAGATTCATTCACCACCACCAGATTTTCGTACTGCTACTGCAGCTGGTTAATGTTGATTAACACTTTTTAAATGTTACCAGACTGGTACTAACTAAGCATTGAATAAATATCATTTCATTGGATAGTCTTACCTAACCTAGGAGTTGGGTGCTATTTTTATTTTGCCATTACAGATAAGGCAGATAGTGGGTAAGTGACTTGTTCAACATGAACAGGTAGTGAAATTGGATTTGAACCTAAGTCTTCCTAACTCCAGGTATAGTGCAAGCCATAGTGTTCCATAATTATTACTACTGCTACTACAACTACTACAACTACTATGACTGTTAATACCAGCACTACTACTACTACTACTACTACTACTACTACTACTGATACTATTACCCCTATCCCTACCCTTATCCTTACCACCACCACCACTCCCACTCCCACTCTTACTATCATTCCCACTATCACTACTACTGCTACTGCTGCTATGACTACTAATCCTGCCAGGATTTATGGAGATATCATCTGATAGAATCTCTCTATGTCTCTTTCTTTCTCTATCTTACTTGATCTCAGACTTTTTATTGTCTCACCAAAAAGTAGAATATCGCATAAACTCTCAATAATCATTTCATTTTTTTTCAAAATTTGGAGGAAGCAATGTGACATAATGATCTTTTATACCACATGCTGACCAAAAAGGAGGTAGTGGAAGGGGTGATAGTAATAGTGATAGTGGTAATGGTAGTGGTAGTAGTATCAATAGTAAAAGTAATCGCAGCCGTAGTAGTAGTGGTACTGTTCCTGCTACTAGTACTACTACCACTGTTGCTACTGCTGCTGCTGCTGCTGCTGCTGCTGCTATTCTACTACTACTTCTACTGTTGCTACTACTGCTACTACTTTTAATGCTATTATTACTACTACTGCTACTATTACTACTACTACTACTACTACTACTACTACTACTACTACTACTACACTTTATACTACTCCTTTGAGATTTGCAAAGAGCTTTACATATAACAGTTCCTCTTCAACAGACCATGTTATTTTGCCTTCTTTCTGCTTTTTGCAATACATCTTCCATGAACTATCTGTCTGTTTATTGCTTATAGCTGCAAGTTTGCAAATTTGATACTCAAGTCCCAGTGACACTCTGAAATGTTCTAAGAGAGCTCTTTGAGTCTACACATCTAAAACCATAACTCACAAGATCTTATTGAAATCTTTGTCATTAATATTCAATTAGTAGACAGAATTAACTGAGAGCAAAGGAGTTTAATAAGATGACAAAATAAAAGGTATCCCCCTCTTCTTGACACTATATTTATTATATTCTTTCTTAATAGGGTATGTACTTCTAGAACCATATTCAAAATGATTCCATTTCACCAAATCTAAATAACACCTTTGTTAGCTTGCATTGTGATCTCTAGTTCACCTTATTTATCATCTTTACTTTGTTATTTTATGTAGATATTTGAGGTCATTATGTTTTTATTTTTTTGAGTCTCTTCTGAAACTCACTGCATCCTGCGAATATTTAGACCTCTCTTCTTTTATTCTCTTCTCTGTGATACAATATAGATACTCTTCTGATTGTCTAACATGGCAGATAGAGATGGACATTTTTCTCCATCCTCCAATTCCTGTTAAAGGATTTTTCTAGACAACTATATTCAGTAAATTTAATTAAAAGATAGTAAATCAGAAGATGTTGGCTAACTTTCTACCTCTGCTAATTACAAATATATGTGATTCTGTTGAAATCACTTAATCTTGGTGGACCTCATTTACCTTAGCTGTAAAATGAAGAATTTGAATTAGGTTCTAACATCCTAGCTCTAAACATATAGCTTTAAATTGTGTACCATATTTCTTGTCAAGTATCCATCAGTCTTATATTTCAAGTCATAGTACAGAAAGACAACTAATCCTTAATTTGTTTTTCACTTCCCAATCGACCTTCAATCTGTATTCGTTATGATGCTAAATTCTTTATCTGTTTAAGATTTCATAATCCTTAGCAAATATTTTCTAAATTTCTACTAGTGGTATAAATTACTTCTATTTTAAATGCTAAGACTGAATATTGGCCATCACTTTGAATCAGTTTGAGGTACTTCATGACATTCCAGATATACAACTCAGGAAAAAAGCACATCTCTTTAATCTTCATGTACCTTAGAAATTCAGGCTTTGATATTCCCTTCCAGAAGTCACCAGACATTGTACCACTTCTCTTCTTTCTGAATGATTCTTCTCCTTCTCACCATCTTAATCCAATCCCTTTGAGAACAACGGTGTATTTCCTTCTCAAAATGTTCAGGTTTCACCTTTATATTCACGTTCTCATAACTATTATATGGTTAGTGATAATTCCTCTTCTCCTTCTTCATTATACTCCATCCCTTTCCATCTCCCTGATTTGCCTCATCAAATGTTTTCATTTCCCTTCATTTCCATTTTCTTTCTTTTTTTTTTTAGGATGGCAAAAGAGGAAACTAAATCTTTTATTGTATAAATGTCACTTTCTTTTTTTTAATTTATTTTTTATTCTCATTTTGTACAAATGTTTTCCTTACATTAATAAAATATACTTGTTTACAAGTAAACAAAATACCCCTCCCCCCATGAATATAGATAGACTTCCTTGGGCAAATAAGTAAAGGGGGGGGAGAAAAAATTAAAATAAAAAAAAATAAAAGTAATAATTGTAGATATGGCCAGGTGGTGCAATGGACGAAGCACCAGCCCTGGAGCCAAGAGCACCCGAGTCCATATCCAGCCTCGTAAACCCAATAATCACCCAGCCATGTGACATGCAAGCCACCTGATCCCCACTACCCTGCAAAAACCAAAAAGAAGAAGAAGAAAAAAAAAGACCCCAAATAAAATAAAATAGTAATAATAGTAGGGGTGGCTGGGTGGCAGACAGAGCATTGGCCCTTGAGCCAGGAGCACCTGGGTCCGAATCCAGCCCCAGACACCCAATGATCACCCTGCTATGTGGCCCCAGGCAGGCCACCCAGCCCCACTTGCCCTGTACCCCCCCCCAAATAATAATAACAAAAAATGTTTCAGTCTTTGTTCCAACACCATCAACTCTGTTGTGAGTGGATCACATTCTTTATGATAAGTCCATCACAAAAGTTACTTCCATAGTTTTCCAACATTGCCATTGATGATCGCAACTCCCTCCTTTCTTATTTCTCCAGTACCATGTACTATATTTTCTCTCTCCTTTCACTCTAACTCTACTGTAGGGTCGTTGACTGGCTCAGCAGACAGATCCCTGGTTCTGGGGCCAAGAAGCCCTGAGCCCCCATACCACCCCTTAGGACCAGAATCCACCTGGCCCTATGGTCCTGGGTAGGCCATCCAATCCCAGTCCCTTGCAAGAAGTAAAAAAAGAAAATGTGTTATATCTGACCACTCTCCCCCCATGGTCCATCCTCTCCTCCTTTATTAACATCCCCACCACTTCCTGCTGCTCCCCGCTCCTTCTTATTCCAGTTGTCTATAGCCCATTGAGTGTATTTGCTGTTTCCTCCCCTAGCCATCTCTGATGAGAGCAAAGGTCCCCTCATTGCCCCTTGCCTCCCCCTTCCATATCATTGCAATAGCTCATTGTAATAAAAAAATCTTATTATGTGAAATATCTTGGACTATTCCCCCTCTCCTTTTTCTTTCTCCCATTCCATTTTCCTTTTTTCTTATTGACTCCATTTTTACACCATATTTTATCTTCGAATTCAGCTTTCTCCTGTGCTTCAACTATAAAAGCTCCCTCTACCTGCTCTATTAACTGAGATGATTCATATGAATATTATCAGTATCATTTTTCTATACATGCAGTTCATCCTCATTAAGTCCCTCATATTTCCCCCCTCTCCTCCAATCTCCATGCTTCAGCTGAGTCCTGTATCTGAAGATCAAACCTTCTGTTCAGCTCTGGCCATTCCCAAAGGAACCTTTGAAATTCCCCTGGTTCATTGAAAGTCCATCTTTTTCCCTGGAAGAGGACATTCAGCCTTGCTGGGTAGTTCATTCTTGGCTGCATTCTAAGCTCTTTTGCCTTCTGCTCTATTGTATTCCAAGCCCTATGAGCTTCCAATGTAGCTGCTGCTAAGTCCTGTGTGATCCTGACTGCAGCTCCACAATATTTGAACTGTGTCCTTCTGGCTGCTTGTAATATTTTCTCTTTGACTTGGGAGTTCTGGAACTTGGCTATAATATTCCTCGGGGTTGGTTTTTTGGGATCTCTTTCTCGGGGGAATTGGTGGATTCTCTCCATTTCTATTTTGCCCTCTGCTTCTAGAATATCAGGGCAATTTTCCTGTAGTAATTCTTTGAAAATGATGTCAAGGCTCTTTTCCTGATCATGACTTTCAGGTATTCCAATAATTTTCAAATTATCTTTCCTAAGTCTGTTTTCCATATCAGTTGTTTTTTCAATGAGATATTTCACATTTTCTTCTAATTTTTCTTTTTTTTTTGGTTTTGAAGTATTGATTCCTGATTTCTGGTAAATTCATCAATCTCCCTGAATTCTGTTCTTTGTCTGAAGGATTTATTCTCCTCAGAGAGTTTTCTTATCTCTTTTTCCATCTGGCCAATTTTGCTTTTTAAAGCATTCTTCTCCTCAATAACTTTTTGAACTGTTTTATCCATTTGACCTAAGCTTTTTTTTAGCATGCTATTTTCTTCTGCATTTTTTTGGATTTCCTTGACTAAGCTGCTGACTTCATTTTCATGTTTTTCCTGCATCTCTCTCCTTTCTTTTCCCAGTTTTTCTTCCAACTCCCTCATTTGATTTTCAAAGTCTTTTTGAGCTCTATCATAGCCTGAGCCCAATTTCTGTTTTTCTTGGAGTCTTTATATGTAGGAGCTTGTGCTTCCTCATCTTCAGACTGAGTATTTTGATCCTTCTTGGGCTCATTTGCAAAATATTTCTCAATGGTCTTCCTCTTGTTTCTTTGTTTTTTTATTGTCCCAGCCTAAGCCTGTTTTTTGGGGGTGCTTCCTGAGCTTTTGGGACACTCACACAAGGGTCTCAGTGTGTGAGGTTCTGTCCTCCCTCCTGGTCTTTGAATAACCATAAGCTCCCCCCTCTGCCACGGGGCTGAGGTGGGGGGAGCCTGCTGTTCTATAGGGGGCCTAGACTGCGATCAGGATCTGAATGTGGTCAGAGCTCCAGAGTCCTGTTCCCGGGGCAGAGGACAGAGCTCTGCAGTCTCTCTTCACTCCCTTCCCTCAGCTCAATGGGTTCATGCCCTGGGGGCTCCTGCTTACCAGCTCCACCTGCTTCTGTTTCCGGGTCTAGGCTGCTGAAAGACCAAGCTTCTCCCTGTGTGCCCCGAGGGCTGGGTTCCATGTGCTAGCTCTGGCAGAGGTCCCCCACTGTTCCCCCACTTTGTGCCGGTGCTCCCCGGGGTGCAGCTCAGGAGACTCCCCCGCTGCTGTGAGCTGAGGCTCCCAGCGCCCTGGGGCTGCCTCCGGGAGGCTGAAGTTCTTCCGCTCTGGGGGCCACCCCTCTGGCACGCTGCCCCTCCGGCCCCTGGGGAGCAGAGCCTTTCTGCTCTTTTCCAGGTTATCTTGAGTAGGAGAACTGCCTCACTGGGTCTCTTTGTGGGTTCTGTCTCTCGAAAGTTTAGTTAGAGTCCTTAGTTTTATGAGTTTTTATCAGAGAGCTCCTAAGACTCGATCCCTTCATGTCGCCATCTTGGCTCCGCTCCATTTTTCTTTCAAAGAATACTTATCATCCTCTATATCTTGAAGAATGATAATGTTGTTGCCTAGGTTCCTTGAGGTCAAGGACACTATTTTTCCCCCTTTGATATCTCAAGCTCTTGGCATAATGTTTGAAACATAATAAAAACTTAATACTGTTTGTTGACTTACCTAGGATGATAACCCCAGCTACTACTTGGAAATTAAAGAAGCAAAAACCAGGGTCTTTTCTTCAGGTGATTACAGTTCTCTGAATGGAGAATGAGGGATCTTTTTCATCCAAGATTAAGGTATTGATCTGTCTTAGTTAATTGCACCTTTTAAAGAGGAGGGAATTTATTTTGGAGGTAGGGCAAGTTATTTGATTATATTAGAAATGCAAAGTACAAAAAGAGGAAGGAGAGAAAAGAAGGGGAGTGAAGAGATAGGGAGGGAAGGGAAAGGAAGAAAGACGAAAGGAATAGAAAAAACATATTTTAAAATATGCATAATAAAATGAACAAAAATGTTCATAAGATACACACACACACACAATATATATATATATATATATATATATATATACTCCCCCCAACACATACACACACACAGACATATATATATATAGTATATATATATACATATATATATATATATATATATATATATGTATGTATTCTCCCCCAAAAAAACTAAACAGTGGAAGATTTTAGTTTCATATACAATTCTCTCTATTGATCTTTGTTATATGGAATGGGTTGATGGTTATGCTCATAATAAACAATTTACCTACTTACTCACTCACTTAAATTACATACTCGTTGAAAACAAATCTTCAAAGTCTTGGTGGATAAATTTTCTGATATACTTGTGGGAAATTGCCATAGCAAACTCCATTACAAATTGACATTTTTTGGTAATTAGAAGAGTCTTGTCAGTTATCTGATGTAAACAGATACTGCCCTCAAATACCTGCCAGTCAGAAATATTTCTTAAACCATACAACTTTTGGAAGTCAAACATTTGTTTCTTCTTGATACTTGCTCAGGTTTTAGTCATTTCTTCTCACCTACCTATTTCTCTAATGTCCTTGTTGGACTTCAGGCAAACCTTTGCTTTATTGATAAGGAATAGACTCTCTTTGGTTTCTTGGTATATGGCACTAACTTGCTCAACTGCCTTTGATCAAAAGCAAGGGGTTTCAGAAAAGAAAGGTAGATTTGGGAAGTGATCAAAGTGCCTTTGATTTGTATGCATAAAGACACAGCCTGAAACAAGGCTTATGACAGCTGAGAAAGAATACTTCTTTTCATTAATTGTTGATAATGATTTTGGCAAAAGAAAAAAAATCCATCTCCAGTGCCTTCTTTCTTTTATTATCTTTTCTACTCTCTGAGCTTTCTCATTCATTGCCCTCTTTTTACACACCTTTCCTTCTCTTACTAACTCCAAAAGAAAGATAAATGAAAGTCCAAAGCCAAGAGAAAAAATCCCCTTGTGGTATAGGAGGCATTTGGTATGATTCAAAGAAAAAAGAAAGAAAGGAAAAAATCCTCTGACTTTGTGCATACCTCTCAATCTCTTTGGAAATAAAACTTCAAGTGTAAGGAAGATATATGTCTTAATATTATGTCCAGAAACTGGTACACTGTGGGTGCTTAATAAATGTTAAATAATAGTAATCTAAGCCCATCTATTTCCCCTATGACTGCAATTAAGCAATGGGGTGCCAAATTATTCATCAAACAGTTTTATTAGGTTGCATTTTTCTGGGCAGCAGGTGGAGACTTTCCAGTAATACACAATGTGTCTCATTTCTTCTAGAGTGTATTCTACCACATAGTTAAGAAGGATGCAAGTCTGACTTAATCCCTGCAGGGAAACTTCCAAGACTAAAAGTCCCAGTGTGTAGCCACCATCCCACCCCCGTTTCTCTTCATGAAATAATAGCTTCTGTAAATCAAAGGAAACAGTGTTGCCTCAAAGTGCTGGGAATGAGATCTCAAGGCCTTCACAACTGCTTGGGCTTTCACATTATTATCATCTGAGTGAAATCTACTCAATGTAGTTCAACAAATGATTTTGAAAGATAGAAGGTCAAGTCTCATCCTTTCCTAGTTTGGGTTCAGCTTAGATACTGTGTGTATTGGCACAATTGAATTAAAGATTGGCAGGGACTATTTCAAATGAGTCTACCAATTTTAAGAAATGACAAAAGAGATTATTTCAGAGAAACCTGGCAAGACTAGTATGAACTGATGCAGAGTGAAGTGAATATATGCAAGAGAACAAGCTATTCAAATATCCTTTGCAAAAGCAAATAACTTTGAAGAACTCTGATCAGTCTGTGACAAAGTAGGAGTGTCATCTAATTTCTGAGAGGCAAGAGATAAATACAGAATGAAGTCACATTTTTTTTGGAAAACTTGTAAACTGTGTGTGTGTGTGTGTGTGTGTGTGTGTGTGTGTGTGTGTGTGTATTTGTTATAAGGTTTCTGTTTTCCATTTTCATTTTTTTTTAATTGGGGAAGAGGGAATAAAGGGGAGGGAAAGAATATAAATATTTGCTAATTTAAAAGATAACTAACTTATCAGCATTATCTTACCAGAGAAACATTTCCTTTTTGTTGTTGTTGTTGTTGTTGCAAGGCAGTGGGGTTAAGTGGCTTGCTCAAGGCCACACATCTAGGTAATTATTAAGTGTCTGAGGCTAGACTTGAACTCAGGTATTCCTGACTCCAGGGCCAAAGCTCTATCCACTGTGCCACCTAGCTGCCCTGAAACATTTCCTTTTAACTAAATAAACTCATAAGCTAATATTTATTGACTACCTACTCTAGCCAAGACACTATACTTGATAGCAGAAAATTCAAAGTGTCCATTGTCCTTAAGAATCTTACAGGTAAGCTTGTACTTTGAAAAATTAGCCAATCAATGGCAATCAGTGTGCTCCAATGGTACACATAAAAAATCATGAGTAATTGAAAAAGACTGTCACTGAAATGGGGGGATCCCCTTTGGTAAAGATAAATGAAGTTATAGGTTAAGATAGCATAAAATAAGCAAATTGCAATCTTTATCTTTGAAAGGAATATGAATATTAATGAGATCATAAATTTAATGGAATATCTAGATGAATTAATGATTTCTTTGATATGGAAAACCTCTATAAATGAAGATCTCAACTCAAATTTACCTTATCATCTCATGTGATTCTTATTCTTTTCTTTCTAGAAGTCCACCAAACTTGCTGGAGTATTCCCTCTGTTTCCTTTCTCTTTCTGGAATACTAATGTGTAAACACAAGGTGTATTCACCAGTCTTCTCATTTTTGCTACAGGGTTGGTCCACTTCATCCCTCTGTTTTAGTCAATAGATCTCTATTAAGGGTTTTTTATATTCCAAGCATGCTTCTAAATGCTACAAATACAAATTCAAACAGAAACAGTCATTCTCTTCTCTCAGGGAATTTACAATATATAATGGAGGAAGATAACACACAAAATGATGGTGAAAAAGGTGTGGGCTAGGAAGGAGGTACTTAGCATCAGGAGTATTAGAGAGTTCTAAAGAAGTCCCAAAACAATTTAACTCATGAGAAAAGGAAAGGAAAAAATGTGCTAAACCCCTCTTTAAATAGAGAACCTCTAGACCATCTCTCCACTCATAGGGTCCAATCAGAGGGACCAAGGGTACTGATAATTCAATATTGCTGTTAAATTCAATCTTAGAGTGACATACATTTCACTTGTATAATTCACAGGTATAGTTTGTATAGATATTAGAAGAAATAGCATTATCTCTATAGTATTAATAAAGAAACTGAGTTTTAGCATGCTTTTCATGTTTTATGCATGGATATCATATAGAAAGGCTCAGGCTGATTATATAGCTCAGGTTTAATATGATAATTTGTAAAAGTTCTGAAAATTAAGAAAAGGAGATTTACTTAGCTATACCAGGGGAAGTATATTCAACAAGGATATTCAGCAAGGAGGCTATTTTCATTCAGCAGAGTATTGCAACTCCAATGCCTTTATGCTGCATCAGAGGCAAGTTGTGTTTTTTGTTTTAGGTGTTCAGGAATTCAATTAATTCTTTTTTTTGTCCTTCAGTTTGTATTCAGAAACCATCAGCTCTGCCTTTGGAATAAATAGCCATTTTTTATCACAAGTCCTTAAGAGAAAAATATTTTTTCTCAAAGTTGCTATTTCTCGCTTTATTTCCCTCCAGTCTATTCCACTAACCCCATTAATTCTATTCTTTCTCTCTGTTCACCCTGTCCTTTCTCAAAAGTGTTTTATTTGGCTTCCCACTCCCACAATCTTCACTCACTTCTATCACCTACAACTCCCTCCTCTCCCTCATCCCCTTTCTCTCATCCTTTTCCTCTCCTATTTACCTCTAGGGTAAGATAGATTTCTGTACTAAATTGAGTGTGTATGTTATTTCCTTCTCTGAGACACTTCTGATGAGAGTAAAGGCTCACTCACTTCCCCTTCCTTCCCCTTCTTCCACTCCATTACAAAATCTTTTCCTTGCCTCCTTTATGTGAAATAACTTGCTCCATTCTATCTATCCATTCTCTTTTTGTTTTTTTTAGTTTTTGCAAGGCGATGGGGTTAAGTGGCTTGCCCAAGGCCACACGGCTAGGTAATTATTAAGTGTCTGAGACCGGATTTGAACTCAGGTACTCCTGACTCCAGGGCAGGTGATTTATCCATTACACCACCTAGCTGCCCCCCGTTCTATATTTTAAGGAATTATTTTTTACAGAGAGCTTGTATATCTCCTTTTCCATCTGGACAATTCTGCTTTTTAAGACAGTTTTCTCCTCATTGACCTCTTGGACCTCATTTTTCCATTTGACCAAAACTAGTTTTTAAGATGCTATTTTCTTCAGTATTTTTTTGCTAATCCCTCCACCAAACTATTGACTTGGTTTTCACGATTTTCCCACATAATTCTCATTTCTCTTCCTAATTTTTCCTCTATCTCCTCTAATTGATTTTCAGAATCTTTTGTTGGACTCTTCTATAGCATGAGATCAGTTCTTATTTTTCTTAGAGGTTCTGGATACAGAAGCTTGGACTTTTTCATTTTCAGAGTATGTGTTTCGATCCTCCATAGAACCAAACTAATTGTCTATGGTATGATTTTTTTCCCTCCAGTCTATGACTTGATATTAACTCTTTGTTAAGGTGGGGCTCTATTCCCAGGGTGGAGGGCACACTGTCCCAAGATTTTAAGGATTTTTTGCAGCTGTTTTCAGGGATATCCCACCAAGAACTTCAATTCCTTCAAGGTTTTATGTGAGGCTCTGTATGCCCTCCTGATCTGTTCTCTGATCTATGGATGACCACAAGCACTCCCTTCTGCACTGGAACAATCTCTGTTCCACTATGGCAGTAATATCCTTTTCCTGAGACTGAAGCCTCAGGCTGTGGATCTGAGTATGGGCAAAGCTGTCCTACCTCAGAGAAAACAGAGAGACCTCTGCAATCTCCCCCTACACTCTTACTGTCTGTGGACTGAGCACTCTGGAAGGAGCTGCCAGGTGATTCTTTCTCCTGATTCCCAGTGCTGGGTCTGTGCTGAGACCTTGGCTCTAGACCCACTCTGGTACAACAGAGTTTTCCCACTGAGCTTCCCAGTTGTTCTTGGCAATCTCTGAAATGAGATCTGGAAATCATCACCATTGGCATGAACCCAGTTATCCCCAGGGGCCCAGACACCCCCTGAGGCTGTTTCTAGATAGCAAGAGCCAGTTCACTCCAGCATGGTTAGGCTGTAGTGCACCCTGCAGATCTTCTCAGTTGTCTTGGGATGGAAAATGAAATGTTTCATTCATTCTTTTTGTGGTTTCTGCCATTCTAGAATTTGGTTATAATCCTGTATAAAGGTATTTAAAGTGGTCCTGAGGACAGCTTGTGAGAATTCCTGCTTTTACTCCACCATCTTGGCTCCACCAAGCCCAATTAACTCTTTCTTTTTAGTTTTTTTTGCAAGGCAATGAGGTTAAGTGGCTTGCCCAAGGCCACACAGCTAGGTAATTATTGTGTCTGAAGCTGGATCTGAACTCAGGTACTTCTGACTCCAGGGCCAGTGCTCTATCTACTACACCACCTAGTTGCCCCCAAACTAACTCTTGAGGACAGTTTCATTAACTTTTAATTTCATTAACTTTTCATGGAAAAACTAACCTGAACTCCATGGAGTAGGACCTCAGGATTTTACTCAAATGAGATCGACTGCCTCTTTCCACTCCAAGTATTTTATGAACCCTTGTCTTCTCTCAATTTATTCTTTCAAGATATTATCTCATCTATCCATTTTAATATCACTTTTGGACATATAACTTCTAATTCTATATCTAGTCTCCCTCTTGACTTCTAAGTCTATATCTTTAAATACCTGATGAATATTTCCATCTGGATTTTCTGATGGATATCACTTCAACATGTCCAAAATAGAATTTAAGATCTTCCTCTGAAAACTTTAATATCTTTCCCCAAAATCTACTCATTCTCTCAGCTTCTGCATTTTGATGGTACCACCATTTCTCAGTCACCCAGGGTCAATGCTATAGAGTCATATTGGATTTTTCTCAGTCTCTTCCCCACTAATTTCCATATCCAGTCAGTTGATAAGTCATGACAATTCTCTCTATTTTATCTCTGTCCCCCGTTTACATTTTCACCTTATTTTTTCAGGTCCTCATTGCATTTTACCTGGCATAGGCTTCCAACTTGTCTTCTTCCCTTCAATCACTCTTTTCTCCAAATCACCCTCCATACAGATAACAGAAGGAAATTCCCCAAGTTCTTACCATGTTATTTTCTAGATAAAAAATGTTTGGAATTTCCTATTGTTTTTAGAACAAAATAAACATTTTTTACATTTAAGGCCTCCAAAATCTGTCATTAGCTACCACTTCAGTTGTATTGCATAACATTTCCCATCACAAGTTCTCTGTTTCCACTGAAGTAGATGACTAGATTTCTAAGAACTAGATATTACTTGTCTTATTTCCAGGCATTCCCATAGCTCATCCTTCAAACTGAAAAACACTCCCCCCCCCCTTCATTTCTTTAGGAATTTTCTCTTCCTTTAATATTCAAATCAAATTGTATTTCATTAATGATGCTTTAATTACCCTAAAAAATAGTTTTGTCTTCTTCTCAAATGCTCAAAAAGCATTTAGTCACCTCTCTTTCTTTTGCTTTCATTCTTTCCTACCATGCATTTATTTATTGATCTAAAGCATCCACTCTTTAATCATTTCTAAATATGTTAAAAGTTGTGTTCCTTTTATCTAGAATTTTTAAAAATGACAAATAATAATGAAATTTTCAAAGCACTTTTATAATATATCTCATAAAACTCTTGGAGGTAGATGTTATTATACCCATTTTACAGAAGAAAAAAATAAGGGTGGAGAGATTTGTGATTTGTTCAGGGTATTATAAGAAGTAATCTTCTAATACAAGATCTGAATTCAAGTCTTCCTGACTCAAGATTTAGAATGCTTCCCACCATGTCATCTCACTGATTATACACATGCAAACGCATATATTTATACTCTCATACAGAGATACATATACATACATACACACATATATACATGAATTTACATATATGTATGAATCTACTGTACTTAATATATTTAAATTTAACAATCTGTGTAATTAGAAAATGGCAGTCTTAGACCTGTAGAAAGGAGTGCTTATGGGAAGTTTACTGGCTCTAATTGATAAGTAGAATTCAAAATCCAACTATAATATTTACAACTGCGGAAACCCTTGGCCAAATCATTTAATATTCTTGACCCTCTCTTTAAATCATATAGCCTTCGAAGAACTGAAATCTTTCAAGTCCCAAGAAGGATGTCTGAAAGAAATTGAAGAACTCCACAAATGTTTGGACAGTGTGCACTCCACCCTGGAAGCAGAGCTTTACCTTAGCAAAGAGTTAAAATTAAGTCATAGGTTGGGGAAAGGAGTAAATCACAGAAGCAAAAAAGAATATCTGACTGTAGAAAGTTGCTATGGTGATAAGGAAGGTTAAAACACACCCTTAGAAAAAAGCTAGCAAGGTCAAAGCTTCTACATCCAAAACCTCTGCTTCATGCAACAGAAGAGCTCTAAAAGGATTTTGAAAATCAAGTAAGGGAGGTAGAGGAAAAATTGAGAAGAGTAATTAGAGTGATGTGGGAAAATCATGAAAACTGATTCAGAAGTTTAATGAAGGAGACACTAAAATTTCTAAAGAAAATTGCATACTAAAAACTTGACTGGTCAGATGGAAAAAGGGGTCCAAGAGGAAGTCATTGAGGAGAAGAAAGTATTAAAAAACAGAATTGACCAAATAGAAAGGGAGATACAAAAATACACCGGAGAAAGTAATTCCTTATAATATAGAATGAAGCAAAGAGAAGCTGATGATTTTGTGAGAAATCAAGAAACAATAAGACACAACCAAAAGAAGAAAAACTAAGACAATGTGGAATATTTCATTGGGAAAAAAAAACTGCCCTGGAAAATAAATCCAGGAGAGATACCTTAAAAATTGTTGTACTACCTGAAAGTCATGATGATAAAAAGGAGCCCAGACATCATTTTTCGATTAATTATCATGGAAAACTCTCCTGATATTCTAAAACCAGAGGGTAAAATAGAAATTAAAAGAATTCACCAATCACCTGCTGAAACAGATCTTGAAATGAGAACTGCCTGGGTTATTATAAACAAATTTCAGAACACCTAGTTCAAGGAGAAAATATTGTAAGTAATCAGAAAGAAACAATTCAAATATCATGGAGCTACAGTCATAATAAAAATACATTTTTTTCAGCTTCTGCATTAAGGAATTAGAGGGCTTGGAATATAATATTCTGGAAGGCAAAAGAACTTGAATTACAACCAAGAATCAACTACCCATCATAATTTAATATTCTCTTTCAGGGGAAAGGATGGATATTCAATGAAATAGGGACTTTCACACTTCTCTTATGAAAAATACCAGAAATGAACAGAAAATTTAATCTTCAAATATAAGACTTAAGTGAGTCAAAGTCAGTCATAAAGAACTTAATGATGTTAAGTTACTGGAACATGATATTAATAACTCATATGAACTCTCTCATTTATAGGGGCAGTTAAAAGGAACACAAGGGAGATGAATATGAAGGGATAATATTTTTTAAATTGGAGTTAAAGGGTGAGGGAGGAATGTATGAGAGAAAGGGAAAGGGGAGGTAAAATGGTGTGAATTATTTCACATAAAAACTTTTGCAGAGGAGTGGAAGAGGGTGGAGGAAAGGGGGAATGAGTAAGGCTTATTCTCATTGAGATTGACTCAGGGAATAATATATGCATATATATATATACATATGTATATTATATATATATATATATATATATATATACACACACTCTATTGGGTGTAAAAATCTATCTTATGCTAGAGGATAGTAAGGGGAGAGGGGATGGGAGAAAGGGAGGGAGATAGAAGGTAGGGTAAAATGTGGGAGGAGATAGTCTCAAGTAAAACACTTTTGGGAAGAGAAAGGGAGAAAGGAGAGAGAGAGAGAATAGAATAAATGGGGATGTACGAGTTTTGACTTTGTTATCTTTTGAGTGTTTGTTTTGATCTTCCTTGTTACTATAATAAATTTCTTTTCTCCAATTTTTTCTTTTGTTTGCTCATTTCCCCAGCCTATGCTTTGATTTTACATCTTTGTTAAGTTAGGGTTCTGCTTCCAGTATGGAGGGTGCACTGTTCCAAACTTTTTGGATATTTTGCAACTATTTTAGACATATTTCTAGGGAACTGAAAGTTTTCCATTCTCCTCAAGTTTGTATGCTGTTAGAAGAGATTTTTACTATTCTCTGGGCCTGTGCTCTGGTCTATAGATGCCCACAAGCTTTCGTTTCTACCCCATAATTGTGATAAGGGTCCCTGCTCCCTTGTGGAAGCAAGTTGTGTTGTACTAGCATTCTTCCTCTTCCTGGTACTGTGACCTAGGACTGTCATCCAGATACATATATGGGCAAAACCTGCCTCAGTGATAGAAAAAAAATCCTTTTAATCTCCTTCTCACCCCCTTACCTAATATTTGTGGGTTGAGAGAGCTCTGGAAACAACTGCTGCTGCCACTGATTCAATGACCCCCAAGGTCAGCTCCTGGTTTGCTAGGGGTCAAGTCTGCACTTCTGATGACTGTGTTGGACTGCACCCCATTTTCACCCTGGTTTAGCAGACTTTTTCTATTGACTTTCAAAGTTGTCTGTGACAATCTCTTGTCTGAGATGTCTGGGAACCAACAACTGCCGCTAACCCAGTCACTCCCCTTCCTGTTTTTGCATTGCTGGGGCCAATAAGACCAGATGGCACTGTGCTTCTCTTTCACCTTATGCAGCAGACCCTTCCTGCTGATCTTCCAAGTTATCTTGGACTGAAAAAAATTGCTTCACTCCATCTTTTTGTGAGTTTTGCCACTCCAGAATTTGTTTAGAGACATTATTTAAAGGTATTTAGAGGGATTTGAGGGAGAGCATGGTGAACTTGCTTCCATTACTCCCCCATATTGGATCCCTATAGCATTTCATAGAGAAACAAAATTTCCATCTAAGAATTAGTTATAGAAGAGTTTATAGATGAGGTGACACTCTAGTGAACTGTCTATAAATGTATTCACTGAAATTTCATGTTCTGTCTTCATTTTATATTAATTATATATGTATATATTTTGGTTTTTTGCATTAGAATTTATATCCAGAAAGTTAATGTTAAAATTTTCATTCATTAAGTTAAAAAGAGAAACCCTCATTCTAACATACCTAGATTTCAGAAATTTATAGGTAAGGTCTAGGCAAACTAGATGTTGAAATTATTACTATGTAAGAATTACTACTTTTAAATTTTTACTCCTATTTTGCTTGTTAGGGCTCTACTAGGGGTAACCATGAGAAGTGGGAGTTTCTAATACTTAGGCTTCTAAGCCCCCAACTATTTATTGTCCTTTCCCTGAACATTCAGTTCTTTAACAAGGGCATATCATGAAGAGTAGTAACAAAGAATTTCTACCAAATTCTAGAGCAAATTCTCACATAAATAAGGAGTTTAAGGGTGGGGAATAAGGAAAGTAGGAAGAAACTTAAAAGTATATATGTAGGCAATAGATATGGTTAAAGAAATTCATAACTCTACAACAGCAGGATTTTAATGTTTTTTTCTTTTTCTTTGGATATAAAATTTTTTGCTCCAAATTGTAAATTTTATGTTGGTTAATTTTTTTCTAGATTGAGTGAGTTCATCGCAGAGCACAGCAGCTTTCTTTTACAAGTAATTTTTCTAGACTTATGGCATCTTTTATTTGGATAAATTAATCTAGAGCAGAGATGAGGTAACCAGAAAATACATAAAAGAAAGTGTTTCTGACTGTTTATCCATGCTGCCAAATTTCAATGAATGTTTTAGAATCTATTACACTTTTGAGTTATTGAACTACTGTAACAATAGTTAAGAAATTTCAGTGACTTTTCCCTTAAAATTCCAAATTGTTTTCAGAATAGTTGATCAAATTCACAGTTTCACCAATGTTGAGTTAATGAATCTATCTTTCCACAGTGCCTCAATCATTAACTTTTTTCCAACTTATAACTTCATTATTAATTATAAATTTTGCATATTTTAATTTATATTTATCTCAGTGATTTAAAATATATTTCAAATAATTAGAGATTCTTTGTATTTCTCCTTTTCAGAATTGTCCACTTCTAAATTTTGAATATCAATTTGTCTCCCTTGGAGTGAATTAGTTTTTTTAAAATCTAATCTTTTCAAATCTAATCTTTAAAATTATAATCTCCTCTATTCCATATATTTTCTCTAAATCACAGTTGGAAAACATGTGATATTCCATTATCACTATTTCTGTCTGGTATTACTTTTAATATTTATATTTTTTATCTCTCCATTTTCTGAAGAAAAGGAAAACCTTTTTCATTTTTTGAAAAAAATTTTAAAATAGAATCATTGGGCCACAGACATAAAGCTGGTAGGTCTATAATTCATCTAGGTCATTCTCCTAGAAATTGAAACCTAGAGAAGTTGAATGACTTGTTCAAAGTTACACAAAGAGTTTTTACCATTTCGGAGTTTTAAAAGTCTTAGATGACTTGCATGATTTAAAGGAGTAGTAAATATTTCTTGGAGTTTTCAAAATCTTAGCCACAAAAAATCTCCTTGTGGTTCAAATTTTTCAATATTAATGTTTCCAATAACATCCTTCTGAAATATATTTAGTATTTTAGATATGTTTCATTTTTTACTCATCTTTAAACTTTAATTATTTGCCCTACTATTTTTTCTTTTTTTTCAAGTAATGAAATTCATTTGGAAAGTTACATCATTGTGTTCAGAATGAAATTGAATGGCATAGTAGATTGAACACTACTTGTGGGATCAGGACGAACTTGCTCAGAAGTTAAACTTGGGTACTTATTAGTTATTTTTTCTGTTCCATGGTTCTAATATTTAAAATGTGATAATAATAATAATAATAGTAGTATTAGCAGTATTAGTAGTATTAGTAGTATTAGTAGTATTAGTAGTATTAGTAGTAGTAGTAGTAGTAGTAGTAGTAGTAGTAGTAGTAGTAGTAGTAGTAGTAGTACTTAACCTCCTAGGGCTGTTGTAATGATACAATGAGATGATATTTGTAAAGCAATTTTGCACTCCTTAAAGCCTTATGAAAATGGACAATTAAGTTTGCTCTTCCAGTTATCTTCCAGACTATACTGTGCCTTCAAAATGTTTGTCTTATTTGAATATAGTTAGAACCAATGTCCATGCATCTTGCAGGGAAAGAAAATGTATAAAGGTGATTGATTTCTTATATGCTTATACTTTATGTTTGCATTTGTAGAATGAGTGGAGGGGCAGAGGGTGTTATAATATTTTTTTGTCTTTCCCCAGTCCCTTGCTTTGTGTTAATTATATCAAAACTTACCATCCACACCCTCTACTTCTCTTCTCTTTGCGACTTTTTATCTAACACTCCCTCAGTTATGACCATCTGAGAAATGGTTTTCTTTTCAAACCTACTTCAGGAAAACAATGGGAAGCTGAAATGCCCATAGCATAATCCTTCATCCAGCATCCCATGAAAAAATACCAAACTGCTCACTTATTGTCAAGAACATTCTTTTTGTTATTTTTTTTCCTCCTTGTTTCAGAAAATTAGAAAAAATGAATTGATAAATCTCTTGTTCAGGCTATGCTTTCAATCAGGATTTTCTCTTACAATTTTTTAAAATATCACATTTATCAAATCTCTCTCTCTCTCTCTCTCTCTCTCTCTCTCTCTCTCTCTCTCTCTCCATATGTCTGTCTGTCTCTCAAGCTCCCTTCATTTGCCTCACATTGTCTCTCTACCTGCTTGTCTTGGATAAATTTGGATTAAAATTGTATAATCTTTTTGAGATAATTAGCTTTGCACATTAACTGGATAGAAGCAGTTGAGAGGAAAATGTCCAGTCATAAAAAAGCAAAACAAACAAAGTAAAAAAAAAAAAAAGAATAGAATGTACATATTGAAAAAAACATTGGAGTCAAGATGAAATGGGTTAAAATTTTGCTATTGCTAATTCCCATTTGTTCATTGAACAGGTCACTGAAATTAGCTTTTCTACATTACAGATAATTTCTTCATCTAAAACCACTTCTAATTCTCCATCTATATTCCATGATTATTACTCCATACACTAATTTAAACTTATTGATTCAATGTATTTATTTTGTGGTCATAGTCAATTACCATTAAATTTGTTGAGATTTACAATAGAGGGGTTATTTAGTTTTATATTGGTGTGTGTATATGTGTGGTAGAATTATTATCATTTGACAAACTTTGGCATGAGATTTACACATATATGTATATAGACATACATATAGATATATACATATTATGTATGTTACATATATATGTAATCAATTCAAATATCATGTTTATTGGTCTGAATTAATTATTTTCAAGTTGAATAACCATCTTTTTATATCACAAAGAAAAATAAGCACAATATACATAGCAACTTATTAAGAAGAAAAATATTACAAAGAAAAATAGTTAAGCAAAATATACACAGCAACTATGTCTAACAGAGTATGTAAAATTTAGCATCTATGGGTTCCTCATCAGAACGAAATCTGTTTTATAGTATTTTCTCTGGAACTGAGAATGGAATCTGACCTATTTATACATGTAGGGGATATTGTCCTTTTAAGTTATGAATGTGCGGGTAGGCTAGATGTTCAGAGAAAACCAAGAATAAATATCTCTAGAATCTTTTTTTTCCACACTATCCTCAAAGGGAAATTGATGTGTGTCAGCATGGAAGGCTGGGGTCAGAGGTTGGGGTCAGAAGTTGGCCACTTTGCTTTCCTCGGAGAAACTATGTACTGGATTAGAATTACGTCTACATGCTGCCTTAATTATTTCTGATCAGGGATGCTTGAGATCAATTCTTGATTGTTATTCTTTAATAGAATAACAAGCTATGTATCCAAGGCTCAACTGTCAGTCCCAAAATGAACATACATAGTAAATAGTGACTAAATTAATTTATCCAATTCAAAAGCAAAACAGAATTCAGAGAAAGTATACATCTGAGAATGGAAACCAGACAAGGAAGAATGAATTTACCCATTAAGAATGAGATAATCTTAGAGTGAGTGTGTGTGTGTGTGTGTGTGTGTGTGTGTGTGTGTGTGTGAGAGAGAGAGAGAGAGAGAGAGAGAGAGAGAGAGAGAGAGAGAGAGAATGAGATCAAAGGGGAAATTTATCAAAGTCTCTAATGTATTAAGATAGGGATAAGGATGTGATGGAGATTATAAATTTACCTAATTGTTTGCTCCTTCCCAGAGTTTTTCCCATTATAGACATGCCTTCCCTCTCAAAAGCTAGACCACTAGCATCTCTCTTTTCTCAAACTTTTATTGTCAATATTGAGCATAATTTCCACCTATGAGGATAGCCCTTTGTAAATAAACCTTTGAATCAAGAATTACATACCAATATTTTTTTCCACCAGATCTATGATTTCATTTATAAAGGGAATTCCTAGTAAAGGAATTCATTTTAACAAAGCAGATTGCCATTTCTTTCTGAAATTTAAGAAGCTTAAGAAACTTAGAAATTGAGTGACTTGTTCCCAGATTCTCATAGACAATATTTGTCAGAGACAGGACTTTTGTTCTTTTTGACTCCAAAATTTTGTCTCTAAACATAGTATTGTTCAGTTTCTCTACAAATTAAATACATCAATAAATCTGAGTGATTTTTAAAAATAAACTTAATTTTTAGAGTTGCAATTTGCATCTAAAAATGTTACTCTGAAAAATAATTCCCAGGCTTTCTGAATTAGTGTCCCTTTTTAAGGTAAAAATGGTACCATAGTTACTCAGATGACAGTTTTTTTGCTATTAAAGAATTTATTGATTGAAAAAAGAAACGATTGCAGGAAACTACCATCAAATGAATGTCATTTTTAAATGAATGTGAATATTTTTAATCACAATAGCATCTATTATTTTTTTTAAAATAGCAATATTAATAAGGGTGAGGTTTGTAATTTACTTGGTTTATGTTATGTTTGTTTATGGATTAAGGGTAGACTTGTGGACCTCCCAGAATAACTTTTTGCTACTTCCCCCACCTCAGTTCATGACTGAGAAATAGAATTTTATACTATTCCTGAAGAAACTAAATATCTATTTAGGTTTTGTTGTTATTGGACAAGCTAAAATTTTAAAGGATAAAAAGGTAAGATAAAGCAAGGTTTTTATTTTCCAGTTTCTGAATGAATAGCTTGCAGACCCTCTGAGTGGTTCATCGGTATAGTAATGTATTGCACGAATGGATGGCTCATTCTTTTGATGGATTGGACCAGAAGAACAAACCATCTGGGAAGATTTCTCCAAAGGTTAACATTGTCTCCAAACGTGGGCTCTGTAGTCAAATAGATGCTGATGCTGACATTTGGAATGCAAAATTGGAGTACTCCCAGTCAGTTTAGGGCAGAAGACTGAAGGAGATCTGATTATGCCAATGTTCCTTTGGTTCTGTACATGTGACAATTTCCCAAACAGATGCAACTTCCTCAGTCTTGCGGCTCCAAGTCAAACAACTTAATCTTAAAAAATGAAAAGCATACTGGATATATACTCAGTCTTAAAATTCTTTGGCAAAATATGGAAGGATGGAGAATTTTTTTCTTCTTCCTTTTCCTCCAGGAGTTAAACATCTTTTAAAATAGATGCTTCATTGAACCAAATGGGCAGAGACAGGAACTGCAAAATTTTTGTAATGAGACCTGAAACCTGTCTGGTTTCAATTTTCATTATGAATTTGAATTTAGCTTATGTTCACTTAGAGGTTCATTACCTTTCCAGATAAATCTAATCTATATTTTCAGGCAATTTTCTATCCCCTTCATTCAAGCCCACTAAGATCAAATGGAATAGATAACTCAGTTTTCTCCATTCTGGTATGATTAATATCCTTTATTGGGCAAATTGGTACTGTGGAGGTAAAGGGCATTTAAAAAAGCTAAAAGAAGAGATTGGAAAAAGCCCTTTCTCCTTTGGTGTTAATTGTATTTAACGATTTGGGTATGTGAAATTCAACACATATAAAATCTGAAATCCGTTCAGATTATAAATGCAATCATAAAGGACATTTTAAAAATATGCCTTTTTTAGATCTATAATTTCATTGGTATAGGGATTTTCCAATGAAGAAACCCCCATTACCAATTCAGATAAAAGCATTTTCATGGGACATTGAGAGATTAAATGATTTGTCCAGCCAGGATAACAAAGCTATTCTTTATTAGTGACAGCAAACTATCATGTCTTCTTGACTCTGAAACAAGTTCTCTATTTACTTAAAACTGCTTCTTAAAAAATAATAAAAAACATTTATACATGCAAATTCTTGATCAGCCTAAAGTTTCCCATGAGATTTCCAATGTTGCCACTTAAATATTCCCTTGTTTTTAATTTTATAAGGAAAGTGACATCGTTCCATCTTAATCCTTCTGTATCTCAAATTACTCATTTAAGACAAAAATATATTTAAAATTTTCAGTTGGAAAACAAGTGCCACTGCTATGTTAAGCCCAATTAAAGTTCCTTTAATTAACAATTCAATGAACTGTGAGTACCTCACTCAGTATCAATATTGAATTTGAAATTACAGGGCAGCAGCATAAGACCTACCACTGACAGTAATAAAGGCGGGTCCAGAGGGCATTCACTGTAAAGTATACATTCACACACATAAAAATCTCAAAATATCAATATTATAAGGGGTCTCAGAAAGCATTCAATCCAAAATGCCCTTGCCTTGGAATTAACTCTGCCTTGAGAAAAAAATTGTCCAACTTAATGTGTTGAAGACTTCCATTGGGCATAGGTAGTAAGTAGGACTAGTGGGGAAGTCACTAACCTCTGAGGCAGCCCATTCCTTTGTGATGACTCTATTAATTAGAAAGTTTTTCCTTACATTGAATTTCTTCTGCCAGTTTGCAGCTTTTACCCACTGCTCCTCATTCTGTCTGCAAGGACTAAACAGAACAGGGAGCTTCCTTCTTTCCGAAGACAGACTTTCAAATGACTACAGATAGATGTCATGTCCTCATTAACCACAATCTCTTAATGGGGAGGGGGCATCCCTTATGGATGGTGAAAGACTTCAGAGGGGTTTTATGAACTTGGTTGGGAAAAATGCATCTTTATTTTCAGTAACTTCTAACAAAATTTAGTATTTCCTGCAATTACATATACATAAGAAATCTGAGAAATCCTTAGATTTTTGCAGATTTCCACTGCTCTAATGCATTTATATTCCCCAGGATAAACATACCCAATGTTGTTGTTTATCTTAGGGACAATAGCTAGAGAACCCTATTAGTTTCTCTTATGAATGCTCTCCATCCTATCAAGGACTTTCTTAAAATGCTTAGCTGGAGCCACAGAGAATGGTTATGAGTCATAGGATATAAGAAGGACTAAATAAAATGATACTATCACCATTTAATTATATTTTAATGTTGATTTTGGATTTGCAAATTAGAATAATAGATATGTTCTATATATCATTGTGAACACAACTTGTATAATTTGATTAGCAGTATCTGAAGAATAGTATAACACTAATTATAATAAGGTTTAGGCATATGTTTTGTGTGTGCAGGGGTGCTATTGTATGTGCATGCATGATATGTGTGTGCAGGTATTAGAGTCCAAGTGAGACGTTCATACCATCTACCATCTGGCATATATATATATATATATATATATATATATATATATATATATATATAATTTGGAATACAGATTTACTAGAGAGATAAGAAAAAATAATTATTTGAAAAGCAATGAAGTTAAAAATAAATCCACCAAAATAATAAATAAATCTGCCAGTGGAATAATTTTTTAAAACATATAAGTAAATAAACAACTTCATTGTTTTTTTATTCAACTCATTAAAATTATGTTATCATTTACATTTGTGTACTTAGAAATAATTGTGTTAAATAAAAATTTCTCAGAATTTGCTTTTTCCTCCAGCAAATACACAATTTATTTAATTTGAAGTTATTCATAATCAAATTCTGACTGCATGGTACTTACATTTAGACATACATACATTAGGATAATTATACACATGCAAATAAACTTGCACACACATATAACTGTGTGAATATGCTGTGAATATGTTTACATGTATATGTTTGTTAAATATTTTTACATTTATATATATAAAAGGAAAAATAACAAATAAAGTTTTATATATCTGTGTGAATATGTGGCATATATTTGAGAACTTTATATATATATATATATATATATATATATATTTGCATATACTTTTAGGTGTAAGTAGAAAGGGATCATAAATATATCCTATGTATATTTGTGTATGAGGACATGAATGAGCAAGGAGAAAAGTCCCCAGGATATCATGTTTGACATTGCTTGAAGCTGAAAAAACATGTCTCGTAGGGAGAAACTCTCTGAACTATATTTCCCAAAGGGTTATATGTCTAAACTAAAGTACAGTAATGTCACCAGGCAAGTCAAGGATGCTGATTGATAGAGTGCTCTACCAGGCTGGAGGTTAAAAAAGAAGCTGGGCTTCTGAAATCATAATGTTAATGTGTTAGCTATTACTTAGCAACCCCCCATCCTTACAAGGACTATGGGTTAATATGGACTAAGATCCATCTGAAGTTTTATTTTGTCATTTGGATTCATTGTCCCTTAGCTGGAACTATTCCAGAAAATATAGCCTAATGTACTTGGAGTTCATAGTTTAGAGATATCTAAATGTGGGTAAAATGTCCTCAGCTCCTATACAGGCACCAATATATTAACTGCACACCAGATAATGTATAACCTTGATTATGCTCCAGAAGAAATGAAAAAGGTACAAGAATTTAGAGAAATTTGCAATTAGATATGGAGCATAAAAGTGCATGTAAATCTATACTATCAGTGAAAGTATCTGAACTTGAAGTTGCAAATAGGGACAATCCATTGACATTCTGGGGAGTCCCTGTATTCCACAAAATTTACAAATTCTCCCCAAGATTGACAGACTTTTGTGTTTCTACCTAAAAGACAAATTTTAGAAGTTGCTAAAAGAAATATTCACTGAACCAGTAATTCACTACCTTTGCATTCAAAGTTGAATAGACTTGGAGGGAAAAATTTAGACTAATTTCTATCCAAGAAATACTATATCAGGAATTCCCCTTTCCCTACTAGAACTTCTATCCCAAATTTTTGAATTTAGAAACACTTAATTTAGGATTATACCCAAAGCACTCTCCAGGAAATTTCCTTTTTTTTGGTTAGAGTGCTCAATTTCAGGGTCACAATACCCTAGGAATCCAAGACCCCTCTTTTCTAGATGGAAATTGGGTTACTGAGCATCATTGATAAACTTCCTCTTAAACTAAGTATGCATTTCTTCAGTGTCCCCTAAAGGGAATCTGTGTCCTGGTGCCACCATTTTTAATCTAGGAGAGAGAGAGAGAGAGAGAGAGAGAGAGAGAGAGAGAGAGAGAGAGATTCTGTTAATTCATTTTGGTAGACTAAGGTTTATTTGGAAGGACTGTATTCCTGGACAATAATGTATCTTATTTATTTTCATTCTGACAATCCTAAATTCTCTTTGCCCTTTCAGCCTATGATACCAGTGGGTATGCTTACCCTTCTAGGGAAGTTACCCTTGCGATTCCTCCAAACTAAAGCTCATACTCTGGAATCTTTTCAAATTGATTGGTGAACACATCAAATTTATCAGGAATTCCCCTGGTAAGTTTTCTTTCTTTCTACAAATGGCAAAAACAAATGGAAGTGGGGGACTGAAAAACTGGAGGACTTAGAGAAGAGAATGAAGAGTTCATTTGACTCAATATCAAAGGCATCCTGGGGAGCCCTTGAGCAGTGAATTGAGAAAGTTAAATTTAAGTAAGAAAAGTGGAACTGCCTGAAGGGAAAGAGAAAAGCCAAGGGAGAATTCTAATCATCCTGTAACAAGTTGATATATAGTTCAGCATTTTATAGATTACCCCATTATCACCCAGAGGAAGCAAATCTTCCTATTTGCTATGGAGAACAATTAAGGGAGAGTTTCCCTTTCCTTTCCTAAATTGCTTAATCTCTGAGCCTCTGTATTTTATTGATAATATGATCAGCTAGTACTGTGTAACATCTAAGATCCTTCCCAATTCTAAATGCCCACTCCTCTATTCCATAATTCCAAATTTTCCCCAGGAAAACTTATTTCTTGGAAAGTGAATAGGATAGTGGCCATTTCTGAAAGAGTACAGAGAATTTTTACTTGATTCCCTTCCCTGTTAATCACATTATTTCATGTCTTAATTAAATGTTTCTGCTATTAGATTTATGTGCCTCTTATGTACTCTGATAATAGAGAGTGTACGAGATGAGTTTAAGACAGTGAGTTACATAATGATTATGCAAAACAGCCTGACTGTAATTGAGGGGCAGTGAAAAACTACAGAATAGACAAGTAGAATCTCAAATGAGAAAAAATGCTGATCACCATCCTCAGATTTCTAGGGCCTGAGTACCTTATATTTAACTTCTTTGTTATATTCACTTTATATTTGTGATATATATATATATATATATATATGCACATATGTGTGGATATAGCACTTCATATAAGTTCCTTGAGATAAAGGTTTATTTCATTCAATAGAGATCAGACAGATGGAAAGATAGATGGTTGTATATTTCCATCTATACTTCTCTCCATCTGTCTCTATATAGATAATTATAACTATCTTGATATCTCAAGTTTACATTTAACTAAGGTAGATAGTAAGTATAATAAAATAAGTATAATTGCATACATAGTATTGCAAGTATATATTATGTGTAAATATATACACACATGCACATATGTATACAAATACACATGTACCCATATACATATAAATATAACTATAAGTGCATATAGAGAGGGAGGAAAGAGGCAGAAACAGAGAAGGAAGGAATTATTCTGTTTTTTGCCTTCATTTCTCTAGTTCCTGGAACCTAGTAGGTTTTAATAAATTCCTGTTCCTTCATGTGTAATATTGAAATTTTTTTGTATAATTTCACATGGATAATGGTTATCACGTTGCTTGCAATTTCAGTGGTTGGGAGAGGGGATGAAGGGAATGAATTTTGAACTCAAAATTAAAAAAAAAACATTTAAAATAAATAAATTGGGGGCAGCTAGGTGGCGCAGTGGATAGAGCACTGACCCTGGAGTCAGGAGTACCTGAGTTCAAATCCAGCCTCAGACACTTAATAATTACCTAGCTATGTGACCTTGGGCAAGTCACTTAACCCCACTGCCTTGCAAAAACCTAAAAACAAAAACAAAATAAAATAAAATAAGATAAATAATTTGAAAACTAATTCCTGTTATCTTGTTTATCTAGTTTCTAGTTAGTATAGTATCAAGAGTTGCTAGTTTATCAAGTTTATAGTTAGCATAGTATCAAGAATTGCTTCACAAAGATGGCAAAGTGCAGGGACTTAAAAGTAAAATTTATGTTTTTTATGTTATAAGCCACAAACAAAATAAAAGGATGGAATGAAAAGCCTGGGTTCAGTATATATACCCTTTAAAGAGGGGAAAAAAGTAATAGAGGACAAGGAGATAGTTGAAATTCTTAATGGTGTTTTTACTAAATAATCATAAAAAATAAGAATAGGAATGGAATGTTTAATAACAGTTAATGAGTAACAAGGAGATATTATTGGGTAAACTTTGGGACAATTCCAACTGTAAAAGATATCAGTAACTTCTAGTTTATTCCAATAAGGAGGGCCTTCTGACATTTACTGGAAAACATTAATTGAAAAAAAAAATGAATGTTAAAGTAGACCCATTACATCTTGTTGTTAGAAAGCTCATAGTTTAAAGGTGAATAGCAGAGCTGTAAAAGAGCAAGAATGGTAATTACAGAAATGATCAAAGTAACGAAAATAAGTCTGGGAAATTAGACCCTTTGGTTTGACTTTGAATGCTATAAAATTTTAGAGTAATTAATAATGCCTAATTTGCAAACACATGCTACATTAAAGTGATCATAGAAACAGTTCTTCTTTTGTGGTAGTAATAACTTTCAACCAATGAAATCAGTATCTTTTCACATATTTTTATCACCAATTTTTCAACATCCTGCTGTTGTTTAAAAATTCAAAGTTTTTCAAAGGTGGAAAAAAGCTTTTCCTTGTAGTTGGAATCAGATCACTCATGTAGACTGACATGGAATTATTAAAACAGTTGACACTAAACTCCATTCCCTTAATTCTTTCCTTCTCACTCCAGTTTTTTATCTCTACAAACTGTTGAAATATTCTTCCCTTTAAAAATAAAAATTTATTCAATGTCTACTATGTCTACCATGAACTGTTGTTCACCAGGTGCTGTACAAATGTTATCTCATTTGAGACCTCAGAATAACCCTGGGGGGGGTAGGCTCTGTTATTATCACCATTTTAGACTTGAAGAAAATGAGATAAGCATAGGTTAAATGACTTACCTAAGTCACACAATTAATAGGCATGAGATCATATTTGAATCCAGGTATTTATGACTTCTGGTTCAGGATTCTCTCCATTGAACCACCTAGCAGCTTCTCCCACTTAGAAACTGGATCCATTTTGGTCTGCTCCATCAAAGATAAGGCTTTACATCACTCTGCAATTGTCATTTGTAACTGAGATTAATTTTCTTCCTAAACTGAGCCAGGGCATTGAAACTTTCCAAAGGGAAACAAGAACCTTTGGATTGTCATAAGCTCTTTGTGCTAATAACCTGACACCAAATCCAAGATTCATTTCAAAGTAGTGTTGGAACTGGTTCTGGGTTCTGTCAGAGAGATTTCAGAGAACACAACAAGTATCTATGGGCAGGATCACAGCTTGATATTATGTTCATCCCTTGAAGGGAATTAATAAAAAGGTGCTCTTTTAGTATTGTGGACTCCCTTGATTAGAATGAATCTTTAATTAACAAGAACCACCTCCAGTGATTCCCTCTGAAACACCTGTTGGATGTGCAAAACTCTTTATAATATGCCCTTCCCTTTCCAGTTTTAACATTTTTCATGTGGCCACCCCACCATAAAATCTATAATTCAGTGACACTGGTCTCTGTTTGCAAAATGCCTTCTGCAAGGCATGACACATACAGTATCTTATAGATCAAATAGATTAAGCTTTTGTTTTTAATGTCCTGTTCAACTTAAGAATTTTTGTCTCTCTGGAGTCCTTCATAAAAGCAATACTACTTGCAGCACTTGCATTGGTATTAAAGGGGGGGGGTGTACATAATTCTTATCAGTTTTATATTTGACTGATCCATTGAATTCTAAATGGGAATGATTGAAGAGAAAATCTTCATAATGCCATTTCTAATGATACTTGAGATCTAAAGGGAATATTAGGAACACTGTATTTGATCAAAGTAAGACTGAGGGAGGGTATTCTGAAGGTGGTATTCAAAAAGTAAGATGAGTGAAATGAGATAAATAGAGAGGGTACAAACACTGGGATATAGTTGTAGTTGAGAATTAGGAGAAAGACTACCCTGCCATGGCATCGCCAAACCTGATAGTATCTTGATGAAACTAGAATCAAATGAAGAGACTAAGCCAATTCCAGACTCTAGAGGAATTCTCAGAATTCCATTAGGGAGACAATAGTAATTCTAAACAAATGTTGGTGTATCATAAATTTATTATTATTATTATTATTGTTATTATTATTGTTATTGTTATTGTAAGACAATGGAGTTAAGTGATTGTCCAAGGGTAATTATTAAGTGTCTGAGGTCGGATTTGACCTCAGGTCCTCCTGACTCCAGGGCTGGCGCTCTATGCACTAGATGCCCCCATGTATTATAAATTCTAAAGGAACTATGTTCTTTCCCTCCAAAAATTTTGGGAGATATTAGAGACATTTGAGGTATGAATCTGTCACTGGAGCCTATAAAAAGTTTCACCAATTGGTGTATAAGAGCAAAATTGAGTCTAAGTTATTTTATTCTTTCTTGTTATTACAATTATTTTGACACCATGGCTAATATTCCATTAGATTAGTAACTTTTTTTGACCAAGATTACATATCCTTTATTTTTTTCTATTTTCATCCATTTGTACATATATATTTCCAAGTTATAAAATTTCCCTCCACTCTTCCTCCCCATCCCCCTCCCCTCAGTAGGGAACAGTCAGGTTAGCATTTTATATACATATTTTATTAAACATATTTACAAATTAGCAATTTTTGGCATGAGGAATTAGGATTATGGGAAAGAAATACATAAAAGATAATTTTTATAAAGTGTTCATCAGATTGGGAAGAATTTTTTTTTCTGTGTGTTTTGTTTTGTTTTTGTTTTTCTTTTTCTGGATATAGTCCTAACTCTCTGGACTGCTGAGAGGAGTTGCTTCCATCAAGGTTGTTCATCTCATAATGTTGTTGATTTGTACATTGTTCTCTTGACTCTATTCTCTTCACTCAGCATCAGATCCGTTAAGTCATTCCCTGCTTCTCTAGTCTGACCATTTATGATTTCTTATAGAACAATAGTATTCCAAAGTATTCATATACTATAAGTTATTTCACCATTCCCCAGTTGATGGTCATCCCCTCAATTCCCAATTTTTTGCCACTGCAAAAAAAGCTGCTATGAATATTTTAGAACATGTAGGACTTTTCCCATTCTTTTTTACAATTTCTTCTGGATATAGTCCTAGAATTGGAATTATTGGGTCAAAGGGTATGAACAGTTTTATTGCTCTTTGGACATGATTCCCTATTGCTCTCCAGAAAGGTTGGATCCATTCACAATTATACTAGTAATGCATCAATATCCCAATCCTCCCAGAAACTCTCCAACATTGATCATCTTCCTTTTTTCTCATCTGGGCTAATCTCATCGGTGTGAGATGATACCTCATTGTTGTTTTAATTTGCATTTCTCTAATCAATAGTGATTTGGAACACTTTTTCATATGATTATATATAGCTTTAATTTCTTCATTTGAAAACTGTCTGTTCATATCTTTTGACCATTTATCAATTGGTGAATGACTTGTGATCTTATACATTTGATGCAATTCTCTATGTATTTTAGAAATGAGACCTTTATCAGAGCTTCTGGTTGTGAAGATTATTTACCAACTTTCTGCTTTTCTTCTAATTTTGGCAGTATTGATTTCATAAGTGTAGAACCTTTTTAACTTAATAAAGTCAAAATCATTCATTTTGCAGTTTATAATGTGCTCTAATTCTAATTTGGTCATAAATTCATCCCTTTCCATAGATAGAGTAAATTTTAGTCTATTAATTTGTCTACGGTATTGCTTTTTATGTCTAAATTCTGTACCCATTTTGGATTAGTAACTCTTGCCACACAATTTTACCAGTTGGAGCTTTGTCCATGATTTAAATAACTGAGATTCAAATAAAAAACCACACTGAAACTGGGAAAAGTAGCAAAGGACTCCAGAATCAGAGTTTTTAAAGTTTCAAAGGGTCCAGTACTAAGCAAATAAAACAATTGGCTAGTTCAAAGAGCATTTAACCTCACTTGTTTGTTTCCAACAACCAGGACTAAAATAGTAGGTGTTTCATTCTAGACTCAAGATGAAATCAATAAAATAAACAATGAACACTTGAAAATTTGAAAATTAAAGAAAGTATTAAACATTCTAAAGTTGGATATACAAATAACTTGACAGGTTTTAGGCAAAATCGAATTATAATTGAATTGATATTGTGAGATTCAAGTAACAAAATAATGACCAATCTGTGAATATTTTGAAGGACATATAAGCAGTTCCATTGTTCTTCTATTTAGTCACTTTTGAAGAATTACTATTGCTTTGAGTTGTCAGCATTTCAAAGGCTGCATCTAAATGATGCGTAAATAGCAGATTGAGCAGGGAAATATTCTATGGGGTTACCAAACAGTAGCTAGACTTAGAATTAATTGATTGATGCTTTTTCATCAGCTTCACTTATTGGACTGGTCATTTGGTTAGGTATAGACTACAGTTGAGTCAATTAAGGGGCTACAGGTAGAAAACAATCGCAATATTTTTCTACATGAACAAGCAATAGCTTCTCTGCAGGATTCTGTTGAATTTTTCCCCCGTGATATGATATTTCTGACCTTGATGACCTATGCTAATGATCCTTATAAGATACTATAAATGGTGTCCCTATTTCAGTGACTTCCTTAAGGACTAAGACCATGAGCAAAACTTATTTACAGAATTCTTTTTAATACTGACTCTTTTAAATGACAAAAATGAACTAAATATTCATGATAGGTAAAGGAGGTCTTTTGACCTAAGTGAAATGCTAAATTCTGGTTGGGACATAATATTTCAAAGGGAAAACAGATAAAGGAGACAGAATTCAAAAGAGATGATAAAGTATTTGAAAAGTAAGACTTATGTGGAAAGGCCAGGGGAAATGGGCATACTCAGTTCAAGAAAAAGAAGACTGAGGAGGGTTATACCTGTTTATAAATATATTCAAGGATATTGTCAAGAAAACAGAAACCAATTCTCATTAGTCAATGAGGACAGAATAAGAAGTACTAATCTTAAACTGCAGCAGGGAAAATTTAGGTTAAAAAATAAGACTAACTATAATTCTATAAATGTTTTGAGATGGCACCAGCTGTCAAGGGAAATTGTGGAATCATCATCATTGGAGAGATACAAGACCAAAGCTACATAACCATTAATCAGGGATGTATTAATAATAATAAAAAATCAATCCTACTTCGATGCCTAGGGATAGATTAGTAACTCCAAACAGATCCTTTCTAATCCAAATGAATATTTGGTTAAAATACCAGCAACCAAGGAAAATTGATCAATGTAGTACAGAAGGAAGGGACACTCTTGGCAAAATCTTCTGTAGAACTCAAATTAATAAATCCAAAAAGCTTAGATGATGAAACTGATTATATCTCAGAAATATTATTGGAAATCTTTAGAATCTTTATTTCCCTTGACCAGGAAGATTGTAGAAATAAATGTCAATGCCCTTCATTTAAAAATCTCAGATTGCTTCATAATACTGTTTTGCAGAGAGAAAAACTGAGACACACCTTGTTAGCAAACATTTTCAGTGGTGCTTTGAAATAATGTTAGGGAAATGATTTAATTAAAAAAATAGAACATAATATAAACTCCGCATAGTAAAATCTACCACTAACACAAGTCTTAACAGAAATTCTTTAGAAGGCTGCCTAAGGATTCCCTTTGGTTATATTATTAAGAAAATTTAAAACGTCATTTTATTTTATACACTAGAGCTTTATTTGATAGGCATGCAGCTCAGTGAAGGCAAAAATCCATAGAACACAATCACAGGGTGCATTAAAAAAATTACAAATTCATTTTTCATTTAAAATCCAAAAATTGATTTTTTTTTTCCTCCCACGATTTCCAGAATATATTTCACCAGCCTCTAAATAAAACACTATATTTTTTGCTGTATTGGAAGTATTCTGCCAGTGTTCCAAAAGTCAATTAGAACAATTCAAATGCTTCTTAATTTATTTTCTCTTTTCCTTCCATCCTCCTTTCCCCTTCAAACTTTCTCATTCACCTTTAAGAAGAATAGGGGGTGGGGAGAAAGGCAGCCCTTCTCTCCCTGGAGTAGGTCTGTGTTATTACTACAGCCTCAGTCTGATCCTCAGAGTTACAGGGCTTGTGGTTGTAGATCATCACTGTGCTGTCATGGTGATGATATATGATAGAAAAGGCCATCCATCTGAGGATGTGGAGCACAAAGGCTGGCGCAGTAATGAGGCAGCCCGGCACAACCCAGCATGTGAGTGCAACAGTGGACCTCTTGCTCCTCCTCCCATTCCCACACCAAATAAAAAAATAGTGTATTTAGCAAATTAAGTATTTTAGATAGGAAGAGAATAACTGAGAATTTGGGTGTTTATATTGTTTTTCCTTAGATAGCAATTTTTATACAGAAATTAAAAAAAATACATTCCTGATTTTAAAACTGCAAATTCCCTATTCCTCAACATTTTGTTATTTTCTTTCCTTCCTTGTCTTTCTCAACTATTTTTTTTTCATCCTCAGTGCCAACACCTACCTTTGTTTAGTGCCTCTTTACCTTTTGCCTGGGCTATTTCAACAGTTTCTTATCTTTTCTCAATGTCTCTAATAGTTCCCTAGCCAATTCATTCTATATATTCCTCCATGGCTCTATATTTATTACCTGATTGTTTAAAAAGTTCAGTTACTCCTGTTTGTCAGAAAATAAGAAAAACAAACATGAAATTCAAGCTTGTCCCAACTTGCCTGACCGTCCTTATCTAATTGTGTCTACCCTCAGCTCCAACCCAATTGGACTCATTGTAATGACAAGATCATGCTTTCAGTTTTCCAGTCTATGAATCTTTGAAAATGCTTTTTCAAAAATTGATAAGCATTTATGAGACAGCCACTGTGTGCAAAGGATCGTGCTTAGGTTCTAGGGGAACAAAGAGAGAAATGAATGACTCCTTGAACTCAAAGAGCCTCAGGAAATGCAATATGAATCTCTCTCTCTCTCTCTCTCTCTCTCTCTCTCTCTCTCTCTCTCTCTCTTTGTCCCTCTGTCTATCTCTGTCTCTCTCTCTGTCTCTCTGTCTGTCTCTCTGTCTCTCTCATCTGTCTGTCTGTCTCTGTGTGTCTGTCAGTGTGTCTGTCTGTCTGCTTATGTTTGTCTATTTGTCTATGGTTTTGAGTCACTTTGGACTCCATTTGGGGATTTCTTGGCAAATACTGAAGTGGAATTGTTTGCCATTTCCTTCTCTTGCTCATTTTATATATGAGTAAACTAGGTTAAACAGGGTTAAGTGAATGGCCCAGAGTCACACAGCTAGTGAGTGCCTGAGGACACATTTAAACTTAGGAATATGAATTTTTCTGACTCCAGGCCCTATGCTCTTTCTCTACTGGGTCACCTCTATATAAATAAAAACTAAACATAAGATAAATTGTACAGAGAAAGGAAATAGATGAGGAAATAAGAAAGGCCTAATGTCAAAGATGTTGCATGTGCTGGACTTCCAAAGAAAGCAGGAAATACAAAAGTTTCCTTCCATGTGTCAGTTCAAGTTTCTTTCATCTCCATCCTACTTGGAGTCAGGAGGACAGGATTTCAAATCCAGCCTCAGATTTTTGATACCTACTACCTGTGTGACCTTGGACAAGTCACTTAACCCTGATTGCCTCATATCCAGGGTCATCTCCAGGTATCCTGCTTTTTACCTGACTACTGGACCCAGGTAGCTCTGGAGAAGAAGTTGAGCTTGGTGACTTAGAACAGTCTCCCTCACTCAAATCCAATTCATGTACTTTCCATGGCATCACCTCCATGATGTTGTGTCTTCTTCTAGAGGGACAGAGCAGCTAGTTGGTGCAGTGGATAGAGAACTGACCCTGGAGTCAGGAGGACCTGAGTTCAAATCCTCCCTCAGACGCTTAATAATTACCTAGCTTTGTGGCCTTGGACAAGTCACTTAACCCCACTGCCCAGCAAAAAAGTAAAAAAGGAGAATGAAGAACAAAAACATCAACCAAAGAGATACATTTTAAATCAAATTTTTTTTTTTTTTTTTTTTTTTTTTAGGGTTTTGCGAGGCAGTCTGAGGCCACCTTTGAACTCAGGAACTTCTGACTCTAGAGCCGGTGTTCTATCCACTGCACCACCTAGCCAACCCAAAAAGATACATTTTAAGTGGTGTAAAAATTATCTTTTCATCAGCCTACCTATGTGGTAAACTAGTTGAGGGAAAATTCAACTTTGTATCAGCAGAGCATTAAGCAGTTGCTAAATACGTATAAATACCTTTGCATTCTTCTACAAACACAGAAAATATTTTGGATGCTTGAGCTGATCAAAAGAAGCATTATTATTTTATTTTTTATTTATTTATTTATTTATTCGCTCATTTATTTATTTATTTGTTTATTATTTTTTTATTTCTTATATTTTTTATTTCTTATTTTATTTATTTATTTTATTATTTTATTTATTATCATTATTTAATTTATCATATATATTATATATATATATATTTGCCACAGAATAAAATAACAAGGATGGGTAATAATAATACTAGCTAATATTTTGTAACAATAGCTGTACAATTATTATTTTTTTAAGGTTTTTTTTGCAAGGCAATGGGGTTACGTGGCTTGCCCAAGGCCACACAGCTAGGTAATTATTAAGTGTCTGAGACCAGATTTGAACCCAGGTACTGCTGACTCCAAGGCCGGTGCTTTATCCACTACGCCATCTAGCCACCCCTACAATTATTATTTTCTTTTATTCTCACAACAACCCTAGAGGATAGTAGATGCTGCCATTTTCCCCATTTCACACATGAGAAGCAAAGATTAAGTGACTTGCCCAGGGACACTGGACAAGTAAGTATTTAAGGTCAAATTTAGGTAACATCTGGATAACAATGGCAAGCTGCTACATTTTGGGCTCAGTTTAAGAAAAAAAGGGTGGGACTGGGCCTTGTGACTTCATTGAATAAAGAAACTGACTCCTAAGTTCAAGAGTTGATTATTAAATTTTTCAGTCTGAGCCTTTATACCTTGGGAATAAACAAATACAATAAATCAGGGTTGTATTTGTTATTCTGTTAATAGCCTAGACTTAAGAAAACAATGAAGAAAATGAATTATCAAACTCTCCCCCTCTCTCCAGGAGTCAATTTTTTAAATATGTATTTTTATTTTGTATTTATTTTTCTAACTACATGTAACAATCATTTTTAAAAATAATTTTTTTGCTAAGCTTTGAGCTTTACATTTTTCTCCCTTCCTACCTTCCCTCTACTTTCTCCCTGTCAGAAAGCAATCTAATATAGGCTAAGCATATATAGCTATGCTAAACCAAATCTATATCAATCATATTGTGAAAGAAAAATCAAATTGAAATGGAAAAAATTAGAGAGAAAAAATCATAATACCTAAGACAGCTTTTAAAAATTGAAGATAGTAAACTTTGGTTCTCATTAAACTCCACAGTTTCTTCTCTGGATATGGATGACATTTTGCATCACAAGTCTTTTAGAACTGTCTTTGCATATTGTGCTGCTGAAATGAACAAATCCATCATAGATGATCATCACCTAATGTCACTGTTAGTGTGTATTATGTTCTTCTGGTTCTGCTCACTTCACTCAGTCCAGGGAGCCAATTGTTAAAACTTTACTAGCCCACCTCTATTTATAATCTTACAAAGATGTTTAAAAAGATGTTGTCTGGGGTACTGAGAAACAACCCAAGATCACACAATCAGTGTGTTTCAGAACCAAGACACAAACCCATTTTGTCTCTGAACAATGGCACACTGCCACAAACAAGAAAAATCTTCTTACCAGCTAGATCTCTCCAAAAACAGAATGGGCTCCTTCAAGAGACAGTGAACCCCAAAAGTGGATTTTTCCTCAGACAGAATTAGTTCAAACCTCTAGAATCTTTTAAAATCCTTATATGTAACGATTGACTGAAAAGATTCAAGTGCTTTCCATATTGCACTCATAGCTTTAATCTTTGGACATGAGTGAATTCAAGGTAGGAAGTGGGATCATGTTACCCCCACCTTTACTTGAAACAGAAGAAGAAACAGAACATGAAGAATCCGAAGAAGAGAAGAAAATGAAAATCTTCCAAAGGATAAAGAATTTAAAGGGAACTAACTTCTTGGCCACTAAAAACAGAACTGGGAGGAGTGGGTAGCAATTGTAGATACATGAATTTAGACTTGATATAAGGGTATACTTTCAAACAATTACAAAGATCCAAAGATAGGAGAGCGAGCTATTTGGTTCCCCTCTTTAAGCAAAGGTTTAATGGTGACTTGATTTATAAGTTGCAGAGAGTATTTTTTTTCCCTTTGGGATGGGGGAAGCATGATTTTAGACCAAATGACCTCTTAGGTCCCTTCTACTTCTCAGATTCTAGGATCATGATATAAATAGTTTATTTTCCTTAAACTATTGTATTTTAATGACTACTGTCTCCAAGGCAATGTTGCTAGCTGTTGTTCAGTATATCCTCCATATTAAAAAAGTTTTACTTCAATATTCCTTTCTATTTTCACTATTTTCACTAATTTTGGTTATCATTAATCACACCATCACCAAACACAATTAGAAAACATACTTAATGTTGGCAGGCATATTTTTGATGTTCAAAGGGCTTTCTCATTCATCTGCCTCACTCTCCATTCCCTTTAGACAGCAAATTGCAATGCCAGTAAGAATTCATAGTAGGAGTAAGGTAAAGAGATTCATAAATCCTTAGAAATCCTCCTGCTCATCAGTCATTTTATTATAAGCAAAATACATATGATTTTATGTTTAAGATAATAATAGTGGTCCTACAATCTGAGGTTGACTTCTTTTTTGTAGATACTCCATCCAACCCAATAAATAGAGCTATAGGTTTGACTATAATTATTGAATAAAGAAAACAGGTGTCACCTGGGATATTTGCTGAAAAATTGAACTTAACATTTATAACTCCATAATCAAGGACCCTACTTGCTCCTGAAACTGAGCTTCTTGGCACCTGTGATTTAAATCTAACTGATCCAAATGAGGGTAAATTTCTCTATTTGGAACATTGTTTTCATGTGAAGCATGTTCTGGTTTTTTTTAAAAAATAAAAGGTAGAAAGAATATAGAATAGTGACTAGAATGCTGAACTAAGAATAAAGATCTGTGTTCAAATTCGATATCAATCATTTATTAAATATGAAACTCCAGTCCATTCGGTTTATCTGATTAGACTTCATCTATGAAATAAGTGTATTTGATTAAGCGATGCTTAAGGAACCTTTCAGCTCTAAATAAATGATTCTATAATATTATGACAAATTTAGAATGTAATTAATATCTAATTCATATCTATATATCTAAATTTCCCCAAATGTTGTTAAAGGAGTCATGATCTTGCATATAAACATTCATAGTATAAAACAAATCCTGCATGTCGAAGTCTTTATTTCATCACACAAAAATACAGAAGACTCAAGAATTCACAGAAGCTCATAATAACAATGCATGAAACTCCAAATATTTTCCTAACTCCTCCCAAGAAGTGAAATGAAGATGAGGATTTAACTGGGACCAGTAACTGATATTATACTGTATCTCTTTCCAAAGTGGTTATACATAATCCTCTCAAATCTTGTACTACAAGCCTATAGTTTATGATCCTCCTAGAACAAAAGTTCTTAATCTGGTATCCAGAAACTTTAAAAAATATAAGATTAGATTATTGCATTTCAAATAATCAAAAGATTGTTAAATTGGTCTCCTTTGTAATCCTGTACAGTTTAGTTTATGCATTTTAAAACTATATCCTAAGAAGTGACCCATATTCTTCATAGCCTGCCAGAGGGCCCATTGTTAAAAAAGAAAAAAGAAAAAAGAAAGAATAAGAAAGTGAAGAACCCTTGGCCCAGAAAGTGAACATATTTTCAGGAAATGCTGAAAAAGCGACTTCCTCAGAACTGTACTGTCTAAGTAATTCACTGATGTTGCTTGCTAAATAGAACACTATGCAGGGAATAGATACAATCCTCTTCTTTTTTCAAGAAGCATCACAAATCCACTTCTCACCCCACTTCCTAAAGGACCAATCCCTAAAATTCTCAAACATCAAAATTGGTGTGGGTCAGAAAATTTCAACTTGGTTGCTTAAAAAAAATTAGATTCCATGATCTTGTTAAAGGAATTAAAAATCCTTATCACCTCTGCACAAAAATTGGGGATTAACAAGTATTGTCCCTTTATTATCTCACATTGAGTGAACAGATGTAGATATATCTCAGCTATAGGTCTCTTAACAAAACTCTGTTGCTACCATCTGTTGAAACAGGAAAGTTCATTCTTCTCAAAATCTCTTCTTTCAAGCCCAGTGAAAACCCATGTCTACCACTCTCACATGCAAAGATATCTTGTGTCCAACACTTGCCCTTACCTTAGGATTCAGTTCTGTTTGATTGGGTGCAGTATTGTATGTTGAAAAGAAGCCCAAGTGAGAGAAAGAACCCCTAAAGGAGAAGAGGCTGGTCTCACAGTTCACTTTTATAGGTCATGAATCAGGGCAGCTGTTGTGACAAGAATTGGTCCCCCTGAGTCAACCAGTCAATCATCTTGAAGTTTCAGGTCATGACAAGGAGTTGCATTGCCAAACTATAGAGCCTGCCCATCAGGGCATTTTTGTGTGTTTATGAATGTGTGGAATAAACCCATGGAACCTACAAGACATAGAGCTTGTTCATTAAGGATTTTGCGTACATATGTGAATGTGTATATATGTACTATACAGAGTGATTATATACAGACATATGTCTATTGATACCCCATTTATGTTTGTGCATTTATATATATATATATATATATGTATGTGTATAAAGATATTGACTCACATTTACATGGGTATAGAATCCTAGAAGGATGCATAAACTCATATTAGGTAGTACAATGAATAGTAAGTTACACCTAAAATTTAGAAAAAGCAGGAGAAAACATTTTCATTAGATGAACTAATTTTTTATCCTAACAGAAATCCATTCTTTTAATTATTATATGATAATAGTTTTGTTTGTAAGACATGGAAGGCGAAGACCTCTGAAATATTAAAATGAGCATCACATGAAGTATAATGGAAAGGTGGATTGTTAGTGGGAGCAAGCTGTAACCTAAAATCAATGAATACTTCAAAAGATACATTGCAAAGGTACAAATGACAAAGTGAGGAACAGGAATCCCACTCTTAGGAATTACGGCACAGGTAATTGTTGACTGTATATCAACAAGAACATTCTGTTGTCTTCCTATTGTTTGTATTTAAGATATAACAGGGAATCTACTTTTATATAAGATATAATAAATCATTCAACAGGAATGACCATCTTTATTCTTCTTGATTTACTGAAAATCATGAAAGTATAGGTTCTGTTTTCCTGAGTGGTCATTGACAGAAAGAGATCCAGAACAGGAAAATTAAATTGGGAAGTGAACATCTGGATAAGAAGGTGGTGTCTGAAGATGAAATTTAGATTTTCCGGACTACAATTTAAAGCATAGGGATGACAGAATCCTGGTCAGAGATAGAGTACACTATCAAAATCTTGCAATGATGTAGTTTCTAGCTGTCTTGCAAATCAAATCAAAAGGGGTGTAAACTAAAAGTCCTACACCAAAACAGAGAAAAGAAGATGTTAGACATTAAAGAAACAGATCAAAAGTCTGTCAGAGAGATATAATATGTATAATATAATAATATAGTAGTGTCTATAGGGAACTTAAATTATACAGACATCTACTTGAGCTCTGTAATTTGTTAAAAGTGAAATAGCATGTATTAATGATATTTCAACTATCAAAAGTTGGAGCAACGAATGAGGAGGAACAATTTCATTCTGGACTCTCACCAACAGATTGTTTGAGAATGAAAGGAAATTCAGACATAATTTGAACCGTGATAGATTTAGAGAAAGTATATTCTAAGGGTTCAGAGAAAAGATAGATCCAATACCATAAAGTACAATTCTTCAGGAGATAGTAACTTAAGATGGATGGGAAGATGCTCAAAAATGAAATCATAGAGCTGCAATGAAAAGAAATTGTAATGAGGAAAAATAAAATTTTTTGAATGATCCCAATGTGAATTCACAGGGAACTCACCACCCAATTTGTATCTAAAACAAACAAATAAGCAAAAAAGAAAACAAATAAGCAGAAGAATGAAACAGGGCTAGGTAACTAAGAATGTGACTTTGCTACTTTCCTATAAATAGAAGGAAAAATGATTAAATTTGCACTGAGCTGAGGCTGGCAAAAGTAGTTAAAGACAACTAGAAGGAGGGCTTCTAGGAAAAAAGGAGGCTCAAAGATGAGATAGAATTTTTTATGTTGAAGATGGAGCGATGATAGCTGACAATAAAAAGAAGGCAGTTTCTCAATTTCTCTCTCTCTCTCTCTCTCTCTCTCTCTCTCTCTCTCTCTCTCTCTCTCTCTCTCTCTCTGTCTGTCTCTCTCTCTCTCTCTCTTCTATTTTTCCCTGCCAAAGAGAAGAACTTTTATGATATAAGAAAGGTCAAAATGACTCTCAATGAGTCATACGAAATGAATTTTTACTTATCCTAGAGAGTAAGATCTAATGCCTAACTTCCCTTGATGAATTTGAGATATGTGTTCCAAATGAATCATATCCTCAGACCCTGAAGGTACTAGCAGATGTAATTTCTGGGCAGTGATATTTGAAAGATTATAGAAAATAGGAGAAATACCATAAGTTTGGAGAAGGTAAAATGTTTACTTGGGGGAAAAAGGAAAAAAAAGAGACAATTTCAGAGCTTGACTTAAATCTCTGTGAAAATTCTAGAATGAATTAAAAGGTTGATTGATAAATATCCTGATGTTATCTAGTATATTATGAACAATGAACATGGCTTTCTTCTTCAGAAATAGTTCCTACCAGAATAACCTAACTTCTTTTTATTTGACAGAATTACTGAACTAATAGAAATTTTGTGCATTTAGTTGACCTAAATTTTATAAAAGTTTTTGATGAAATATCTCATTTTTGTGTAAAATATAGAGACATGAATTTATTGAAAAGACCATCAGATGGATTCATTTCTGTTAGAATGGTCAGACTATAGGAAGGGTTGTTCATGATTCCAGGGCTACTTGGGTAGAGGTTTTCAGTGATAATATCGATCTCTATGTACTGTTTTCAATCACCAAGATGGCATGCTCAACAAATTAGAAGGTGATATCAAGTTGAGAGTTATATAGCCTGAAGTATGGTCACAGTGAAGATCCAAAAGTATTTTAGCAGGCTGGAGCAATTTTTAGAATTTCATAAAGGCAATACAGTCTTTTTTTCTCCATTTTAATTCAAAGACTGAATCATGGGCCATCTATATTAGCTGCTCCAAATATTCATAATGCAGCTTCTTTAAACTAAATGTGACAATCCTGACATACATATCAATTCACTCTTTCTTGTTTAGACTATCAAAAAAGAAAATTAGTTAACAAATCTTTAAGAAGAGCTACAGAATAGTCTGTTTGCTTTATTGAAACTTTTTTATGATAAAAAGCAAACATGGGGTGAGATTAATTTTTTATTTGCTGTTTTTCATTTAATTTTGGACTTGTAAAGATGGTCCACTATGGAATATTACATTTAAAAATTATTTTATTTTGTTAAATGTTTCCCTAGTACATGCAAAAAATTAACAATCATTTTTTAAATTGAATCAAAAATTCTCTCCTTCCTTCTTCCTTGTTCCTTACCCCTTCTTGAGAAGACAATTTTATCTTCATACACATATGAGGTTATGTCTTGCAATTTCTGAAAGAAAACATAAATAAACTAAAACAATAAAACAAAGTTTGAATAGTATTCTGTAATTTGCATTCAGAGTTCATCAGTTTTCTTTCTGGAAGTAGATAACATTTTTCACTATGGGACCTTTGGAATTGTCTTGTATCATTACCTTGAGCAATGTAGCTAAGTCTTTCACAACTGGTCATCCTTAACAATACTATTGTTACTGTGTAAAATGTTCTCCTCATTTTAATCACTTCATTTTGCATGAATTCGTATGTCTTACCAGTTTTTTTCTGTAACTATCTTGTTTATTATTTCTTATAACACAATAGCATTACATCACCATCATATACCAGATCTTATTCAGCCATTTCCAATTGATAGGCAGCTGAGGTGCTATAAATATTTTGGGCAGGTGGTGGTGCAGTGGATAGTGTACAGGACCTAGAGTCAGGAAGACTGAACTTGCCAAATTCAAATTTGAACCCACATATTTATTACATTGGTGACTATCATCAAGTCACTTTACCACATTTGCCTCAGTTCTTTCATATGTAAAATGAGCTAGAGAAGGAAATGGCAAATTACTTTAGTAAGAAAGTCTCAAAGGAGATCACAAAGGGTCAGATATGACTGAAAAATGACTCCACAATATAAATGACTCCACAACCATATCGATATATACATATATATGTATACATACATACATACATATACATATATATATATATATATATATATATGTAAACACACACATATATAAACAGAAATCTTTTTTTTCCTTTTCTTTAATCACTTTGGGTCAAAGGATGTATACAGGTTTATACCCTTTGAATGTAGTTCCAAATTGTTCTCCAGATTGGTTAGATAAATTCACAGCGTCAGTAGCAATGCATTCATGTCCCAATTTTCCCACATTCTCTCCAGCATCTATCATTTTTCTTGTCTGTCATGTTCACTAATCTCATAAGTGTGAAGTGTATCTGACTTCTTTTAATCTGTATTTCTCTCATCAGTAGTGATTTAGAACATTTTAATGTGATTATTGATAGATTTGATTTCTTCTTCTGAAAACTACCTGTTCATATTCTCTAGACCTTTATCAAGTAGCAAATGACTTGTAGTTCTTCTGATTTGATTCATCCTATACATATTTGAGAATTGAGGTGTTTATCAGTGAATTGTTCTATAATTATTTTCCTTTTTCCTATTTTCCTTCTAACTCTGACTACATTAGTTTCATTTGTGCAAAAAATTTTTACAATAACTGTGATCAAAATAGTCTTTTATTCCCCCCAAACATTTACATCTCTTGTTTGGTTACAAACTTTTTCCTAATCCCTGGATTTTTCCACACTCTCAGCATTTTACTTATGATATCACATTTTGTGTCTAAATCTTTGATTCATTTTGATCTTATCTTGGTATATGGTGTAAGATGTTTGCCTCTACCTATTATCAGCCAAATTGTTTTCTAGTTTTGTCAAATATTGAATTCTTATATCAAAGTTGTTGTTTATCAATTTTTCAATCACTGGTTACTCCTGTTCTTATGTAGGAAATTTATCAGATTGTTTTCGTTATTGTAAGTTTTGTAATACAGTTGGAAATCTGGAATTGCTAGGCTACTTTCTTTCATATTTTTTTCATTGATCCCTTGATAGTCTTGATCTTATAGCCTTCCAAATGAATTTTTCTTGGTCTATAATATTACCTTTTAGTATTCTGACTGGTATTGCATTAAATAAGTAAATTAATTTAGATAGAATTGTCATTTTTGTCATATTGACTCAGACCTCTCATGAGGAATTAACTTTTCTGATTATTTAGAACTTTATAAAGTGTATTTTAATTTTGTTCAAATAATCCTTTTACTTTGCCTTGTCAGATACACATCCAAATATTTCAAATTGTTTGCAATTATTTGAAAAGGAATTTATCTTTTCCTGCTGAGGGCATTTATTGTTAGTCTATAGAAATATTAATGATTTTATGGATTTATTTTATATCCTGTAATTTTGTAGAAGCTTATAATTATTTCAACTTGAGTTTTTAAATTGATTTAGTTGATTCTTTGATTAGTTTATGATTCTCTATGTATATCATCATGTAATCTACAAAGAGTGAAAATTTATTTTTTCTTCATTGTCTTATTGCTGTAGTTGTCATTTCTAGAACAATATTGAATAATAATATTGATATTGGACATTCTTGTTTTACTCATAACATTATTGGCAAAGATTCAAGCTTATTCCCATTATAGATAGTGCTTGCTCTTGGTTTTAGGTGAGCACTATTTATCACTTTAAGAAAGGTTTCATTTATTCCTATGCTTTTAATATTTTTAATAGGGATGAGCTCTATACTTTGTCAAATATTTTTTCTGCATTAATTGATAATCATAAGATTTTTCTTGCTTTTTTTAATTGATATAGTCAATTATGCTGATAGTTTTGAACTATAACTATCACTTTATTCGTGGTATAAATCCCACCTGGCCATACTGTATATCCTTTGCAGTATTTTGCTGTAATCTCCTTGTTAGTATTTTTAATTTTTTTCCATTGATATTTATTAAGAAAATTGATCTAAAAGTTTCTTTCTCTATCTTTGAACTTCCTAATTTAGGTATCAACATCATATTTGTCTTGTACAAGGGATTTTGCATGATTCTTTATTCCTACATTTTTCAATAATTTATACATCATTGGAGTAAATTTTTTTCCTTAAATGTTTGGTAGAATTCACTTCTTAATTCATCTGGTCCTGAAGATTTTTCCTTAGGGAACTTACTGATTGCTTATTAAATTTCTTTGTCAAAGTTATAGTTATTTAAGTATTTTACTTCTCTTCCATTATTCTGGGAAGCTTATATGTTTGCTAATATTTATCTATTTCATTTATATTGTCAATTTTTCTAAAATATAATTAGGTAAAATAAGTCCCATAATGGCTTTAATTTCATGTTCACTTTTGAATTATTGCTTCTTCTTTAATACTTTCAAGTATATCTTCAATATTCTATTACTACTTATTTTATTACTAAAAAATTTTGTGTTGGGGAGAAAATTCTATTAGTTGGTAGTTATGATTATTTTTCTCAGGAATCTGTTTTGGAGTAAGCTTTGTAATTTTTCCAAACTTTCATAGTGCTCCAATATACCTTTAGAATAAATTGCTCATTGCCTATAAACTCATGTCCCTATAGCACAGACCTCAACTGTATCCATTTGGTCTAATCTAACAGATCTTCCCATCTTTTTTGTCTTTGTTGCCATTTCATTTTTTGCTATTTAGCAGATATGAAAATGTAATTTTATGAACCAAATGCTTTTGAAGAGTGAAGAGTTTTTTTTTAGGTTTTTGCAAGGCAAATGGGGTTAAGTGGCTTGCCCAAGGCCACACAGCTAGGGAATTATTAAGTGTCTGAGACTGGATTTGAACCCAGGTACTCCTGACTCCAGGGCCACTGCTTTATCCACTGTGCTACCTAGCAGCCCTGAGTGAAGAGTATTTTATGAAAAATTTTATAGAAATTTTCCTTTGTTCATTTCTTTGCTTTTCCACCTAGTTTCTTCTTTAAATGCTTTGTCTGATTAAATTTATTGCTTTTAGCAACCTTTTTCCCTGACGTATTTTTTTTCTTTACTATTTCTTGCTGCTTTAGGGACTATACTGAATAGGGTGTTTTTATTTTCTCTAATGTTTTAAAAGTAGGTTTATGCTAAAAATAAATATCGTCCTTGTTTATTATACTTTTCTGTCTGACAAGCAAAGAATCTATTCTCTTCTACTGATTGAGATAATTTTTAAATACTCTTAGCTTTTTGACATTAGTTAATGTTTTTAGAAAAATAGTGGAAATATGGGCCAATATCTGTTCTTTGATCTATTTTCATTTTTTCTGGGAAAATAACTTGTTTTATTCACTTATGACAGGTTTTCCTGCTTAAATTTTTTTTCAGTTTTTGTTCTTAAATTTATATCATTGAATCAGTTGTTCTACTATGTAGACAGCTGATTCAGAAATGACTAACTTCAGTAAGCATTAATTTCTTGTTTATTAAGATATAATCAATTTCATTTTTTAGTATATTATTTGATGTTTAACATTGCTAGACCTTCTGAACTCATTGATTAAAAATGTATTCGTGATAGTAGGTATAATAAATTTTAATAATCTATGTTTTTTCTTTCTCACTTCTTAATCATTTATTCTATTTTCCTATAAATATTATCCTATCATTTTCCATGCCCATTTTGTTCTATTTCAATGCAGAGATGGAGGAGTTAGTAAAGATTTTTGCCTATATTATTAGATAGAATATTGGCTAATTTTACTGAATTGCAAAGCAATAATTGAGAGAGAGAAAAACAAGAGACAGAGAGAGAGAGAGAGAAAGAGACAGAGAGAGACGGAAAGAGAGACAGAGAAACAGAGATAGTGTCAGAGAGAGGGAGGGAGGGGGGCTGCCATATGTTTTAACAAGGATAACAAACTACACACACACACACACACACACACACACACACACAGACATTTATGTGCCAATGACTAGTATACTCTCTAGTCACATTAAATCACAATCACAATTTTTAAAATGGGGAAACAATCTTTACAATAAATGAGTCCAATAAAGTTCTCATTTCTCAAACAGAAAAATGAATCAAATTTGAAATAATATAAGTCATTCTCAATTGATAGTCAAAAAAAACATAGTTTATAGATGAAACAATCAAAGTTATCCATAGACATATGAAGAAGTTCTCTAAACCATTTTTGATCAGGAAAGTGCAAATTAAAACAACTCTGAGGCACTACCTCATACCTATCAGATGGGTTAATATGATAAAAAAAGGAAAATGATAAGTGTGTGAAAGAATATGGGAAAATTGATACATTAATACATTGTTGGTGGAACTGTGAATTGATGCCACCATTTTGGAGAGCAATTGGAACCATGCCCAAAGGGAAACCAAACTGTAAGTGTATCCCAAATCGATCAAAGAAAAGGAGAAAGAACCCACACAAGTAATTTTTATAGCCATTTTGTGATGGCAAAGAATTGTAAATTGAGGGGCTGTCCATCAATTGGGGAATGCTTGAACAATCTGCACTATTTGGATATATGAAAACTATTCTGCAGTAAAAAATGATAGCCAGATTTAAGAAAAATGGAAAGACTTATATGAATTGATGCAAAGTATAATGAGCAGAATCAGGAAAATATTGTATACAGTATCAGCAACATTGTGTAAGGATACACTATGAATGATTCAGCTCTTCTTAACAACACAAAGGTCCAAGATAAGTACAAAGTACTTACAAAGGAAAATTTGATCCACATTCAGAGAAAGAAGTGATGGACTCTGAATGCAGATCCAAGAATTTTTTTTCACTTACTTTATTCTTTTTTGTTTTTTTAAATTTTTGATCTGTTTTTTCTTTCAAAAGTATGAGTAATATGAAAATAAATTTTATATGTACATGCATAATCTATATCAAATTGGTTGCCATTTTCAAAAGTGGAGGGGAAGATGGAATAGAGAAAAAATGGAATTCAAAATCTTGTAAAACTGAATGCTAAAAAATTGTCTTAACATGTAATTGGAGAAAAATAAAATACTATTAAAAACTGGTAAAATGCTTTCATCTGCCATGAAAATTAAATTTGATTTAATGTCTGAAGTCAGTCAGTAAAAAAGCCCTTTGTAGCAATCTACTATGGCCAGACACTGTGGTAAGTATGGGGATACAATGAAAAGCAAAAGATGCCTTTCTTGCAGGTGGTTACAAACTAAGACAAATAATATATACTAAGCAAGCCATATTCAGGATAAATGAGAAGTATTTTAAAAATAGAAGTCTTTAGAATTAAAAGGAGGAAGGAAAGGCTTCCCATGGAATAGGTACGTCCAACCTGAGGTCATATGTGACCCTCAAAGCCCATTTGTGTGGCTCACATTGCAAGATAAAGCAATGGGTGGATGCATGCTCGAATACTGCAACATCACAAAACAAAGTGTTTTTGTTTTTTGTTTTGTTGTTTTTATAAAAGATATGGATTTTGGAATTAAGATTTTTATTTCAGAGCATTACCTGACTCATTGTGAGAAAAAAGACAACTTCACTGTATGAAGCATAGTTGCTATTTTGTCACAGAACTTTGAGAATAGATTTCAAGTTTTTAGAAAAAAACTGCATTTCAGTATATTTGCTACTCCATTCTCAATTGACATCAACACATTGCCTGCAAACTTGAGTTGCAATCATATATGCAGCTTATTTTTATTTTTATTTATTTAAGGAAATGGGCTTAAGTGACTTGCCCAAGATCACACAGCTAGGTAATTATTAAGTGTCTGAGGCTGGATTTGAACTCAAGTCCTCCTGACTCCAAGGCTGGTGCTCTATTCACTGCGCCACCTACCTGCCCCTCTTATATGCAACTTAAAGAAAAATTCATTCAGGTGTCTCCTTTGGATTTTTATTAATTGTATCTCTGTAGAGAAAAATGTACAGCATTTCACGAACATGCTTTGTTCATGACAACTCTTTTGAGAAGTACGTTTATTTGCAAGAATTTTTTTCATACGAAGTATACAAAAAGTAAATATAGAACAAAAATTTCAGATGAATATCTTGAAAATATTCTTTGTATTGCTATAACCTCTTTCATACCAGATATAGATGCACTGTTATGGAAAAGCAGGCTCAGTGTTCACATTAAAAATGGCATGTTCTTATTTTTATTTACAGTGTATTTTATTTTCATACTACTATATTATTACATTTTATTATTGTATTCATTGACAGTATAAGTTACATTATAGTCATAAATAAATAATAAATCCTGTATGTAACCTTTGAAAAGTTTTTGTTGAGTGATGTGGCCTAGACGAGCTAAAAGGTTGGACACCCATCCTATAGAAGATTGAATTTTTGTTGAGATTTGGAGGAAATCAAGGAAACCCTAAGATTGAGATTAAGAGGGAGAGTATTTGAGACCTGAGTGAGTGAAGAAAAATGCCCAGAGCTGGGAGTTAATGTATTATTGAAGGAATAGCAAGAAGTTCAGGGTTGTTAAATTGAAGAGTAAGTTGAAGATTATAAGGTATAAGGAGACTGAAGAGGTATGGTGTGATAGTTTTTAAGGGTTTTGTACTGCAAACAAATGATTTTATATTTGACACTGTAGGTTTGAAGAAGAAAGGGGAAAAACAGGGGGATAAAGGTGATATGTATCCAAAATAAAGGAGATATTTTGCCTACTTCCATATAACTTTTACAAGGTAGAGTGTAGAATACTGATGGTTATATGCAAAGACACCTTCTGGTGTCCCAGGACATCAATCATCAGGACTATAATTTGGAGCAGGATTTCCCAAATCAGAAGTTTCTGCCTCCTTGCTTTACTCATGGTTTAATATTTCAGATAAATGTTAAGAAATATGAGAAACATCCTACAATGTGTGCTTTAAAAAAAAAGACTGAATAACAGCATTGGAATCTATAGTACCTCCCTGAAGGTTGGTGTTTATGAGAAATGTCCAGAGGACAAAAGCGTGGTAGGGAATTGGACAACCCCTGTTAGTAACTTACCTTGTGAAACAAGAGATTTGATTACCCTTATCATTATCTGAGCTTGCTGAGCAGAGCTCCCAAAGCTATTAGTGGTCATAAAATTACCCAGCTGGTTTTAAAATCCTACCATAGCATTTGACTCAGTGACCTCTTCGGTCAATGAATTTCACAGGTTGACTATACACATGCATAAGGCATTATTTACTTCAATTTGTTCTGAATTTACTGCTGTTCATTTTTATAAAGTGTCTTCTTGTCCTCATCTTATTATGGGACAAGGTTAAAAAAATATATTGGCCAGTTTTGACTGTCTCCTTTATAATTCTGAATGTCTCAATCAAGGACACTTCTAAAGAATCCTAGTTTTTTTAAAAAAAAAACAATTCTTGTGGAGAAAAACACAGTACAAAAGTGATTTTCATCTGAGGTCCAGTTTTTGATTCTCATAGAATTGTTAGGTGAGTTATAGATGAGGGTATATTCCTTTCTATCTAAGGTTATAGCAGTGTATTCTAATTTTTAGAAAATGTACTTCTTATGTTTCTTTAATAGCTTAAAGAGATATTATCAGTCTATAAGGACAATTCAAATTCATAAAAATTATTTTGTTTCATTCATTCAATAAATATATTTAAACCTTTCCTTAAAGCACAGAGAATATACAGAAAATTCTCTCTGCCCCCAAACAAAGAGTCTCTTCTAGGTTCAACACAGAATAGGGTTTAATGCTTCCATCAATTCATGGCTTTAATTAAAATACTTTGGCATCTCCTGAGGAGAAATTGCTGTTAGAAATATTACAGTTTCCTAAAGAGATAGGTTGAGATTCATTCAAATAAACTATTTCAGTTCATTGCATTAGAAAAGTGAGATTTTTTTTTTCTGCAAGATTGCTCTGGGATGATTTAGTTCTGCCAAAAGAAGAATGGAGAGGATGACCTTCCAGTTTTTTTATTTCTTTTCCTAATGTCTGACCTTGGACTCTACAAGAAGAAAGTTAATACTCATGTACTCAACAAAGCTTCTTTCCACCATGCTTCATATGTGTTCACACATGAACACATTGATACATGAGCTCTTTCTTCTCTGTATCTGTCACTTTCCTGTAACTATTTGCATCTTAGGTCTCAGTGACTTCATAGAAGTTAACTGTATTATTACATACTTTCAAGTTATAAATTTGATTCATATGTGAGCTTGTTAGGTCAATGTCTTATTTTAAAAACCTTTAGAGATCATATTTATTGAATAGTATGTCTCATTATTCCTATACTATACTCAGTAGTTTCAGAGACTCTGATATCCAGAATAATATTTTCAACTGATTACTGACTAGTTCCTTCTGGTTGCTGCATGAGTACTTTAATATCATGTGCCAGAATCCAAAGTCATCTTTCTTCCAAACTCTATTCTTTTTCTTGATTATGTTTTTTTTAGATTTGTTAATGACCAGATCACAATTGTTCCAATCATCCGGTACAAAGTAACAGACTTCTCAATCCAATTCAATACAAATATACAGAAAAGTGAAACATGTAGAAGACATGGGTTCAAGTCCTTCTGCTAACAAATATCCAATGATAAGATGAAGAATAGTACACTATATATTGGAAGAAGGAATGTCCTTTATCAGAATTCCCTATAGTGAAAAATTCATAGATTTGGGTCAAACAAATTAAACATAGCACTTTATTAGATGCTGGGGCTAAAGAAATAATTAAATAAAAAATTAAATATTTAAAAATAAAAAAAATTTTCCTGTATTCAGGAAAGAAACATAACTTTCTACTTGTTAGAAACCTCTCTGACATAATTTTCATTCTATTTTCTTTCTTTCTCTCTCTCTCTCTCTCTCTCTCTTCTTTCCTTCCTTTCTTCTTTCTTGGTTTTTGCAAGGCAATGGGGTTAAATAACTTACCGAAGGTTAGGTAATTATTAAGTGTCTGTGTCCATAGTTGAACTCAGGTCCTTTGGACTCTAGAGCCTGTGCTCTATTCATTTCACCACCTAGCTTCTCCCTTATCATTTACATTCTAAAGTAGGAAGTCTGTGGGATTTAAACACAACATTATCTGTGTGTGTGTGTGTGTCAACAATGGAGAGGATAGAGGAATTTTGTGAAAGAGATGGCATTTGAGTTTACTGTGAAGGAAGAAAAATAAGAGAATACTTTCTAGCCCTCTCTTATTTATTCCTTCTGTAGGTATTGCCAAAAACATAAAAATGTCAGATAGATGCCAATAGGTTGAGAGAGATGTTCCCCAGTTTCCTCTCTTCTAACCTTCCCTCATGGGGCACTTTATATTGACTTAGGATCTGGTTTTAACTGACATGCTTATCATGTGTTCAGTTCTGGGAAGCACAGTTTAGCAATAATATTAATAAGATAATGGGAAGAAATGGATAACTTGTCCTATGAAGATGACTTGAAGGGTTAGGAATTTTTATCCTGGAGAAAAAAAAGACACAGTAGGTATAGAATGATTGTATTCACAAGTATTTGGAGGAGCAATGAGCAGAAATGTTTTTATTTGGTTTCAGAAGATAGAACCAGGGATAATTAGTGAAAGCTACAAAGAGGAAAATTTATACTTGCTACCAGGAAAGAAAAAGTAATAAAATATGAAAATTTTTAAACAATTAAAGGAATTCAAAATTGAAATGAACTACATTGAGAAAGAGTAGATTCTCTCTGATCATCTTCAAGCAGAAGTTGAACAGTCACTTTTTCAGAATGTTATGATGAGGATTCTTTTTGGATATATGTTGAACTGGACAGTCTTTGTGGTACCTTCAAACCCTCAAACTCTGTGATTCTGTCACTGTTCTATGCCTAATTCTTCATTCCTGGAAAAACTATACTACCTTCTATGTCACTAGGACATAATCTAGTTCAACTTCTCAGAAAAGAAATGACTGATTAAATTTTTTCAGAATTTTTGCACAAAAATTCACTCCTAATTTTATAAAATCTGAAAATAATTAAATCATTGTATAGTATTTTACTTACTTTTTGACATATGCCAATGAACATTCAGTTGAAAGATAGCCCTAATACCCCACCACCTATGAGCAGAGAGAGCACTTTGAGTTATTTTATAATTCACCTAAACTCTCTCATTGAATTCCTCTTTTAGGTAGTATTATACATTTGCAGTTTTGTTGGCCAGAATTTGGACTTTTGACTGGGGTCATAAAACAGCAAGGTTAAATGTTGATCTCTAATGCTCTGTCCTCCTGATTTTTCTTCTACTTTATGGATAGATGCTTCTGTTTTCCTAAATTCATGCCATTACATGTGAATGTACCACCCTATCTCCAAGGATCTATCCTGGGTATTTCCTCTTCTCTATAGTACACTCGTTCTGTTTGAAATCATATCATCTCCTTTGTACAAAAATTTTCATAGCAGCCCTGTTTGTGGCGGCAAAGAATTGGAAATTAAGTAAATGTCCTTCAATTGGAGAATGGCTTAGCAGACTGTGGTATATGTATGGCATGGAACACTACTATTCTATTAGAAACCAGGAGGGATGGAATTCAGGGAAGCCTGGAGGGATTTGCATGAACTGATGCTGAGTGAGATGAGCAGAACCAAAAACCACTGTACACCCAACAGCAACATGGGGGCAATGATCAACCTTGATGGACTCGCTCATTCCATCAGTGCAACCATCAGGGACAATTTGGGGCTCTCTGCAATGGAGAATACCATTTGTATCCAGAGAAAGAACTGTGGAGTTCGAACAAAAACCAAGGACTATTACCTTAAATTTAGGGGAAAAAAAACTGATATCTTATTGTCTGATCTTGCTATATCTTATACTTTATGTTTCCTCCTTAAGGATACAATTTCTCTCTCATCACACTCAATTTGGATCAATGTATAACATGGAAACCATGTAAAGACTGACAAAACGCCTTCTGTGGGGAGTGGGGGGAGGGAAGTAGGATTAGGAGAAAAATTGTAAAACTCAAAATAAATCAAATCTTCAATAAAAAAATCTGAAGAAAGAAATCATATCATCTCTTATTTTTCCAGCTCTATATTGATGCTTCCTAAATATATAAATCTAACTCCCACTTCTTTCCTGATATCTAGACTTACCATGACATCTAATGATATTCATGTTAAATTGAATATTCAGAAGACATCTTAAAGTTCAAAACAGAACTTATCTTTTCTTTCCAAAATCATTATTTACTTCTAACTTCCTTATTTCCTTTGAGGGCAAAATCATTCTTGTAGTTCCCCAGATTGACAACTTGGGAGTCATCCTCAATTATTCTCTGCCATTCAACACCATTTCTTATATCCAAACAATTGCCAATTTTTTGTCAATTTTATTTCCACAGCCAATCTTGAATCCATCTCCTCTCTGCTCAAAGAAACACCAATCTAATTTAGCTAGTCATCACCATTTACCTAGAAAGTTCTAAATAGATTCATCTCTCCTCAGTCTCTACTGCAGGAGCAGAAAATGTCTGGCCCAAGAACCATAGAAGGACCACAAAATTATTTAGTCTGGTGTTGCCACAACAACTACAGGCAAGACTCATAATTCGATAAATCTAGGAGCTTTTAAGGGATGGATTAATTAGATTTTGACCAAATATAGCAAACAAATGATGCTATAAATATCCAAATGAACTTTAGCAGAATAAAGCTTCTCCACCTGTGCTCTACAGTGTGTATCATCTAATATAAATATAAATATATATAAAATATATATATGTACACATATTCAAAATTAGTGTTGCTAAAACATATATTTTATCACATCACTCCTTTGCTAAAGTTGCTTCAGGGTGAGGTGACTAGGTGGTGCAGTGGATAGATCACTGGCCCTGGTGTCAGGAGTACCTGAGTTCAAATATGACCTCAGACACTTAATAATTACCTCGCTGTGTGGCCTTGGGCAGGTCACTTAACCGCTTTGCCTTGCAAAAAAAACCCTAAAAGAAAGATGCTTCAGGGGCTTCCCATTGCTCTGTCACAAAATAGAAACATCTGTGTTTGACATTTACAATCTTCATCAACACCATCTTTTCAGGTTGAAGATGTTTTACTCCCCTTAGGCACTCCAGATTATTCTACTTTTTTCCCATATATTAACTTTCATCTCCAAACTCCATGCTTTTGTAGAGGCTATGGAATATCCCCCTCACCCCTTCTTTGGGTCCTCTCCTTCTTTATTTCTTGCTTCTGTATTTACTATCTTTTTTTCAAGACTCAATTCAAGTTGCTCCTCCTACAAGTATTCTTTTATTCATTTGTCATTGATTTTGTATTTACTCTCTATTTATATGTTATTTCTTTCCAGTGGTACATAAGTTTTCTCAAGACAAGAAAACTCTTCATTTTGTCTTTTATTCCTTACTACCTAGGATAGAGTCTACCATATAGCTGGCACTTAAACCATTTCTCTTATGCCAAGGAATCCTAGATATTGTCAAAGGATCAGTTTAGGAGGAAATGGAAATTCTTAGGGAAGGGGAAATAAATGCAATAATTTTAAGAGGAAGAAACATATTGTTTAGTCTAGGTCATAGTTTTGCCCAAGGCCTACCTTCCTACCATCTTTAGAACCCAGCCTTTCTAGTATAAGTTAGGGGAATTATTTGCCAGAGTTTCTCAACTCCATATACTCTCTTTATCATAATGATACAGCTGGGGGTGTGAGAATGAGGTGTGTAGCTCAAACTTCATCTAGTCCAAATCTCTCACTTTGGACATGAGGATATTAAGGATCAGAGAGATTTTGAAAATAGCACAAGATCATCATCAAAATCAAAGACAGAGTCATGATTCAAACTCAGGTCCAGTGACATCAAGCTGGGCATACCTAAAGATCAACATTCTTATCACAGCACCACACAACCCCTCAAGAATGTAATAAAACTGATGGAACCTTAAAAGCATCCATGAAAAACTGAATCTCTCAATTCCAACACTCTTTCAATTGGATGTGATATATGAATAATGGAAAATACAAAAATCAGCCAGGATATGGATGAGAAGAAAGAACTTCCACTTTGATTATAGAACTGCTTGAGACCCTATCAGAAAAGCAATAAGTAAATAAAGCAAATCATTCTCCCACCTATTTAGAATAGGGGAAACACTTGATGGCAAGGATTAGAAACTGATGGCTAAATTTGAACTCAGAGTCTCAAATTGAAGCATCTGCTAATATAATAAACATGATTCTGTAACTTTACATTACCCCAACAAACAGAAGAACTGAGAGAACAAGACTTAAAGAATAAAAGAGAAAGGGCAAATGAGAGGGAGGAGAGAAAGAATCAGAAAGAGAGAGAGAGAGAGAGAGAGAGAGAGAGAGAGAGAGAGAGAGAGGCAGAAACAGAAAAACAGAAAGGAGAGAGGGAGATTCTATCTATGCAGTTCTAATTTTATATATTTCCATCCACAGAAAAGAAATCTATTGTCAGAATTAAGAGGGCAATTTTTATATTAAATGTACTTAATGCTTTTGGGGGAGAGGGGGACATAATTTGGGAGGGAGCAGTGCAAGGTGAAATTCCATAATGGAAAGTATACCAGAGTTAAACCTTGAAAGGGGCAAATTTGAAAAGTGATACAGCAAATTAAACAGAGACCAGAGGCATGGATCAAGTATTTGTTGTACTACTCGCTATCTGCATGACCTTTAAAAGACCACTGAAACTACCTCTACTTTGATGTCTTCCTTTGCAAAATAAAATGGTTGAACTCAGTGATCTCTAAGATTCAAAAAGCTAGTAGTTTGTCAAGTGTGATCCAGGTAGACCTATTGAACTATAAGTGTCTTCTATGTTGGTTTAGGAACTAGGTCTTGGATAATTTAACATAAAAGCCATAGAGTATTTCATGAGACTCATAGATCATTTACCAAAAGGGGAAAACAGAAATCACTGAGATTATAAAATTTAATTTCCTTGTTTTAAAGATGAGAAAGTTGAGGCAAAAATTTCTAAAAATAATACTATGTAGCATAAAACAATAGTTTGCTTATCCTATTTAGTTAAAACCAAATTCTTCAGGACTAAGTAAAACATTTTGTGTCATTTTCTTTACTACATTTGACCAAATATATCATTGAAAGCCAGATATTTTTTTAACAAAAATTGATTCACATAACTAACTAACTAAATAAATAAATAAATAGATAGATAGATAGATAGATAGATAGATAGGTAGATGAATGAATGAATGAATGAATGAATGAATGAATAAAGGCTGGAAGAAACATCAGAGGGCATCTAGAATAAGTCATTATTTTACAAATGAGGAAACTGAGATCAACAGATTAATTGACTGGACCAAGATCATTCTTTGTAAAACAAAGAAAAGAGGTTTGATTTACGGTCGTCTGATTCTAAGGCAAGACTCAATTTTTTTTCCTATGCTAGAATTTCCCATCTATGGAAAAAAAACACCTCAAAGCACCAGCCCAATTTCAAGAACCTACTCTAGAGATCATCTGAACCTAGCAATCATGGCTCAGCAAAATCAGCCTGATACATATAGAATGGTGCATAAACACAGTGTTTTCTGTTTATGTATCAAGTAGGTCTGTAAATGTAGTAGAAAAAGAAATCAAAGTGGGTGGGTTAAAGGAATACTAAAATTATAGGAACACACAGAAGATATGTCTGATTTTGCTATAGCTCATTATAAACTTTATTGCAAATGTTCCAAGTTGTAAATGTAATAGGATCACTCCTCCTCCTCCTCCTCCTCCTCCTCCTACCACCACTACTAATAATAATTACAAATTGTAGCAGTTATAGTAATGATAATGATAAAGTCCTCTTCCATTGTCTCAATCTGGTATGAAGGAGAACCTAACATATTTATGATTCTGTCAGTTAAAGGTCCTACTAAGATGAAAAGATTGTAGAAGTAGACCTACAATGGACTGTCATATGAAGACCAGTTTGAGAGGTATTTTGCCAAAGGTTTGACCATCAAGTGATCATTATTACCTTTTTTTTGGACCACAAGAACTCATGAAGTCTTGTGATAAGGTTTGCAATAGTTCCTTAATCAATGAAACTCCCTTAGTAATTAAAGCATAATTGTTTTGGACTATTACCCAAATAATTATAGTTCACATTTATCTAACATTTTTCCCCTTAATAACCCAGTAACAAAATTCATTTAAATGTTATTATTCCCATTTTATATTAGAGAAAACTGAGGCTTTGAGAAGTGAGACAACTTGATAATGTTTTCATTGTGTCAGAAATCAGAATGAAAGTTTTGTCTAACTCCAAATCAAGTGCTTTCTTCATGCTACCTTTTTTTATAACTGATGCATGTATGTTAATGTGTGTGTATGCATATTGGGATTCAATAAATGATCAAATATGATCTATTTTCTTATGCCTTTCACACAAGTTCAGTTTTTAAGCTAGTTATCTTTAGGATATGGAAGGGAAAAGTGGTGTTGCCTTCCCTAATAGGTAATTAACTTACAGTTTTGATGGAGTGAGGTGGGGATAGTGTATCTTGATTCTGTGCAGTTACACGTGGAAGAAGATAGTCTGTCCCACATTGAAGTGATGCAGGGGAAAGATGAAGAGAATTGTGAATGTAAATTGGGTGGGGTTGACTACCACCTACTCTTGAGATGTAAATTGACTTGAAGTAGAGAATTATGATTGTAAGAGATACAACTGTAATCTCAAAAGCTGTTTGGGTGGACCCCCCCCCCCCCATTCTTGATATACCATTGATTCATTTTTTAATGTAAAGTTTGTATCATGATCTCCTTAGGATTTACCCTCTACCTAATTCCTGGTCTAGTAACAGAAAGGGAGTTCACCTTTTGCCCTCTGGATGAGAAGCAAGACATAAAACCTGAGCTGGACTCCAGCTCAGGCCACAGTCTTCTCTACCAATCTGTGGCCCAGCCCACATTGCTTGACTATTCTTTTATCTCTCCCTTCCTATGTCTTGTAACTTTTTTAATAAATTTTTGTTTTATTTCCACCCATGCTTTCCCAAGTCTGAATAAGGATTCCTCATAGTCAGAACTGAACCCAAGTAGCCAGTGGCTACATAATGACATCTCTTTCCTCTCAAAAAAGAAGAAAAGTGAGATTGTAAAAGGGAGAAGTTGGCCCCCGATGAAGAATGGAATCCTTGGAGATGGCATATGGGCATTAAAGCTATAGGAAATCTTAGTCAGAAGACTACAAAGTGTAGGGACTGCTGGCCAGAGGTCTACCCAGGGACAGAAGCATAAACCTCAGATCTTGGCAACAGAAATCAAAACTTCAATCATTCCTCCTTAGTTATAGCCTTCTAATCTTACTAGTCAAATGTACTGGTCTAAATAGGAGGTATAATGTGGGTGGAGGATGGGATAAGAGGACAGGGAGAAAAGAGACAATGCAGAGGGAAACAAAACCACAAAGAAAAAAGCAACTCAAACATGTGGCTGGCATTCTAACAAGCTTTCCTATAAAAAGATGAAATTAGAGTCCTCCAAAAGAAGAGTTGGAATGCTGCTCTATCCCACCTCAAGCCCCACAATTACTTAATGCCTATGCCTTAGATCCTTCTTTTCAAACCTTTAATAATCTTCATTACTGACCAATTTATTCTCTCTAATTTCTCTGCATCCCTCTTCATTTATGGAGCTCATTCTACATCATGTTATCCTTTCTTTTAGACCAAGCCCTTTCTTTTAGTTTCCTAGGCCAATCACAGTCAACCTGCCTCTCTCATTAAAATCGCTGCATGGTGCTGCTCACAACCATAGTTCTTTCCTGATTGTTGTCTGTTTCTCTATCCATTCTTGGTGAATTGAATAACTTCCATAGTTCCCCTTAATTTGCTTTCTCTTTCCCACCTTTGTGTCCTTTTCAAGGCCTCCCCCATTCCTGAAAGAATTCCCACCATCCATTAATGAACTTCCCACATTCAAAATCTTTCTCAAAAAGGCATTGGTGGTTCATTGGAAAAAAGTGCAAAACTTGGAGTGATAGCTGACCCAACTCCATCTTTGGAATGTTAGGCAAGGTGGATAACTATTCTGGGCCTCAGTTTCTTCATTGGTACAATTAGGTAATTATACAAAGGGTTTTAGAGCCCCTTCAAAAATTAGATTGTATGACATGTTTTTATAGTTCTTTCCAAAGAAACCTCCTGATAGCAAACTCCAAATTTAAATATAAAGAGAAGATAATCAGTCAGCAAAAATATTCAGCCTTCTCTTCCATGATACTCTGCTCCTTCTACCCTGTTTACCTTATTTAAACTTCTGGAGTTTTTTTTGCCACCCCCCAGGTTAGAATCCTACTTTCTAAAGGGTGTCTTTCCTGATTCCACTCAAATTTAATCTATTTACTGTATCCCATTTACCTGTTTTGGTTTGTATATAATTGGAAATTATCTCCACTAGTAGACTATGAACTTCTGGATAGCAAGTATTGTCTTTTACTTTTCTTTGTTTTCCAGCTCTTAGCAAATGCCTGACCAATAAGAAGTGCTTGCTAATTATTGTATGACTGAGTCATGGTCAATAATTATTATATTACTTAGATTCTAAGGTAGATCCAAATCAACAGCAGATAAAGTGGAAAATGATCTCCTACACTATAATATAACTATCCTAGTCTTGGGAAGGAGGAGGGGAGAGACAGTGATTTCATTAATATAGGAAATTTTATGAATAAATATCTTTTACCAGGTCACACCTGTGCTGCTGTCCATTTTATAGTCTAATGGTACCCAAGGGTAATAAGAAGTTAAATGGCTGATCCAGAGTCATACCTTGTAGATTCTGAACCATGGCTTCCTAACTCTAGGGCTGGCTCTCTATGCACTGACTCACTGCCTTTCCAATGGTCATCATGAAAAATTATAGACCAAAACAATCACTTGCCCCCAGAGTCCAAATTTCCTGACTTTTTTGTGCAATCTAGAATTAGTTCAAGCTTCCTTTGTGGGAAGGCACTTGTAAAATGCCCAGTTGTTTTTTCCTGGCATGCAATTTATTTGCCTCTGCTGTGACTTTTTCCACATCTTCAAAGCACATTCTGGCTGGCACATTGCTTCCGTATCACCTTGGGCATGAATTGCTCTTTTCCCTTGTTCACAGAGCTGGGAATGGGCCAGGTGCTAATTGCATTGTAATGACCAGCAGGGCAGAACCTCACTAATGAATTCTGACATTGCCTAGCCTTGGGTTCAATGGAAAATGATACTCCATTTGTGATTCCCCCCGCTTCTGATAAACAAGATGTTTAGCATTTTCTATTTTATCTGCAGCTAGCGTTGTTAGTTTCTGGTTGTAGTTGAATTTTGAGGGGTAGAATAAACAATCCTCTTCTTAGAAATCAAGTTCAAAGAGAAGACAATTAATCAATGTTAAAAATACAAAGGAGAGATTAGAAAACACCCAAGCACATGAGCTTTTTTATTTTTCACATTTAAAAATACAGTAAATAAAGCTGTCTATAGTTTTTTGACATCTTGCTAACATAAGGCTGTTAAAATATTTCTAATACAAAGAGTTTACCTTTGCTGATTCTATGTTATTTACCATCAATATGCTTAAAAGACAGTGTCTGTGTGGCACAGACAGAAAAGTACATTGCCTGGGTGCTGGAGAATTCCTCCTTATAATGGACTGATTCTTCATTCAAAGAATGTTTCCAAATCCTATGTGGATCTCTGCTTAATTTATCTCTTTTTCTTTTCTTCTTCCCTTTTATTTAATGTATTCAACTACTCCCTCTTGTTTTTCAAAATATAATACAAAAGGATTGAAGAATCCTACAGATTAAGAATAATGAACAGAAAATCATTAAGGTTTTATGACCTTGTCTGGAGTATGCAAAAAAAAATCTGCTCCCCATTTTGGATGAAATACCATGAATATAAAGTATGAAGTTTGTGCAGATATGGAAATGGAGGAAGGTTTGCCATTTCTCTGAAAGACATTTCTGGACACTTAGACAATTCTTTCCCTCTTGATACCTCCCCCTCCTTCCCAAAGAAGTTACCATGGATATGTCATCATTTTTGAAAATCAAACAAGGGGCACACCATTGGAAAAGGTATTAGAATTCTGTTCTTTTGGCAAGTTTGGAAAAACTCATTTAATTCAATGAAAGGCTAGATCCAAACTTGAACTAGAGTTTTCCCCCACTGCCCACAAGAAACAATACATTGTAGTTTCAATAAGAGAGAGTTATTTCAAATATAATGAACAAGGTTGCAACTGAAATATATATATATATATATGAAATATATATATATATATATGAAATATATATATATATGAAATATATATAAATGAAATATATATATAAATGAAATATATATATGAAATATATATATATGAAATATATATATAAATGAAATATATATATATATGAAATATATATATATGAAATATATATATATATGAAATATATATATATATGAAATATATATATATATGAAATATATATATATATGAAATATATATATATATATATATATGAAATATATATATATATATATATATATGAAATATATATATATATATATATATATATATATCTCAAGGCAACCCCAACCAGGAAATACTAGAAGTACTATGGGGAAAACGTAACTTTTAAACATTTTCTTTCAGATTAAATTTGAAGTTATTTGAATTTAATTTATCATGTCTTTTAGATCATATTATTTTCCTTTCTTCAAAATGGAAAGATATCATATTGGATAAAGTATACCAAAAAAAAAAGAAAAGAAAAAAGAAAGCTGAGTTTAAGTCCTGGTAGTGATGCATGTCATATTTCAAACATTCATTTTCATATTCCAACATGCTATTAAAATAACCATTGGAGAAAACATTTTTACTCAGTTTCTGTTTATTTAACGTTTTCAGTTTACCCAAACTGAAGCTCAATTCAGTTTCCATAATATAAATTGGTCCAATGAGGTAAATAGTTTTGAATCAGTCTATTTGAATTAGTAAATGAATGAACTCACATTTGCCTCTTGCAATGGAATAACAAAGAATAGGAAGGAGCAGTCCCTTAATAATACAGCAATAATAAATGCATAAGGGAATTTGTAGTATCTTGTTTCATTAAGTTAGATTCAGAAGGAATTTATTGTTGAAGAGTCACCAGTAAGTATGACAACTGGAATATAGGATATGGACTTAATCCATAGTTTTGATGTATTACAAACTTGATGGTTGAGTTCTCCCCTTATAATGGCTTGATGCCTCATATAGAATCTATTCTTTCAATAAATGTATACTTTATTCAAAGCCATGTAAAGCCATGAATTACATACTCTTGGGTTCCTAATCTGGGGAATTTTCTCTAGTTCCATTCTTTCTATACCTTCCTATCTCTTATATCATTTTTGATCTAGTGATACTGACCTCCTTACTGTTTCTTGAACATCTTCTGACTTTGAGCATATTCATTGACGTTTCCCCATGTTGGAATGCTCCCCCATCTCATCTCTTACTTCTGGGTTCCCTTCCATCCTTCAAGTCTGAAGTATAGTTATACCTACTATAATAAACCATTCCCAGTCCTCTTCAGTCTTAGAGACTTCCATCATATGACTTCTAATTTATCCAGAATAAACCATGTTTATCCATGGCTGTTTGAATATCTACCCCATTAGGTTGTGAAGTCCTGGAACACAGAAGCTGTTTATTTTCCCTTTTTTTCCTCTAGTGCTCAGCAGGATGGCTAGCACATAGTAACCACATTAAAATGCAAGTTAACTGACTTGAGGATTACAAAAATGATTTAAACAAAACACCTGCTCTGGAGGAGCTTACAATAACCTACTAAGTCTCTTTGGGCTCTAGATTCCTTCTCTGTAAAAAATGAAAGTTATTCTAGATGATTTCTAAATCCTTTTTTGACTGTGGGATTCTATCGATCTGATTGAGAATATCATGGAATCATAAAATTGATGCAGAAAGTGGTCTTATAGGTAATTTTAACTGGAAAAGATAAGAGATAGGATCAAATTAATATAGGTTCTAAGCATCAAAGATAGAACGGGAACCAAGATGCCCAATCCCAAAGTTATGTGAGCATTGTGTTTTGCCACATTATCTTAGTAAGATGGTATATAGGCAAATAACTCAGAGTGGAATTTGAAAGCATATGAGCATCATAAATATGGGATTAGTACTATAGAATTTAACAGGGGGTGGGAATATTTTCTATTGTGATGATCAAAAAGGCTTCATAGGGGAAACAGAATTGAAAATGAGACTTCAGGAAATGCTAAGACTAAGATATCAATGAGTAAAGTTAGCTGTGGACCCTCTACCCAAAACACTTCATACATTTTGTACACAGTTATGTGAAGGTAGAGATTATTTAGACTTCTCAATTGAAACAATCAGAGATAATAACTAGATGGGGAAATTTCTACACATCTCCATTGAATTAAGCAACCAATCATTCAAAGGCATTTCGATTAAGGGCATGAGGCTATATGGTGGCAGTGGTTAAAGACGCTTAATTATCCCCTCTGGGTCTGGTACAAAATATCCATCAGTTCAGAATCTGGAATTTGAACATCAGACTAGTGTGGTTGTAATAACAGCCCAGTCAATCTCCTGTGAAGGTACTCTCTACTGTTCTGTGTAAAGAGAGAACCTTTATTTTCTTTCCCTTTCTGTCTTATACCTTGAAGAGTGGAGGGCTTTCAAACTTCAGAGGGTCAAAGAATCTCATTGATATTTTAGAAGGATTCCCAGGATGGCAATACTTGGTGGCAATATACATATTGGGAGCTGAGGATAAACTAGCTACCCTGTACTCTACATGAAGTCTCAGAACTTTACATGAAGGCCATCAGAAAAAAAATGCCTCATGTCTAAGGGGAACTTCATGGTACTACAACAAAAGAGTGACAAGAATTTCTAGCAATCTAAAATTGTGACCTATAGCTTTACCCTATATTCTTTCAACTTAAGCCTTTTCCCCTCACATGCTATATTTATAGAGAGAGTTTGTCAGAGATTTTTTATTTTGAGGGGAGAGGGGTGCTGTGTCAAATGTTTTATTTTACTAAACCATCTTGTTAAATACCTTTTTTTTCTAAAAGTGAATGACATCTGACTGACTGATGTCAATTGATGACCATGGGGAAACGCATCAGTGCTGGTCTATCAACCATTAGAAAACTGTTGTAACCCTAAGAAAAAGACAAAAGGCAAAAGTATTCAACAATTCTCTGGTGACCTGGCTCAGCACTCCCAAAACTGATCTCCCCAAATAGAGTACAAGAACTCTCAGGGTAGGCATTATTTGATTTTGATCTTTTTATTTCCAGAGCCTGACACAATACCAAGAAAATAGTAGACTCCTTAATAAAAGCTTGTCATTTGATTGATTGATATTCTTACTTTGTAAATGGAATGAAGGAACCTTTGATACTAGTTTATAATACCCCATATTTAGAAGACAGTAAGAAGAGAGTTGGATTGAAGCTATCCACTTTCCTATCACTATCAAGGAAGATCATTTATAACTCAATAGTTTTTTAATGTTAAAAATAAATTATCATTTTTAAAAGAAGGCATAGTGTATTGAAGTCAATGTGTTTGGAGGAGTAGATCTAGAGTGAAACATTAGACAAGTGAGTTTGAAGTAATATTGAGGGAACAGGAACCAAGGATTTGACATAAAAGCTTTAGTTACACTCTTAGTCAGTTGGGAATTCAATATCACTGGATTTGCTAGAATAAGAGGAAATCAGTGTTTGCAACCAATACCAGGAAGAAAGAATAAATGGTCAAAAATCATAAGTCAAAGGTTCATATTTGAGGTAATAAAATTTATTAGATGTGATTTATGACATTAAACATGCAGAGTAGAAGCTCATAAATTTTAAACCTCCTGGAGGGTATGGCCAGAGACAGATAGATTGCTCAGTAGATAGAACACTAAACCTAAATCAAGAAGACTTGAATTCAAATCCGATCTCAGACACTTATTGGCTGTGTAACCATGGACAAGTAAATGATTATGGCAATTATTTAGATATGAATGAATGAGTCACTCACCACATGTGAGTGCTAAGCACTAGGGAAGACATATTGAAAGACTCTTAAGTATCTCACATGAGACAATATGATTTCAAATTAGAGGGAGAATCTGTGGGAATAAGAAGAAGGCAAATGTCTGAAAGATATCAAAAAGAAGAAATTAATAAGATTTATTGAGTGATTGAATATGGGCTTAAAGGAGGATGAATTAAAGTAGAAGTTAATCCTGAATGATTGAGAAATTGTATTGATCATTTAATTGACATAGGGAGCAAGAGCATCAAGAGTTTTTAAAGGGAAATTGAGGAATTAGTTTTAGATGAAACAAGTCAGTAAGAAACTTGATACTTAATGAAATATGTTGACAATTATGGCATCCTTATTGATGTTACTATGCAACTTAATGGGGAATGTGGGGAAAGGTATTCTTATATAGAGACAGAAAATTCAGGTACAAAAGATATCAGAAGAGAAGTTAAGTTTGGGGGAAAATGGAAGGCATTAAACTTGACCAACCTTATCAGCTGTAGACTTATGATTTTTGACCATTTATTCTTTCTTCCTGGTATTGGTTGGCAAACACTGATTTCCTCATATTCTGCCAATTCCATTGATATTGAATTCCCAACTGACTAAGAGTATAACTAAAGTTTTTATGTCAAATCCTTGGTTCCTCTTCCCTCAATATTACTTGAAACTCATTTGTTTAATGTTCTACTCTAGATCTAATCCTCCAAATACATTGACTTCTTTTGAAAATGGAAATTTATTTTTAACATTAAAAAACTATTGGGCTATAAATTATCTTCCTTGAGAAGACAATCAATACACCATTTATATATGTAATAGTATATGCAAGAATATTTTCATATTAATCAAGAAAATATAGAAAATGAAAAGATTATTCTTCAATTAGAACTCAGAGTTCATTAGTACCGTATCTGGAGGTGGAAGACATGTTTCATCATGAATCCTTTGGAATTTTCTTGGATCATTGTATTGATAAGAATTGGTGTCTTTCTCAGTTGATCATTCTTACAATATTACTTTATAGTGATTTTCTTGTTCTTCTCACTTCATTCCACAAAGAAAATAGATATCCCCTTATTGATTTCTGAAACACCCTCCTTGTCATTTATTTTAGCCAATAATATTTTATTACAATCATATTCCACAACTTGTTCAGTTATTTCCCAATTGAAGAACATCCTTCTGCCATAGTTCTAAGTTTTTCTATAGAATTATTGAATCAGTTCACAAGTCTACCAAAAAACCATTACTTTCCTCTATTTTCCTCATCCCTGCCAGCATTTTTCAGTTTTTTCTATCTTGTTAGTCATTCTAATAGTCATTCTCAGAGTTGTTGTAATTTGCATTTCTCTAATCAAATGATTTAGTTAATTTTATATATCTATAGATAACTTTGAATTCTTCTGAAAATTGGCTAATATATTTTGTCATTTAACAATTTAGCAGTATCTTTTATTGTATAAATAATAATTTTTCATGTTACTTCATTTTCTATGGTACCTTTCAGTATAATGCAGTTTCCTTTTTATCTCTTTTATTTGTCTCTTTTGCCTTTACCATATGTGAGATCATGATTGCTAACTCTGAGTCTTTTAACTTTTTATTTTGACTTGTATTTTTGTTTTTTGAAAAACAACATGTAAGATTTTAATTTCTGGACCCTATCACTCTTCAAAAGTCTGCTTTGATTCTGACTATGGCTTCCCTAAATCCACCTTTCCTTTTAGCCTCTGTCTATTTCCTTCCCTGTTGGATAATATAAATTTCTAAATCTAACTACTCTGTGTGTGTGTGTGTTTGTGTGTGTGTGTGTGTGTGTGTGTGTGTGTATTCTTCCCTCTTTGACTCAATTCTGATGAAAGTGATGATTAAACATTGACAGCCACTGTCACAATTTCCCCCGACACTATAAAAAGCTTTTGCTTGTACACATTGTTTATAATTTCCCCTATTCTTCCTCTTCCTTTTTCCTTCTCCCAATTCACAGTTCTTTTTCACTGACTCATTTTCTTAGATCATAGCAACATAATGAATTCACATATATGCCCTCTTTCTATGCACACCCCTTCTAATTGTCCTAAAAAAGTTCTTTGGAATTAAATGTATCATTTTCCCATATAGAGATGTTAACAGTTTAACTTTATTAAGTCCCTTATTATTTCTCTATCCTACTGACATTTTTATACCTCTCTTGATTCTTCTGTTTGATTGTCATGCTTTTTATTCATCTCTTGTCTTTTCATTACAAATTCTTGAAAGTCCTTTATTTCATTAAATACCCAGTTTTGTTCTGAAGAATTTTGTTCTGCTTGGTCCATTATTCTTGGTTGTAATCATAGATCCTTTACCTATCCCAAGTTCTCTGCTACTTTGACATGGAAATTGCTAAGTCTTTTGTGATCTTGATTGAGATGTCATGATATTTGTTTGCATTCTTTATTGTTGTTTGTAATAACTTTTCCTTGACCTGTAAGTTCTGAAATTTAATTCAAATATTCCTGATAGTTTCCATTTTGGAATGTTTTTCATAGGTTGATCATTGGATTCTTCCAATTTCTATTTTGCCACCTATACTTAAAAGAGTAAGGCAGTGTTCCTTTTGAATTTCTTGAGATATGGTGTCTACTTATCACTATTATTATTCAATATTTTTAGATATGCTAGCTTTCACAATAAGAGAAGAAAAAAGCAGTATAAGGAATTAGAATAGATAATAAAGAAACCACTCTCTTCGCAGATATGATGCAGATACAGAAGTCTAGAAAATCTCTAAAAAGCTATTTGAAAAAACTCACAACTTTAGTAAATTTGCAGGATATTAAAAATCCACATATATCATTAGCATTTCTATATATTACCAAGACACAATAGTAAGAAATAGAAAGAGAAATTCCATTTAAAATAACTGTAGAGAACTCAAAATACTTGGAAGTCTACCTGCCAAGATAAACTTAGAAATTATATAAAAACAACTATAAAGCTCTTTTTACACAAGCAAAATCAGATCTAAATAAATGGACAAATGTCAATTGTTCATGGATAGGCTAAGCTAATATTAAAAAAATGACATTTTTACCTATTACTTATTCAGTACCAAACTGCCAAAAATCACTTTATTGAAATAGAAAAATAGTAACTAAATTCATATGAAGGAACAAAAGGTCAAAATTATCTGTTTAATGAAAAAAATGCAACAGAAATGACCTAACCAAACCAGATATACAATTATATTATAAAGCAGCAGTAATCAAAATTGTTTGGTACTGACTAAGAAATAGATGATAGATCAGTAGAATAGATTAAGTACTAAAGTAATTTGCTGTTTGATAAATCCAAATACTCCAGATTCCAGGATAAAACTCTGATAAAAAAAAGTTTCAGGATATATATTCTTGTATTTCTTCCCTATTCCACTTCTCAGTGGTTATAATAATAACCTTAGGGTGATGTAGTCCAGTTTCTTCTTGATATCATGCACAATTTCCCTCTCAGATGTAGTAGTGAAACTCTACTCTCTCTTGGACAGGATTTTCATCAGGTAGTCTGCCAGATGAAGGCTGGATGGGTCATACTATCATCAAAGTTCATCAAAATACCAGTGGTATGACCAGAAGGAAATAGGAGCAGCACAGCCTGGATGGCAATGTGCATGGTTGGGGTATTGAAAGTTTCAAAAAATAATCTGAGAATCTTGTCTCTGTTCATTTGGGAGTTCAAAGGCGCTTCTTCAGAGGTGACTTGGAACTCGTAGAAAGTATGATGTCATCTTCTTCATGGCATCCCTGATAATCCCAGAACAATAACCCATGTTCAGCGGATTACTTCAGGGTCAGTATACTTCTTTTGCTCTGGGTTTCTTCCCTCACATTGCAACCATCATACCATGATGAGTGGGGTGCCCTCCAGTGGAAGACAAAATGACCTGGAGTCATCGTCTCTTGCAAGGTAAGAGTCACTGTCAACAAAGAGAGCATCAGTACTATCATCTATGGCAAACTTTGAGGTGGCAAGTTTAAACTCATAAGGGAGAGAAAGAAGTGATGATGCCAAACCTGAAGACAGGAGGAAGTAAGTGCATGCTATGTGGAAAAGCTCACAGCTCCTTGTTTCTTAAGTAACCAACCAAGGTCTTCAATTTTCTTCCTTTTTTTTAACATTTTACTTTTATGAAAAACAACAAGACAAATGCCAAGAATATGAGCATATAATGGATTTTAAAAATTTGTAAGATATCTTGGCATCAATACAAATTTATTGATATTTTCTATTCCTTTTGAATTTACAGCTATGTAGGAGAACAAATTGAGAACAAATCATCCCCAAAGTATCCTGAAAGATCACTAGAACCCAAATAATTAAATATAAAAGTAGATCAATCAAGAACATTGGACTTGAAATCATAAAACCTGGATTAAGAACTCTAGCTCTATTATGCTATCAAATGCCTCTATAAAGTAGGTTTAATATAGATTTGGGTCTTTTTATTTTTTATTTCTTTGTAAGGCAATAAGGTTAAGTGACTTGCCCACGGTCACACAGCTAGGTAATTATTCTATTTTATTTTATTTTATTTTTTTGGCAAGGCAATGGGGTTAAGTGGCTTGCCCAAGGCCACACAGCTAGGTAATTATGAAGTGTCTGAGGCCGGATTTGAACCCAGGTACTCCTGACTCCAGGGCCGGTGCTCTATCCATTGTGCTACCTAGCTGCCCCTCCACTGCGCCACCTAGCTGCCTTAAGCATCTGATTTCAAATTTGAACTCAGTTCCTCCTGACTCTAGCTGCTCCAGATTTAGTGTTCTTAACCTAGGAACTATGAATTTTAAAAATCTGATAACTATTTGAAAATATTGACTTTTTTTGTCATCTGACAAATTTTATTTTATAAATTTAAAACATTATTCTGGGAAGGGATCCATCAGTTTCACCAGATGTCAAAGGGACTCATGATTAAAAATTAAGAGTTACTAGATTAGATTATACTTAAAGTTCTAAAAGATTGAATTAAAAATCAGTCATTGCCTCACAATCAACCTTATTCGTATGTAGATTTTGAGGGCACATGAATATGTTTTAGAAAGAGTTTCATCAGAAAATGTTGAAAAGAAAAAATGTATTTTAAACTTCAGATCACCAGAATATTCAATTACCCAGAGCACTCCATTTGAGACTTTTTTTCTGTTTTGTTAAAATTATAAATCTAAGATCCAGGAAGAAAATTCAGAGTTTCAAACTTTTTAAGAATATAAGGATAACCTATCACAGGAAAGGAAGCTGAGAGAATATAAGCATTCATAACAGAGGTGGTCAGAATCTTAACATTTCTGATCTCAATCAAACCATTGTATACTTTTCTGTGTTGATTTCTCATTTACAAGTTGGCATTATAATTTAGGGATTGGATCTTATTTAGCCACATTATACTATAGGATATGGGTGCCCGCATGTTATAGAATGACATCTTGTTGGAGAAACCATTTTTTTTTATTTCCATGTCTTCATAGAGTACAAAGGAAAGGCAATACTTATGAAAATAAGATGAATAGGAAAGAGGATTTTTTTCCCTCACATGTTAATGAAATGGAACTCTGTAGTTTTGTTGGTGCAGTGATGTGAAAAATGGAAAATCTGTACTATCTGACCTCATTGGTCTTCTTTACATAGGATGAGTTACAGGCAAAAATACACATTGGAAATGGCAAGCATATGCTGGTTGGGATGGAGAGATTTATTTTGTCTATACTATTTTTTTAAATGGTATTCTGAGTGCAAACATTAAAGAACAGGAAACATCACAGAGGAAGCTACCTGCAATAACAATGCATTTAGTGGAGAGAAAAAAGCTGGGAGTCTCTTCTGGTGAGGCATTTATGCAATTGATGCTTTCTACCTTAAAGCTAACACTTAAGAACATTTTATAAGTGGTAAAATATATTTGCTGTTTAGCAAAGTCTTTCTTACTTCTAAAACAGAGGAGAATTTCTCTTCTACACGTCTTGGCTTACAAAATGGCATTTCCAATAGACATTGGAAGTTTGACCACAGAATTAACAAAGAAAGGGGAAATGGCTTGAAAAATTAGGAGGGGACAGAGCTGTAGGGTAAGTGAAGCAGTAGAGGAGAAACAGTAATGTGAGATTTGGCATTTACACAGGGCCTTGTGCAACTATTGACTCTGGCTCTAAGCAAACATGGTCCCCTGGCCACAGGGTCTGCATTCACGCTTGACTGTATTGAGCAAACATATAGCATGCCTTGCCTACATCCTGCACAAGGCTGTCTTCTTTGGCTATCTGTGACTGCTAAGCCATTGCATTTATATCAGGTGAGTTTCATCTGAGATTCCCCCCAGCAAAGACATTTTAAATAATTCATGCACTCAGATCAAGATGCATTTGACAATTATATAAACCATAAATTAAATAGGCATGCACTATTGTTCTTAAATAGGAAATACACCTAGCCAAAGAATGTCACCCACCTAGGATGAGTGGTCAAAGACTAATGTGCAATAATTAGAAATAGTTCCTACATGGTAAAATTAGTTAAGCCTCTCCTTTCTTAACATATCTCTATCTTCTAGACATTTGTAGATCTATTGAACTTAATTTCTGAGTCTCTATTCTTGTATTTCTTCCCTATCCCACTTCTCTATTGTTATAATAAAAACAAAAGTTATTATTATTATTATTATTATTATAAAAGTTCCATTTCCTCCTTTTCCAAGAAAACTGGAAAATGAGGAATTGGGGCTGAGAGACATTAAGTGACTTGCCTAATGTCACATGGATAGTAATATGTTTGAACCAGACTTTGAATTGAAGTTTTTCTGATTCCAAATCTAGTTGGAAGTATGCTACTGATATAATAATTAAAATAATCACTGTAAAATAAAATAATCTAGAAAATACTGGAAAACCTTCACCTCCTTATGGTTTAGCTCTAATATAGATAGATAGATAGATAGAGATAGAGATAGAGATAAATATAGATCTAGATATGGATATGGATATAGATATGGATATAGATATAAATATAGATATAGATATATTTCCAAATAGTAAACATTTAATTTCTGTTCCTCCCCTTTCCTTTCCCTATTGAAAAATAAAAACTTGCCCCTAGAGATAAAATGATTAGTTTTTTCTCCTTATATTCAGAAAAAGTAGCTGCAAAACAATCAGGTAGATTATTGTGCCTTTTTGTTATAATGAAAATGATGGTTTCATTTTGAAAGGATCTAAGAAATCATTTATTCCAATCCCTCCCTGAAACGTGAATTTTTTTCTCCAATATCAAACAATGTTTGCTTGATGAACTCTCCTTGGACATGCCAATGATGAGGAAGTTACCACTTCTGAAAGTACCCCATTTTATTTTTTTGACAGTTCTGAAAATGTGGAAGTTTCTTAAATTCAGGGATGATATACTAAAGAAAACTGAGCTATATATCAGTTTAGCTCATAGTATCAAGTTTCTAATTTGGAGATAGTAAGAGAGCAAGCACTAAACTACCTTTGATTTATTTAAATCACTTGGTTTAGAACTCTAAATGAATTACATCCTTATATCCTAATGACACTGGCAGAGATTCATTGTCAGTACAGATCATATAATATGAGTTACCACAAGAGTGTAGAATCCTATGTCTCAGATGAAGTAGGGAGAGAGACAGAGACAGAGACAGAGAGACAGAGAGACTGAAAGAGAAGAGAGACAAAGTTTGTATTGTTCCTATAAAAATTACTTCATGAAAATAATGACAAATAATGGTAATTATTTATAATATTGTAATATTATTGTAATATCTATAATAAATTACATTACAAATAAAGAGTAATTAAGGTTAAATTATCCATAAATAGTTACAAAATGATTTAAATTCTTTTTCTTTTTTTAATTTATTTTTATTTATTTAAGGCAATGGGGTTAAGTGACTTGTCCAGGGTCACACAGCTAGGCAATTATTTAGTGTCTGAGAGACATAATTTGAACTCAGATTCCTAACTCCAAGATACTCTATCCACTGCTCCACTTTAGATGCCACCTTACATATTGGTTTTTAAAGGGAAAAGATAGGGCTTGGTGGGCATTTTTTTTGGTTATTTTTTTAGGTCCTTCTCTTTCTGTTACTTTGCTTTTAAATAAATCCAACAGTACGAAACAGATATATTAGCACTTTTTCATAAAGACATCCAAAGTTTATTGCAGATTTCTGCATTAAATATTATCTTTCATCTTCAGACAAGCCTCTCCAAGCCTTATTCTTAGTGAGAAAGAAGAATTTTATGGAACTGTGAGCTTAGGCTCTCTGTTAAAAGCATGCATTAGATGGAAAATCAGTGTTTAGAAATCTTGACTTTGAATTCATTAAAATGTAGAAGGAAGAGAACAGAGATGATTTCCCCAAAAGCCTAAAGGACCATTTACTCAAGGTACAAACTAAGAAATTAAATGAATAATTTATTATGAAATATATTGCCACACTAATGAAATAATAGAAAATTCACAAAAGGAATTGAGTTAGGGGTTCAAGGTAGACAGATTTCCAAGGACCATTGCAAATTTGTTTCTTAAAAGGCATGGTAGTGTTGGATAATTTGCATAATTTTCGAGTTTAGTGTGGGGTTGCCAATGTTAGGTCCTAACTTTTTTGATGAGGGTTAGTTAAGTGGTAAGAATCAACTTCTGCTTATTAAAAATACTATCCCCACAACAATATTTTAGGCACATAGGAAGGGAACTTAATGGTCATCTAGTCCAAATTCTACAAAAAAAGGAAATCCCACTATGGCAGGCACAAGTTTTGCTTAAAGAACTCCAGTGAGAGGAAACCCACCAGCTCATATGCCAGATTATTCTTTTGGGCAGCTTGAATTGTTTAAAAAAAAAATCATCCCTAACACCAAACTTAAATCTACCTCTTTACAAATCCTATCTTTTCTTCCTAGTTCTGCTATCCAGAGTCAAATGGAATGTCTAGTTACTTTTCCACTTGACAGTTCTTAAAATATTTCATGTTTCCCCATAAATCTTCTCTCCAAGATAAATATGCTTACTTCTTTCTAAGGATCTGGAATATGACTTGGAATGTAAGCCCGTCGCTTTCCTGATTACCCTCCTCTGGACACTCAGTGGCTATCATTGTCCTTCTTAAACTGTTGTACGTGGAACACAACACAACATTCCATATGATGATGGATTGCACTATCAATAGTCTATTACCAGAATGTTCTTTTATTGCAGTCCAAGGTGGTATTAAAATTGTTTGGCTACCACAACACTCAGCATTAATATTGACCCTGAAATCTAATAAAACCTTATACCTTTTTTCGAAAACCATTGTCTATCCATACCTCCCTCATCTCATACATTTGATTTTTTTATACTCTAGTGCAAAACTTTACATTTATTTTTGTAAAATTTAATCTTATTTGGTTTAAATAAATAGATGTTCTAGTGTGTCAAGAATCATTTGGATCCTGACTGTGTCATACAGTGTACTATTTTTTTCCCTTCTCATCATATTTTTGTTTTCTTATTTAACATTCATACCATCTATGTTTTTATCAAAGTCATTTATAAATATGTGAAACAGCATTTACTCCAATGGAGAGCTCCTTCCATATTGACATTCAATCATTATGAAATAGTCTTTGTGTCTGAATAGCCAACCAGTTATATAACCAAATGAGTGCATTATTGTTTCATCTAATCTATGTCTCTACATCTTCTCAAAAGTGATATGAGATATTTTATCAAAAAGCTTTGCTAAATTCAAGATTAATTGTATCCACAATATTATCCTCATTTATTTCCTTTTAAAAAAAGGAAATATAATTAGTCTGGTATGATGTTTCAGGATGAAATCATGATAGCTTTATAATTACTACTTCATTTTTCTTGATGTTTGCCAGCCATCTCTTTAATCATCCATTCTAAATTTTTTAATAAGAGAAAGTCAAGTTTGCTAATGTATAGTTTCTAGATTCTGCTATCTCTCTGTTTCTGTCTTTGTCTCTCTTAGTCATAATCTCTGTGTATCTGTCTTTTTATTTCTTTGTGTGTGTGTGTGTGTGTGTATGTGTGTGTGTCTTGTCTCTATCTCTGTGTCTTTCTCTGTCTTCCTCTGTTTCTCTTCTCTTTCTGACTCTGTTTCTCTCTCCCCATTTCATTTGAGATATTGGATTCTCCACTCTTGTGGTAACTTTTTCAAATTGCATGATCTGCACTGACAATGGCACTTACGTGCCATTAGGATCTAAGGATATGTATATCTATATGTATATCTATATCTATATCATCTATATCTATATCTATATCTATATCTATATCTATATCTATATCATCTATATCTATATAGTTCATCCAGAGTTCTAGGCCAAATGATTTAAATTCATCAAATAGAGTTTACTACTCTCTTACTATCTCCTTACTCATATTTTCTATCAACTCCCTATAAGCCATTTTTGTTTTATTGTTTCAAATGTCAAAATTTACTTTGACAAAAAAATTAGCAAAATAATAAATGAGGAACTATAAAAAACACTTCAGTCTTTAGTTTCCCTCTTCATTTTTAGTGTATTGTGGCATTTAGCATCATTCACATTATTTTAACTGAACCATGTCACAATCTTATTTTTAATCTTTTATAACTTGGACTTGCTTCTGTCTTTCTTAATATGAATGCCTTCAAAGATCTGATTTGGATAAAGATCTGATTGGGATATGGGGTTCCATACAGATCTCTTCATACAAATCCTATATTTTTGTCCTCATATCCATAGGTTCTCTTTATATTTTCAGTTTTCCTTTTTGAGAATCACCATTCCCTCATGGGTTTACTTGCCCTGAAGTACTTTTGTCTTTGGAATCTTGCCAATTTTTCTGCTTAATTATTTGGAACCTACTTTCCAAAAATCTAGGGTGGCTGTAACATTTAGCTTAGATTTTTATCCTTTATCAAAAATTCTAGGATTGTGTGGTCACTGTAGAAAAAGTTTCTACATTTAAGTGAGCATTAGAATCAGAATAAATTATCCTCTTTTTATTACTATTGCCTTCTGATGAATGAAATTATAATTGTCATAACAAAAAGAATTACTAACTGTACTGATTTTTCAGAGAAAGGGAGAGAGACATATAGACTTACTCCACATCTATTTTCTTTCTCTCTAAATCATCTTTAGTATATTTACATGGCAAAATGCATCTTTTCTCTTGAAGATCTTTTGAACTTCACCTGTCTATTCTTCATAATGTTTCATTCTCCCACTCCTTTAATGGATTTCTCAATGAATATAACTTCTTAATATGTAATGCTACACCACTCAAGGTAGAAGTCACCTGAGGTAGCTAGGTGGTGCAGTAGATAGAGCACCTGCCCAAGAGTCAGGAGTACTTAAGTTCAAATCTAGCCTCAGACACATAATTGCCTAGCTGTGTAACCTTGGGCAAAGCACTTAACTCCATTGCCATAAATAAGTAAAATAAAAATATAAATATTAAAAAAATGAGTTACCTGAGATGCCTTGTTTGGAGATGGAATAAAATTCAATTTTAAACTTTAAGACTCTTCTACAATTATCAAACTCATTTTTTAGGCATTTTTAAATTTATTGTTATCATTTGTTTTTCCATCACCAGAATTTCTTCCAGTATTCCTACCTTGTCCTCTCCAACAGTCTTTTCATATAAAAATAGTATTTATTATTGGGGGGGCAGGAATAGAAAGAGGAAAAAAATCAACAAAACTGACCAACACATTAAAAAGAATCTGCAAAATTCTGCAATGTACTACACCAGTGGTCTGTCAGTCTTTGCAAAGAAGGAGAGTTGGAATTGTCTTCTCATATTTCTTCTTTTGGTTCATCAACTCTGCATGAGTTCGGTTATCATTTCCATGCAGATCATACACACAGCCTAACCTCATTGCTGGGCTTCAGTTCTGCATCACTAAAGGTGTCTATCCGATAACTTAAAGTGAATATGCTGTAGATATCCAAACAAAAGCATCATTTCATTCCTTCCAAGACCTCTGCTTTTTTTCATTTTTGAGAGAGAAAAAAATGTATTTCCTTCTATGTTCAGATTCCAATGGCTTTCTCTCTGGGATGAGTTGACTTCTTTATCATAAGTTCACCAAAGAAATTGCTTCATTATTTTGTCCCCACAGTTGCTATTACTAGCTGTATTTCCCTCTACTCTGTTCTTTTCCATTCTCACTTCTTCTATTCTCTCTCTCCTTTCACCTTATCCATTTTCAAAAGTGTGTCTTATCTGAGTACGCTCTCCCATGATCTTCCCCTCTTCTATCACCTACTCCCCCCTTCCTTCCCCTTCCTCCTTATCCCATCCCTTTCTTCTCATTTTTCTACAGGGTAAGATAGATTTCCATACCCTATTAAGAGTGTATGTTGGACTTCCGGCCAAGATGGCAGAGAGAAGACAGGCACAGTTCTAAAGTCTCCTGATCTCTTCCCCATCTATCACATGAAACAAACCTCTTTAAAAAAATCCAAACCAGGAAACCCAGAAAGAAAAGCCAGGAGAGGAAAATCTACCTCAGGATTTGTCTCCCGAAGAAGCCTTGGCTGAGTACCGGCAGGTGAGTCTGAGCTCCAAGGGAAGATCAGCCCAGGATCAGCCAGACCAACAGCTGAATTGGAACCGGGAGTCTGAGGGCCCAAGAGCCGGACCTGCTGCATCAGCGGTGGGGCTGGATGAAGTGGGCTTGGGTCCGCAGGGAAGCAGAGGCACTGGTGTTGGTGCTGTCCCCCTGGAGCTTGGGGAAGGGGCTGCAGGGAGAGGTCTGTTGCAGGAGAGCTGCCAACACAATACCTGAGCTCCTCTCTGAGAAGATGCCTCCATTGCACTGAGGCCTCCTCCCAAACAAATACAAATTACTTCTGCCTCAGGCCCAGGTGTGTGAGCAAAAGAACCAGCCCAGCTGAGGAATCACCTCATTCCAGGGTAAAGCCCACCATTGATTGAAGGCAAAAGAATTCAATAGCTCCAATTCCCTCCCTCAAGCAAAGGGAGAAAGCCTCCCAACCAAGGTCACAGACACTCCAGAGAGGGCAACCAGCACCTCCTACTGGCCAGCCAGAGAAACTGCACTCAGTAAAGCCTTTAGAGATCCCAAGCCCAGGTGAACCAGCCCCACCCAACTCAAGGACTTAGCATAATGAAGAAGGGTCAGCGGAAAGGTGGATCCATAGAAAAATTCCTGGAAGGGAAAGACCCCAACACAGAGAGACCTGGAATATACAAGGAGAATACAATCTGGTCTCCAGCACTTAAAGACTTCCTTGAAGAAAAAAAGGAAGGAGTTTAAAAATCAACTGGAAAATTTGGGGGAGACAATTAATACCTTGCAACAAGAAAACAAAACCTTAGAAAGTAGAATTGGACAATTACAAAATGAGAACAATTCTCTCAGATCCTCAAATGAGCAAATGCAAAAAGAAATTAATTCTTTCAAAACTTCAATGGGTCAAATGGAAAGCTCTTTCAAAAGTAGAATTGACCAATTGGAAAAGGTTAATGAAGAAAACTCCTCCCCCCAAAAAATAATGGAGTCTACAGAAACTAATGACTCCACAAGACAGCAAGAGTTAGGTAAACAAAATAAAAAAACAGAAAAAATAGAAGCAAATGTGAAATACCTCATCAACAAAACCACTAACCTTGAGAATAGATCGAGGAGGGGCAACCTGAAAATTGTAGGACTTCCTGAAAACATTGAAGAGAAAAAAAAAAAAAAGCCTGGACTTAATATTACAGGATCTAGTGATGAAAAACTGCCGTGACATCATCAAATTAGAGGGCAAAATAGTTATTGAAAGAATACATCGAACCCCACCAGAAAAAGATCCTAAAATGAAAACACCAAGCAATGTTGTGGCCAAACTCCAGAACTATCAGATAAAATAGAAAATCCTGCAAGCAGCCAGAAAGAAACAATTTAAATATCAAGGAGCCACAGTAAGGATCACGCAGGACCTTGCTGCATCAACTCTAAGGGATCGAAGGGCTTGGAATGAGATATTTCGAACAGCATGAGAGCTCAGAATGCAGCCAAGAATCTACTTTGCTGCAAAGCTGAGCCTTCTCTTCCAGGGAAAAAGATGGACAATTAACAAAATGGAAGAATTCCAAAAATTTCTGATGAAAAGGCCAGAGCTAAACAGAAAAATTGGATATCAAACAGAAGGTTCAAGAGACACATGAAAAGGTAAAAAACAAGGGGGGGGGCAGTAAAAGGAAAAAAATGTAATCCAGCAAGTTGAAACTGGCTATATCCCAGCATGGGGGGGGTAGAGACTCTCATAAATCCTGAGAAATATAACTCTAACAGAGAGAATATACGTAGACAGAAATGATGGACATCCATGACCTATCCATGAGATTGATATCTAATGGGATGTAACTGGCTTTAACTCCACTGGGGAGAAAGACTCTAATAACTCTCAGGAATTTTGACTCTATTCAACAGAATATACTGAACTAGAAGGGACAGACACTCAGAATTTTCTATGACTTAGATAGAATGATCTAAAAATAATACACTACCTCCCTAAAAAGGGGGACAGGAAAGAGACAGGAGGAGGGAGGGGATTGAATGGGACAAATCTCATTATACTAAGAGGTACAAAAAACCTATGGTAATAGAGGGTAAGAAGGGAGTAGAGGAGAAACACCTGAATCTTCTTCTCATCAGACTTAGCTTAAACTCAACCTACTCATACTCAGTTAACTTATAAAACATCTAACCTTTCAAGAATTAAAAGGGGAAAAGGGGAGGGGGGGGACAGAGAAAGGGAAGGGGAGTGGAGGAAATAAGGGGAAATAAAAGGAAGGGAAGGGAACAGGGAAAGGGGAAAGAAAGGGGAGGGTGTGATATAGGAGGGCAAACACACTGAAGGGGTGGTATTCAAAAACAAAATACTGGGGAATACGGATAAAAGGGGGGGAAGGGGGAAAAATACAAACAGAGGGACGATAGTACAGAGGTCAATAAAGAATTAGTAATCATAACCTTGAATGTGAATGGGATGAACTCTCCCTTAAAACATAAGCAAATAGCAGAGTGGATTAAAAACCAGAATCCTACAATATGCTGCTTACAAGAAACTCATTTGAAGCAGAGGGATACATATAGAGTAAAGGTAAATGGTTGGAGCCAAATATATTTTGCTTCAGCTGAAGTAAAAAAAAGCAGGGGTAGCAATCCTTATCTGAGACAAAGCAGCAGCAAAAATAGATAGCATTAAAAGAGATAAGGAAGGAAACTTTATCCTCCTAAAAGGTACCATAGAAAATAAAATCATTTCAATATTGAATATATATGTACCCAGTGGGACAGCACCCAAATTCTTAGAGGAGAAGCTGAAAGAATTACAGGAAGACATAGACAGCAAAACTCTACTAGTAGGAGACCTCAACCTCCCGCTATCAGATCTAGATAAATCAAATCATAAAACAAACAAGAAAGAAATTAGGGAGGTAAATAGATTGTTAGAAAAATTAGATATGGTAGACTTATGGAGGAAACTAAATGGGGATAGGAAGGAATATACGTTTTTCTCTGCAGTACATGGAACTTATACAAAAATTGACCATGTACTAGGTCATAAAAACCTAATGATCAACTGCAGAAAGGCAGAAATAGTGAATACATCTTTCTCAGATCACAATGCAATAAAAGTCATATGCAATACTGGGCCAAGGAGATATAGACCCAGAGCAAATTGGAAACTGACTAACCTCATATTAAAAAATGAGTGGACCAAAAAACAAATTAAAAAGAATTGACCATTTTATCCTAGATAATGATAATAATGAAACAACATACCAAAACCTATGGGATTCCTTCAAAGCAACTCTCAGGGGATATATTATAGCTCTAAATGCTTATATGAAAAAATTGGAGAAAGAGGAAAGCAATGAACTAAACATGCAACTAAAAAAATTAGAGAAAGAACAAATCAAAAATCCCCAATCAAATACCAAATTAGAAATTTTAAAAATTAAAGGAGAAATTAATAAAATTGAAAGCAAAAAAATTATTGAATTAATAAATAAAACCAAAAGTTGGTACTATGAAAACACCAATAAAATTGATAAAACTCTTGTCAATTTGATTAAAAAAAAGAAGAAAACCAAATTGCTAGTATTATAAATGAAAAAGGTGAACTCACCACCAATGAGGAGGAAATTAAAGTGATACTTCAAAATTACTTTGCCCAACTTTATGCCAATAAATTTGATAATCTAAGTGAAATGGATGAATATTTACAAAAATATAAGTTGCCCAGGTTAAATGAAGAAGAGATTAAATACCTGAACAACCCTATCTCAGAAAAAGAAATTCAACAAGCCATTAGTGAACTCCCTAAAAAGAAATCTCCAGGGCCTGATGGATTCACAAATGAATTCTACCAAACATTTAAGGAACAATTGGTTCCAATCCTATATAAACTCTTTGGAAAAGTAGGGAAAGATGGAACTCTGCCTAACTCTTTCTATGAAACCAATATGGTACTGTTACCTAAACCAGGAAGAGTTAAAACAGAGAAAGAAAATTATAGACCTATTTCCCTGATGAATATAGATGCAAAAATCCTAAATAAAATCTTAGCAAAATGACTACAACAAGTCATCACTAGGATAATACATTATGATCAAGTAGGATTTATTCCAGGAATGCAGGGTTGGTTCAATATTAGGAAAACTGTTAGTATACTCAATTATATGAATAACAAACCTATCAGAAACCATATGATCATATCAATAGATGCTGAAAATGCTTTTGACAAAATACAGGATCCATTCCTATTAAAAACAATAGAGAGTGTAGGAATAAATGGACTGTTCTTTAAAATAATTAGCAGTATCTATCTGAAACCATCAACAAGCATTATACTCAATGGGGAGAGGCTAGAGGCATTCCCAATAAGATCAGAGGTTAAACAAGTATGCCCATTATCACCACTACTATTCAATATTGTATTAGAAATGTTAGCATCAGCCATTAGAGAAGAAAAAGAAATAAAAGGAATTAGAATTGGGAAGGAAGAGACAAAACTCTCACTATTCGCAGATGACATGATGGTCTACCTAGAGAATCCCAAGAAATCATTTAAAAAACTACTGGAAACAATCAGCAATTTTAGCAAAGTTGCAAGTTATAAAATAAATCCCCCAAATCCTCAACTTTCCTATATATGACTAGCAAGAAACAGCAGGAAGAGCTAGAAAGAGAAACTCCATTCAAAGTAACCTCAGACAGTGTAAAATACCTGGGATTCTATTTGCCAAGACAGACTCAGAATCTTTTTGAAAACAATTATAAAACACTTCTCACACAAATTAAATCAGATTTAAATAAATATTTTCCTTTATCACCCACTGACTCCATCTTTTTACTATATTATACCATTAAAATATAATATAGCTCCTTCCTGTTCCTTGTCCTATATATGTTCCTTCTAACTGCTCTTATAAATGAGAAAGTTCATATGAATTATCAACATCTTCTTGCCATGCAGGAATACAAACAGTTCAATATCATTAGGTTCCTCATAGTTAGTCCTTCTTGTCCACCCCCTCTATGGTTCACTTGAGTCCTGCAATTAGAGATCAAACTTTCTGTTCAGTTCTGGTTGTTTCAACAGGGAAGTTTGAAAGTCCCCTATTTCATTGAAAATTCATCTTTTCCCCTTAAAGAAGATGTTAAGTTTTACTGGGTAGTTGATTTGTGGTTGTAATCCAAGCTCTTTTGCCATCTAGAATATCAGATTCCAAGCCCTAGGAGCTCTTCATGTAGATGCTGCTAGATGCTGTATAATTCTGACTAAAGAGCCACAGTAGCTGAATTGTTTGTTTCTGGCAGCTCTTCATATTTTCTCTTTGACTTGGGAGTTTTGGAATTTGACTATAATATTCCTGAGAGATCTCTTTTAGGAGATGATTGGTGAATTCCCTCAATTTCTATTATACCTTCTGCCTCTAGGATCTCAGGGCAATTTTCCTGTATTATTTCTTGAAAAATGAAGCATAGACTCTTTCCCTGGTTGGAACTTTCAGGTATTCCAATAATTTTTCAAAATATCTCTTCTGGATCTGTTTTCAAGGTTGGTTGTTTTTTCATTAAGATATTTCTAATTTTCTTCTAATTTTTATTTTGTTGGTGCAGTTTTATTTCTTCCTGGGTTCTTGCAAAATCATCAGTTTCCTTTAGTTCAATTCTGCATTTAAAAAAGTTGTTTTCTTCAGAGAGCTTTTTTATCTCCTTTTCCAGCTGGCCAATTATGCTTTTAAGGCCTTCTTCTCCTCATTTGCCTTTTAGATTCTTTTTTTTTTCCATTTGGCCTAAACTGGTTTTAACATGCTATTTTCTTCAGTTTTTTTTATACTTCTTTCACCAGTCTGCTGACTTGATCTTCATCATTTATGTTCATTGCTCTGATTTCTCCTCCCAATTATTCCTCTACCTCCCTTAATTAATTTTCAAAGTCTTTTTTTGAGCTCATCTGTAGCCTGAGCCCATTTTCTATTTCTCTTGGAGGTTTTAGATACAGAAGCTTCAATTTTGACATCTTCTGAATACCAAAGTAATTTTCTATTGTCAGATTCTTCTTTTTCTTTTGCTTGCTCACTTACTCAACCCACTTCCAAAGCTTTGGTTTTTTTTTGGGGGGGGGGACAACCCACAAGGACCTAAATTCGTCCAAGGTTTATAATAGGCTCTAATTGCTCTCTTGCTTTTGTTCAGGCCTGTCCCTCTGCCCTGGACCTGTGAAGATGGTCCCTGCTCAGCTATGGTGGTTTTGTGGGGGCCCAGACTGCAACCTGGATCTGGGTTTGGGCAAATATCTGAGTCCAGCCCCAAGGAGAGCAGAGAGATGCATACAGTCTCCCCTACCCTCTTACCATCTATGGGCAGAGAGCTCTGAATATGCTGGGTGGCTCTGCCAACTCCCACTGCAGATTCTCACCCAGGGATGCTCTGAGGCCGGCTCTGATCCACACTCACTCTGGCATGGCAGAGTTCTTTCATCATTGTTTCTGGCTATCCCCTATGATCCCTGAGCCAAGAGGACTGGAAACCACCCCCCTCTGCGATGGATCCAGGCAATCAGTCCAGATGTGCTGCACTGCAGTTTCTTCCAACCCTGGGTCCAAGTGGAACAATCCTTTCATGAGGAACTTGCAAGTTGTCTTGGACTGTGAAATTGTATCACTCAGTCTTTCTGTGGGTTCTGATCTTCTAAATCTTGGCTAGAGTCATAATTTGATGACTTTTGGAGTTTTTTTGGGGGGGAATGAAATCCATCTCGTTTCCATCCCCCAATTATCAAACTTTCAAAGAAAAGAATTCCCCTATACCCAATTTAAAACAAGCAATTTATTTCATATGTTTAATTTTTTTGTTGTTGTTTAGGGTCAAAGTTTGAGATGCCCTTTCTCCCCTCAAAACTGTCCCTTTCAGGGGCCGAGCCAAGATGACCACAAGAGAGGATCTTCTCTTAGGTGCTCTCTCATAAAACTTATAAACTAAAGACTCTAACTAAATTTTCAAGAGACAGAACCCAAAGAGGGACCTAGTGAGGCAGTTCTCCTAGTCAAGGTAACCTGGAGAAGAGCAGAAAGGCTCTGCTCCCTGGGGTTGAAGGGCCAGCCCGCCAGAGGGGTGGCACACCAGAGCAAAAGAACTTCAGCCTCCCAGACACAGACCCAGGGCACTGGGAGCCGAGGCTCACAGCAGCAGGGGAGTTTCCTGACCTATGCCCCTGGGGAACACTGGACACAACTTGGGGGAATAGTGGGCAACCTCTGCCAGAGCGAGCACATGAACCCCAGACCTCAGAGCACACAGCAAGCAGTGTGGCCAAGGCAGTCCAGATGCAGGAAATAGAAACAGGTGGAGCCAGTAAGCAGGAGCCCCCAGGGCATGAGCTCATTGAACCTAGGGAGGGGAGTGAAGAGAAACTGCCAAGCTCTGTTCTCTGCCCCTGGAACAGAATGCTGGGGTTCTCACCACACTCAGATCCTCATCACAGTCTAGGCCCCCCAATAGAACAGCAGCACCCCCCCACCTCAGCCCTGTGGTAGAGGGGGGCACTTATGGTCATTCACAGACCAGGAAGGAGGACAGAGCCTCACACACTGAGATCCTTGTAGGAGTGTCCCAAAAAAGCTCAGGAAGCACCCCCAAAACAGGCTCAGGCTGGAAAGATGAGCAAGCAGGAAGAGGAAGACCATTGAGAAATATTTTGCCTGTGAACCCAAGAAGGATCAAAACATTCAGTCTGAAGATGAGGAAGCAAAAGCTCCTGCATCTAAAGACTCCAAGAAAAACAGAAATTGGGATCAGACTATGACAGAGCTCAAAAAAAAAGACTTTGATAATCAAATGAGGGAGTTAGAAAAAAAACTGGGAAAAGAAATGAGAGAGATTCAGGAAAAACATGAAAATGAATTCAGCAGCTTAGTCAAGGAGATCTAAAAAAAAAATGCTGATGAAAATAGCATACTAAAAACCAGCATAGGTCAAATGGATAAAACAGTTCAAAAAGTTATTGAGGAGAAGAATGATTTAAAAAGCAGAATTGGCCAGATTGAAAAAGAGATAAGAAAGCTCTCTGAGCAAAACAAATCCATTAGAAAAAGAATAGAACCCAGGGAGATTGCTGAATTTAGGAGAAATCAGGACTCAATACTTCAAAACCAAAAGAATGAAAAATTAGAAGAAAATCTGAAGCATCTCATTGAAAAAACAACTGATATGGAAAACAGATTTAGGAAAGATAATTCAAAAATTATTGGAATACCTTAAAGTCATGATCAGGAAAAGAACCTTGACATCATTTTCAGAGAAATACTACAGGAAAATTGCCCTGATATCTTAGAAACAGATGGAAAAATAGAAATGGAGAGAATCTACCAATCCCCCCGAGAAAGTGATCCAAAAACAAACAACCCCCAGGAATATTATAGCCAAGTTCCAGAACTCTCAAGTCAAAGAGAAAATATTGCAAGCAGCCAGAAGGACACAATTCAAATACCATGGAGCTGCAATCAGGATCTCACAGGACTTATCAGCAACTACATTAAAAGCTTGTAGGCTTGCAATATAATATACCAGAAGACAAAAGAGTTTAGAATGCAACTGAGAATCAACTACCCAGCAAAACTGAATGTCCTCTTCTAGGGAAAAAGATGGACTTTCAATGAACCAGGAGTATTTCAAATGTTCCTGTTGGAATGGCCAGAGCTGAACCTAAGGTTTGAGCTTCAAATAGAGGACTCGGGTGAAGCATAGAGATTGGAGGAGAAGGGGAAATTATGAGGGAATTAATAATGATGAACTGCGTGTATTCCTGTATAGAAAAATGACACTGATAATAGTCATATGAACCTTTTCTATTAACAGAGCAGGTAGGAGATTTTATAGATGAAGCACAGGAGAAAACTGAATTTGAACATGAAATATGGCGTAAAAATGGAGTCAATAGAAAAAAGGGAAACATAATGGAAGAAAGAAAAAGGAAAGGGGAGAATAGGCCAAGATATTTCATATAATAAGATTTTTCTTTATTCCAATGAGCTATTGCAATGATATGGAAGGGGAGGAAGGCAAGGGGGGATGAGGAAATCTTCGCTCTCATCACAGGTGGCTAGGAGAGGAAACAGCATATTTACTCAATGGGGTATAGGCATCTGGAGTAAGAAGGGGGGAACAGGGGGTAAGGGGGGATGTGAGTGATGGAGGAGTGGATGGACCATGGGGGGAGAGTGGTCAGATATAAGACATTTTCTTTTTTACTTCTTGCAAGGTGCTGGGATTGGATGGCCTGTCCAGGTCCATAAGGCCAGGTGGATGCTGGGCCTAAGGGGTGGTATGGGGGCTCAGGGCCTCTTGGCCCCAGGGCCAGGGATCTGTCTGCTGTGCCACTAAGCTACCCTACAGCAGAGTCAGAGTGAAAGGAGAGAGAAAATAGAGTACATGGTAATGGAGAAATATGAAAGGAGGGAGTTGTGATAAGCAATGGCAATGGTGGAAAAATATGGAAGTAATTTTTGTGATGGACTTACAAAGAATGTGATCCACCTGCAACAGAGTTGGTGTTGGAACATAGACTGAAGCACATTTTTATTATTATTATTTGGGGCATGCAGGGCAAAGGGGGCTGGGTGGCCTGCCAGGGGCCACATAGCAGCATGATTGTTTGGTGTCTGAGGCCAGATTTGGACCCAGATGCTCCTGGTTCTGTCTGCCACCCAGCCACCCCTATTATTATTAATATTTCATTTTATTTGGGTTCTTTTTTCCTTTTTTTGGTTTTTGCAGGTCAGTGTGGTTGGGGTGGCTTGTATGTCACACAGCTGGGTTATTGTTGAGTGTACAGGCCTGGATGTGGGCTTGGGTGCTCCTGGCTCCAGGGCTGGTGCTCCATCCACTGTGCCAACTGGCCATACCTACAATTATTACTATTATTTTTTTAATTTTAATTTTTTTCTTCCCCCTTTATCACTCAAGCAAGTCTATATTTTTTGGAGGGAGGGGGTATTTTATCTACTCTTGAACAAGAATATTTTATTAATGTATAAACAAACATTATTTGTACAAAAAGAGAATAAATAAATATTAAATTTAAAAAACTGTCCTTTTCACCCACACTCTTGGAATTATCCCACCTCAACTCCTGAGGAAATTGTAAAAGAGGTCTTCCTAGGTGAACATCTTCAATCTTTCCCTAACTCCTGGGACCTTACACAGTATGGTATAAGAAAATAGTATGCCACAGAGGGGAAAATATTACAATTATGAAAAGGAGTAAAGCTCTGCTTCCTGCTCTGCCTCTTGAAATCTATATGACCATAGGCAAAACACTTAATTTTTCCATGAGAATGAATTATAAGAACTGTCATAGGAGTTCTTGTCACCTGAAATCAAATGTAAGTATCACCATAGAGTAAATGGATACTGCTATGAAAAAACCCTAGGTATAAGCAAGCACTGTGAATGCTTTACTCTGCTTTCTTTATTTCCACTCTGAAAATGATGCAAAGTTCTTTTTTTGTTTTGCTTTGTTTTTTTTTCTTTTTCTATTTAACATCAGGAACTTCCAGAGATCTCACAGGTGAATTAAAAACAATAAGAACAACTCTTATTTTATGAAGTTCCTTAAGGTAGGTGAAAGATGGTAACTTTTTCCTTTCTAGAGTGAGTTGTGTCCTGGAAATCTTGGGTACAATAGTCTATAGCGTACCAAGAGAGCAATGTCCTTTAGATTTCCATGACTATTCAAGTTTTCAAAAGATTTTGAGTACATTATGTCACTTGAGTCTCATGACAATGCTGAGAGGGAAGGATTATCATTATTATTTCTCCTGTTTTATATATGGGAAAACAGAATCCCAAAATTTCATTGAATTGCCTAGGGTCTCATAGCCACATAATGTCAGAGATAATCTCTGCCTCTCTCTGTCTCTCTCCCTCTGTCTCTATCTTTACTCATCTGTCTTACTGTCTCTAAATTATTCAATCAATCAATCAACTGATCAATCATTTGTTGAGCATCTGGGTGAGGAGATGTATTACCAATGACAGTAGGTAGCAAATGTCTGAATCTAGAGAACCAACCAATCTAAATATTGTCTAAAAACACAAGTAAGAGGTTTGGTATGAACATTTCTTTGCTACTCTTCATGGCTCCAAGTTTATGCTATATTGCTTGTGAATGTATAACATTTACACAACTTGTTACACTGGATAAGCTATGGATCAGATTCAACCTAAAGATGTGTATCTATTTCAGATATGGTTGTCCCCCTATCCTTGGAAAACTTATGCTGGACTTATGGGGTGAAACCAAGATGGTGGTATGAAATTAACATGGTACTGGAGCTGTTACTTCCAAATCTAAATAAAGCCTCTACACAGACATTAAAGCTATGGACCCCAACAAGAAAAAGGGAAGAGACAAAAAGGTTTTCAATGGTAGACATTGTGGAGGACCTTCAGTGAAGATCTATCTCTTTACAGGAAAAGGGGAAGTAAAACCCAGTGAGGCAGAAGAGCAGGAAAGGCAGTAGGAGAATTTTAGCCACAGTGCAGTTGATATTCTGACAGCTTAACAATAGCATAGGGTCTGACAACTAGATAGCAAGCCAGCAGGGAGGTTCCAAATTGAAACAATGTCTGAACCCAGGACCACCAGGGCAAAAGACAGGATTAGGTTGGGAATATAACACTGCATAGTCAGAACCTGGACATAAAGGAGGAAATAAACCTCTTCAAAGGCAAAGCCTGGACTGCATAGTCAACAACTTAGCCAATGACAAATCAAGGGACAGACCCCAACCCCAGCATAAAAAGTTTTGATCTGTATTCCTTATACCCCAGGAGCAGAGCTCAAACAATAACAATGAGCTAAAAAGCTAAAAAAAGTGCTCACTGTAGAAAGCTAATTTATAGATAAAGATGATTACAATGCCATGTTGAAAGAAGAAGTCAGTAAAAAATTAGTCACAGAGACTTCTGGCCAAGATGGCAGAGAGAAGACTGGCACAGTTCTAAGGTCTCCTGATCTTTCCCCATCTATCATATGAAACAAACCACTTAACAGAAATCTGACCCACAAAACCCAGAAAGAAAAGCCGGGAAAAAAACTTCTACCTCAGGATTTGTCTTCTGCAGCTTTGGGTGAATTCTAGTGGGTGATTCTGGGTGCAGAGGGCAGATCAGGCCCAGATCAGCCAGATTAGCAGCTGAATTGGAGTCAGGAGTCTGAGGGCCCAAGAGATGGAGCTGCTGAATTAGCAGTGGGGCTATACTGCAGGGGGGCTTGAGTCAACTAGGGAGCAGATGCGCTGGTGTTGGTGCTGACCCTCTGGAGTTTGCCGACACGGCTGAGGGAGAGAGTTCTGGTGCAGTAGAGCTGTGGACACCATCTCTGGGCTCCTCGGGTCTGAGGAAATCTGAGTCCACACCTCCATTGCAGCTGAGGCCCTTTCCCAGAACAAACAATTGCAGATTACTTCTGCCTCAGGAACAGGTGTGTGAGCAGAAGAACCAGCCCAGCTGACAATAGGGAGAAGAATGGCCTCACCCCAGGGTAAAGCCCATCATTGATTGAGGGGAAAGGGATTCAATAGCTCCAACCCCTCCCTTCAAGTTAAGGGAGAATGCCTCAATCAAGGTCACAGACACACCAGAGAAAGCAGCCAGCACCTCTTACTGGCCAGGCAGAGAAATTACACTCAGCGAGTAAAGCCTCTAGAAGTCCTAACACCAAACCCCTGTGAACCAGCCCCTCCCCAACTCAAGATCTTAGCAAAATGAAGAAGAGTCATCAGAAAGGTGGATCCACAAAAAAATTCTTGGAAGGAAAAGACCCTAACTCAGAGAGACCTTGAACCTTTGTGGAAAATATGATCTGGTTTCCAGTACAGAAAGGCTCCCTTAAAGAAATAAGGGAGTTTAAACTTCAATTGGAAAATTTGGCAAAAGAAACCCTAGAGAAGATTAATACCTGCATCAAGAAAACAAATCCTTAGAAAATACAATTGGACAAATACTAAATGAGACTAAAACTCTCAGATCCTCAATTGGGCAAATGCAAAAAGAAAATAATTCTCTCAAAACCTCAATTGGTCAAATGGAAAGCTCTTTCACAAAAGTAGAATTGACCAATTGGAAAAGGAGTTGCAAAAGGTTAATGAAGAAAACTCCTCCCCCCAAAAAGGAATGGAGTCTACAGAAACTAATGAATCCATGAGACAGCAAGAGTCAGTTAAACAAAATCAAAAAAGAGAAAAAATAGAAGAGAATGTAAAATATGTCATCAGCGAAACCAGAAAAAAAAGCCTGGACTTAATTTTATAGGATCCAGTAATGGAACATTGCCCTGATATCATGGAACCAGAGGGCAAAGTAGTTATTGAAAGAATACATCGGTTCCCTCCAGAAAAAGATCCTAAAATGAAAACACCAAGGAATTTTGTGGCCAAATTCCAGAACTATCAGATAAAAGAGAAAATACTGTAAGCAGCCAGAAAGAAACAATTTAAATATCAAGGAGCCACAGTAAGGTTTACACGGGACCTGGCTGCATCAACATTAAGGGATCAAAGGCTCTGGAATGAGATATTTTGAAGAGCAAGGGAGTTTGGAATGCAGCCAAGAATCCACTATCCCACAAAGCTGAGCCTTCTCTTACAGGGAAAAAGATGGACATTTAATAAAATGGAAGAATTCCAAAATTTCCTAATGAAAAGACCAGAGCTAAATAGAAAATTTGGACATCAAACAGGAGGTTCAGGAAACACATGAAAAGGTAAAAAAAGGGGGGGGTGGTAAAAGAAAAAAAAACCCTGCTATCCAACAAGTTGAAATTGTCTATATCCCAGCATGGAGAAAAAGCTTCTCATAAATCTTGAGAATTGTAACTCCAACAGAGAGATTATACCTAGCCAGAAGTGATGGACATTCATGACCTGTCCATGAGACTGCTATCCAATGGAATGTAACTGGCTTTAACCCCATTTGGGAGAAAGACTCTAATAACTCTCAAGAATTTTAACTCTATTAAATAGAATGTACTTAGCTAGAAGTGGCAGATACTCAGAATTTTCTATAACTCAGAATGGTCTAAAAAACACTACCTCCTTACAAAGGGGGACAGGAAGGAGATGGGAAGAGGGAGGGGATTGAATGAGGTAAATCTCATTACATTAAGAGGTACAAAATACCTATTGTAATAGAGGGGAAGAAGGGAGGAAATGAGAAACACCTGAATTTTCTTCTCATTAGACTTGGCTTAAAATCAATTTACACATACTTAGATAACTTAAAAAACATCTAACCTTTCAAGTATTAAAAGGGAATAAGGGGAGTGGTGATGGAGAAAGGGAGTAGGAGGAGGAAAATGGGAAACTAACCAAAGGAAGGGAAGGGAAAAGGGGAAAAAAGGAAAGGCAAAAGAAAGGAGAGGGAATGATAAGGAGGGCAAACACACTGAAGGGGGTGATATTCAGAAACAAAATACTGGGGAATACAGATAAAGGGGGGGAAAGGGGGGGAAATAGAAACAGGGAAGATAGCATGGATGGCATAAAGTATTAGTAACCATAACTTTGAAAGTGAATGGGATGAACTCTCCCTTAAAACATAAGCAAATAGCAAAGTGGATTAAAAAAACAGAACCCTACAATATGATTGCTCTCTCAACACACTCAATTTGGATCAATGTACAATATGGAAACAAAAGAAAACCTGACAGATTGCTTTCCATGGGGTGGGGTGGGGAGGGAGGTAAGACTGGGGGAAAAATTGTAAAACTCAAATAAAATCTTTTAAAAAATTAGTCATGGGGCGGCTAGGTGGCATAGTGGATAAAGCACCGACCCTGGAATCAGGAGTACCTGGGTTCGAATCCAGTCTCAAACTCTTAATAATTACCTAGCTGTGTGGCCTTGGGCAAGCCACTTAGCCCCATTTGCCTTGCAAAAACCTAAAAAAATTAGTCACAGGGGAATTCTCAAAAAAAATTTATGAATTAGATTCAAATTCAAAAACTCATGGAAGAGCTTAAAAAAGAATTTAAAAACCAAAGAAGAGAGAAAGAAGGAAAATGGGGGAAAAAATTGAGAGTCATGAAGGAAAGTTATGAAAAATTGACCTAATAAATCAAATCCTTTAAAAGTAAAAATAACCGACTGGAAAAAAAAATATATAAGTTTTCAAAAAATAAGACTGACCAACTGGAAAAAAGAAACAAAAAGTTAATTGAAAGAAATAAAACCCTAAGTGCTTATGTGAATAAAATAAAGAGATGAATGGATTGAATATGCAACTAAAAAAGCTAGAAAAGAAGCAATTAAATATGAAATTAGAAATTCTGAAAATTAATTGAAAAGAAGAAAACCATTGCTCTAATAAACAAAACTAAGAGTTGGTTTTGGGGAAAAAATAGATAAACCTTTGGTTACTCTGATTAAAAAAGGAAAGAAAATAACCAAATTACCAGTATCAAAAATGAAAAGGGTGAATTAACCACCAAAAAGGAGGAAATTAAAGACATAATTTGCAGCTACTTTGCTGAACTGTATACCAATAAATTTGATATCCTGAGTAAAATGGATGAATATTTACAAAAATATAAACTACAAAGATCAACAGAAGAGGCAAAAAATACCTAAATAACTCCATTTCAGAAAAAGAAATTGAAGTAAACCACAAATAAATTCCCTAAGAAAAAGTCTCCAGGCTCAGATGGACTTACAAGTATATTCTACCAAATATTTTAGAAACAATTAATTCTTATTCTAAATAAACTATTTTAAAAAATAGAGGAAGGAATTCTGCCCACTCCTTTTATAATGCCAACATGGTGCTGATACCTAAACCAGGAAGAACCAAAACAGACAGAGAAATTATGAATCAATATCCTTATTGAACATTGATGCATAAATCTTAAATAACATTTTAGCAAAGAGAATATAGCAAATTATTACTAAGATAATAAATCATGATCAGGTAGCACTTGTACCAGACGGGCAGGGATAGTTCAATATTAGGAAAACACTGAACCCAATTGAACATATCAAAATCAGAATCAACAGAAGGCACAGCAGTATCTCAAAAGATGCTGAAAAAAAATTGATGAAATTCAACATCCATTGCTGTTAAAAACAAGTCTTTGTTCAAACTCCACAATTTTTTCTCTGGATATGGATGGTATTCTCCATCACAAATCTCCCCAAATTGTCCCTGATTGTTGCACTGATGGAATGAGCAAGTCCATTAAGATTAATCATCAACCCCATGTAGCTGTTAAGCTGTAAAATATTTTTTCTGGTTCTGCTCATCTGCCTTAGCATCAGTTCATGAAAATACTTCCAGGCTTCTCTGAATTCACATTCCTCTGGGTTTCTAATTGAACAATAGTGTTCCATAACATACATATATCAAAATTTGTTCTGCCATTCCCCAATTGATGGACATTCACTCAATTTCCAATTCTTTGCCACAACAAACTGAGTTGCTATGAATATTTTTGTACAAGTGATGTTTTTACCCTTTTTTCATGATCTCTTCAGGATGTAAATCCAGTAGTGGTATTGCTGGATCAAAGGGTATGCACGTTTATATTGCTCTTTGGGCATAATTCCAAACAGCTCTCCAAAAAGGTTGGATGAATTCACAGCTCCACCAAAAATGTATTACTGAACCAGATTTCCCACATCCCTTCCAAAATTGATCATTGTCCTTTCTGGTCATATTGGCCAATCTGATAGGTGTGAGATGGTACCTCAGAGCTGCTTTAATTTGCATTTCTCTAATCAATAATGATTTAGAGCAATTTTTCATATGACTATGGATCACTTTGATTTCCTCATCCATAAATTGTCTCCACATACCTTTTTGCTCATACCAATATATCAATTGGGGAATGACTTTTTTTTTATACTTTTGACTCAGTTTTCTATATATTTTAGAAATAAGTCCTTTGTCAGGAATACTAGTTGTAAAAATTGTTTCCCAATTTACTACATTTCTTTTGATCTTGGTTACAGTTGTTTTGACTGTGTAAAAGCTTTTTAATTTAATGTTATCAAAATTATCTAGTTTGATTTTAGTGATGCTTTCCATCTCTTCCTTGGTCATAAATTGTTTCCCTTTCCATAGATTTGACAGGTAAACTATTCCTTGATCTCCTAGTTTGCTTATAATATTGTCTTTCATTTTTTAAATTCTGTATTCATTTTGATCTTATCTTGGTATAGGGTGTGAGGTGTTGATCTAATCTAAGTTTCTGGCAAAACAACTTTCATTTTTTTTCCAACACTTGTTATCAAAGAGAGAGCTTTAATCCCCAAAGCTGAACTCTTTGGCTTTATCAAACAGCAGATTTCTATAATCATTTTCTTCTATCTCCTTTGCACCTTGTCTTTTCCACTGATCCACCACTCAATTTCTTAGCCAATATTGGACAATTCTAATGGCTGATGCTCTATAAAATAATCTTAGATCTGGTAGAGTTAAGCCACCTTCTTTTGCACTTTTTTCATTAAATCCCAGACAATTCTTGACTTTTTATTTCTCCATATGAATTTACCTACACTTTTTTCTAACTCATTAAAATAATTTTTTGAAATTGTGATTGGCAGGGCACTAAATATGTAGTTTAATTTATGTAGAATTATCATTTTTATTATATTAGTTCAGCCTATCCATGAAAAGTTGATACTTGCCCAGTTATTTAAATCTGATTTTATTTATGTGAGAAGTGGTTTTGTAATTGTTTTCATAAAGTTGTGGAGTCTGCCCTGACAGGTAGACTCACAGGTATTCTATATTGTCTGAAGTTATTTTGAATGAGATTTCTGTTTCTAGCTCTTTCTATGGTATCATGTTATTCATATATAGAAATTTTGAGGATTTATGAGGGTTTATTTTATTTCCTGCAACATGTTCCAAATGATTATTGATTAGAGAAATGCAAATTAAAACAACTATGAGGTTATCACCTCACACCTATCACATTGTCCAGTATGACAAAAAGGGAAAATGATCAATGTTGCAGAGATTGTGAGAAAAATGGGACATTAATGCATTACTAGTGTAGCTGTAAATTTGACCCAACCAATCTGGAAAGCAATATGAAAAGATCATATTAAGAGAAATAAAACTGTTCATACCATTTGACCCAGAAATTCTTATTCTAGATTTATAACCAGATGAAATCATAAAAATTGGGAAAATTTCCACATGTTCCAAAATATTCATACCAGTTCTTTCTGAGGTGGCAAAATACTGGAAAGTGAGGAGATGCCCATCATTTGGGAAATGTCTAAACAAATTATGGTATACTATTGTTCTGTAAGAAACCATAAATGTCTAGACTCTAGAGAAGTATGGAATAAATTACAGGATCTGATGCTGAGGGAAGGGAGCAGAATCAAGAGAACAGTTTATACATTAGCAAGAACATTGTGCATTGATCAACCTTGACAGATGAGGCTCCTCTCAGCAGTTCAGAGAACTTGTACAAACCTAGGACACCAGCTATGGATAATGCCATCCCCATGTAGAGGAAGAAAAACAAAACCAAACAAAAAACCCTTCAGAATGTAATGAATACTACATTCACATTTAAAAAAAAATTTCTCTCTTTCTTTCCCTTAATCCTAATTCCTCATAGTGAAAATGACTAATCTGTAAACATGTTTAACACAAACGCATCTGTACAATATTAACCTGACTGCCACTGAGGGGGGGGAGAGGAGGGTGAAAGGAAATTTTGTAACTTTAAAATATGCATATGCATATAGATGAACATTAAAAAACTTTTATAACAAATATTTGGAAAAATAAAAACTATTGAAGAGAAAGAAAAGTTATGCTTACGAAGGAGAAGATTGTGTGTGAGAAAGAGAGAGACAGAGAGACAGACTGAGACAGACAAAGACAGAGACAGAAACAGTGACAGAGAGAGAGAGAGCTATACCAAATTATTTTTCCCCTAGATGATAAGCATCAACTGTAATATAGTGTTCAGATGTTCTGTATTAAAAGATGCTAGGTTCATGGCAGGATAGAAAATAAAGCACTTCCCATGGCATGGACCTAGAGTGAATCAGAAATCTGTTAAATCCAGGGAACAGTAGATAGACAATACTTCACCACTGTGAGCACTAACTGATGCCCACTGAAAAATATTGTTTTATTTCTACTTTCCATTGCCTTCAAGTCTGTTTTTGAAATTCTCAGTAACTTTTCCCTCGTGAATAAGCTCTATAAAATGAAATCTTGTGACTTGAACTACTATAGATGAGAAGATAGAAGAACCCATCGTTATTAATCTCTCTCATCACAAATTTTCTTGGATGTAAATGCTATATTTCCCCAGGAGAATGTGAAATCTTTGAAGAAAGGGACTTTTCCATTTCTATAGTATACTGCCTTGAATATAAATGCTTGTTGAAATTAATTGAAGAAAACTTGTTATAATAACTATATGAAGAAGGGAGTAGATCAGGGGAAAGTGATAAGAACTAATGATAGTAGTTGGTAAACTATCTGAATCTAGGGAACCAAGCAAGTCATAAATTGGCTAAAAATATAAGGAGCTTGGCATCTTGAGAAAAAGATTAGGGAAGAGGAAAGGTTTTAAACAAGAGAAAAATGAGAGCACCTAAAATAAGGACAAATAAACCTTGAACTAGTTGTTTTAAGAAGTTGTTTTGGGGCAGCTAGGTGACCTAGTGATAGAGCACTGGCCCTGGAGTCAGGAGTACCTGAGTTTAAATCCAGTCTCAGACATTTAATAATTGCCTAGTTGTGTGACCTTGGGCAAGCCACTTAACCCCATTGCCTTAAATAAATAAAAAAGAAGTTGTTTCCCTAGAAAGCAACTTTAAGTAGCAAATCTCAAAATCAGTACAATCAAGCTTTCTTGGAAGCTTTACATTTTTATCTTGATTGAATAACATATTGGTCAAGATATTTCAGGATTTCTTTTTCCTCAGGAGTCAGTCAAATTGCAAGAATTGTGAAAGTCATGAAGAAAAGGGATTTAGAATGAGAATTTTACATATATATATATATATATGCTTATTGTATTTATTTTTTCTTTTTTACATTTACATTGCATTATATATATTTACATTTTACATTTACATTACAATTACATATAAAGATAGTTTTGTACATTCATCCATTTGTAAGACTTTGAGTGCTTCATTTTTCTAAAACCTTCTCTTTCCTTCTCCCTCACCATGTTTAACATATTTCAATATTAGGCATGTTGTAAAACAAGAATTGACCCTAAGGGGAGGGGGTTAAAGAAACAAAAAAGGAAGTTTGAAAAAAAGTGATCTTTCCTTTATTCTGCATTCTGCATTCAGACTCTACTGTTTTTTTCTCTGGATGAGGATGCCATTTTTCCCAAGTCTCTCAGCATTGTATTTGATTACTGAGCTGCTGAGAGGAGATGTGTCCATCAAGGCTAATCATCTTACAATGTTACTGTTAATGATTTCCTGTTACAATAATCTCCTGGTTCTACTCACTTCACTCAGCATCAATTCATGCAAGTCTTTCCATTATTTTTCCAAAGTTTTTCTGCTCATTTCTTCTTACAAAAATACTAGTTGTAAAAATTGTTTTCCAGCTTTCTACGTTTCTTCTAATTTTAGTTTCAATGGTTTTATTTGTACAAATTTTTTTCTTTCTCTCCATCCTATCTTCCCCCATATATATTTTCTTTCTCATTTCCCCTTATCCCTCACACCAATGTTTTATTTTTCATTGCTGCTTGCCTCACTGTCCTTTCCCCTGTTCCTTTCTACTTCCTTTTAGGGTAGGAAAAATTTCTAAACACAATTGGGATCCAAATTTGTTGAGAGTAAGATTTACTCAGTGTTCACACTATCTCTACTTTTCCTCTACTATAATAGATACCTCTTCATGTAGTGCTCATTATCCACTATTGCTTCCACTTTCTTCTCCCAGTATAATCTCTTTACAAGTCTTAATTGTTTTATATCTGTCTTGTATCTACATACTCTCTGTCAAAATATACTCTTTTCAACTGTCCTGAGAGTAGTACAGTTTTCAAGAGTCATAAACAGTATCACATAATAGTCAATTTATACCATACCCTCTGAGTATCCTCCCTCTAGATGTCCCAATAAAATAGCCCCCACCCTAAGTCTAATTATGTTCCTTTCAACAATCCTAAGAGACATACAATTCTCATGAGTTATAGGTAATGTCCTCCCATTTAGTCAGATTGAATGACAATTTTTTCTTAGTTTAAATGACTAACATTTTTATGAGTCTTAGTGATTAACATTTTATTGTTTTCTGTTTACCTTCTTATCCATCCCTTGAGTCTTATATTTGAAGAATAAATTTTCTGCTCAGTTCTGGTCTTTTTATCAGGTAAGTTTGAAAATCCTCTATTTCATGGAAAATTTATTTTTCCCCTGAAAGTATATGCTGAATTTTTGTAGGATCAATGATTCTTGCTTTTAATCCAAGCTCCTTTGCCATGCAAAATATCATATTTCAGGCCCTCTGATCCTTTAATATTGAAGCTGTTAATTTCTGACTATAACTATCGATCAGGAAACTATCTGAGGTCCTTTTCCACTGTGATGTCATCTCATTCTGCCTTAGTAAGAGAATCTGTTCTTGTCTGGAGAAGAACTATAGGATGGTAAATAAAGCTACTAAACCTCATACCTAACCAAGACCTGAGAGTAATGACTTTCTGACATCATGAGGATAAACCAATATTTGTCAAGTCTAGTTTTGTGTGAAGTGGCTGAAAGATGGAGTTAACCTGTGAGGCCAGTTCAAAAATCATTAACCCTCAGGGTCTTATGAATGTACTCTTTTCCCTTTGTTCTAAGAAGCCTCCTGTTTTTTTTTTTTCAGTGACTGACTAAGGAATTGCTTAATGTCTTGGAAGAATCTGCTGTGGCTTCAATTAAATGTACTCATGAGATCTGAAGTTATGGGCTGACCCTGACTCAAATCAGTCCATTGGTAGTTTAAACTTTATATTAGAATAGATATTTATATGTCATTCAAAAGTTAACAAAAGAAGGTATACTTACCCATATTCAAGTATAGGAAATGAGCAAACCTTGAATTGATTGCAGGTGAGATAAGTTTTCTTGCCTTTCTTGTGCATTAAAGAATGCTTGGAGTTTCTTGTGGCCATTTTGAACAAGGGGAATGATGTGAATTATTAGACAAAGTAGGTTACAGTCAGATTGGGAAGGGTCTGAAGTGAGTAAGAGGGAGCCTTTGATGATTTCTGAACAAGGTATATACATATATATATATATATATATATTTATATATAACTGCATCAGTCTGTTCTAGAAAATCTTTTTTGGCCTTTCTCCGAAAGCTGGAATAGCAAAAGGAGAAGATGGATACAAGACCAATTAAGAAGTTATTGCAATAATTTAAGATGAAGAACTGGAGTAACAACTATCTTAAGTTGAGAGAAAAGGTTGGATACAAGAAAATTCAGTCAGTTAACAAGCATTTATCAAACACTTTCTACAACACAGCAATGGGGCTAATTTCAAAGTAGATTGATTCTTTGCTTTCAAGACAGTCAAATTCCATGAGAAAAATAAGAAGCATATAACTGTGTGATTTCATAGGAAAAGGACTTGGAGTAAGAGAAGGAGTATTCTGGTAAATATTACCAGATTTCTGAGAAATAAAAAAAAAAGAAAGCTTATATGATACAAGTTTAAGTTTAATCTGTATTATTAACATTTTCCATCACTTTCTTCTCTTGATAGTCCACAAAATAATAAATCAAGTTCTTTCTATATATTTGTCAATTTCCAAGGTATAATTGTCCATATTGAAAATTTGACAATTGATTCTTTGAATTGAATCAGGAAGGGCTTCCTGCAGTAGATGAAATTTAAATAGAATTTTGAAACTTAAAATTAGGGAAAATAAAAAGCAGAGGTAAAAAAGCAGAAAATTTTAGGCATGACCAATAGCCAATGGAAAGACAGAATTAGGAAATGGAATGTTGTCTTAGGGAAGAGCAGGTTGGCTGTTGCGGCTATATTGTTGAGAGCTTGGAGTCATAGAAAGATAGGAAAAAGTCAGGTTATAAAGCATTTTAAATGCCAGTCAGAGCACCCTGATCCTAGAGGTAGTAGGGAGGCATTGGATTTTATTTTAAAAGGAAATTATTTAATAAATTTCTGTTCAGACCAAGACTTTTCAAAACTCACTTTGGTGACTGAGTATAGGAATGCTTGGAGACCAATTTTCTTTTTTTTTTACTTTTTTTATTAAATATTTTATTTATTTTGAGTATTATAAGTTTTTCCCCTAATCTTACTTCCCACCCCCACCTCCCACAGAAGGCAATTTGTCAGTCTTTACATTGTTTCCATGGTATGAATTGATCCAGAGACCAATTTTCTAAATAAAATACTTCTAGGAAAAAATGATGAGGCTTATACAAGTCTGATGGCAAATTCAGTAAAGAGAAAGGGACAGAGAAGAGAACATGAATATAGAAGGAAGATATGATAACTGATTAGATATATGGGATAAATGTGAATAAATTGTTGAGGATTATTCAAAGGTTGCAATCCTGATAATTCCAAGTATAATAAGGCTTTGATAGTAAGGAAGAAGGAGCAGTTTTGGTTGAAGAAGATGACAATGAATTCTGTTTTGGACAAGTGGAGTTAAAGATGATTCTAGAATATGCAGTTGGTGCTTAAAGACTAAAACCCAGGAGAAAGATTGAGATTGAATATGTAGAGCTGGATAATATCTGTTAAAAGGTGAATAGTATAGAAAGCAAAGTTAGATCAGGAGACACTTGGAGAATATGTGCTAATACTTTTATTAACAATAAGTGACTATCCTGAGAATGCCAATAAATAATGGTTTAAGAGCAATTTAATAATTAAGTGCTATTTCTTCATTTGGTTAAAAATTTTAAACCAATGGAGGAGGATCTTTTCTACTATTTCGCACTTTTAAAAAGCTTCTCTTGTTCTTTTCTTTTATTAGTAGTCTCCTCCCCTAAAATTACATGCTAAGATAATTTTTTTGCATTCATTTTTACAAGATTCTGAGTTACAAATTTTTCTCCCTCTTTCCCTATCCTCCCTTCTAAATAAAAGGGTAGGTCACACTTGGAAAGGAGGAAACATATTAAACTAAAAATAACTTTTAAAAATAAAATAAATGGAAAAATGCTTTGATCTTTCATAATCCATCCCTTCTTTATCTGGATGTGGAGAGCATTTTCCTTCATAAATACTTAATATTGATATTATTTTACTGTCTTATGGTATCTTTTAGAAAGATGCAGATTTCTTTAATATCTCTTTTAATTAGGTCTACATTTTGCTTTTGCTTTTTCTGAGATCATGTTTGTTATCCCCTATTTGTTTGCATGGATTTTTTTTTTGCATTTCAACTGAAACATAAAAGATTCTGTCTCAACCACTTATCTTTGCTCTGTTTGTGTCCTTCAAAAATGTTTCTTGTAAACAGCATATTGTAGGATTCTGGCTCTTGCTCTCCTCAGCTATCCACTTACATTTTATGGGAGACTTCATCACATTCACATTAACAGTTATGATTTCTACCTATGTATTTTCTTCCATCCTATTTTTCTTCCTTTTTGCTTTTTGATCTCCCTTAACTCTTTACCTCCTCAACAGTGTTTTATTTCTCTCTATCACCTGTATGGTCTGCTTTCCCTTTTGTAATCCACCCCCCCACAATTCCTCTATACTTAATATTTACCTTTTTCTCCTTTCCTGACAGGCAAGATAAATTTCTATATCTAACTGATTGAATATATTATACCACCTTTGAGTCAATAGTGATTAGAGTTAGGTAAAGGTATGCTCATTATCCACCCTCCCATCTTTACTTCTTTCTAATTAGGCTTTTCATGCCTCTTCATGTGAAATAGGTTACCCCATTCTACATCTCCCTTCTGAACCAAGTGTACACCTTTCTTATTCTTTAATTATTTCATATCATTGTCTCAAATTCATTTTATACCGGTACTCTCTCTCCATGCATATTACATCTAGTTGTATTATTAGTGGTACAATTTTGAAGGATTACAACTATCATCTTCCTATGTATATATTTCAACTCCTTGTGTTTTTCTTTCCCCTTTTCACCTTTTTAGGATTCTCTTGTGTCTTGATTTCGGAGATCAAATTTTTGTTTGGCTTTGGTTTATTTTATATGAAAGTTTGAAATCCTTCTATTTCATTCAATTACCACTTCCCCCTTGAAGTATAATGCTTACTTTCCCTGGATAGATGGTTCTTGATTGTTATTCTACGTCCTTTGGATTTCTGAATAATGTGTTCCAAGAGTGCTGTTCCTTAAATATTGCAGCTGCTATGTCCTGTATAATTCTGACTATGGCTCTGAATTATTTTTTTTCCTTGTCATTTGCAGTATTTTTTCCTTGACTTGATAGCTCTGTAATTTGTCTATAGTGTTCCTTGGAGTTTTTAATCTGGAATATCTTTACTGAGATGATCAGTGGATTCTTTCAATGTTTATTTTGTCTTCAAATTCCAGGATATCAGAGCAGCTTTCCTTGATAATTTCTGGAAAGATGCTGTCCAACTCCTCCTTTTGATTATTAAAGTATTCCTTTTAGACTACTTTAAGATGATTCACATATTATCTGTTGCGGATCTATTTTCCAGATCAATTGTTTTTCTAATCAGGTATTTTATATTTTCTTCTTTTTTTCATTCTTTTGAGACTTTTTTGATTTATTCTTGATGCCTCATATAGTTATTAACTTGCCCTTAGCCAAATCTAAATTTTAAAACAATTTAATTACATTTATTTTATATTTGTACAAATTATGTTATTTTTATGCATTACTAAAATATTCTTGTTTAAGAGTAAATATACCACCACAAATGTAGACCCTCATGAGCAATAAATTAAAGTAAAAAGGAAAAAATTAAAATGAAAAATAATAATAATAATAATAATGATAAGGGCAGCTAGGTGGCACAGTGGATGTAGTACTGGCCATGGAGTCAGGAGCACCTGAGTACAAATCTGGCCCCAAACACCCAAGAATCATGTAGCTGTGTGACCCTGGGCAAGCCACCCCAACCCCATTGCTCTGCAAAAACCAAAAACCAAAACAAAATAAAATAAAGTGATAGTAATAACAATAATAATTATAATTATAGGGGCAGCCAGGTGGTGCAGTGGACAGAGCACTGGCGCTGGAGTCAGGAGTACCCAGGTTCAAATCCGGCCTCAGTCATGCAACAATCATCTAGCTGTGTGGCCCAGGCAAGCCACCCAGGCCCATCTGCCTGGCAAAACCTCCCCCCCAAAATAATAATCATTATTATAATTAATAATAATAATAATAATGATAATAATAAATCTGCTTCAGTCTGTGTTTCAACACCACCAGCTCTGTCGTATGTAGATCACATTCTTTAGGATAAGTCCATCACAATAGGTACTTCCAAATTTTTCCACTGTTGCCATTGCTGATCGCAACTCCCTCCATTCATACTTCCCCACTACCCTACACTACATTTTCTCTCTCCTTTCACTCTGTCCCTCTTCTTAAATATGCTTTAAGGTAGCTGAGTGGTGCAGCACACTGATCACTGGCCCTGGGGCCAAGAGGCCCTTAGTCCACATATCACCCCTAAGGCTCAGCAACCACCCAACCTTGTAGTCCCGGACAGGCCATCCAATCACAGCCCCTTGCAAGAAGCAAAAAAGAAAATGAGTTATATCTGACCATTCTCCCCCAAGATCCACACTCTCCTCCATCACTCACATACCCCCCTCCCCTTGTCCCCCTTCTCTCCTTCTTACTCTAGATGTATATACCCCATTGAGTATATATGCTGTCTCTTCAAGCCACCTCTGATGAGACAAAGGTTCCCTCATTCCCCCTTGCCTTCCCCCCTTCCATATCATTGCAATAGCTCATTGAAATAAAAAAAATCTTATATAAAATATCTTAGCCTATTCCACCTCTCCTTTCTCTTACTCCCATTACATTTCCCTTTTAGCCATTGACTCCATTTTTACAATATATTATATCTTCAAATTTGGCTCTCTCCTGTGCTTCATCTATAAAATATCCTTCTACTTGCTCTATTAAATGAGAAGTTTCTTATGAGTATTATCAGTATCATTTTTCTATGCAAGAATGTATGTAGTTCATCATCATTAAGTCCCTCATATTTTGCCCTTCTCCACTCTCTATGCTTCACCTGAGTCCTGTATTTGAAGATCAAACTTTCTGTTCAGCTCTGGCCATTTCAACAGGAACACTTGAAATTTCCCTGGTTCATTGAAAGTCCATTTTTTCCCCTGGAAGAGGACATTCAGTTTTGCTGGGTAGTTGATTCTCGGTTACATTCTAAGCTCTTTTGTATTCTGGAATATTATATGCCAAGCCCTATGAGCCTTTAATGTAGTTTCTGCTAAGTCCTATGTGATCCTGACTGCAGCTCCACAATATTTGAATTGTGTCCTTCTGGCTGCTTGTAATGTTTTCTCTTTGATTTGGAGTTCTGGAACTTGGCCATAATATTCCTGGGGGTTGTTTTTTTTTTTTTTTAAGATCTCTTTTATCGGTGGATTCTCTCAATTTCTATTTTGTCCTCTGCTTCTAGGATATCTGGGCAATTTTCCTGTAGGAATTCTTTAAAAATGAGGTCAAGGCTCTTTTCCTGATCATGATTTTCAGGTATCCCAATAATTTTTAAATTATCTTTTCTGAATCTGTTTTCCAGATGAGTTGTTTTTTCAATGAGATGTTTCACATTTTCTTCTAATTTTTCATTCTTTTGGTTTTGAAGTATTGTGTCTTGACTTCTCGTAAAGTCAGCAGCCTCCTTCAGCTCCATTCTACAAAAGAAGATTTTTTTTTTCCTCAGAGAGCTTTCTTATCTCTTTTTCCATCTGGCCAATCCTGCTTTTTAAAACATTCTTCTCTTCAATAACTTTTTAAACTGTTTTATCTATTTGACCTATGCTGTTTTTAACATGTTATTTTCTTCAGCATTTTTATGGATCTCCTTGACCAAGCTGCTGACTTCTTTTTCATGTTTTTCTTGCATTGTCTCATTTCTTTTCCCATTTTTTCTTCTATCTCCCTTGCTTGATTTTCAAAATCTCTTTTGAGCTCTGTCATAGCCTGAATCCAATTTCCATTTTTCTTGACATCTTTATATGCAGGAGTTTATACTTCCTCATCTTTAGATTGAGTTTTTTGATCCTTCTTGGGATCATAGACAATGTATTTCTCAATGGTGTTCTCTTTTTTCTCTGTTTGCTCATTTCCCCAGCCTGTGCCTGGTTTTGAGGGTGCTTCCTGAAATTTTGAATATTATTGGGACACCCCCCAAAGATCTCTATGTGTGAGGCTCTGCCTTCCCTCCTGGTTTGTGAATGACCACAAGCACACCCCTTTTCCATGGGGCTGAGGTTGGGGGGGCCCTGTTGTTCTATTGGGGGACCTAGACTGTGATCAGGATCTGAATGTGGTCAGAGCCCCAGAGTCCTGTTCCAGGTACAGATGACAGACCTCAGAAGTCTCTCTCCACTCCCCTACCTAGGCTGAGCATTCAAGGCTCAGTTGCCTGGGGGGCTCCTGTTTACCCGCTTCACCTGCTGCTTCCTGGATCTGGGCTGCTGTGGCCGTGCTGCTTGTTCCTCACTGCTGTGAGCCACGGCTCCCAGGCACCCTGAAGCTGCCTCCAGGAGGCTGAAGTTCCTTTACTCTGGTGGGCCAGCCCTCTAACACCATGGAGCGGAGCCTTTCTGCTAATTTCCAGTTTACCTTGGACTGAAAAATTGCCTCACTGGTTCCTTCTGTGGATTTTGTCTCTCAAAAATTTAGAGTCCTTATTTTATAGGTTTTGAAATATTAGAGAGAGAGCACCCTAAGAGTGGCTCTTATCCTTGGCTCTGCCCCGCCCAATTCTAACTTTGAAGGACATATTTTCAGTTGTCTTTTGTACTTCCTTTCCCATTTTGTCAATTCTACTTTTTAATCAGTTTTTTCCTTCTCTAAGTTGTTAACATTTTTCTTAAACTTTCTTGTGTAATTTTAATTATTTTTTAAATTTTACCTCTCATATAATATTATTCTCCTTTTTCAGCTCTTCCATGATTTCTTTCTAGATCAAGATCACTTCTTGTTTTTCTTTGAGGTTTTGCCCAAAGGTGTTTTGATATTGTTGTTCTCTTCTGAGTTTGCATCTTGACTTTCCCAGTAACCATAATAGCTTACTATGGTCGGATTCTTTTTTAATTGTTTTTTTCATCTTTTTCTTGGCCTTTTTCTTTTCTTAAATTTGAAATTTTCATCCAATTTGGAAGGAACCCAGTCTCAGGCTTCTTCCTTCAAGGGTTGTTTATGTGGTATTATATTGATGTTGTCCCAAGGCCCAAGAGGAATCCTCTAGTTTGGTGCTGCACTGAGGGGTTGAGCTTATTGATTTCTAACATTGTTGGAGGCCATAGGATCTACCATCTTACCTCTTACTTAACTATTATACTAGTGCTGGTGGTTGACATGTTCTGGGGTCTGTGGAATATTTCTTAAGTTTCCTCAGGGCTATATTGAAGCATGTGATTATTGGTCTGTCTGATGGAGAATGACTACCAAGGGCAATGCCGAAGTAAAAGGTGGATCTCCTAATTAGAGTCTGCCATCTCTGTGGCTATTCTGAAAGATGTAGTAGATCCTAGTGTTGGTGTTTGTCTAGTTCACTGCCCTTGAGCTAAGGATCTCCCACTGGTTTGCTGAAATAGAGCTTACTGCTGACTTGATGGGAAAATTGCTTTCCTGGATTATATCCCCATTTTAACTGAGTGAGACAGGCCTTTCTTGTCCAGTTTTCTTGGGCTAAAAGATTCTTTCAGCACATCTTTTTGCTGGTTCTACTATTCCACAATTTGTTTAAAGTAATGCTTTATTTTTATTTAAAGTGAATATGAGAGAGTTATGATGATGTACTACTTACTCTTGGTTCTATGGCTTTTACTCTTGGACTCATCTTAGCTCCCAGAAGTTTTCACCTGTCATTACTTCTTTTTTTTTTTTAGGTTTTTGCAAGGCAAATGGGGTTAAGTGGCTTACCTAAGGCCACACAGCTATGTAATTATTAAGTGTCTGAGACCGGATTTGAACCCAGGTACTCCTGACTCCAGGGCCGGTGCTTTATCCACTATGCCACCTAGCCGCCCCCTGTCATTACTTCTTAAGGAGCACCACTCTCTTGCTCTTTTATTTTTCTCTCATTCTTCACCTATGCCATTTGAGACAAATCACGAGTAAATATTCTCACACTAATAATTATGTCAGTTTCTTTCTCAACTTGGAAGGATGAACCACTCAAGTGTAAATACAAATCAGAGATAGGACATAAATTGTAATTCCTGTCCTTTATTTTATTTTCTTAAGCGGAAATGAGAGTTCAAGAGGGGAAAAATCTTGTTCAGCTGTAAAGATATTGATTGAAGACTAGATATTTGCCCATCTTAAGCCTTTACATGTTATTTTGTTTTGAAACTTTTGCAAAGTTTTTTTTTTTTGCCTCCCCTAAAATTGTGGTATTTGGTCTTGGTTTCTGTCTATACTTGGATTAGGACATTTTGGGGGCACTTGAGTCTCTCAGAGTCCAGACTAGGTCTGGTAGGCTTAGATAGAGTAAGAAATACAGGAACTCTTTTGGGCAAGAGCTTGGGGACAATAAGTAAAACTGTTTCTGGTTCCCTAAAGTTCAATGTTTTCTAGTTCCTATCACTATAATTAGTATCACAGGGCAAGTGTTTTGTGAAATAATGATTCCTTGTAAAGTTTGCTAGCAATGGACCCATTAGACTATTTTTTAAATAATAAGATTTGATAAATGCCTTTCACTCAAACATCACTGTTTCACCACTCCCACTGAATACACTGGGGTAAATAAGTTAAATAAAAACAACTAAAATTACTGACCTAGTTAATATTCTGCAGTCATAGACTTCCACCTGTAGAAATGAAGGAAGTATTTTTACATTTGGAAAAAGCAAGAGTTTTCATAGCAATGTTCAGTTTTCATTTATATTGATATATTTTATAATATTTATATTATATAATTATATAATATTATAATATATGTATCTTGTTCCACCTGTATTTTCTTCTTATTGAATTAAATTGTAGAGCAATTTGACATTAGCTGTTCAACTATAGTTCTTAAGGATATCACAAGTAAAGGTAAAGGAAGCATTTTTCTGCTCCCACCACAACTACTGAAATGGATTTATCTGCTATTTTTCCAAGCATTAGCACAGTATATTTTCTGTCATGAGAAGCCAGTTCCCTCTAGATGGTTAGAATATTACCATATTTTCCCCTGCATAAAGTGCTCCCATGTATGGCACACCTTAATTTGGGGGGTCAAAATTTGAAAAAATATATTATATAACGTTATTGAACTCATTTTATTCATCATAAAATTTGTGCAACTCATCACTATCAAAACTCCCATTCATTATCTCATCCTCATCTGTGATTGATGATGAATCACTATCTTAGTAGAAGCTCTGACTGTTCTCCTGACTATTCTCTGGTCTGTGGTTGAGCACAAGCACTCCCTGGGCAATTATGGTGCAGGGACACATGCTTAGTCCTTCCTGTTTCCTGAACCTGAAGCATCAGTTGTGTCCTCCTTGGAAATCAGCCACTTCTTTTTCATCAGGAATTCTTCTTGCCTCATGCTGAACCATCTTTGTGCATACAGGAATTCCATTTGCCCCTTGTTCTTCAATCCATCTCTTCAATTCCCTCTCTAACTCAGGCCATTTTTCTGGCTTGCCTCTCTTGGTCTTCTTCTGCTGTGGCATTTTTGGTAGGTTTTCTTCTTCCTGTAGCCAGGCTCAGATTGTTTTCTCAGTAGGAGGAGGATCAAACTGATTTTCAGCAGCATGATTTCCTATCACTTGCAAACTGGAACATTTTTAACTTGAATTCAGCACTGTACACAATTTTTTCTAAGCCATTTCTGGCAAAACATAACCTAATATACCAGTAACAAATATGCAACAATAAGTACAAAGACAACAATCCTGAAAAAGTGGGAAATGCAAGTAAAAAGATCTACAACCACTGTATAAGATGTTTCCAGTTTTTACGCCCAAAATTTTTCAAAAAAGGTTGTATCTTATACATAGGGAAATGTGATAAACTAGATCAAGTTGGGGAGGGGGTTAGATGGAGCTTTTGAGGAAGAAATTTTTATTTGCACATACCTTGTAGCATAATAACGCACTTTATTTTTTTATACTCTTTTAGAAATTCTATTAGTGTGTGTTTATGTGTGTGGTATGGTGTGGTATGTATATGTGTTTATGTGGTGTTTCTGAATGTGTGTGTGTGGGGGGTGCATTTCATTTATTCAGCTGAATACTCCAGTGTTAGAGAGTTTGTTTTGTTTTTGACATATTATTTGCAATAATACTGTGCAATAACAATAATAATTTAATTCTTTCTGACTTGTTCAACTGTGATGCCTAGCACACCTTGAACTCTCTTTATAATATGCCTCCTAACTGGTCATCTATTTTTTTTGCTTAAAAACTTCCCTTGATGAGAGCCACAGTTCCTGCCCTGAATCCTATTCTCCTTTTGAATGATTATAATTGCTAGAATGGTTTCTTCGACATCAAGCTTAAATTTGTCTCTTTTCAAAATCCATCTAATGCTCCCACTTCTGCCTTTTGAGATTAAAACATTAAATTTATTTCTATTCTATATGACAATACTTCAGCTATTTAGTAATTTCTATGTACAAAGTACTCTATTGAGCTACAAAGATAACATTTTTAAGAAGTCAAGATAAAACCTGCTCTCAAGGGGTTTACATTCTAATGTGGAAGGACAACACACACACACACACACACATATAAACTCAACTTCAGAGTAATGGAACAACCCAGTTTTCATTAAGTTACAGTAACAAGGTAGATGATAATGCATGTTCCTTTTCGAAACCATATTTGGGTCTAACTTTGAACCAGTTTATGATGGCAAGAATCTGATCCCAAGAACATTCTATTTTTCTTCTTCAGTTCAGTTCTTTTTTTAGTGCTACTTAAAGACACCTAATATTTCCACATTTTCTCATCAAACAAAATATTGTTAATTCTTTCAATGAGTTCTCATATGACATGAATTTGAAACTTTTTGCCATAATTGAATGCTCTTTAGCGTACAAATTTCTTTCCTTAAATGTTCTGTCCCCAAAAGAACATAATAGTCTAGGCATGACCTGACTAGAATGAGTACTTATGAGCATACTCTACTCTCTTTACTTCTGGAAAAACATGACTTTCTAAATGCCACATATCGAGGAGTCATGTATTCAGAAAGGCCATTACCCATATCTGAAATTCATATCCTCCTCATCTCTGCTTTGCAAAATCCTTCTTTTCTTTTAAAACAACTCAATTTAATTCTCCTCCATGCACTCTTCCTAGAGACATCACTTGAAAAAATTATCCGCAATTCAAATTTTCCTAAAATATTTTGTAAACTTATGTGTTTTGCCCCCCCACTACTAATTGACTCCATCATTGTTTATCTTTGTATGTGTTGTACCATCTTCATTGCTCAATTCTTGAAGTATTATTTGGTTTTTGTCTTTGAACCTCTACCAAAAAAAGATATGACCTGAAAAATATCTGAATTCAAGTTTCACCTCTGACAAATAATGAATGTTGATCAAGTCACATTATCACTTTCAGCAGATTATAAATTGCATAGGCGGGGGATTCCCTGCATTCACAGTCAGCTTCCTATGTGGAGGAAGGTAATTTAAGGTAAAGAATCTTACCTTAATGAAATTACAGGTCTAGTCCACATCTTTGTTATGTATAATAATGTCATTTATGTTTAAAAATTATATTTAAATTGAATTGTTTTTCTTCATATACTTGGAAATGCATACATATTACCTCATGGATGGAATATTTAATTGTATCTATTGAAGAAGTTCAAATTAATCAATTAAGATCATATTCTTACCTTCTATGTAATTGAAAAAAAGATTAATGGAACAACTGGACTTTGGATTTTGAAGGAGAGGTGTTAGGTGGCTTTGAGTAGGAAACAAAAAGGCATACTGGTCTTATCAAAAAGAGATGGGAAACAAGGAAAAGTAATCAGAATAGAGTAACCTGAGAAGATTAGTGTGAAGCTAAACAAAAGTTTCATCCTCCTTAAAATAGACATTCTGAAAGGAAATAGCCAGTGAGCGGAGCTAACAGAAATAAAAAGTATTTCCAATGTATGTTGTCCAGGGTAGAAAGAATTTGCATAGAGAAGAAATTCCTCTATCATGGTAGTGGATGTCTGGAAAAGTGAAGCTTGGAGAGGTTCAATGTGGAAAGCCACAGACTACATGGAAAGTTTTGGAAAGGATTATAATAGTTTGGGTAGGAAGTTTGGTTAAAAGAAAACAAATAGATTTACTCTTCCTTCAACCAGAGAGGAAGGATATATGAAAATGTAAATTTCTTTCCATGTCAAGCTAGTCAGGTTTCTATGGCTCTTTTTTTTCAACAACTAAGATGTGGCATAGTATATTAAAAAAGGGGTGTGCTTTAGAGTCAGGATAATCTGGGTTGAAGTTCAGCCTCTAATATATGTTGGCTGCATGAACTTTGAAATTCATTTTTTTCCTGGACAAAACCAGATACGTTCATGATCAGTTCATGATCAGTTCATGATCAGTTCATGATCAGTTCATGATCAGTTCATGATCAAAAGCACTTTCAGTGCTCCAGACAAATTTTGAATTGTATACATTAAGCCAGGACAGGTGCAGATTTGCATTATTAGGGGGAGTTTCCTAATGGAAATCCCCTTGCACAATTAAATCCCAGATCTGAAATCAACAATTAAAAAATCCCTTATTCTGTGTCACATGCCAGTGGAGGATTAGCATATTGTCCAACTGTTTAGTGACACTGAGGACAATAGAAGAAGGATTAAGTGTTAGAAGAATGAGGTGATTAAGGCATTAAACACATGGGTGAGACTAAGGTCATTTGGTTAGGCTAAGCAGAAATATAAGAGATAGGAAGATATTAAAAAGCATTTGCAAGTTTGCATAATTCTTATTCATAAGTATAAAAAAATGCATTCACCTGCGAACTTATTTGGGGAGGGGAGGGAGAGGAGATGATTTCTAGAGCTCTAGCTTTAAAATAGTATTCCTGTCTGAATGGAAGACCCATCATAGATCCATGTGAATTAATCTCTGGGGATTTGAGCAGTAGCTATTCCAGGAAGTAACCCATGGACAAGGTTCCTTAGGCAATGACTTGTTTCAAACAGTGGCAGACTATATTACGGGCATTAATCAGGCATGTGTATCAAGATGCCTTGCACAATTGCTAGGGGCCATCATACTTTATATAGCAAACAGACTTGTGCATTTAGTTGGCAGATTTTTTTTTTATTTATTCTAAGCATTTATAACTGAAGGGGTTTATCCTCCAAGCAAAAACATTTTTACTATTTTTATAATGACAAACAAAATGAAATGGTTCACTGATTCTCTATAGTTCCAATAGCTAATAGCTTTGGAATCTTGTCGAATTCTATTCAGAATCTTTAGATCTAGAATCTATCAGAAAAATTCTATAAGCTTTGTATTTTCATAATATTCCCAATGCGGGTATAGTGCATTTCATACACACACACACACACACACACACACACACACACACACACACACACATCTGGCCAGAAGGATTAAATGAAGAACATTTTTGTTCCCATTTCAATGAACCTAGGAAAAGTATATTGCCATTCTTGAACAAAAGAATACACAGAATTATTCTTTATCTTTATGCATACCATTTCTTTCAAACAACTTAAAGCATTATATTGTGCAAAGTATAACTTCTTGGATAACTAATGAGATAATTGAATTAGCTGTAAAGTAACATAAGCAATAAGATGAAAACCAGACCCCTTCCTCCATCAAATGCTTAGCAGCCTGTCCTTCCCCTGGGAAATATAGTAGTGAAATGAATGGAATCAGTATTCTCTACCACACATCTCACAGAAATCACTGTTCCCTCTTAGGGAGTGGGCCAGTGGACAGGCTGATATAAAAAAAGACTGACTTAAATTCAACTAAAACTGGGTCAGAAACAAGATCTTTGGATTCCCATTCTATGCTATATTGATTTACACTTCTTATATAATTAAATATTTGAATTATGTTTATATTTTGGGGCAATACTGCAAAATCAATTATTGTTTTCATTTTTTTTCTAAGTATAGTGCTAAAAAGTAATTTGCAAAGTCAAATCAAGACTAATTATTCCCCTAGAAAAAGATGGAATGAATTAAACAGAGGAAAATAAATCAAAATAGCATCATGCATATTTTCTTTAAGGAGGTATGGGGGATGTTTCCCATATAGTGGTACCAGGAGTCATCTTTGGGGCCTGTTAATCCACAAATAGGTAGGAGAGGCATCTCTGGCATTTGGGTATGATAAAGTGGAAAGGGGAGCAGAAAGACTATCCTGCATGACTACAAGATAAAACAGATATGGATAATTCACATAGACTTTGGAATTTTAATGGACAGCAAGTTCAATATTTAATTTGTGGCATGTCAACCAAGAAAATATTATGACTACATACATAACTAATCAAGAAACTTTTTTGAGTATTTAATATGTTCCAGGCACTACACTAAGATCTGGGGATCCCCAAATGTGGCAAAAGTGAGTCTCTGTCCTCAAAGAGCTCATGATCAAAATGTCTAAAGCGAAGTATCCAGAAAAATGGAGAAGTCTGTCCTGAGGTCCTCTTCAACCAGATGATCTTGTTTAGATTATCATATTCAGTTTACAACAGCCTGCTTTAGAAGGAATATTGATAAGCTAGAAAAAAAGCTTTGGTGTGAGAGGACAAGTAAGTAGTGAGGGAAGTAGAAATCATATAACATGGGAACACATAAAAAGAACCAGAGATATAGAACCTGGAGAAAGAAAGAGGTGGGGGAAAAAAGATAACTGTCTTCACTACTTGAAGAGCTGGAATGTGGAAAAGGAATTAGATTTGCTTTGCATAGCCCCAGAGGGTAGAATCAGTAGTAGTGGGTGGAAGTTTCTGAGCTGTACATTTAAAGTTGGCATAAGATAAAATCTTTTTTAAGTTATTTTTTTCAATTAACCAGCATTTATTTTCTCTCCCTCTCACCTCAGTCCCTTACTAGAATGAAAAGAAAAACAAAACCTTATAACATACATACATACATAGCAAATAAAAAAAGAAATAAACAAACAACCAAAGATCCACATTCGTTGTATACTTTAACAATAAGAACTGACCAAAAGTAGGAGAAATAGCACATTCCTCATTAATGGAATTTTTAAGAGGAGACTAGTAATTTTCACTAATAATTGAAGGAGAGATTTTTTTACATTTCAGGTTAAGTATTGAAGTACTTTCTGCTATCACATCTCATTCTAAGATTCTAATAGCTAGCCACATTTATATAGTATTTTATACATATTATCTTATTTGATTCTTGCAACAACTCTAGGAAATAGGTACTATCATTATTTGTTTTAAAGATGAGGAAACTGAGACTGAGAGAGGTTAAGTAACTTCCCTATGATCACACAGCTAGCAAATATCTGTTGCAAGGAATGAAATCAGTAGGTCTTCCTAACTCCAAGTCCCTGGAATGCTATGTTTCAATATTAGCTCTCCTTATTATTCCACAATAGTTGCCCTAACCGCTCCTTGATTTTATCCTCTAAATGGAGAATTATTGTTACTAGGTCATATAGAGAAATGAGACTCTTCTGATATTGTCTCCTGAAAAGCTTTATATTCTGTGATTGAAGGCTATACTCTCTAAACCAGAGGAATATCAGGACTTAGTAGTTACCCTATGTATCCAATGTAGCATGAAGATATTCCCTTCCTACAATAAACTCCAAAGGAGAAGGCTCTCGTGGGTTTTAAGGAGCATAGTTATCTATCCAATTGGTTATAGAAACAATACATTGGATCACCTGACTTCACTTAACAAAAATTGCAAGAAATTTGACTAACTTAGACTGTTCAGAGATGAAATCCAAACTAAGAGACCAGATTGAGCCCGAGAAGATTGATATAAAGTCAATGGTATTGGTCCGTCATCATCCTTTCACCAAGATTTTTGCTACCATTTTTGTTTACCATTACATAGGGCAGCTAGATGGTGCAGTGTAAAGAGGACTGGTCTTGGGGTCAGGAGGATGGAAGTTAAAATCCAGCTGGAGACACTTGACATTTACTAGCTGTGTGATCTTGGGCAAGTAACTTAACCTTGATTGCCTTGCATCCAAGGCTATCTCCAGTCATCTTGATTAATATCTGACCACTAGAAGCAGATGGCTCTGGAGTTTTAACACTCCCTTACTCAAATCCGATTCACATGCTTGTCATGGGATCACCTCCCTGATGTCATGCTCTTCTTCAAAAAATAAAGGATCCTAATTTTTTGAAGGAAGATTATATTGTAAGTGAATCTGGTGGCTTGTTAATTCTGTATAAAGAATGTTCCTTTTAACCTTCTAACCTGGTGTTCTAAAAAAAAAAAAGTGCCAGAATTAGTAGCCACATCAAGTACTATAATTACAAAATTGGTTGTTTTATTTTCCAAATATAACCATCACTGGTATTCCCCAATTTTTAATTAATTGCCATGATACATTTCTTTAGGTGCCAGGGAAGGAAGAAATTGTCCTTGAATACTTAAGAGAGATGGGAAGAAGGACCATTATTTATTTGTTGGTGTGGGCAAGAGGAGATCATTTTTCTGCTTTGATTTGCCTTGTAAACCTAGCTAAAAATAGTTAGTTAATATTAATTGGTATTTCAGACCCAAATTTTATAGGGATAAATTATCCCTAGTGTCTATGATAACCATTTTGTTAGGTAATACATCATTATATCAGCTACAAAGGGTAAAATCTGCAGAATTTATTTCTATTCTTTATTTTCCTTTTAAATAATGGAAAACATATCACAATATTTCCAGTTTGACCTAAGAAAAGCCTAAGCCATTTTTGCCTTGAAATATTGAGATATTTCTGGGTATATGATCAAGTCTTCTATAATAGTGATTCAACAACTACTATAGTGAAAAGACAAAACCAATCATTGGAAAATCCAATGCCAATCAATAAATGAGCTTAATAGTAAGGGGTATCATCTTCTTTCAGTATTCTCTATATGAGACTAATTTGCTATTTCATTTTTCTAATATCCTATATCAATTTCCTATAGCAATTTTGCTTATCGTATCCTTGAAATGAATCTTGGGAAGCTAAGTAGTGCAGTGAATAGAGTGTTAATTTTGGAGTCAGGAAGATACAGCTTCCTGAGTTCAAATCTGACCTTACCCATTTATTATATGTGTGACCCTGGGCAAGTCATTTAATTCCATTTGTCTCATTTTCCTTATTTGTAAAATTAGTTGGAAAAATAAAAAGCAAAACTCTCTAGTATCTTTTTCAGGAAAGTCCCAAATGGGATCATGAAGAGTCAGACACAACTAAACAACAATAATTCTATAAGTGAAAGTGTAAGTGGAGTTTCAGCCTTGCTCATAAGATGTAGAGTTCCTTTCCTAGACTCTTACCTGGAGTCCCAGTACTGCACTCCTTCAATCTTCCCCAGGCTAGCATTGGAGGGGTGGGAGATGAGGATGACAAAGGAGACAAGTACTCCATTAAGATCTCCAAGTGCTCCATTTATTCACCAAAACACCAGTGCCTAAATACCTTTCCAGGCTCTAATCCACTCCTACTTCCACTCCCTTGGCACTTAGTAGAACAAGGCTCTGATGTTCAAAGACACCAGGTGAAGATAATTTACAATGTTCTCATACACAATTGTCCCCAACAATAAGATATGTGTTTTATGTTAAGATTATCAATTTAGAGCTTTTTTGTGTCAAAATTAAGGAATATCTAAAATATCAGGGATGTGGTTGGGTAAAGTGGGGAGGAGTGGTGTTGATTCTACATTAGATTAACATTTCAAAGCAATGCTAGAGTGATTTTAATCACACACACAAACACACACACATATATATGTACATATATATAAAAACTTCAGTCAAATAACAATAATTTAGTGCTTACTAAGTTCCTTGAAATGTATTAACTACTGGTTATACAATGAAAGGAAAAAGACAGTCTCTATTCCCCAAAAACTCAATCTCTAATGGTGGAAAAAACATTCAAGTGTCTATATACAAACAAGATATATAGAGGAAAATGGGGAGTAGTTTTAGAAGCAAGGCACTAAGACTATATACAGACAAGATATATACAGAAAAAATTGGAGGAAATTCAGAGGCAAGGCATTGAAGACGGCCAAGAAAGAGTTTCTTGCAGAAGATGGAGTCTTCAGGCTTTTGTTTTGTTATTCTTTTTAATTTTGCAAGAAATTCTTCTTATATTTGTTTTATTCTGGACTTTCTTCTGTTTCATTCTATACATTTCTAATGTTTTGAATAGTTATTTTTATTTCATTCATAGGTAAACACAGGGAACCAACTCCCCCACCCCAAATTTACCAATCCTTTTTTTCCAAATAAGGCTTCCTGACTCCAGATCCAACACTATGACCTGTATGCCCTACTGGCTTTGTCTTTGATTCAGCACCTATAACATTTCTTGACACATAATAAATAAATGCTTATTCATTGACTGAAGGAGAATGTGCAATGAAAGTGAATAAAGTAATTTCAATGCAGACAGAACACTAATGAATGGAGAAATCAATAGAGGGAAAATTGAATTGTGTTTCAATCTCCCCCTTTAGATTGGAAGCTCCTTGAGTGTAGCTATTACCTTTCTTTTTATTCTTTGTATCCTCTGCACTTAGCACAGTGCCTGGAACATCTTAACTATTCAATGAATACATATTAAATTGGATTAGAAAGAAGCTAAGAATTCTACAAACCAACAGTAAGGATAGAGCTTAATCCCTGTACAATTTTTTTTTTAGTTTTTGCAAGGCAATGGGGTTAAGTGGCTTGCCCAAGGCCACACAGCTAGGTAATTAATTATTAAGTATCTGAGGCCAGATTTGAACTCAGGTACTCCTGACTCCAGGGTTGGTGCTCTATCCACTGCACCACCTAGCCACCCCACTTTGTACAAAATTTGAAGGTAGGAAATGAATTATCAAATGGGAAAGGGACATCCAGCAGGCTAGTTTGCTGCAAATGATATGTGATATTGTGTATTCATTCTGGTTGTCATTGTTTAGGTGACAGACAATAAATGGCATCAATTGTAAATCGACTTTTCCCATGCTTTGAGAATCGCCTTTTGCTGAAACATCTCATGAGGGCAATTGGTCTCTGCGATTAAGAAGTAGCATGTGAACTGATTCATTTCTCCCCAGATTGGAATGATGTGTTTGTATGGAAGCAGTGCAAACAAGGAATTCCTTACTGACCAAAGAGAAGTAGTATAAAATCCAAAGAGCTTCATTTTTCAGATGATTGGTCATTACTCTGCAATGAACTGATTCACTCAAATATGGCATTTCTTTTGTGATGGTTAGTTGTGCCCTGCCTGTAGAGCAAAATACTACATTGGGTGCTTCAAATAACTCTGGTCAGAAAGCAGATCTGAATGCTTCCAGACAAAAGACACAAGAAACAAGGCACTCCATTGCACAACTGAATTTGCTGGACAACAGTGAATCTTGAATAATGCATTTCAGTCTAAGTTATTAAAAATGTAGTATATGTCAGTCACACAAAACCCAGTTTTCTTAGAGAAATTCTTCTCCATTCTCCACTGTGACTAGAAACAGAGAGATTTTTCATAAATTAGAACTGAAATTCGTAAGCTTTTCCTCTTCCATTCCTTCTCTACATGCCACTCCAACTTTCTTGGAAAAGGTTTAAATTACATAGCTAGTTGTGTCTGTATAAAGTGAAACTGTCTATCTGGCTGAAAAATAGTGTCTTGTGAAGGTTTGGGGTATAGGAATGTGTATGTTGAATGCTTCATGTCAGTCTGAGAATGAACCTGTTTTAAAGGGGAAATTACAGAGTTCATTTGTGTATGTTATTTTTAAATATGGGAATACAGGACTGTAATTTACTCTTCTACATATAAAGTCATTTTACCAATGCAGAATAGAACTAAGAATACAATCAGTCACAGAAGTCATGATCTGAAAAATGAAACAGCTACTAGATCCAAACCAGAAAGCTATATTGTAATTAATTTAGCTTTTGAATAGTCAACCAGTCTCTGCTAGAAAACTTCCAGTCAAAGGATCCATCCCCTCTCAAAGGTAGTCCACTCTACCTTGGGATGGCTCTAATTTGATGTTTTCCTGGATGAATATATTAACTCTTTTACTAATCTATATATGGCCATATTTACATATAAGATTATAAATTCTCTGAGAACAAAGGTCAGGGAATTCATATAAAAGTTTTACGTCTTCGTCTTCTACAATCCTTAGAATCATGTATGGTGTGATTCTTGTTGGTGTTGAATTAATGTTTTTGAACAAGGAAGAGAGTAATGATTCCAGTATCAGAGAATCTGGGTTCAATCATGTCTCTGACAATTAGCACCTGTGGGGATTTGGGCACATCAGTTTATCTCCCTAAGTCTCACATTTCTCATCTGTAAAATTAAAAAGTTGATACTAGATGGTTATTAAAAAATCTCTCAGGTCTAATTCTATGACTCTAAGATCTGATTTTAAGGATATATAACTCTCACACTTAGTTGAATTTGTGGAACATGAGCCAAAGTGTGCTGGTAAGTGTTGAGTAATTGACTCTGTAATAAAACATAGACACAATACATATAAAAATTTAATCTGCATTATTAACATTTTATCATCATTTTCTCAATTCTAAATAATCAATAAAACAATACACCAAGACGTGATTTGTAAGGTTGCTTCTGAGGGGTAAATATACATGCTAAAAAATTAACAATTATCTCTCCTGAGTCTATTTAGCACTGGATATGTGTCAGGTAACTGAGACAAGGAAAGGAATGTATATCCCATTCAGGATTCAAATGGAAGCATTTTAATTTTGCAAAAGGTGTAAGACTTTGAGTTCTTCATTTGCATATGAAAAGCAAAAAAAAAATGAAAAACACAAAACAAAACAAAACCAACTCCAAAATTGATCACTGGAAAGAGTTCATTATTTGGAGTCAAAAAGACCTGAGTTCTAATCCTACTTCAGATATATGACTCTGGTCAAGTCACTAAACCTATCTTTTAACTTTAGTTTCATCATAGGTAAAATGAAAATTATAGCAGCCACATGAGAGGCTTGGTCTGACAAATAAGATAACATACAAAGTACTTTACACACCCTCAAGAGTCATATAATTTCCTGTTTTTGTTATCATTATCATAATATTCAGCTATGACCTGAGTAATATATTACCCATTTTTACATCAAGGAAAGGTATAGGAAAAAGCTGGAACAAGATAAAATGTCCAACAGCTGGAGAATGGCTGAGGAAATTGTGGTGTATCAGCATAATGGAACAAATCACCTAGAAGGATTATTGTGAGAAAATATAGAAAGGCATGCAAAATAATGGAATGTGATGAGGACAGAGGACAATAGGACACATTGACTATGAATAGAAAATAAATGTGAAGATAAACATTTGTGAGCAGAGTCAAAGAGAACAGAGGCATGTGGTGGGAGTCACCACCAATAATTATTGATGTTTAAACTATTTTGTCATTTAACCATTTACAATTTGGTTCCAGCCTACTTTCCAGACTCCATACTCCCTTTCATCTATTTTTGAATTCTAACAAAACTGTTCCACTTTCCTGTCTAAAATATGTGTCCTCTTCTCCTTTAGAATGTGAAGATTCCTTTATGGCCTACTTCATGACCTATCTCCGAAAGGAAGTCGTTATCTCTTTATCATCGATTTTGTCTTTCCTTCTCAAATTATCATTAGTTATTTGGTTAAATATTGTATCCCATAGGACAGTCACTCTGTTTCTGTGTGTGTGTGTGTGTGTGTGTGTGTGTGTGTGTGTGTGTGTTCCCCAGAAACCTAGCAAAATGCCCCTCCATAAGTAGAAAACAATATATTCTTTTCAAATTAGTTTGGGTGAATAAATATTTGTGTGTTAAAACATTTCCAATTTTAAGTAGTTGCAAATATAACTTTTTATTATATACACTTTGATAAATTGTATTTTAGGTTAAAAAGAAGTACCAACATAATGCTTAAATGATGATACTTGTCTTAGAAAGATTAAACTTTGAAGGTACTAAAAACTGGTGTAGTCCTCATTCTGTAAGGGATCTGCATTACAGCATTCCAGGATATACTTTCCCTTAAAATTGATGCCATGGAACACTCTAAAGTAGGAACTCAACAAGAAAACTCTTAAATCCAGAGAGAAAAGTCTTCCTAGAAACAGCAGAATTCAAGGCACACAAAATGAATGTGTGTGTGTGTATCTTGATATATACATATTTACACATACATTCATTATATATATATATATATATGATTTTATATATGTACAGATATATACACATGCATAATGCATGCACACACATATATACACATATCTATCTAGACATAGATAGATATATTTGTCACAGAATATTATTAGCTTTGGGAAGTCCGAAGGAATCAGATTATGTCCTTTTCACATTGAAAAATTCTTGAAAATTACTGCTGTCAATCTTTGAACGTTCTTAGTCTGGAGCAGATCACTTACTTGCAACTGAGAAAAATGAATGTCTAGTTTAATTTTATGTTTTTTTAACTGTATAAAAATTGAGCAATTATTTCGAGATACCTTTATTGCATTCAGTAAGCCACATATTATTACACTGAGGTCTTGAAGGAAGAAAAAAAGGGAAAATGAATTCTATGTCTGAATTGTCATTGTTTTACAAAGGAGTTTCAAAAGGATCCTAGAGTTTCACCCCATCATAATATAATGCAGTGGAAAGACCACCATAAAAAGAGTCAAGATTTTAGTCATTTTTCTGCTAAGGTATTACCAACTGGACCAATACAAGTAAAGAGTTGTAAAAAGAGAGTAAATAATTAGGTAATTGATTAAAATATTTATTAAATGATTATTAATTATGGGTTACTACTTATTTAGATGGCTTCCTTCCTTTAATGTGATTTCTGCTATGACCAATTCTATAAAAAATTATTAACTATTGATATGAAAGATATTTCTAAGTTGATAATAATAAGGGAAAGGCATATAAGAAAAAAATAGGCAAAATTGGTCAAAACTGGAATGGATGTGTTAATATACTACCATCTAGGCTGATATTCTGTGGCACACACAAAACAATTTGCCGTTCTCTGTGCTGTGAACATACTGCTTGTAGGCAGTCTTTCCTCTCTAGGTTCAAGAGTTTTCTTGTTCGGGCCATACTTTTAAGTATATCATGGTATCAATTTAGAAGTAAGAGTTCATTCTGTTGATGGAGTTTGAATTGGCCCGGCAATTCTGGAATGATATTTGAACTTAACAATAGACCACAGTGTTCATATGCTTTCATATAGAGATCTTTGCTCCAACAGGGCTAAAACCAAGTTGAAAAAATAAACATTTATTATCTACTATGTGCCAGAGATTGTGTTAAGCATTAGAATACAAATAAAGATGAAATATTTTCCAGTATCAATATGTATAAATGATAAATTGGAGATAATTGACAGAAGGAAGGAACTGAGATGAAGGAGTACCTGGAAATGTTACCCACCCCTATACTCTATATAAAGGATATGTAGAGTTTATACTATATAAGCAGATTTGTTTATGCATTTATATGCTTATGTGTATATATAAATGAATACTTATATTTGTATATTTATAATATGTAGCATTCTATTTTTAATATATGCATGTGTATGCATATAATTATATGATATACATATAAATATATTTGCATATTTTGTATTCATATGTATATGTATTTAAATGTATTGTTTTTAGTTGTAAAATGCTGTAAAAGAGGGTTAAATCTTAGATTTAAACAAATTTTTAAATTTAAAACTTTGAAAAGGAAATGTGGATTAAAGGATAAATCTTGAATTGGAACTGGAAATTTGATTATAAATCCTATTTCTGAATCTTAAAATCATGGGATCCTGGACATGTTATTTCATTTTGTTTAGTCTCAGTTTCTTCATATATATTGGGGGGGGGGGGTTAGGTAGACAAATAAACAAGATGACCTCTCAGAAACATTCAATCAATCAATTCAAAGCAGTTGGTTAAAAGAAAAATCTTCCCAATAACAAGACTTCTTTGAGTAGGACTTATTATTACTTTCCTTCATTAGCTGAAAATAAAAACAGACCTAGCTATTTCAATGTGTCCTGATACCTTAACATGGGCATAATCATGCTTGAACAAGTGGGAAAATTTCAAAAATTGATACTGACTTACAGGAAATATACTTGTTCTGATTAAAACTAGTGTGAGAAAGAAAATGAGCACAGAATATGAAATTCTATCCAATCTTCAAAGATGTCAATGTTTCTTGTGACAGCCCATTGACTGTTTTCTATTTTTAAAGCCTTACTATGTTCCTAAGACCAGTCTGGGTGCTTGATGAACAAGAATCTCATTTTTCGGTTTCCTGTGTTCTGAATATCCCTAGGGAGCAATCCCACTACAAGGGCCTGTAAAAACCTGACTTTTTTTGTTTATTATGTTTTCAGCAAGTTAACTCTCCTCCATCAAAACTTATTGGCACATATCAATATAAACACAGAATAATAGGCTGAAACCATATTATAGAATGGTTTGTGTGACAGGAAGAATAGTGGTTACACCATTTCATCCAAGATTTAAGGTAGAGCCATTAGAAGTTTTTGAGCAAAGAAGTGAAACCAAGTTCAGTTACCATGGAATATATCAAGATCATGTCAAAATGACAGAATAGAGACAGGAATTCTCCTGAATTCTTCCAAATGTCCATCACAAGCAATTTTTTTTGCAATTTGGAAATTTTATTTATTTTGAGTTTTACATTTCTCTCCCTAATCTTGCTTCCCTCCCCCTCAAACCCCACTCCCCATAGAAGGCAGTCTGTTAGTCTTTACACTGTTTCCATGGTAAACACTGATCTAAGTCGAATGTGATGAGAGAGAAATCATATCCTTAAGGAAGAAAAATAAAGTATAAGAGTAAAATTACATAATAATATAATGGGTTTTTTCCCCTAAATTGAAGGTAATAGTCTTTGGTCTTTGTTCAAACTACACAGTTCTTTCTCTGGATACAGATGGTATTCTCCATTGAAAACAGCCCCAAATTGTCCCTGATTGTTGCACTGATGGAAGGAGCAAGTCTATCAAGGTTGATCATCACCCCCATGTTGCTGTTAAGGTGTACAGTGTTTTTCTGGTTCTGCTCATCTTGCTCAGCATCAGTTCATGCAAATCCCTCCAGACTTCCCTAAATTCCCATTCCTCCTGATTTCTAATAAAACAATAGTGTTCCCTGGCATACAGATACCACAATTTGTTAAGCCATTCCCCACCTAAAGGACCTTTACTTAATTTCTAATTCTTTGCCATCATAAACAGGGCTGCTATGAATAGTTTTGTACAAGTGATGTTTTTACCATTTTTTATCATCTCTTCAGGTTATAGATCCAGTAGTGGCATTGCTGGATCAAAGAGTATGTACATTTTTGTTACCCTTTAGAAGTAACTCCAAATTGCTCTCCAGAAAGGTTGTATGAGTTCACAGCTCCAAAAACAATGCATTAGTGTCCCAGATTTCCCACATCCCTTCCAACTTTGATCATTGTTCTTTCTGGTCATGTTGGCCAGTCTGAAAGGTGAGAGGTGGTACTTCAGAGATGTTTTATTTGCATTTCTCTAATAATTAGTTATTTAGAGCAATTTTTCATATGATTATGGATTGCTTTTATTTCCTCATCTGTAAATTGCATTTGCATAACCTTTGACCATTTGTCTATTGAGGAATAGCTTGTCTTTTTAAAAAAAATTTGACTCAGTTCTCTGTATATTTTAGAAATGAGTCCTTTGTCAGAAACACTAGTCATAAAAATTGTTTCCCAATTTACTACATTTCTTTTGATCTTGGTTACAGTGGTTTTCTCTGTGCAAAAGCTTTTTAATTTAATGTAATTAAAATTATCTACTTCATTTTTAACGGTGTTCTCCATCTCTTCCTTGGTCATAAACTGCTTCCCTTTCCATTGACCTGAGAGGTACTACAGGTATTTATGATATTCTAGTTTGCTTATAATATATTTTATGTCTAAATCCTGTATACATTTTGATCTTATCTTGGTATATGGTGTAAGGTGTTGGTCTAATCTAAATTTCTTCCATACTAACTTCCAATTTTCCCAACAATTTTTATTGAAGAAAGAGTTTTTATCCCAATAGCTATACTCTTTGGATTTGTCAAACAGCAGATTACTATAATCATTTCCTGTTATCGCACAAAGTCTGTTCCACTGATCCACCACAATATTTCTTAGCTAATATGAGACAGTTTTGTTGATTGATGCTTTATAATATAATTTTAGGTCTGGTAAGGTTAAGTCACCTTCTTTTGCACTAGTTTTCATTGAATCCCTGGAAATTCTTGACTTTTTATTTCTCCATATGAATTTGTTTACAACTTTTTCCTTTCATTAAAGTAATTTTTTGGAATTTTGATTGGTAAGGCACCAAACAGGTAGCTTAGTTTTGATAGAATTGTCATCTTTATTATATTATCTCGACCTATCCACAAGCAGTTGATGTTTGCCCTGTTATTTAAATCTGATTTTATTTGTGTGAGAATTGTTTTGTCATCGTTTTCAAAAAGTTTTTGGGTTTGCATTGGCATATAGGCTCCCAAATATTTTATAATGTCTGAGGTTACTTTGAATGGAATTTCTCTTTCTAGCTGTTTCTGGTGGATCCTGCTAGTCATGTGTGTGTGTTTGTGTGTGTGTGTGTGTGTGTGTGTGTGTGTGTGTGTGTGTGTGTGTTTGTGTGTGTGTGTGTATAAATGTTGAGGATTTATGAGGGAGTATTTTATATCCAGTAACTTTACTAAATTTGCTAATAATTTCTAGTAGTATTTTAGATGATTTTTTTTGGTATTCTCGAGGTATACCATCATGTCATCTGCAAAGAGTGAGTTTTTTCTATTCTCTCCCAATTCTAACTCCTTCAATTACTTTTTCTTCTCTTATTGCTGAAGCTAACATTTCTAATATAATATAAATAGTAGTGGTGATCATGAACATCCTTGTTTCACCCCTGATCTCATTGGAAATACCTCTAGCCTATCCCTATTGCATATAATTCTTGTTTATGGTTTCAGATTGATACTGTTTATTATTCTAAGGAACAATCCATTTATTCCTATACTCTCTAGTGTTCTTAGTAGCAATGGGTGCTGCATTTTGTCAAAAGCTTTTTCAGCATCTATTGATATGATCATATCAATAGGTTTGTTATTGATATAATTAATTATACTAACAGTTTTCCTAATATAGAACCAACCTTGCATTCCCGGGATAAATCCTACTTTATCATAATGTATTATCCTAGTGATAACTTGTATTCATTTTGCTAAGATTTTATTTAAGATTTTTGCATCTATATTCATCAGGAAAATAGGTCTATAATTTTCTTTCTCTGTTTTAACTCTTCCTGGTTTAGATATCAGCACCATATTGGTGTCATAGAAAGAGTTAAGCAGAGTTCTGTCTTCACCTATTTTCTCCAAGAGTTTATGTAGAATTGGAACCAATTGTACCTTAAATGTTTGATAGAATTCATTTGTGAATCCATCTGGCCCTGGAGATTTTTTCTTAGGGAGTTCAATAATAGCTTGTTGAATTTCTTTTTTGAGATAAGGTTTTTTAGTTATTTAATCTCCTCTTCATTTAACCTGGGAAACATATTTTTGTAAATATTTGTCCATTTCATTTAGATTGTCAAATTTATTAGCATAGAGTTGGGAAAAATAATTCCAAATTTTACTTTAATTTCCTCTTAATTGGTCATGAGTTCACCTTTTTCATTTATGATACTAGCAATTTGGTTTTCTTCTTTCTTTTTTTAATCAAATTAACCAGAAGTTTATCAATTTTATTGATTTTTTTTTCATAAAACCAGCTCTTGGTTTTATTTATTAGTTCAATGGTTTTCTTGCTTTAAATTTTATTAATTTCTCCTTTAATTTTTAGAATTTCAAATTTGGTATTTAATTGGGGGTTTTAATTTGTTCTCTCTCTAATTTTTTTAGTTGCATATTTAGTTCATTGATTTCTTCTTTCTCTAATTTATTCATGTAAGCATTTAAAATATAATATATCCCCTGACAGCTGCTTTGAGTGAATCCCATAGGTTTGCTATTTGTTTAATTATTGTCATTATCTAGGATGAAATAATTAACTCTCTCTAAAATTTGTTGTTTGATCCACTCATTCTTTAAAATGAGGTTATTTAGTTTCCAATTAGTTTTGGGTCTATATCTCCCTGGTCCAATATTGCATATGATTTTATTGCAGTATGATCTGTGAAAGATGTATTCACTATTTCTGCCTTTCTGCAGTTGATCATTAGGTTTTCATGCCCTAGTACATGCTCAGTTTTTGTATAAGTGCCATGTACTGCAGAATAAAAAGTATATATTCTTTTCCATCCTTAATCAATTTCCTCCATAAGCCTATCATATCCAAGTTTTCTAACAATCTATTTACCTCCTTAACTTTCTTCTTGTCTATTCAATGATTAGATTTATCCAAATCTGAGAGTGGGAGGTTGAGGTCTCGTACTAGTAGAGTTTTGCTGTCTTTGTCTTCCTGTAGCTCTTTCCACTTTTCCTCTAAGAATTTGAATGCTATTCCTTTGGGCACATACATGTTTAGTATTGAAATCACTTTATTGTCTATGGTACCTTTTGAGAGGATATAATTTCCTTCCTTATCTCTTTTAACAGTATCTATTTTTGCAACTATATTGTAGGATTCTGTTTTTTAATCCACTCTATTTGCTTATATTTTAAGGGAGAGTTCATCCTATTTACATTCAAAGTTAGAACTACTAACTCTTTATTGCCCTCCATGCTATCTTCCCTCTATTTGTAATTTTCCCCTTTTTCCCCTTTATCCATATTCTCCAGTATTTTGTTTCTGAATACTGCCACCTTCAGTGTGCTTGCCCTCCTATATCAAACCCCCTCCCCTTTCTTTCCCCCTTTTCATTTTCCCCTTCCTGTTTTCCTTCATTCTGTTAGTTCACCTTTTTCTCCCACCTTCCCATCCTCCCTTCACTTTTCCCCATTTAATAGTTGAAAGATAAGTTTCTTAACTTAACTGAGTGTGTGTAAATTAATTTTAAGCCAAGTCTGATAAGAAGAAGATTCAGGTAGTTCTAACCTGCTTCTTTATTCCCCTCTATTGCAATAGGTCTTTTGTACCTCTTAATGTAATCTGATTTACCCCATTCAATCTTTTCCATCTTACTGTCTCATTACTGTTCTCCTTTTTAAGGAGGTATTGTTTTTAAATCATTTTATCTGAGTCACAGAAAAGCTATAAGTGTTCATCACTTTTTGCTAAGTATATTCTCTCTAATTTAGTTATAATTCTTGAAGGTTATTAGAGACTTTTTTCCAGGTAGGAAAGGTCAGTATCATTTTATTTGATAGCAGTCTCATGTACAAGTCATGAGTGTCCATATTCTCTTTAATAGGGTTACAATTCTCATGAGTCATGAGAATCTTTCTACCAAGTGGGAATATAGGCAGTTTCATTTTCATTTTTTTCTTTACCCCTTTTTTACTTTTTTAACATTTTCGTGTGACTCTTGAGCCTCCTGTTTGATGCCCAAATTTTCTATTTAGGTCTGGTCTTTTCATCAGGAATTGTTGGAAGTCTCCTAGTTCATTAAATGTCTGTCTTTTCTCCTGGAAGTGAAGGCTCAGATTTGGCAGATAGTGGATTCGTGGCTGCATTTCAAACTCCCTTGCTCTTTGGAATATCTCATTCCAGGCCCTTCAATCCCTTAATGTTGATGCAGCCAGGTCCTGCATAATCCTTACTGTGACTCCTTGGTATTTAAATTGTTTCTTTCTGGCTGCTTGCAGGATTTTCTCTTTTATCTGATAGTTCTGGAATTTGGCCACAACATTTCTTATTGTTTTCCTTTTAGGATCTCTTTACAGGGGGGATTAATGTATTCTTTCAATAATTATTTTGCCCTCTAGTTCCATGATATCAGGGCAGTTTTCTCTCATTAAATACTGTAATATTAAGTTCAGGCTTTTTTTCTCTGCAATGTTTTCAGGAAATCCTATAATTCTCAGATTTTCCCTTCTCTATCAGTTCTCTAGGTCAGTGGTTTTGCTGATGAGGTATTTTACATTTTCTTCTATTTTTTGATCTTTTGGTTTTGTTTAACAGAATCTTGTTGTCTCATGAAGTCATTAGTTTCCACAGATTCCATTCTTTTTTTTCACAGAAGAATTTTCTTAATTTACCTTTTGTAACTCCTTTTCCAATTGGTCAATTCTATTTTTCATGGAGTTTTCCATTTGCCCAAGTGTAGCTTTAAGAGAATTACTTTCTTTTTCTATTTGCCCAATTGAGGATCAGAGAGAATTATTTTTATTTTGTATTTATCCAATCGTATTTTCCAATGATTTGTTTTCTTGTTGTGAGATGTCAATTTTCTCTTGCAATGTGTTAATTTTCTCTTGAGTTTCTTTTCCCAACTTTTCCAATTGATTTTTAAACTCCCTGATTTCTTCAAGGAAGTCTATCTGGGCTGGAGATCAATTAATATTCTCCTCAGAAGTTCTAGATCTAGAAGCAGCTAGGTGCACAGTGGATAGAGCACCAACCCTGGAGTCAAGAGTACCTCAGTTCAAATCCGGCCTCAAACATTTAATAATTACTTAGCTGTGTGGCCTTGGGCGAGCCATTTAACCCCATTTCTTTGTAAAAACATAAAAAAAGTGCTAGATCCTCTCTGGGTAAGAATCTGGTATTTCTAAATATTTCTCCATGGGTCCCCCTTTTCCTTTCACTGGTTTTTCTTCATTTTTCTATGATCTTGTGTTGATGAAGGGGCTGGTTCTCAGAGGTTTGCTTTTGAAGATCCTAGAGGCTTTGTTCACTTGGCTTAGTAATTACAATGGTTTGCCAGTAGGAGGTGATGATTGCTTTCTCTGGAGTGATTGAAGCCCTCTCCCAATGCTGAAGGGAGTAAGAAGGGAGGGAGGAGGGGGAGCAGAGTCTGAGATGACCTTGAACAATGGGCTGGTGACAATCTCCCTTTGAATTGAATGTGCTCCTTAGTCCACACCTGTGCCTAAGGGGATGAGGGGGGGGCAGCTACCCTTTGTTCCTGGAAGAATGCTCTAGAAGTATGGAGCTCAGGTCCTACAGGGAGCTGGAAGTTTTCCAGGAATGCAGACCTCCCCTCCCCCTGACTAAAGACTCTGTGGCTAAAGTTTGTTTTTGACTTGCCTCTCATCAAAATCTCTGTGGCTAACACTGATCTTTTGCCCCACCCCCCCACTGTCCCTGCACTGACCCTCTAGTCTCTTCTCCTGGTTCACCCATGGTCCCCTGAGACAAACCTTGTTGGTCTATGTTCTTCTCCTACCTTCTTTTCCTGGGTTTTGTTGATCTAGTTTCTGTTAAGTGGTTTCTTTCATATTATTTTTGAGGGGACACAGGGAGTGCTTAATGCTCTCTTCTCTCCTACATCTTGGCAAGAAGCAACCACAAGCAATTTTAAAATAATGCCTGAAATAAAAATCTAGATCACAGGTGCAACAGAAGGCCAGGGTGGACAATTTTCTAGCCCAAGAAAATAAGGAACTCAGAAAGACAGAACTGTTATGCCAGAGTGCTGGTTGGGCTCAGAGTATAGCACAGACCTCAATGCATCAATGCCAGAACCAGACCTTGGGCGTGGTCGCCACAACAGAAGTAGAAGTTTTGGAAGCTTTCAGCCCAAAATATCAAGGGATTCAGACAAGTGGTGAGAAAGAAATTACAGGTGTAGCTGGGTCCAGGTACCTGTTGCATTGCCCATACAGAACTGTAGCTCAGAATTCCAGAAGATATACAATTATTTGACACAGTTGCAGAGCGAAAGGAAGCACTAGTACATATAACTTCAGAAGAACAGGGGACCTGATCACAGTATTGTGGTCAAGAGGAGCACTAGAACTTGTTGCTGCAGGATTGTAAATTGATTTCCTAAGTAAAGACAAGATCATGGATCAGAAGGATACTGGCCACACCTCTCCTTAGATTTCACCACCTCTGAAGTACTGAATGCTTGGAGAATAGCTTTGAAAACAATAGTACAAAAATCCAAATCTTGGAACAGTTCTCCTTTCTTTTTTTAACGTATCTTTCTCTTTTATTACCCCACCCAAATGGTTTAATATCATATTTCTTCCTCTTAGCTTCCTGAATTCTTATTTTTAGAAAGATTTTTATTTATTTTGAGTTTTACAATTTTCCCCCATTCTTGCTTCCCTCCCCCATCCCCCACAGAAGGCATTCTATTAGTCTTTACATTGTTTCCATGGTATACATTGATCTCAATTGAATGTGATGACAGAGAAATCATATTCTTATAAGGAAGAAAATAAAGCATAAGAGATAGCAAAATTACATAATAATAAAACTTTTTTTTCTAAATTGAAGCTAATAGTCTTTGGTCTTTGAATTGTCCTTGTTTGTTGCACTGATGGAATGAGCAAGTCCATCAAGGTTCATCATCACCCCCATGTTGCTGTTAGGATGTAGAATGTTATTCTGGTTCTGCTCATCTCGTTCAGCATCAATTCATGTAAATCCTTCCAGGCTTCCCTGAATTCCTATCCCTCCTGATTTCTAATAGAACAATATTGTTCCCTGGTATACATATACCACAGTTTGTTAAGCCATTCTGCAATTGAAGGACATTCACTTAATTTCCAATTTTTTGCCACCACAAACAGGGCTGCTATAAATATTTTTGTACAAATGATGTTATAACCTTTTTTCATAATCTTTTCAGGGTATAGTAGTGGTATTGCTGGATCAAGATGGTTCTGCTTTCAATCTGAGAGCACAACCCAACTTTAATACAAAATTAAAAGTGAAAAAATAGACTGCAAAAATAGGCAAAAAGAATAAAAAGTACTTGACTCAAAAAAGTTATTTTGGCTACCAGGAAAAACTCAGAAGGGGCCAATGATGCCCATAAAGCTAAGAGTAAAAGCCTTAAAGGGAAAAAGTGAATTGGACAAAATTCCAATAAAAATTACTTATAAGAGCTCAAAAAGAATTATTCTAAGAGCTTAAAATGCAAGTAAGAAAGAGAAGAAAAATGTTTAAAAAGAAATGAGAGTGAATCAAGAAAATTATGGAAAGATAATGAATAGAATAATAAAAGAAGTGCACAAAATACCGAAAGAAATAACACTTAAAAAAACCAGAATTGACCAAAGAAAAATAAAGCACAAAAATACACTGAAAAGAAAAACTCCTTGACAAGCAGACTTAACCAAATGGAAAAAGAGGTATGGAACTTCATTGAAAGAAATAATTCCTTTTTTTAAGGTTTTTGCAAGGCAATGAGGTTAAGTGGCTTGTCCAAGGCCACACAACTAGGTAATTATTAAGTGTCTGAGAACAGATTTGAACTCAGGAACTCCTGACTCCAGGGCTGATGCTCTATCCACTGCACCACCTAACCAACTCCAAAGGAAATAATTCCTTAAAAACTAGAATTGAGCAAGTAGACTATAATGGCTCCACGAGACATCAAGAAACAATGAAAAAAATTGAAAGAATGAAAAAAGTGTGAAATATCTCAATAGAAAAGCAATTGATATGGAAAATATTTTGAGGAGAGATAATTTAATAATTTTTTTTACTACTTAAAAATGATGATAAAAAAGAACCTAACCTCATATTTCAAGAAAATATCATTGAAAAACCATCTAAATTTCTTAGATCCAGAAAGGAAAATAGAAAGTTAAAGAATCCACCAATCACTTACTGAAAGAGATACCCAAATGATAACTCAGAGGAATAGTATAGCCTAATTCCAAAACTCTCAGATCAAGAAGAAAATCATGCAAATAGTCAGAGAACAACTATTCAAATAGCATGGGCCCACAATTGAAATCACACAAGAATTATTCATCTCTGCATTAACATATCAGAGAACTTGAAATATAATGCTCTGGAAATGCAAAGGCACTAGAATTACAACCAAGAATAACCTATCCAGGAGAAAAATGAGCTTATTTCTCCAGGAGGAAAAACAGACAAGACTTTGAAAGATTGTTGGCATTCAAATGGAAGACATAAGAGAAGCACAATAAGGTAAGCTTGAAAGAAAATCAAAAGGAAATCTATAGCATTAATATGTTTGCATTGCTACATGGGAAGATGATACTTGTAATGCTTAACAATTTTAGAATTATTAGGCTAATTTAAAAGAATAATACACACAGAAGGTGCAGATGTAATTTTACTGTGATGGAAAAAATTAAAACAAAGAGGAGGTGAGAAAACAGGATGCACTCAAAGAAAGAGGCAAGAAGGGGAAGAAAACAAAAAATTATCTCACAAAAAAGTGGAACAAAAAAAAGAACTTTTACATTACAGGGAAATGGGGGAAAGAAACTCCCAGATCTTATTTTCATCAGAATTTTTTTAAATGGAAAAATAACATACATGCTCACCTGGCCAGAGAACTATATCTTACCCTACAGGGAAGAAAGGAAGGGAGTGAGAATTGATAGAAGGAAGGGCAGATAAAGGAAGGTAAGGGTCTGAAGGAAAACAGATTTTTATGGAGGGACTAAACAGAAATGCAAAATTCTTAAAGGAAAAATTAGATGAATTATAGGAAATATATATAAATATAAATATAGAAAATAGTAAAAAAAATACAAATAAGAGACCTCTACTTAATTCCCTCAGGACTAGATAAATATAATCATAAAAGAAACAAGAAAAAAGTTAATGAGATGAATAGAATTTCATAAAAGTTATATATAGATCTCTCCAGAAGATTGAATGGAAAAACAGGGATATACCTTTTTTCTGAGCTCTACATGGCACTTTCACAAAAGTTCATCATGTATTAAATCATAAAAATTCACAGACAAATGGAGAAAAACAGAAAATCTAAATGCATTTAAAAAAACAATTTGTATTAAAACATTCAATAAAGGGTTATGAAAAGATAGATGAAACTAAATGCTCTAATACTAAATTAGGTAAAAGATCAGATCACAGAAACAATCAAGAATTTTAATAAAGAGAATGAGACAACATAATAAAATTTATGGAATGTTTCCAAATCAGCACCTAGGGGAATTTTAATATCCTTAATGGCATACATCCATAAAATAGAGAAGGACAAAATTAATGAATTGGGCACAGACATGAAGTTAAGAACACTAGAAAAAAAGAAGAAATTAAAAATCTCCAATTAAGCATCAGGTTAGAAATCTTGAAAAACAAAGAAGAGATAAACAAATTGAAAGGAAAGAAAAATCCATTAAGCTTATAAATACAATTTAGAGCTGGTTTTATGAAAAAAATTAAAAATTTATCAGTTAATTTGACTAAAAGACAGAGACAATAAAACCAAATTACATTATCAAAAATTCATCAATCCTGAAGATGAAATTAAGGATTATCAGGAACCATTTTATCTAATTATTTTTGTGTCAATTAATTGACAATTTAATTGAAATGGATGGATAGTTACAAACTTATAAATTACCCACATTAAAAATAAGAAAATAGAATACTTAAATGGCCCTATCTTAGAAAAAAATGAGCAAACTAGAAATTAGCTCCCTAAGGGGGGAAAAAGAACTATAGAACAAGATGGTCCTGATCGATACACAAGTGAATTCTACCAAGCATTCAAAGAACAATTAATTCTAATAGTGTATAATCTATTTGGAAAAATAGAAAAAGGGGCCCTACCAAATTCTTTTTATGACACAAAGTGCTGATGGCTATAACAGGAAGTAGAAAAACAGACAAAGAAAACTATAGACCAATTTCCCTGATGAATTTTGATGCAAAAGTTTTAAATAAAAATGAGCAAGGAGATTACAATACATTATAAAGGACATGGTGAAATTTTTACCAGGAATTCAGGGCTTGATCAATGTTACAAAAACTACCTAACATAATTGAACATATCAACAGCAAAAATAACTAATTTTCTCAATAGATGAAGAAAAGCATTTGAAAAAAATGCAATACCTATTCCTATTTTAAAAAATCTAGAAAGTATAGGAATAAATGGTGCTTTCCATGAAATTATAGGTAGTATCTCTCTGAAACCTTCAGCAAGCATTATCTATAATTGGGATAAGCTAGAAACTTCCTAATAAGATCAGGGTGAAGCAAGAATGAGCATTACTATCACTATTATTCAATATTGTACTAGAAATTCTAGCTATAACAATAAGAGAAAAATAGAAATGAAGTGAGTAAAACTAGGCAATGAGAAAATGGAACTCTTTTTTCCCCCAAATAATATAATGATATACTTAGAGAATCCTATAAATCAAAAGAAAAAAAACTATTTGAAATAACCATCAACATCAGCAAAGTTAAGTAGTAATGTAAAATAGACTCTACAGCAGGCTAGAGCTGAGGTTAACAATGATAACAGCAAAATTAAGAGTCAAAACAATCAATGCTAACACTGTTAGCATCCAGAAGGCTACTCATAGATTATGTAGAGCTTTGAAAGATGAAAAGAGGGCCAAGTAGGCAGCAGCAAAAAATTTGGCTTCAGGAACAGTCTTCTGGAAAAACAACTTCTTGTGCTCACAACATATTCAGGAATTCTCTCCAGGATGTGTGCAATACTAGCTATCAACTGAAGATAGATATCAATATAGATAGATTCAGTTAAAAGTATTCATCTATCTGTCTATTTATCTATCTGTCTGTCTATCTACCTATCTATCTATATAATATATATGTATATATTATATATATATATAAATGGCCCTATATATATATATATATATATAAATGGCCCATATATATAATATATATGTATATATATATATATATATATATATATATATATATATATCCCTAACACAAAAGACTGAAAAGAAATTGAGATCTGTAGTAGGAGGGAAAAATCACTATTCATAAGAAGATGAAATAAATCCTTTTGATATGGCATGGAAATAATGTTTTAAAGATGTAGGTTCAAAGCAGTGTTAGACTATCAAATCAACTAAGGCAAAATATCTAATTTTGACAAGGTCCCTATATAAAGACATGTGTCAGGAAATTAATAGAAGTGGCTTAATGTATTATAAATATTTTAGATTCTTTTAAAGTTATTTTGAAAAAATAAGCTGAAAATCTCAAATTCAAATCACATCAACTTTTTTAGATCTACTAAGTATATTTTTATTTGAATCCTTTGCTTTTTTGTTATGATCAGCTCAATGTTTCGAGCTATTAATACTACTTTCCACTTCCTGATTTCCCTTTTGAACATCCAAAACTTTAATTGTTCATTGCCTGGCATTTCCTCACTTGTAGGATCACAGGAAGAATAAAAATATTAAAAAAGATAGATCTTTATTTAGGAAAAAAACTTTAGCTCATTAAAAGGAATACAGCATTTACCTAAAGCAATCCAGCCAGTTGTCTTACTATTTCATTCTGAACCCTGTTTATTATACATTATGCATTACTGTAAATGTTAAATGGACCAGATTTAGGAAGCATTCATCCAAAGGAATCATAATGTGGATAATTATTCATCGACTTGATTTTTTCCCCCTACCTTAATAATTAGTAATGAATTGACTGAAAGTTATTACCAATGAAGAGTTGTATAGAAGGGATGCAATAAATACCTCAAGATCTACCAGAGAATTTCTGCTAGATTGGTAGCCTGTATTAAAGACAGACAGATTATGTCCCATGAACCTACTTTAGCAAAATACCAGATGACATAATAGACCAATAATTATCAAGAAATCATGGGGTTGACGTAGTGGATAGAGCACTGACCCTGGAGGCAGGGTTCAAATCCAGCCTTAGACATTTAATAATTACCTAGCTGTGTGACTTTGGGCAAGTCCCTTAACCCTATTGCCTTGCAAAAAAAACCAAACAAAAAAAAAAACAAGAAAGCAATCAAAAACTACAAAAAGTGGCTTCTTTAATCTGAAAACTGGTCAAATTATAGAAGTAAACAAAAAACCCAGAAGCCCATGAGCTAAGGGAAGGTAGGCAATACAGTGGATAGAGAATTGAACCTGGAGTAAGGAAGGCATGACTTAAAATCTGAACTTAAACACTTATTAGCTGTTTGACCCTGGACAAGTAATTTAACTTTGTATGCTTCAGTTTCCTTATGTGTAAAATGAGCCAGAAGACATGGAAAACAACTCTGGTAGTTTTGCCAGGAAAACCCCAAATAGACATGATTGAAATGATGGGATAATGATAAGTATGAGCTAAAGAAAAGAGGACCACTTTCAGCATCAGATTCATTAGTGATAAGACATATGTGCCTGCACATCTATTGACCCAGGAGTAAAAAGGGCAAAAGGTGCCTCTGAGAAAGCCCTGAAGAATTAAGGGAGTTATAGGGTAAGGACATTGGAATTCCCAGTGAAAAATATCATGTATTGATTAAATCATTCACATTATAGCTCTGAGGGGCTCTAAGGTCCTTAACAATATACCACAAGATGCCAGAGAGTGTTGTGAAGCTCCCTGCACTAAAGTTCAAAGATCCAATGGAGCTCCACCCTTGGAGGTCATTACATAAATTTAGGAGACCTAAATTAAATTCATGCAAAGTTTACCACTATACCTAAAAATATAATATTAGTTGCAGCTGGATCCTAACAATATGTTCCAATTTGGAAGTCAATTCTAGAAAGATAACTCAAAGAAAACACCAACCACAATAAAAAATTACTTAAAATACAAACATTACACCAAGGAAGAAGCAACCTGAAATCAGAGTCTCTAAAGAAAAAAAATTGCATGGCTCTGTGCTTGCTTCCAAAGCACATATACTAAAATTAGAATGATACATGGGACATTAGCATGGCCCCTGGTCAAGGATGATACACAAATATGTGAAGTATTCCATATTGTTATGGATAATGTGAAAAAGGGGGGGAAATACAATCAGAGGGAAGATAGAATGGAGGGCAAAAAAAAAGTTAGTAATTATAACTTTGAATGTGAATGGGATTTACTCTTCCTTAAAACATAAGTAAATAGCAGAGTGGATTAAAAACCAGAATCCAACAATATGCTGCTTACAAGAAAATAATTTGAAGCAGAGAGATACATATAGAGTAAACGTAAGAGGTTGGAGCAAAATATATTTTGCTTCAGCTGAAGTGAAAAAATCAGGGGTAGGAATCCTTATCTTAGACAAAGCAGCTGCAAATATAGATAGCTTGGAAGAGATAAGGAAAGAAACTATATCCTTCTAAAAGGTATTATAGACAACAAAGTGATTTCAATACTGAACTTGTATGTATCCAATGGGATAGCATCCTAATTTTTAGAAGAGAATATGAAAGAACTACAGGAAGACATAGACAGCAAAACTCTACTAGTGGGAGACCTCAACCTCCCACTCTCAGATTTAGATAAATCTAATCATAAAATAAATAAGAAAGAAGTTAAGGAGGTAGATAGATTGTTAGAAAACTTAGATAAGATAGACACATGGAGGAAATTGATTGGAGATGGAAAGGAATATACTTTTTCTCTGCAGTACATGACACTTAAACAAAAAAGTGACCATGTACTAGGGCATAAAAACCTAATGATTAATTGCAGAAAGGCAGAAATAATGAACACATCTTTCTCAGATCATAATGCAATAAAAATCATATGCAATATTGGTCCAGGGATATATAAACCCAAAACTAATTGGAAACTAAATAATCTCAATTTGAAGAATGAGTGGATCAAACATAGAAAGAATTATTTAATCCTAGATAATGATGATAATGAAACAGTATACCAAACCTATGGGATTCACTCAAAGCAGTTGTCAGAAGATATATTATATCTTTAAATGCTTTCATGAATAAATTAAAGAAAGAAGAAATCAATGAACTAAATATGCAGCTAAAAAATTAGAGAAAGAACAAATTAAAAAACCCCAATTAAATACCAAATTAGAAATTCTAAAAATTAAAGGAGAAATTAATAAAATCAAGAACAAGAAAACTATTGAAATAATAAATAAAACCATGAGCTGCTTTTATGAAAAAAATCAATAAAATGATAAAACTCTGGTCAATTTGATTTAAAAAAAGGAAGAAGAAAACCGAATTGCTAGTGTCAAAAATGAAAAAGGGTGAACTCACAACCAATGAGCAGGAAATCAAAGTAATAATTTGGAATTATTTTGCCCAACTCTATGCCAATAAATTTGACAATCTAAGTGAAATGGATGAATATTTACAAAAAATATAAGTTGCCCAGGTTAAATGAAGAGGAGATTAAATACCTAAAAAAACTTATTTCAGAAAAAGAATTCAACAAGTCATTATTGAACTCCCTAAATAAAAATCACCAGGGCCAGATGGATTCACAAGTGAATTCTATCAAACATTTAAGGAACAGTTGGTTCAAATTCTACATAAACTTTTTGGGAAAATAGGTGAAGACAGAACTCTGCCTAACTCTTTCTATGACACCAATATGGAGCTAATACCTAAACCAGAAAGAGTTAAAACAGAGAAAGATAATTATAGATCTCTTACCCTGTTGAATATAGATGCAAAAATCTTAAATAAAATCTTAGCAAAATGATAATACATTATGATCAAGTAGGATTTATCCCAGGAATGCAATTCAGTATTAGAAAAACCATTAGTATAATTAATTATATCAATAACAAACCTATCAGAAATCATATAATCATATCAATAGATGTTGAAAAAGCTTTTGACAAAAGCACCCAATGCTACTAGAGAGTGTATGCATAAATGGATTGTTCCTCAGAATAATAAGCAATATCTATCTGAAACAATCAACAAACATTATATGCAGCAGAGATAGGCTGGAGGCTTCCCACTAAGATCAGGGGTGAAACAACGATGTCCATTATCACCACTACTATTTAATATTGTATTAGAAATATTAGCTTCAGCAATAAGAGAAGGAAAAGAAACTGAAAGGAATTAGACTTGGGAAGGGAAAGACAAAACTCTCACTCTTTGAAGATAACATGCTGATATATCTAGAGAATCCCAAAAACTCATCTAAAAAACTTCTAGAAATAATTTGCAACTTTAGCAAAGTAGTAGGATATAAAGTAAACCCTCATAAATCCTCAACATTTCTTTATATGACTAGCAAGATGCAGCAGAAAGAGCTAGAAAGAGAAATCCTTTTCAAAGTAACCTCAGACAATATAAAATACTTAGGAGTCTACTTCCCAAGATAGATTCAAAACTTTTTGAAAATAATTATGAAACACTTCTCACACAAATAAAATCGGATTTAAATAACTGGACAAACATCAACTGTTCATGGATAGGTCAAGTTAATATAATAAAAATGACAACTCTACCAAAACTAAACTAAATGTTTAGTACTCTACCAATCAAAATTCCAAAAAAAATTACTTTAATGAGTTAGTAAAAGTTGTAAGTAAATTTATATGGAGAAATAAAACGTCAAGAATTTTCAGGGATTCAATGACAAACAAATACAAAAGAAGTTGGCTTAGCCTTACCAGATCTAAAATGATATTATAAAGCATCAGTCATCAAAACTGTCTGGTATTGACTAAGAAATAGAATGGTGGACCAGTGGATTAGACTAGGAGAAATAGCAGGAAATGATTATAGTAATCTGCTGTTTGATAATACCCCTGCTTTTTTGTTTGTTTGTTTTTTTATTTCAGCTGAAGCATAATATATTCTGATGCACCATTTCACCTTTATCCTGTGGGTATCTTTCTGCTTTAAGGGTCTTTCTTGCAAACCACATATGGTTAGTTTCTAGTTTTTAATTCACTTTGCTTTCTGCTTCCATTTTATGGGAAAATTCATCCTGTTCACATTCCCAGTTATGATTACTAACTCTGTATTTCCCTCAATTCTATCTTCCACTAAGGGCCAGCTAGATGGTTCAGAGCACTGGTCTTGGAGTTCAGAAGTTGAGAGTTCTAAACCAGTCTCCGACACTTGGTACTACCTAGCTGTGTGATCTTGTACAAATCACTTAACCCTAATTGCCTCGCATGCAGAGTCATCCACAGTCATACCGATTCATATCTGACCACTGAAGCCAGATGGTTCTGAAGGAGAAAGTAAGGCTGGTGACTAAACACAGCATCCTGTCACTCAAATCCAATTCACATGCTTGTCATGGCATCATCTCCTGGATGTCATAGTCTTTTTAGAGAAAGAAGGATGAGCAGCATCTTCCACTATTTGTATTTTTCTTTCTCTTTTTGCTTTTGACACTGTTTTTGACTCTCTCTGCTTTTGACTACTGCCTCCCTCAATCTGCCATCCCTTTTATCAACCTGTTTATCTTTTCCTTTTGCCCCTATTCTTCCTTTTTTTTATTATTATTTTTACTTTCCCTCCCATTTTCACCTCCTTCTTCACTGTGATGTAGGATATATTTCAAAACCCACTTGGGAATGAATATTATTTCTTGTTTGAGTTAAAGCTTTGAGAGTAAGATCTACTCAGTGCTCACATATTCTCTTCTTTCACTTTATTATATTGAATAACTTGTGCCTCTTTCTGAGGAGTTATTTATCCTCTAATGCCTCTACCTTATCTAGCAGGAAAATCTTTTTTCCCATGTCCTATTTGCTTTATACCTACTTGTACCTTCTTCCTCTTTTCAAAGTATAATCCTTTCAACTCTCCTGATACAACTATAATTCTCAAGAGCTATAAGCATCCTTATATCAAAACCAATTTATATATATAAACACCTTATTTTCAAATAAAATCCCTCCAACCATCCCAATATAAATACAACTATCAAGAACTAAAAGTTGGATCACATTAATTTATACATACAACTCCTTCCAACTCTCCCTCCTTCCCATTCAAATAGAAGCCAAAAGTTTTGTCACTATTAATTTATGCCCACACCCTCTGTCTGAAGATGCTCCTTTCAATTATCCCAGGAGAAATAAAGTTCTCAAGAGTTATAATTATTGTCTTTTCTATTAGGGATGCAGACAGTTTAGTCTTATTAACTAACATTTTCCTACTTCTGTTTACCTTTTTTATGCATCTCTCTTGAATCTTGTATTTAAAGATCAAATTTTCTCTTCAATTCGGGTTTTTTAAACATGTAAGTTTGCAAGTCCTCTCTCTCATCAAAAATGAAAGGATTTGCTGAATTTTGCAGGGTACTTGATTCTTGATTGTAATCCAAGTTCCTTTGCTCTCCAGAATATCATATACTATGCCCTTCAATCCTTTAATACTGAAGCTAAAAAGTCCTATATAATCCTGACTATGGGTCCCTGGTATTTAAATTACTTCATTTTGCCTGTTTGCAGTATTTTCTCCTTTAGCTGAGAACCCTGAAAATTGACTACAATATTCCTTAGAGTCTTTATTTTGGAATTACTTTTCAGGGATGATTGTTGGATCCTTTCAAGGACTATTTACCTTCTTGTTTTAGGATAATAGAGCAGTTTTCCAAGATAATTACCACATATTTTAGACTCTTTCTGATTGCAGTTTTCATGTAGGCCTATGATTCATAAATTATCTCTCTTGGATATATTTTCCAGGTTGGTAAGTATTTTCCTAACAGGTATTTTACAATGTCTCCTATTTATTTCAGTCTTTTGATTTTGTTTCATGGAATCTTGATGTCTCATAGAGTCATTCACTTCTATTTGTCCAATTCTAATTTTTAAGGTTTTATATTCTTCAGTTAATTTTTGTGTTTCTTTTTCCAATCAGTTAATTGACTTTGTGATAAGATGCTTTCTCTTTCCATTTGGTCAATCAATTTTATTTTCCAGCTGGTAAATGTTACTTTTAAAATTATTGTTTTTTCAGTCAATATTTCATAATTCTTCATGACTCTCATTTCTTTTCTCCAATTTATCTTCTTCCTCTTTCTTTGGTTTTTAAATTATTTTTTCAGCTCTTTGAAGAGGTCCTTTTGCCTTTGCAAGCAATTCATAAATCTCTTTGATGCTTCACTTGTAGGCATTTTGACACTACTTTCCTCTTCTGACATAGCATTTTATCATACCTATCAGAATAGCCAATGATTAGACTGCTTCTCCCCCCCCCCCCATTTTGATAGTTGAACCCTGCTCATGTGGATATTGGGTGTATAGTCTTGGATTTTTGTTTTGTTTTGTTTTGTGGATTCAGGGGTCTGGTCCCTGGTTTTCCACTCTTGTGTTTCTGGGGTTCCCTGTTTTAGATAGCCCACTTAAGCACCAATTTTATTGGAATTGAACCTTGTACTCTGAGATGGAATTGGGAACCTCACTACTGATCTGATGATCTGGGACCTGAGCTGTGCCAGAATCTGAGTTGCACTGTGGCTAAAAGATGTTCATCAATTTTCCAGCTCCCTCACCTAAACTGGGATAGCATTGCCTTTTACCAATCTTAGATAGATCTTTTTCTGAAATTCCTCCAAGCTATCTCACTGAAAAGTTGTTCCATATTTTTTGTGAATTCTGTCACTTTAGGATCTATTTAGAATCTTCATTCAACATTGTTCAACATAAGAACCTCTGGGAGGTTTTTAGGTTTGTGGCATTGTGGAAGTCCCTGAATTAAATTTTGAAATATTTAATTAGTTTTATTGCAAATTTTTTTAAAACTTATTTATTTATTTTTTCATCCATATATATGTAAAATTCAAGTTACAAAATTTCTTTCCACCCTCCCTTCTCACCCCTCTCCCTTCAGTGGCAAACAGGTTAATATTATACATAAATGTTTTTGGTAAACTTGTTTACATATTAATCATTTTCTGTATAAGGAATTAGGATTAAGGGAAAGATATATATACATATATATATATATATATATATATATATATATATATATATCTTTCCCTTGTATATGTATATATGTAAGACATAGTTTTCCTAAAGTGTTCATCATAAACTGAATGGTTGTTTTTGTTTTATTTTGTTTTGTTTTGCTTTTCTTCCTCTAGATGGGGATAACATTGCCATTAACTGGTCTAATATGTTTATCCTAGCTCTCTGAACTGCTGAGAGGAGCTGCTCCCTTCAAGGTTGATTATCTCACAGTGTTGCTGTTAAGTTGGACATTATTCTCTTGGTTCTGCTCCCTTCCCTCAGTATCAGATCCTATAAGTTATTCCATGCTTCTCTAGAGTCTGAACATTTATGGTTTCTTATAGGACAATAATATTCCATAGGATTCATGTTCCATAACTTGTTTAGCCATTTCTCAATTGATGGTCATCCCCACATTTTCCAATTCTTTGCCACTAAAAGAGCTTTTCTCTAATCAACTATGATTTGGAGCATTTTTTCATGATTATATATAGCTTCATTTTTTTTCATTTGAAAACTGGCTATTCATATCCTTTGACCATTTATGAATTGAGGGGAGTAAATTTTAAAATTGCCAATAAATGTCAATATTTTGATGTGCAAAAAAAGATTAGGAAAGAATCTTTAATTTTTTAATTTCTATTTTGTATTTAATATCTAATATCTTTTAAAGCACAGCTTTGAAATGTTATAATTTTTAAAATAGCAGATAATTGATCAAAAGGACAACATACTATCATATCAAACTTAAGAGAACCCATGCCTTTCATTACTTGTTCCCTAATTCAGAACTAAAGAAATAATCAGGAAACTCTATAGGATAAGAATAATAATTAACTTATCATAATTGCAAAGAGTTAAAACTGGTGTCTTTTAAAGATCAAATTTCAAATTGTGCTTATTAAAGAATTATATATGTATGTGTGTGTATATGTGTGTGTATATGTGTGTGTGTGTGTGTAAGTGTCCACACACATTTCAAACATATAATGTGATACTTGTTATGTCTGCCCAAAGAGTATGGTCACATGATGACAAAATATGGAAGAAATGATCATTGGAAACCCAAACTTTCATTTTTTTCTCTTTGGATTGAGTTCTGTACATTCCATAAGGTGACTGAAGTGGGGGAGGGGATAGGCACTTCAAAATAGATTTCTGGATGTGAAACAGTGACTACAAACAGGAGTATCATAAAGAATATCAGGGTCATAGCAAAAATGATGGCATTTATGGTAAAAATCATCTATTTCTATCATTAGTAAGGGTTATCTTTAGCAAGGTGTTATTATTGTTGTTGTTATTTGCCCTTTGTTTTCAGGGAAGATCAATGACATCACAGGTATTGTCCTGATTCATGCAGGAATTGGATTTTACTGAAGGAGAATTGTACAAGGTCACAGCCTCATTCTCTCTCTCTCTCTCTCTCTCTCTCTCTCTCTCTCTCTCTCTCAGGTTAATCATGTTCAATGGCAAGTTAAATGTCAGGATGCCTGGCAATGGCCCAGAATCGAGAGAATGACCTTGGGATCTTTGATGTCTGACCAAATTTGAAATGTTTCATAGTGTATGCTTCAACCACCTTCATAATAATATGAACAAATTGTTTTCATCCATACATTCCTCCAGAGGAAATCTTCACATGCTTGGGATAGACAGCCTCCTAACTCACAAAAAATTGTGTAGCCTATTGGTAGGTGGTTTACTGAGATGTGATTATTGTGTATGCTGTAGTTTTCTGGAACCACACATGAGCTTTGAGTGACAGATGGAAACAAAAAGTAGATGAGCAGTACTGAAAAGAATTCAGTGAACCTTTACCCCTTGGAACATTTTGTCTACGCCTCTAAGGTGACTAAAATTCAGAGAACACAACTATGATGGCCTGACCATATTGTTCTAATGCCAGGCATGCATTTGCCAAAAAAGACTATATCATGGAGGACTCACACAGGCCAAGCTCTCACAAAGGTGTCAAAAATTATACCAGGACACCCTGAAGGTCTCTCTTAAGAACTTTAGAATTGATTGTGCAGTATGAAAGACACTGGCACAGGACCACCCAGCATGGTATGCCCTCATCAGAGATGGTACTATTCACTATGAGAAAGGTAGAATTGAAGCAACTAAAAGGAAATGTGAGATACGTCAGTTTAGAGTGACCAGCCCATGTGTTGTATTTTTACCTATACTGTGATAGAGCATTCCAAGCTCTTATTGGTCTGATCAGTCACAGTCAGACACATGCTAACTCATTTTTAACATAGTGATGTGATTTTGGTCTTCTTCAATAATGAAAAACAAGAAACAGTCGAAGTGACTAAGAGTTCAGTAGGTAGATGGACAGATACAGACAGATACACACACATATCTATAAATATATATCTATATATCTATATCTATATAGATATACATATATATATACATATATATAAATGCATATTTGTTGATCCTCATATTTTCCAGAATATTCACCTGCTCACTAAAGTTTTTCTTATAACCCTCAGATTAACAATTGTGGAGATATGAGCAGAATAGCAAAATATTGAGTCACCCAATGTTCATGTTCCAGCTGAGACTGAACAAGTGAATGCCTTTCTTGTTTCATCTCTTACACTGTAGACAAGTGTCCTTTTTTGTGGTTTATTCAGTGACAATTTTTTTGCATTTTTATGCTTTTTGTGGATGATTTCACTGTTTAAAATGGCCCCCAAGCATAGTTCTGAAGTTCTGTCTAGTATTTCTAAGCACAAGAGGCTATGATGTGTCTCATAGAGAAAATAGAGGGTATGTTAGATATGCTTCATTGAGGCATGAGTTATAGAGCTGTTGGCTGTGAGTTCAATGTTAATGAATCAAAAAATGCTGCATCCAGAAAAAGGGAAGCAAACATTACCAATCTGAATGTGAGGTTGCCCTGAAAAGCGCTAAAGATAATGTCTTACAGCAACCTAAGCCTTTATTTCCTTTAGTACTAACAGTTCAACATTTGCTAATTCAGTTCACTGGCAATTTTGTAGAACATAACTGATAAAAATGATGACAATCAAATATGTACCATATATATATATATATATATATATATATATATATATATATACACATTTATAATTATATAGAAAGATAGATGGATAGATATATAGATAGACAGATAGATAGATAGATATAAATATGGTAGTTCCAAAGGTTTTAAAATTTCACTAAGAATTTTGGGACATTCTGTTATGTGTGGTTATATGCATATATATGAAAGTATATCAAATACATTCAAACATATAATATTTATATTAAATATAAATGTAAGTACATTTAAAATATTAGTGAAAGCAAGATAACAAAGTTGAATATACTTTTGTACTATATTTTCTACAAAATAGCATTTTTGAAGATGAAATGGCATGAACAACGTAAAATTCTTTAGAAATGAGTTCTCTATCAATGTAGATAGTTTATTATAATACTTTAAAAGCTTCATACTTCAGGATGTGTCTATATATGGACTAGACTGTCTACTGTGTATTCAGTCCATTTAACTTTGTTTTTCCTGAGCTTTTGGTGAGAATTAAAAGTTAGCTGCTGAATACAGTTCATATCAAGAGAATTTGCTTAGTAGCACAGTTCAGAAAATGAATAAATGTCAAAAAGTTTTTAAAAGGCTTGAACAATTGAAAACATAAAATTGTAATAAAAATGAATATGGTGAATGTAAGAATATTATTTGTTAAATGTTTCTATAACTCATATTATACTCATATGAAAAGGAAAACATACTTATTCATTATGAGTTATCACTGATACATGGAAACATTTAATTTAACTGTAGATGAGATCTGAAAATGTATCTATATACCCATGAATTGACTACATTGTTTCTAAATTATTCCTTGCAGGATTAAGTGGGGCTCTTACATAATCCTATTCCCACTTATGTTGCTGTCGATAAGTTATTTCTCTGCAGTGAACCTCCATTTCTTTGCTATGAAACGAGATGACCTAGTTGAACTCTGAGATTTCTTCTACTTCTTCTACTTGCCCGGGAAAGTGAGTTTTGTTGTTGTTGTTGTTTTCTGAGTCAATAGAGTTAAGTGACATTTCCAAAGTCACACAGTTTTTAAGTATGAAGTGCCTGAGGTCATATTTGAACTAAGGTACTTCTGATTCCAGAGCCAATGCTCTAGCCACCATACCACCTAGCTGTCCCACCTATACTTTTTTGATCATTCCTCAAGTCCACTTCCATTTTGCTTGTTTTCCTGCCTATGAAAATTATTTGGTTCACCATATAGTCACCCACTGTTATGTGTGGCTGTATGTATATATGTAAGTATATCAGATACATTTAAACAACCAATATAAATTAAACAGAAATATATGTACATTTAAAATATTAGTAAAAGCAAGATAGCAAATTGAATATACTTTATACCTTATGAAAGTTTAATAAATGTTCTATATTATGCTGTCGTATTTGGGTATTCCTGACAATCATAACAAGTCAATTTGTTCACAACACCTTGTTGACACCATATAGATGTTTGTTGTTGTTGTTTCATTATGTTTTGTTTTCCTGGTGAGGTTAAGAAGGTTATGGCTCTTTTACACATAAGAGGATGGTGGCTTCAAAAGGACTGTTTCTTCTCTACTCAAATACATCTCTCTGTAGCCCTACCCAAAAAGAGAAGAGTGGAGAAAGTCCAATCTACATACTATCTCATAAACACAGATTCCTAAAAGATAACAATTACTGGAAAGGGAGAAAAAGTCTTTAGGCACTTAGGTCTTTAGTAGCAATGATATTCTAAAGTGCCTATCCAGTATCTCCCCATTTTCTTTGAAGCTGCTATAACTTTCTGCTAATGTAACTTTTATCATATACATCTAAATTGACTTCTAAGCAACACACTCAGTTAAAGCAGTCAAGCATCATGGAATGACCACATGCTCTTCTACTTGGTATTGAAAGATTTACTTTAAACACTGAGTTAAAATTTCAAGCACTTCTCTCAGCACTTCCCAAAACAGACCCAATTACTTCAGCCACCCATTCTGAAATGTAAATTATTGATTTTCAAAAAAGTCATGCATGATATTAGGAAGTGTTTGCAAAGCATTGCATTATGAAATGACTTTCTTTCAATCTCATTGCTTCCATCTGTCTTCTCCACAGCTGTTGTATCCCAAGGAAATAGCTCTTTAAGAGTCTTATTCCTCAAGGATATCTATGTTTCCTCTCTTTCTCCTCCAAATTATAGTAACCCTTATGTTTATGAAAAAAATGTAATAAAACTGAAATAGTGGGCAATACCTATCTAGTGCACTCTCCAGAAAGTCTTTGAGCCTAATCCTGGTGATTTTTATTAGAATCAAATTATAATCTTATGAAATCAAGAAATCAAGAAAATGATAAATTTCTTTCTTTCTACTCTTCTTTCATTACCCTCAATAAAAGAAATCAACTGGATATCTTCATTCAGAGCAGTGTAGAACTAAAGAGTCGTATTAGGGATTTTAGATATTATTGTAGTTCAGAACTTATTCGAGGGTGATCATGTGGTTCAAGTAAGGATTGGATCAAATGAGAAACTTTTACAACATCCAACATATAACAACAACATCCAACATATTTAAAAAGAGGATAGAAAGAATATTAAGCAAGGATATGAAAACTTCTAAATGTAAATGTGTTCAAAAGGGATTGTTGAGTTAGAAGTGTATAGCAGTGTCAGTGAGATAAGTGTCATGTTGTGTGGTATCATGAAGACTTGAGTTCAAATCCAGCCTTGGAGCCTCACTAGCTATATAACATCACTTAACCTCTATTTTTCTCATTTTGATCATCTATAAAATTGGGTTAATAATACCTCCCCCTAAATCTCAGGGTTATTGTGAGGACTAAATGAGAGGATAATTGCAAAGCATTTTACACAGTGTCTTTATTAAATCTAGTTAAAGTAAGGGATGAAATAAGGAAGAGAAAGGGTCAATAGGTAGCTCAATCCCATTGGGTAAGTGTTTATTGAGTTCAAATATAAAAGTAAAATAAATTAAAAACAAACAAACAAAAATAAAACAAAAACCAATGGACCAAAAAGTTTTCCCCCTTTTGATGGTAGCATCAATTCATTGAGTACAAGGTTTCTGGGAGATAGGATACTGAAATGAGTTAGTAAAGGGCATTATGGTGAAGATTTTGCTTCATGATCATACCATACTGTTCCATTATATGTAGGCACTTCTTTTAGCAAGAGGACTTTCTTGGGCAAAAGTAGTTAGCTTACACTTAGTTTTGGGAATCACATTGTTCTGTGGCCATGACAGCATAGAATCACACCCTCCATGTTCACACTGACAGTGTTACCACTTCCTAATGTCTACCATGTTTTGAAGGGCATCAAAAGAGTTGTTCAATTCAGAAGAAAATGTATGCTTCTAGTGGTCTCTGGAATATCCCAGAAGCAGCACAATAGAGGGCATGCTGGGCTGAAGGTAGGTAACAGGCAAAATCCTGCAAATCATCCTGAGCCCAAAGGTGGCAGGGGGGGATTTTAATTGTCTGGTTTTATTCTATCTAGATTCAAGATCATTCAGTCAGACTCATGGCCACTGCCTAGAAATGGGACAGGGAACCTCTGCCCAGCAGACCTTATTGGTCTGTCATTTCAAAGGCAACCACAGATGAGACTCAGAATTTAATAAATCTAGAAGATTTTTAAGGGATAAATTAATTAAATATTAGACAAAATATGGCCCTTGAATGATGTTATAAATATTCCAATGACCCTTGGCAGAAAAAAAAGGTTCCCCATCCCAAGCCTAGAAATAAATATAGATGAAAGTATTTTCTACTCAGTCCCTCAAGTCTCTCTCTCTCATATCAGGGAAACTGTTTATAGCTCAACACATTTCATGGACTTTTCAGGACCTCTATCTTTCAGGGAATATTTATATTGATACTCTGAGATCCAGTTGAAGATATTTCTCTTCCAGCAGGCCATGCTCTTGATGAACCAAAAAAAAAAAATAACAACATGTTAATTTTCATAATTCAGTACTTTATAAATCTATTGGGCTAGCAGAAAAGAAAAGGGAATACTAGCTGGGATTGGTGTCCTCAGACTCTGATAATCTTAATTTGCTCATGAACACTGTCTGAAAAACTACACTCTGTCAGTGTTTATCATGGTGCCCATTCTGGTGGGATTTGTACTGTTCCTGCTGCCCAAGATTGCTGCCCACTTTATGTGGTTTGCATCAGCCACAGAAATAGAGAAAAAGATATAAGTTGATCTTCACACCATTCACTTGGGGATATGGCTGCCTCATTGAAATCAGGAACAGATTCAGAAAATAATGCTATTGGGGGTAGTTTCTTTTTATTTTCATTTCCAAATTCTCTTCTTCCCTTCAGTTACTCTCCTACTCATTGAGAAGGCAAGAAATATACCTAATTATACACATGAAGTCATGCAAAATATTTTTTACATTATCAATGTCTCAAAAAATCAAGAAAAATAAAGTAAAAAATATGTTTCAATTGCACTGAGAGTGCCAGGGGTTGTGGTGGGAGGGATATATATATATATATCATTGTTACCTACTTTAGGCAGCTAGATATCATCTGTTCTCCTTACTAGTCATACTGGGCTATTGTGAGGGGAGGGGATGATAAAGCAAAAGTTTTAATTTTTTTTATCTCCATTACTTGCTGGTGTTAGCCAAATAGGATAGCTCAGACAACTCCAAGGTTTCCATGTGCCCCTACCCACATAACATAATGTCTCCCTGTGCCTATACTTGACCCAGAAGTTGCAGTACCAATTCCAGAGTTCATGATACTTCTCTCAGTAATCTATCTGCCAAATTGTCAAAGGTTTCCTGATAGAAAATAACTTAGATGCCTCTGTCCGAGAGACATTTATCTCTAAATAAAACAGGCATTTTAGGGGATGCCTTAGACTGGGTAGGATTGAAGGGTCCTACTTTTCTTCCTCCAGATGACATGATATCATTTTACTAGTACATTTATAGGTCACCAATCAATCCCCTCTTTATTAATCCCATGTTTCAGGTACTATACTTAAAACTTCCTATGAAAGAAATTGAATGAAAAGGGCAAATATATATATATATATATATATATATATATATATATATATATATATATAATTTCTCTATGTTGTATACTTGATAAATGTGTTAAAACTAAATCATTTATTCTTTACAACTCTAGAAACCGAAGAAACTGAGAGGAACAGAAGTTAGATGATTTCTCCAGATGACAAGTTCAAATGACTGGTATGGCTAGGACATGTCTGAAACTCTATTTGAACTCATGTCTCCCTAGCCCGAGGCCCAGTGCTCCAACCACTGTGTTACCTAGCTGTCTTTATCCATCCAATAAAGTGGCAGATACCATGCCTCTTATTACCATTCTTTAAGAGTTTATTCATACAAGCAATTATCTGTGATTCTATTTCTCACATCTAATGCTCAAATATCAACCTTGATCTTCCCATGCCTGTGAGACAGAGTAGCAAGAGAGATCACAGTTGAAGCCAGATGTCACTCAGGTAATCCTCCACCCAAAAGGTAAGATATAATTACTGTAATATCAGCTGATCACAGAGATTGGAGTAATATGGTGGGAAGATGGCAAAAATCCAGTCTCCCAAACCTTTCTCTTTTCGAATTCATATCTGTTCTCTTGATGTCCCTCATGTGGGAATTATCTACTAGAGAATTCATTTTTATAGGACCAAGTATATATATATATATATATATATATATATATATATATATATATATATATATATATATATATATCTTCATCCTCATCATATAAAAAGAGGCACAGCATGAATATCTATAACTGATATAAGTGGATTTCAAAAACAATATTTCTGTGAGCTTCCCAAGCTAAGGGTAGAAGTTTGGCTCCCTATGACTATAACCTAAGCAGGCATTTTTTCCAATGAGTCTTCAGGTTGTCATTTAAATAGTTTCTTGAACCTCTTAAATTAAGAAAAATCTTCAAATGAGGATTCTAAAAACATCTTTCTGGAACATAAGAACAGAATCTATCAATCTAAAAATGTTTAAACTAAGTACCCTTCAATTGATCTTATGTCTCATAATGGTTGGGTGATAATGTATTCTTGAAAACTCCATAAATAAAGGATAAACTCAAGGAGTTCTAAACAAACTAGAAAAGGTTTAAGCATGAATCTTCTAAAGGATTATATGTTTGCTACGTGAAGGCTAACCTGCCCATGTTAAGTTAAAATCATTATCAGAAGGTTACCTAGTGCCTTCTTGATCAATCCTGGAGGAACCCCAAAATAGAACTACTGAAGTTTCTAGGCACCTTTGATTTTTATTAGAGGAGAATTATAGATCTTCAATCTATTGAAAAATCTTATGTTCCCTCCTTATGGTAGACACTATAGTGGATCCAATAAAATTGTCAAGGACTTTGTATAATATAATATGTTTCCCTCTTAAATAAAAGAAACATCAAACTCTTGAGAAGCAGTATGGCTCAGTGGGAAAAAATTCCTGGCTTTGTATTCAGAGGACCTGTCACTAAATCATTTCTCTGAACTTGGGAAAGTCACTTAACATCTCTAAACTTTACTTTCCTCTTGTTCAAAATGAAGGATTTGGGCCCCATGATCTATAAGGACCTTTCCTACTCTAAATCTATGAACCAATAAAAACTATAAGTTCACATGTGCTAAGTATAAGGGCCTCTGTGAGCTTTCATAGAGGGTTGGCTGAATGAGAGAAATGAAACTTAATTTGAACTTGGTCAAATAGCTAGGATTTGGATAAGTTTTTGAAGATGAAAAGGAAGAATAGAGACACAGAAAATAGTAGTAATAATAGAAGGGAGGATTTTTTGAGCATATAGAAGAGAAATATGAGGAATTCAGTATAATTGGGAATAGTTAGAAATAGGGTTATGTAAGGAAAAGAGAGACCAGACTACAAATAGCTTTGAGAAAGTGACATAAGAATTTAGACATTAAGGGGAAGAGAAATTATTATAGGATTTGAATTGTTATTGGGTTTTTAAATGATATCTAAGAAACTTGCCATTGATATCCAACCTTCTTTATTGTCTCTTGAAATCCTATCTCTCTGTCCTCCCTTCTGTCACCCACAAGATCTATCACTTTTATTTGTATTTGGTTTAAGTCAACTCCTTTTCTTATTTTTGTTCTCTTCAGTAACAGTTCTATTCCCTCATGTAACACACAGCAGGGATAGTGCTATGTACAAATGTGGTAGAAATACTGTAACTAATGGAGAAACATTCATGGAAAATATGTTTCATCATTTTGTCTGTCTGTTGCCATCCCATTCTATTTTCATCTTTAAATATCGTTGGGAAGGTTTCCTTCAATTGCTCCCCTTCTCAAGTTTTTTTTTTGTCTGTTTCTGCTTCCATTACTTCAGGTTTTATGTTTCATTGTTCATATTCTCCCACCAAATCTTTGCATAAATATGTTTGGGGGGGTTGTGGGGATTTTTGTTGGTTTTGGTTACATAATTTTGGAGACTGATCTAAATCAATTACATTTCCTTTCTAGGAAATAATAACAATCTATGTTAACCTCTGTTGTTTTTTTATAAAAGCCCCATCTTTTAAATATCAGCAGTATATTTAGTAGTCCTAAGTCCTATATTAACAGGTCTGATTACAGTCATCTCATATATTCTCCTACTTTTTATTCCATATTGTAATATGGTATTAGTTTCTAATTTTGCTCTAAAACGTTGGTGGTCTGGCCCTACTCAGATGACTAGACCTAGAAATGACTTTCAAATCAGCAACTACTTGTTTTATATCTGTTAAAAGGTAATTAATTTCATTTTTTTCATCTTATTTTTGGATCCTCATGCTTAGTGATTCTCACCTCTCTGCTCAAAGAAAGCATTCTTGATATTTAGTTGTGGAGCTTCACTATAAACTATAAGAATTTAATATCTTTCAAGTCATACTCTGCAACCATATTTTCAGGTATTTTGCTACCATCATCTCCACTCTTCTTTGCCTCACAAATATCAAGTGTTAAATGATTTCATTTTGGGGGAATATTAGAGTAGTCTTCATATTTCTTCATCCAGTGAAACAGAATTGGTGGCTAATTAGTACAGTGAATAGAATACTGAAGTTGGAGTTAGGAAGATCTGAGTTCAAATTCTACCTTCAACACAATAACTTTCAGAGCCTGAGAAAATTTTAGCTTACCTTTAGTTTTCTTATCTTTAAAATGAATGAGTTGAAAAAATAAATAAATAAATGAAATGAAATAAATGAGTTGGCTTCAATCATCTCTAGTGTTCCTATGTGAATATTTTTTGGTTGCTCCTTTTGCCAATGATGATCCTGGGTATGACAATACAAGATGAACAAATGTGCAATGAAAAATATTTCTTGTTCCCTTTGCAGAATAATAATATTCTCCCAACTTCTTTATTTGCCTTTCTGAGGAGAATAAGTGGTTCATTATTATATTTTGCTGTATTTTACCACTAACAGAAAGTTTAATACAATCCATTTAATCAGTTCAACTGGGATCTCCTTGAAAGCAGGGACTTTTTACCTTTCTTTGTATCCTCACTTCTAAACACTGTGGCTGGTACACAGTAGACACTTAATATATGTTCACAGCATTGACTTGAATTCAGTTTTTCTGATTGTCCGTTTGCTGACCACAAGACAAGAATCAGCCATCCATAATAACAAAATTTAAATTAATGTTTCAAGAGAAGTTTAAAACTGTGATATACTTCACATCATCTGTCAGGAAGAGAATACACAAATAGAAGATGCTTTTGTATTTTTCTGTATTATAGAATATTATCAAGTCTCCAAGAGAAGAACCTAATGGTGATGAGTCTCTCTTTATATTTAACAATTTGGGCTCTTAGAAAGCAAGAGAACAGCTTTTCACAGACCAAATTCAAAGCATTTTGAACAGGTTAGAGACTCAGAATTGACTATCCCATGGCTAATTTAACTTGTGTGATTTTGGGTGAGTCAATTTTTTTTCTGTGTGCTTTTCTTTTCTGTAAAATAGAGGATGAAACCAGATGAACTCTAAGCCCCTTCTAGTTCAAAATCTATATCATAATATTCCATGAGAAATTTCAAAGTAGGAGTTTTCATTAATATTATAAAGAAAATACTGTTCATTCACTAAAAATATTTAGATAATTTCATAAGTGTAAGAGATTAAGACTGAAAACTATCAGTTATTTTTTAAATGTATAAGAATTTATTTTGCTTGACATGATATAAAATTTACACCTATAGCTAAAATATGCAGAGTTACTTAGGAAGGAAAGGGGAAAAGAAGAAATGGAGGGAAGGGAAGGAAGTGGTGAAGGACAGGAGGAAGGAAGGAAGGAAGGAAGGAAGGAAGGAAGGAAGGAAGGAAGGAAGGAAGGAAGGAAGGAAGGAAGGAAGGAAGGAAGGAAGGAAGAGAGGAAGAGAGGAAGAAAGGGAGACAGGGAGACAGGGAGACAGGGAAGGGAAAGTGGGAAGGGAGGGAGACAGGAAAGAAAGAAGGAAGGAAGGAAGAAGGAAAGGAAAAGAAATTGGAGCACCTAATTCAGTTAATTCACTTTGATAGGCTACTTAAGAATTTGCCCCCCTTAGTAGTCTGAAATAGACTCTAAAATGCCATTGCTCGGAGAACTGTTACAGTACTATGACCCGGTCGAGCAGGAGAGGCAGTACTCTCACAGCAGCAGCAAACCAAAGCATTTGCTAAAGAAACACGAAAAGCTTGATATCACCCCGACAAAATCGTCTCTGAGTATGAATGAGCCTAGAAAGCTTCAGAGAGAGGAAAATTAGGACTCTTATCAGATTACCCGGAACTAAAGTAATTTTCACCTCGAATAGAGGTCTTTTCTCCCATAGCGGGTCTGCCTGAACTACATTCAGTCGAACAAAACCTCAACCCTCTTGCTGACTGCATCCTGGGAGTACAGCTGGAGCACTTGCTCTTTGCAAAGTCAGATTCTTCTGCTAATGACTCAAGTGCACTTAGGTGATGGGAGAACAATGATTTTTTTGCAAACAAGAATAACATAACCCAAGTGCAAGTTTTTAACAGTGTATCCACATTGGTGTGTGCATGCAGGAGATCCAGAGCCAAGTGGAAAGCTAGAAAGAGTCTTTAAATCACTAACAAATCTCGGAGACAGAGAGAGACATCTACTGGTCCATTTATTACCGGTTCTAGCACCTCCTCCTCCGAGGTAATTAATGTAACGTTTTCTCTCTTTGCGGTGACAGCCAGGAGCATAATTAGAGTCTAAGAAAACCCTGAAAAGTCACCAATGTAAAATGGAATAAACAGTAAACAATGGGGGGAAAGGGAGGCACCGGGAGTGTGATGGCTGGGTAATGCCTTAGATAAACTATGCTCGCATTGACACTGTCACGCTCCCGGCAGCCCCAAGTGTGCGGCTGGTAACCTGGCGCAGACAGACAGCTCGAATTAATCCCAAGAGGAGCGCATGACAGGCGGGTGAAGCAGACAATTAGAATGAAGGAGGAAATTGGAAATGGCAAAGGTGTGAACATATGTCAAATTACAACTAAATGATAAATTACAATTCTGTCATTGGAATAAGCAGTAATTAAGAAAGATTTCAGCTATCCCTCTTGTAAGAAAAAAAATTATGTAGATATAGATATGAGAGAATCACATTATTTTACTCCCAGTTTAGATTTATTTGGTGGATTCTTTCTATCCTCTCGCCACATTGGGACTGACTCTCCTTGTCTCTTTAGGGGCTGCATTATTTGTGTACATTAAGACTAATTCCTTTCTTTCCTCTTCCTCATCTCCCAGGCTGACAGGATGATGGTGTCAAAATGAACAGGAAGCTGATCGCATCCGATAGAAAAACCTGTGCTGAGGTTAAAAAAAAAGGAAAGAAAGAAAAGGGAGGGGGTGTGGAGCGGTGGAAGGGGGAGGAGGGGTCCTCTGCTGCCGGCGCTGCGGATGCCGCACTCTAATTATTTTCAACAAGCGGTGCAGTCCGACTGACAATTAGGAAATTCGGCTTTATGGCTTGAGGGATTCAGATGAAACCTCATAATCACTGGCTGGGCGGCCTTTTCATTTTCGACAGTAATGAATGAGGGTGGGGCTTCGTGGCAGTTGTTGGCCACTTAAGCCCAATTTCCAACAGCTGGGTAATCGTTGGGGGCGGGGGGGGGGGTAGTGCAGAGCTTCGGTCAACCCCATATGGGGTTTGCCGCACCTGGGATTTCTTACAACATCATGAAAATCCACATCACTCCCATCCTCACATTACGGGACCGAGGCAGTTGCATGGTTCACATCAAGGTATCGAGATGGGGGGGGGGGGGGGCAGTTGTTGAGAGGTGAAATAGTGCCACTGGAAAAGTGAAATACTAAGGTACCCACGAAGAAAGATGTCCTTAAGATGACCAATCTCACACAAGACAGCAGTTCTGTCATAAAATCAATGAGTAAGTGAAGGAATGAATGAGAGAGTGAAGGAATGAATGAGGGAGTGAATGAATGAATGAATGAATGAATGAAAAATTTTGAGTACCAGCACTAATATGGAAACCCTGTTGCTTGTGGAAACCCTGGAGCTGTCAAAAGCAACATGAGAAACAAGAAAGCATGGTCTTGACTTCCATTCCTTAGAAAAGAGACAAGCAAATTCTCAAAGAAATCTGATTAATTCAGGAGTTCCTCCAATAATGCAGATTGAAATCTAAGTAATATGACTCCTTGGCATTCCAAAATTCACTGTGGCAGTCAACACAACAGTACCATGACAGAATAATTAAAATATCTTTAAAAGCCCATAAATTATAACTTAAGTTTACTCCCTTATTGAACAACCCTGCATGGGTTTTCATTACATCTTCATTGATTTTTTTGTACTTTTTGCAAAGGGGGAAAATGAAATTTACTTGAAACATGAAACGGGGATGAGGCAAAATACTCTGATTTACAGCACAGTCCTGGACAAATCACTAAACATTCTCTCAACTTGTTTCCTCAAGTGTAAACTGAGGGTTTTGGAGCACAGATCCTTCAACTTCCCTTTTAGTTCTAAGTTTATATTTCCAGGAGTCTTGGGAGGGAAGAGATAGATAAACCTTTATCAAGCACCTACAATATGCCAGCCTCTTATTACATCTTCACAACAACCCTATGGGGTTGGTATTACTATTGTTCCCAGTATGCAATTGAGGAAACTGAAGAAGACAGGGATTAAGTATTTTCCCAGGGATGCAAGGTTAGTAAGGGTCTGACACTGCATCTGAACTCAGGTCTTCCTGAATCCAGACACATTGCTAACTGACAAATTTTCCTAACATTTATAATATAAATAACTTTAAATGTGGTGTTCCCTGCATTCTTATATAAACTGATAAGATTCCAATCTGAGGACTGTAAGCATCTTCAGAGGTTCAACCTTTTTGACAGATTGAGAAATAGAGGATAACAGAAGTGAAAAGATTTGTATAAGGTTACACAGGTAGTAAGACAGACAGTATTTGAATGCTAGACCTCTGACTTCAGTCAAATCAATCAGCATGAATTCATTAAGTACCTACTATGAGCCAGACATTGCCAAATTGTGGAGTTATACAGACAAAACATAGACTGTCCTTAGCCTTAAAGACCTTTCTTTGGGGAATGGAAGGAGACACAGGAATGCAACATGTACATAAAAGATATATGGAAATAAAAAAGATATATGGAAATATAAGTAAATAAAAGATATATGTAAAATAAAAAAAAGCATAGAAAGGGAAGAGCTGTGGGAAAGGGAAGTGACACTAAGAACTGGAAAAATTAGCACAGGCCAAAGTCTATATTATTTCTACTACCCCATCCCATCCCTATTCACAAAACTGTAGCTATATCTTCATAGAGCAATAACCAATCCCAACTCAAGACACCTTTTTTTAAATGAAGATGAATGATTCAAATATTTCATTTACAAAGATATTATCACCAATCTCTTTTGCATCCTTTCCCTCAAAAAAACGAGTTAAATATTCAAAAACTTAAGCTTAAAAAAAATTTCTCTAATGCTGAGGTCAGCAGCTCTGGCCATCATCAGGGGATAAATCAATTTTGAGCAGCTGTGCCCAGATCTCGGAGTTCAAGGCCTTGAAAGCTTAATTGGGGAAGCATGTTAAAAGTTAAAGGGCCAGAGTCATGTTAATTATACAGGGTTTTTCTTGGAGGAAACCTGAAAGGATATGACTGTCCAATGCCACCTTCTTTATCAAGCAAGGGTGGGACCCTGATCTACATTTCTGTTACTCAGTGTGCTTCCTTCTATAAGAATTATATCCATAATCAACAATATGCTGCAAAGAATCAGAATTTAATGTGTTCATTTGTAGCAGTCTTGGTGAAGTTAAGATTAAAGAGATTCTTGTCCTCTGGGCAGGGAGGGGTGAGTGTTTTGTTTCTTAGCTGCTGTACTAATTTTTGTAGATAAATCTTCTTTATAAGTATTTTGACCCAAATTGTGATTTTTAAAAATTATATAGAAAAATAGTAGATTACTTTTTAACTATCAAGGGAAATGTTCTATTTGAAGGGCATGATGTTGCAACTCAAAAGTCATTTTTCAAATGAAAGTGGTAGCCAGACCACTTATTATCTATTTTAGGGCTATCTAAAATGAATGGGATAGCCCAGGAGCCAATGCATTCTCTCACAACTTATTCAATAAAGATTGGAGTGAATGGTTGAGGACGTCTTCAGCCCTTGAGGGTTCTGTAATTCTTTGACTTATGAAATGAGAGAATGTCAGAGTCATCTGGGACTTTGGATCTGATCTAGACCAATCCTTTCATTTTACAGTTAAGCAACTGAGGCACTAAGTAACTAAATGACTTGCCAGAAGGGCACAGGGAAATAATAATCCCTGGAGAATATCTCTATCTTCTCACTTCCAGATGCCTTTTTTTACACCATCAATTTGCTATTGTTGTATTTCTCCCTCCTGTTTTCTCAAGCCAGTTCCACGGGTGTTTTTTTTTAAATCCTTACATTTTAATTTGGCCTGGCAATTTCATTAAAATAAACTCTAGATGACCAATTGGTTATACTGGAAAATTGTTACTATTGAACCTTCTTCAAATGTTTGACCATTCAATTAATCGTTATTTTTTATTACAAAAGGAACAGATAATTACAAAGGAGAAAACAAACTCATAGAGATCCAATAGCTCTGGAGGTGAAAGGGACCTGGTGAAAGGGGGGGGAAACACATCCCTTTCATTTTACAAGCAATGAAACAGAGGAACAGGGAGGTTATGTGAATTTCCCAAGATCACTCAGGTAGTAATCATTGAAGCAGAATTTGAGCCCTGAAACATACCCAATCACAATTACAGTAAATAGCAGATCCATCAATAGAAACCCAGCATTTTCCACACTCCACCATGCTACCTTCATGTTTTCTGTTGGTCTCTTTGTTTTCTACAGAAGTCTCCTTATAAAATTAAAATAGTTTCCCATTGTTTTCTACCACTGCTTATTGGAAGAAAACCATTAGTGATAAATGTCCAGAGTGCACGTGCACGAGCTTCTCTATGTGATTCATTTCCAAACTTTTACTAACACAAAAACTGATCAAAAAGAGACAGTGGATATGGTCAAGAAGAACTGAATTCAAGTTTTGCTTTTCTACCACACACACACACTTACTGTGTGACCCTGAACAAGTCACTTAACCTGCCCATGCTCAAAAGCATTGACTGCCCATGCTCAAAAGGCATTTTAGCCTAAAAATTTCAAAGTAGCTATCCTTCAGAATTAATAGATGGTGTTTCCTTCCTGGAAGTGTTCCTATACCAATTAAATCACAATTCCAGTAAGGAAAAAAATACAGAGCCACTACTGATTTTACTCACTTGGAAAATTTGATATTAGTTAATACTGTGATTACATAAAGAAATGGTTGGAAGGAGCTGACACAGACATGCCTTTTTATTGCAGTTTGTGCTTTGTCTGAAACCAAGCATAATTCAAATACTTGATTTTCCTGGAATAGTAACTCTCTTTAACTTTTAAACTTGTCCCCGTGCAACAGTTTGTACAGTTGTAAAGCTGATAGTATTGCTCACTCATGTAATGATATTGCCCATATATAAATGCACCCAGGGATGAATACATTATGGAGGTCACAGTAAATTGTAATTCAAGGGCCAATAGCTGAATACCTGGAAATAGGGACATTGACCACCTCTCAAAACTCTGTATGCCTCTCTGAGGCCTTTTTTTCCCAAAATAAAGAAGGCTTGGGCTAGGTTATAGTATGAGAAAATAGTGGTTGTAAATCACAGGCCATTCTAGGACTTAATATTCATTGCAAAGGATATAACATTACAGATATAATAGATAATGAGTTGGAATCTCCTACAGTTTTAAGTTCCACTCTGGGAGCAAATTAAGCACTTTGGACAGCTCCATTAACTATTTCCCTTCAATCTTATTGCTACAGTATTCTTCAGAGGGGTACTTTGTAGGGCAGGGTGCTTTTCCAATCTGTGATCAATACTATAGCTAATTTGCAGTTATGATCAGGAGCTTTTAGAACTTTTGCCTAAAGTAGAAACCCACTTTAATAAGTAGATGTCCATAATGAAGCTATTTCAATGCCCCAATTTATAGATCACACTAATAGAAGGCAGTGTTGCATAATGATGAGTGTGTGGGATCTGGAGTCACAATACATTGGAGCAAAGCTCTTGTCTAATTCTTAATGTCCTTTTAATTATGAACAAGTCAGTTGTGTCTCCATTTTCTCACTTGTAAAATAAAGAAGAATGACCTGAATGATCTTGGTGGTCCCTTTCCAGGTCCAAATCCATGATATTATGAATGCTGCCCCATTGATATAAATATAATGAACTTAATTAAATAAGGAATTCTCTAAAAAATATCTTCTCATATATTATTTTATCAATTAATTTTAAGTGAATGCATGAATAGCAAAGTGTTTCTTGATAGTACCATTATTTGAATTCTTTTTCAACCAGTAGGTTGTCATAATAGAGAAGTAAGGAGATCAAATTTGAAATCAGAACCTCAGTTCAAATGCCACCTCTGCCACCAGTGCGACCTTAAGCAGTTCACTTAATACCTCTGTATCTGAGTTTTTTATTTTGTTTCATTTGATTCTTTATTGTAAAATGAGGAAATTGGGCTAGAAGTCTACGTCCCCTCTAACTTTAAATATGTGATCCCATGAATTGTTTTTTTTAGGATCATACATTTAGAACTAGAAAAGAATTAATATATACTCCAATCTGTCATATTTCAGTAAGTAGAAATGAGAACACCTTTTTTTTATGAGGTTAAGTGATTATTCCAAGATCACATATGTAAGAAAGAGAAAAAATTCAAACCCAGTTTATCTCTGGTTCCCAACTATAAATGCTTGAGTTGAATTGGATATTGTGTTAATACTGAATAGAATTTAAAAAATTATTTATTTAGGGAAAGATGCTCACTAGTTGTTGGTGCTTAGTTATAAAATAACTAGATTCAGGTCACTTCATGTTAAAGATAAACTGGTAAATGACTTAATTTGCTTTGTGGTGCTCCCAAATCCTGCACAGTTGCAAAACATTGGCAATAATGGGAAGCACTGAGAATTACTTTCTCACATATTGTGACACCAACTCCATGCTGCTGAACTGCAGTAATTCAGAAAACAACCCACAGCTTCACAGTTTGGCTCCCAGTCTGTCCAGTTGGCAAAGGCTCTGTTAATTTGCAAATTCCAATAATCCAAGCACCAACACCTAACAAGTATTCTTCTTGCCAAAAAATAGTCAAATAATTTCTAAGGTCTCAAAACATCATCATGAAAAAGTATATGATGGCAAATCTTTAACAGCAATACCTTAATGAAATTTGAAGAGAGATATATTCAAAAGTAGAGCAGAACTAAGGATTTCAGGCACCACTGCTCTGGGATCAGCAAAGCCCACACCCTCTTATTCATACACCTCAATTTATTATTTCTGAATACTGCATATGCCTAACATTTGGTTTATAATAACAAAAACAAAAATAAATAAATCCATTTCTTTACACTATAGCAATAGGGTTCCATTTTAATAATATTGCTATAAAAGAACAATTTAATATATATACTTTCAAGTTCCTTAAAATAAGGTTATACCAGCAGTTGCCATTTTTCTTTATATGATTTTTTTATTCTCCACTAATACAGTATTAAAAAGAAGTAGTTTAGGTAAAATGAAAATATTATTACAATAAATTCTTTATTAGCTATGTTGTTAAGTATGTTTAAGTAGTTATATTGGAAGGGGTCAGGAGATTGCATTGTTAGAGGATAAAAAGGGAAAGGAAGCATAAGACTGAGGATTCACAGAAAAGAAATCCACGAACAAAATATAGAGGGATGATAGAGTAATAACTGAAATGACTTGAGAATCCATCTAGTACAATCTTCCTCCCCTTCCCATTTATTAGATAAAATAGAGAAATGTTTAGAAAGGTCAAGTGATGTGCCCAAAGTCACAAAGATAGCAATCATTAGAAGCAAGACTTGATCTCAGGTCTTCTGATCAAAAATTCAGAAAGAAAAAAAATTTGAGCCAAAGATTTAATCAGGACAAGCGATGCAGATGAAAAAAAAAAGTTAATTATACTTTGTCTCTTGTTCCTCAGATTAGATCCAAAAATTGATTTGTTTTGATTAAAAATAAAACAAAATAAATTAGGAAAAGGAAAGAGATCTTTCAGCTTCATAGAAAGATTCTCTTGAGATTCTTTTCAGTTGCCATCCTACACTATTTAGGCTCTTCATATCATTCCTGACAGCTTCTTCACCATATCTAAATCTTCTTGAAGTTTCTAGGGTCACTTGTCATCCCCACAGCTAATATGCAATATTAATTTTTAATCTCAAATGCTTTTGGTAACCCATTGTACCCTGAAAATTGAATGAAGCACACCTTTTTTTATAAAACTGGGTCATAGTTGTAGGGAATTAGCACATAATCAAAATTGTAAGGAAAGGACCTTTTTTTGTGATTTGCTCGGTTTCATTGGGTGGTTGGTTTCTTTTGAGTGAAAGAAAGTGAAACATAACTACTTTCCAAGCAGATTTTGCATTTCTAGGTGATTATGAAAGTCCATTCTCTCTGGCATATCTAGGGGAAATAGACTTGAGAAGACTCTTTTAATGTAGAATTTTAACTTACATGACTGATTGTTGCCTTTCCTCAACTATCAACAGCTCAATCTTTGTCATTAAAAATATTTGACATCTGCGAAAAAAGAAATTCCTTGGCCCTCATTTCTTTCAAATTAAATAGTTCCCTATATACCATCACCCTTTAAGTGCTTTAAGTGGGAATACTATTTATTAGCTATCTAGATAGCATGTGTATAAAAGCCAGTGAAGAAGTTCTATACCCAAAGTGTTCTCATTAATCCCAGAAAGTAAATTAACACTCAAGCTTCTTGTGAAACAAATCCTAACTATATCATAACAATTTAAATGAAGATTAATATTAGGAAGATCTTAGTCAATGATTTAAGTAGTCACCTTTTATTGCAGAAAAATATTGCCATTTTTCTGTGGAAATACACTTCTGCTGTATTATTGTAATTATTCAGTCTTTCCTCGACTGACATATAACATATGTCCATACCCATAAATTGAAGAAAAATGACACAGTACGAAAAAACAAATAACAAATTTAATAATATTTAATAAAAGTTCAGAATAACTAAAAAGGATTAGAGATCATATAATACACCCTCCTTTCTTTCTAGATGAAATAACTGGAATTGAGAGAAAATAAAATTAATTCTTTCCCATGTAGATAGTAAATAATCAGAATTTGAACCCAGATTTTAAAATTTTAAATTTATTACTGATGTCACTGTACCATAGCTCTTCTGCTTGTGTACTAATTAAATTGACACCCTACTAGGATCAAGACTTCATACTAGAAAAGTGTAGTTGACTTATTTTCCATTGGGATTCTGCCATTAGCTTCTAAAAATTATTAGTTTAATTTCAATAATAACTAATTTAAGTACCTGTTCATACCCAGGAGACATTATTAAATATTTACATACTTAAAATAATAAATAACATAACATAATATAACAATATATGCTGTTTATATTTTTTGCTATCCTTCCAAAGTAAAAGCCTTCATATTTGAACAGGTGTGTCAATTTGTCCCCTACCTGTAAAGTCATACTGTATATTGTATAATATAAAGATCTATGCCAAATTGAGATGGGTTGGGCTATGCTCTTAGTGATACAAGAGAGAGATCTTTTCCAAAATCTCTTAATAATGGAAAGTGATTGGAAAAATCAGTTTCATTTTTATTAAAAAGTATAACACTGTCCTAATAATTTTGCCATTACTGAAGATAGTTTTAAGGTGGCATGTCTTACAGTGTAACAAGACTAGTAGCCATTGGCATTATTTGCTTTTAGTAGAACACAAATATAAAAATGGAATTTTCTATAGAAACATATAACTTCATATCAGGTAGTCCAAAGTGAACTATGTGTTTCTTAGTATCTATATGTAGGACTGAAACCAATCTATACAAGAGGCATAATTATTTCCACCAAGGCTAACATTTGTCAATAGTCTAGCTTGCTTGGTGAGATTCATGTGCCTAGGAAGTAGAGAAAACTTTGCTTGGGGAAGGAATATCAACCCTATTATTTATTCATGCCCTACATCTTTGGAATCAGGAAGAAGGAATTCAGGGATATAGGTGAAGATCCTCTAATACTCTTAAACAGGGTGAGGGGGGTGTGGGTATGGATCATCTATTTTAACAAACTGCAAACACTAAAATAGCATTGTCACTGTACTTCTTTATAAAATTGTGATATGAAGTTCTTGAAAAAAATCTAGCTTTCTATAAAAAATGGTTCAAAAGTAAGGTTATTTTACTTCCTTTCCTCAGATAAACCTTCTGGTATCTTTTTTCCTCTGAAATTAATAAATTTTTAAGAAGTACTAATCTGAGAAATACATTAAAACTAAAATAACATCAAGTAATTTTGCTATCCAATCCAACAAACACAGTAGAAAAATAAATTAGATAATTTTTATAATTTTCAGCTTAAATATATATATATATATATATATATGTGTGTGTGTGTGTGTGTGTGTGTGTATATATATATATATGGATCTATGATTTTTTTCTGTGCAATGTACTTCTTTTCACTCACCAATATAGATCATAGACCTTTAAGGCCTTTATGTCCTTTGAGATTCTTATGAATTAAAGACTTTCCAAAAAGTCTTCATGGAGGATCCACCCATTACAATGGAGGTCTCTCTCTCTCTCTCTCTCTCTCTCTCTCTCTCTCTCTCATTCTCTCTCTCTCTCTCTCTCTCTCTCTCTCTCTCTCTCTCTCTCTCATTCTCTCTCTCTCTCTCTCTCTCTCTCTCTCTCTTCTTCCCTCCCTCTCACATATACATATATTTAATATTTAATATATATATATGTCTATATTTAATAAACATAGTAAAAATAAGAAGATAGAGATATAAATATAGATGAAATAGAAATAGAATTATAACTTTTGATATAAATGCATAGATACATATATATGGGTGTGGATTGATAAAGATGTAGATTTAGATGCTATAGAGATTATTGGACTGGTAAAGGTTTAGCAGCCCACAAAAAAATGTACATGGGACATATTTAAAATTTAATCCACATTATATTTCATCACTTTTTCATTTTAGAAATCAATAGGAAAACAACATTAAATTCTAATTTCTAGTCTATCAGTTTCTAAAGTGTAAATACACTGAAAATTTAACAATTGACCTGCTCTAGTTTGTTCTGGATGGTTCCAGCACACCCCAGGCTATATCTATATGTATAGCTATCTATACACATCCACCTGATTCATGCACATATGCACAGACACTTTGAATGTGAAAAGGGCACCTGTGTATAATTAGAGGTCTTTGTCCTAGAATCATAGAATTTAGAACAGGAAGTGATATTAGAAGCCATCAAATCCAATGCTTTCACTTTCCAGATAATGAAAGTAAGGCCCAGAGAGATTAGATGATTTGCCCAAGGTCACCAAGGTAACAAATAACAGAGCCAGGTTTTGCAGTCAGCTACTCTGTATCCATATACTGCCTTATTCTGGCTTTCATCAGACTAATAGTGATGCTCTATGATTCAATATCAGAAAGCATAATCAAGATAATATCAATTTTGAAAAGATGGATTTTTGCAGTAGTGGTCATATAATGAAAAGTACAATTTCCTAAATATTCTCTAGCCTAGGTTCCTCTTCCTATATAATTCTGAGTCCAGCTATAGGATCCAACTATAGTGTTCAATTGCAGATGATGGATCAGTTTCAATATCTACCTCTTTAACTTTGCTCTAAGGGTTTCTTACCTGTAGGCCATGCATCTAATAACAGATTTGAGAGGGTCCATAAATTTGCATATGAAAAAATTACACTTTTAGTTCAACTAACCACTAACAGTATTTTCACCTTTTCAACTATGATTTTAAACAACAAACATTATTTTGATAAATCATCTACATACTTCAGCAGCATGACAAAGATATACATAACACACATGCACATACAAATGGTTTAGAATTCTTGATCTTTATAAATATATAAAGATATATTTTGGCAGTGTGATATAGTGAACAAAGAATAGGTCTCAGAACCAGGAAAAACTGGATTCAAGTTCCATTATAGGTTGGCTATGTGATCTCTGTGAAAATCATTTCAACTCTGTGTCACCAGAGAACTCTCTAATATAGTAAATTACTACTGAGGTACTAATTTGTTTTGGGAGAAGAAATTCCCTATAACAATGAAATCATATATACATATGGACTAAAGGAGAAATGACTGATGACTGAACCTGATGAACTTCTCATGCCACCATCTACCATAATTCACTTTTTTTTTCTGAAGAGATGGTTAGACTTTGCGTTCCTGTAGAATTTACTGAGGAAAAATCAGTGTAATCAGTAACTTACATGGAAAGATCATGTAATTAGTAAAATGTGATCTGTAAATGGAAACATTTAATTTTTCCCCCATCAGTAAGGAGTCCTTATGCTTGGACTCTATGTAGGACAGCTTTCATGACAATAGCAATGTTCGCTTTTATCTCCTGGTTTTATACTCTTCTAATTTCAATCCTAAATAGATCTTTGAATAAATTTATCTCTGAATATGTCATATTATTTTGTAAAATTTTAATTTCTTAGTGGAAGACACTTCATACAACATGAGAAAAGCCTGCATGTCTGTTTACTTTTTCTATTGGTTTTGAAAACCAATAAACAATATATAGTAAGGAATCCTATTTTCTTTATTTCAGTGTGATGATAAATATATTATCTGGAAAATATCATTCATAAAAATTTGCCTATTCATTTCTAATTTTTAAAATCCAAGTTCCCCTTAATGGTTATCTTGATCATTTTTATAAAGATTACTGATAGAAATAGGAAAGTAAAGTTAGTATTTATTTTTGTCATGCTCTTTTTGAATCTAGCTTTTTGAGGTATTTTGGTAATGCAGTTTTCTATGACCTTAAATGTGTTCAATCTCCAACATAGATATAGAGACGATATGCAGGTTTTTCTCATTTTTGTGGGAAGTGTCACTGCCACCAATAAATTAAAATAATACAAGATACTCTAACAAAAATGACTTCAGAGATAATTTTATCCATAAGATCTGTTGAAATTAAATGAAATTAAAATTTTGACTTTGTTTCCTCATAGTATATCAATATTGAGATGGAAGAATTGAAATGCGGTACTTTCATGAATTCCAGAAATGTGAATTGGTCCATTTAAAACCACAGCAGATCTATTCCACTGTTTGTATTTAGTGTTCTATTGATTTTATCTACATTTTAGAGATTTCAGTTTCAGAGTCAGATCTTTTATCTTTGAATTCTTATTTTGTTTTCAACTTTTTTAAAAAATTCTATGACACACCTCAGATGGTGGTTTTCTTTCTGCTCTACCTTCCTGTTTTGCAAATTATTTACAAATCTAAAAAACAATCTAACATATAACTATTCTTGGTTTTCAACTCTTTATGTTTATCAATGAAATTGTTTCCATACTGACTGAAACCATTTCTGAGCATTTCTTTTTTCTTTCTTCTCAATTTTGTAATTCATAAACTTCTCTAATAAGTTTTAATATACAGTTTGCATATATTTAGCCAATTCCCACTTTTGAGTCAATTTATTTAAATAGAGAGGGTTAGAATAAATATAATTATCTGTTATTTTTTTAGTCTTCATAGTTTGTTATAATTTGATATTGCATCTGATCCTTACTTTAACCAGTTATTCATCCAAGGACACAAATATCACCTAATTCTTTAATGACTACCAATCCTATAATTATTCATTTTCTGTCCAGTTACATAGGATTAATTTCACTTTTTATGATGTTGATCAGTTCTTGCCGTATTCAAAATTTTCTTACTTCCTTGCATAAAGCATTAGTGATATTTTCAAGTATAAAGTGTCTGAATGAAATAAAAACGTTTTTAAAATGCTTTCACTTAAAAATAATCTCAGTCTCTATTTCCTAAAACCATTTTTGTTACCCTTTCCTATATTCACTTTTACATTGAAATTTCTAAGTATCATTGTGTAAGTTGACTTAGTTTGTAGGATTTTGACACAGAATTTGATTCTACATTCTCTGCCATTGTCAGCAGTTAGAACAATGCTGGGCATAGTAGGCTTTTGCTAAATGTTTATTGTTTGATGTTGGACAAAAAATGCATTTAACTCCTTATTATTTACACCAATATTGCAAGGCAAGATGTTGACATGTCTCATAATGTTTTATGAAGTATCTTCCAAGGAAAACCTATGAGTCAGCTGTCATTTAGCAGCAACTTTTTTTTTTTAACAGGAAAATCTTAAAGAATATAAAGTAGTTCTCCTAATAATGTATACATAGATGGTTGATTTGGATAAAACAAAATGATAATAAAAAGTAACAATAATTTATATCTGCTTACTGTATACTTGTTGTTTGCCTTTTTTTTGTAAGGTTAAGTGACTTTCCCAAGGTCACACAGTGAGGTAATTATTAAGTTACTGAGATTTGAATTCAGGTCCTTCTGGCTCCAGGACCAGTGTTCTATCCACTGTGTCTCCTAACTGCCCCTAACTCATTGTTCTTAAGGAGGACCATGACATCAGTGATGTGACACCATGGCATGCAGCTGAATTGGATTTAAATGAGGGAAGACTGTGCAAAGTCACTAGCCTTCTTCCAGAGTCATCTGGATTCAGTACCCAAATATGGATCAGGATGACTGGAAATGGACCTGGATGCAGTGGGAGGGGAGACCCCATAAACCCTGTATAATAAAGAGGAACTCTGTACCTAATTTACCTCCCACTAATTGATACCTAATGTGGAGCTAGGAGGTTTAATGAATTTAGTGTCTGGAGTCAAGAAAACCTGAATTTAAATCTCAGACACTTAATAGCTGTGTGAACCTGGGCAACAGGAAAGACAATTGTTTCAGTTAGCTATTTCTCTTCTGCCCTAAAAAATAGAACTGTTCTGGACACTTTCAGCAGGAAAGAAGACCACATACTAGGGAAAGGCTATCAACAAGAATATTTGTTCCACAAATGTCAAGGATCACAGAGAGACCAAGAAGGATGAAAATTGAGAAAAGGTCAATAGATTTGCCAATTGAAAGATCACTGGTAACTTCAGAAAGAGCAGGTTCAGTTGAATGATGAAGCTAGAAGTCAAATAGAAGAGAATGAAGAAGACCATGGGGAGATATTAAATAGAAGCACCAATTTGAAGGAGATAATTTTCTCATGAAATTTAGAAACAAATTGGAGGATGATACTTAGCAAGAGGCCCGGGGATAATAGAGGGGGCAGTCTACTGAAGATGAAAAAATCAAATGGAATCAAAGGTACATGAAGAGTGGGAAGGAAAAACACTACCTCTTCATGTGAGATAGGTGAAGGAAGATATAATGGCCAAGGAATCTGAGTGATATAAAATGAGGATCACAGGAGTTCTCAGTGAATGGCCCAATTTTTTACAGTGAAGTTCAACTCAGAGGGCTGTGGAAGCGGAGTAATAAATTTGAGAAGATATGAAACAATTAAGTAACATTAGGATGGAAGTAGTGCAATTTTGTGGATAGCAGCTTTCTCTTAATATATATATTTCAGCTACAAGGAAAGATAGCATTGTGGAAGTGACACGAATCTATTCTTTTTTTAATTTTATGTTCTTCCACCAGTTACATGCAAAAACAAGTTTCAACATTCACTTCTAAAAACCTAAGTTCCAAATTCTCCCATTCCTCTAACCTTAATCCCCCTCATTGAGAAAGCAAGGTACTTTGTGTAGGTTAAAAATGTGTAGTCATGAAGAACATTACTTCAGCCATCATGTTGAAAAATAAACATGCCCTCACCAAAAAAAGAAATCTCAAGAAAAATGAAGTGGGAAAAAAAGCATACTTCAGTATATATTCAGACACCATCAGTCCTGCCTTTGGGGTAGATAATACTCTTTATCATAAGTCCTTCAGAGTTCTCTTGGGTCACAGCATTGCTGAGAACAGGTAGGTCATTCATATCTGATCATCTTGCATTATTATTGTTACAATAGTTACAAAGTAACATTTCCTATTTCATCTGCTCATGTAAGTTTTTTTTGGGTTTTTTTTGCAAGACAATGGGGTTAAGTGACCTACCCAAGGTCACATAGCTAGGTAATTATTAAGTGTCTGACACTGGTTTTGAATTCAAGTTCTCCTGATTCCAGGGCCAGTGCTCTATCCACTGCGCCACCTAGCTGCCCTTTCATGTAAGTTGTTTTTTTTTTTTTACTGAGATCATCCTGTTTATCATTTTCAATAACAGAATAGCATTTCATCACAATCACATACCACAATTTGTTCGGTTATTCCCCAACCACTGGGCCTTCCCTCAATCTCCAATTCCCCACCATCAGAAAAGAGCTGATATAACTATCCTTATACATATATATTCTTTTCTTACCATATTTCTTCTCTTCTGGAATATAGACCTAGCAATACCATTGGTAGGCCAAAGACTTGGTTTTATAGCACTTTGGCCTTAGGTCCAAATTCCAACAGTGCATCAATATCTCAATTTTCCTATATCCTTTCCAACATTTGTTATTTACAAAAGGATAAGAACAAAGAGAAAGAGAGTAGTGTTACAAAAAGCAAGTGAAAGGTATATCTAGAAAGAGAGGACAAAAATGCTACAGAAAGATGGGCAAGGATTAGAAAAAAAATCATTATATTTTCAAATTAAGATACAATAGGTTAGTTTGAGGCACACAATTTTAGTTGAGTGATAAGAACAGAAGCCAGGGGATAAAGGTATGAACTAGGGCTGTAACTGTGAGAGGATAAAAGAGGGCTCATATGTGAGAGATAATGTGGATTTAGATGTGGTATAATTTGACAACTGATTGAATATTTAGATGAAAGTGAAGGAAGAGTTAGGCATTGTACTAAGATGTAAACCTGGGGAACTAGGAAGATGGTGGGTTCCTTCAACATTCATAGGGAGATTTGAGAGATGAGTGAGAGGGCAAGAGGTAGTGCTGATCTCACTCTCTCTAGAACTTGAATTGTTATATCAAAGCTTATAAATGTTCTAAACATTCTGTGTTTCTTAGTACATTTTTCTTATCATTGTCAGTTTCACCAAATAGAAACATGAGGATAAAGAACCCTCACTTCCATTTTGTATTTTTGTTCATTTCATGGATTGTTATAGCTAAAAATGCTCATTCCCTAGGGGCTTTTCTGTACCTCCATATTTTAATAGAGTGATTCTGGGACAACAGACATGTATCATCTGACCTATACCCCAAACCTTTCCAACTCTGTGGCACTACAAGCCCACTCCCATAGCTTTCTATATATGAACAACATATCTACACTCTGGATGAGACACTAAAGAATATTTTTGTCAAAAATTTACAGAATCATTTATCTAGAATATTAGGTTAACTAGTCTAACCCTTCCATTTCACAGAGATGAATACTGAGGTCCAAGGAGACTCAATAACTCTTCCAAGGTCACACAGATATAAAGCATCTATAGAGGTATTTGAATCTTGCTCCTTTAACTTTAAAGCCAAATTTCTTTCTATTGTAGCATACCTTTTCATATGTAAAGCAGGCTAACTTTATCTTAGTAATCCTAAGGAGATAATTTTAACTTGTATTTTAACTTGCTAAATTTTTTCATATATACTAAATTTTAACTCTTCATAGCCAAGATTTTTTTTTTGGGGGGGGGGAAGGAGGTATACCTGGCATTTGACCTTCTTCAGGAACTGAGATTAACTCCTTTGATACATAAAAAGACCATAAAGCAGTCTGGTTCTATCAAGGTCTAAAGCACTAACTTAAGACACAAAAATGATTTGGCAAAGAAAGTGGGAAAGAAGAAAAATGATTATCAACAACTCTTTAAAGATTGTAAGATTCATAATACATAACAGCTAAGACATAATAAAAATAATATTATATCAGGTCTCATTAAGTAGAATAAATACCACTGGATTAGCAGAATTGGCAGGATACTTTCTTAGCCTTGGAATAATATGTTTCAGCTTTCTTTTTTTTTTTAAATTCTTCTGTTAAGTCAGCAGGACTCTGGCCTTTAACTTTTAACATGCCTCCCCAGTTAAGCTGATCTCCTCCAGACACAAATAGTTGTCCACAGCTGCTGCAAATTGATTTGTCCCCAGATAATGGTTGCAACTGATGATCAAAATGTCACTGAAAAATTCTTAAGCTATTATGGTGCATTTGGTCTTATGTAACCTGATTTAATGCTATTTGAAAATAAAATGACATCTACACAAGTTATGAAAGGTTTTGTCTAATGTTTTCATTTTTTGCTTATTTTTAGTCCCAGAGTACTTTGGGATTTTCCTTTCCCATCCTGCAACAAAGATTATCACACCCCCCTCATGTTATTATGACAACCACAGAAAAGAATGCTCTAGTAGCAAGTGAAAGGTGCAGTTCAAGTCACATACAATGCAACTACTGGATCTAGGGAAAAGGTGAATGATCAAATTTAAGATTTGAAAAGCATTGAAGAAATGCACATAACAAAGCCAATGAACTAGATTGAGAAACAAGTCATGAAGATTAGGGCAAGAATTCAACCAGTTCCCTAAAGAAAATATGGATTAACTCACAAGTATGCTTTTGCAGACACATTCATGGAGGGGAATATGGTGGAAGCAATGCAGGAATGAGAGATTACCTTATTTCTTTCCTTAAAGAAAAATGCACATGTTTTATTTTCACTGCATTATTCACAAGTGGGAATACCTTTAGTTAAGGATAACTCTCAATTATTAGGCATTAGGGTTTTTTTCCTTAAATACACAGTCACCCAGAAAGCATATGCCAAATTGATTAAATGTTTATGACTCAAACCGTTTTTGTCCTCATGGAACTTGCATGAAGAATTATTGACATATGACTGAATCACCCTGAATGAGCACTTCTAAATAAGTCACGTACTGCCCTTTTTTGCTAAGATCATGTGACTCTATTTGAGAATTTTATCTTGCCTTGGCAAGAAGGGAATATACTCTGGGGTCTAAAGTGTCTTTTTTAGCTCTAACATCTAAAAATATAAACAATGCGGTTGCCACATTCTGCTGTTAAGCAACAAGGTTCAAGTCACTATAAAGAACCTATCAAACATCTAGAAAAGCCAACCACAAGTGATCATTTGACCATTCATATACCTTCTCTTAATACAAAATCCAGTAGAACATGTATATCGCATTGTAGAAAATCTACCATACTAAGACATATAATATGCAGATCAAGATTGCAAAGTTCTCTCTAATGCCTCCCAGCTTTTCCTGAAACATTAGTGTCTGACCCAGTTTTGAACACATATTGAATCCAACCAGATTGTGACACTGATCCAATACTACCAGGAAGGTAAGCTTTTCCTATGCATGTGCTAGCATTCTTGTAAAACTAGGGATGGCTGTATTGTCAAGCATTCTATACTAGCAGTACCCCAATATAATTGAATTTAATTATTTTGATTCTATTCAGTATAGGCAATTCCTCTTTTGCAATGATCTCAAATCTTAAAACATGCTTTTTTGCAAGAATGTAAGAAATAGAGCAATTTCCTAATGCACATTGTTGTGAATTTTTAAGAAGGCAAATAGTTCTCATTTTTTCCAACTTAAAAAATAAAACCCTCCTTGAAGCTATAGTTTCCGATGTTAGCAAATGGAGTAAATATAAAATGCAAGAAGTTAAAATAGCATCTCTAATGATAGATGTAAAATAAAGAGGAAAATAGGTCAGTTAATGGAGATATATAATGAGATATTTGATAGCATGCATTTACATATACATATATATGTATATGTAATATATGGAGCACCGTTCAGAAAATGATTTTTAAATGAAGGTTCTGTGTAAATCATTAACTTTATGAAAAGTAAGTGATAAAGTAATAATTAACACTTTGTAAATGAATATATTGTACAATTCATTCAGTCTGTTTGCAGTATTAAGAAATACTTTGGCATGACTGCACGTCGTTTACAAGCTCCATGGTCAAGAAAGGAGTTTGAAGCAACATTTCTAAAAGTGATGGGAATTTGTAGAAATGTTTCACATGCCTCAAAATACTGAGAACTGTAATTAAGAAACTCACAAAGCTAACAACAAGAATTTCTATAGGTAAAAGGAAGGTTTGTTCATAATTGCTTCCAGATGGTTTGAGGGGCCACACAGTACTGACTATAGAAGCATTGGGTTACACGACTGTGTTAGAATTTTAACAATGTGTTAAGAAGTAAATCACTGATTATTTCTTTGGACCTAGGAAAAATTTGCTTTTCAGCATAAACTGGAACCTAGTAAGAAGCTGTCAACTAAGAATGGAGAGCAAGTCAGACAAATAAATCCTTGAACTGAATGAACACTTGATTGAATTTTTCAATTGATGGAGGTTTCTCCCTAAAGATAATGCTTTATATTTTGCCTTCTTTTTGTTTGACACAAATTTACCAGAATCAGAAATTTTAGTGGCATGTAAAAAAAATCAACTACAATGCATACAATAAAATAACCTTTATTTTTAAGTTGAAAATTAAGCACTATTAAATAGAGGATTTGGAACAAGGGAGGAGGCTGACCAATGAGAAAGACTCTCAATTGTTTTTCATTCTTGCTTTCCCTTTCTTTGAATTATAAAGGGAAGGGGGTCGATATGGGGAGAAAAAAAAAGAATCCTATTTACTTTTCATTGAGTGGACACTGCCACCTCCAAAATGTCTTCATCCTTCCCCCTTCCCCATCCCCCCACGATCATCCCCAGAGAGTGCATGCCTATGTGCATCCTCACCTTAGACTGACAGGGTCTGATATGTGTCTTCTTGAAGAATGCAGTCTTCATGGTCATGAGGGAATGGATGTGTAATGCCGTGCTGATACCAGCCAAGTAATATAATGTGCTGCCGTTAGGAACATTATTCATAGTTGATGAACACATACCTTTTCTAGTGAAACACATACATTTCAGAAAGAAATGCATAGATCATTTACTGAAGCACATTTATTATAGCGAAATGTGTACCTCAACTAATGAAACACATAGATCATATAGTAAAATGATTATACTTCTATTGAGCAGATTTAACCATTTAGGAATGTTGGGGGCCAAACCAGTTTGTATGAGCAGACTAAAATTGATTTTCCAAATGGCAAACTATCTGTCCATTCGTTTGACTTCAGAAATCATTCTAACTTTCTGATGGCCAAAACCCAAGCATGTCTATGCACCTGGGTAGCCCTGCCCTTCAAGTCACAACTACAAATGGGGAATTAACAGGGCATCTCTCTTATAACTTTATTTATTTATTATCTGGGACCAATGAAATGTATGTCCATGAAGAATTACACGTACCATTTGGGAGGGAAGAAGACAAGGGAGTGAAAAGAGAGAATAATGCCTACTTATTGGTTATCCTCTCACTTTAATTAATTTTTTCTTTTTACTGTTTAGATCTTTTACAATTGAATTCTGGGTCCTGAATACAATGTGACACAAACTACCTTTAACTTCAACAACTAATGTCAGGAGAAGCCAGAAACAGGTTGTGAGTCAGTGCCCCAGGCCCTCCAGGGTCAGCAATAAACTATCAATTCCCACTATATAAATTCAGTTAGCTCCAGCTCTCTATTGCCCTAAGGAATAGAATGGATCAAACACTTTGTTTATGACTAAAGAATACCATAGTACACCCAGCTCTGACCATAACCCTAACTCAACAGGGCTGGGAAATGGATGTGAATTCCAGGCTTGTGGTTTAGCATGGACATAATTCACATATACAGGCTTTGCACTGAAAAACTTCAGTCAGAGTCACCTGATTTGTATCGCTATAGTGGATTGTGCATGTCTGCATCAGCCTCAGTAGCTCTCAGAGCCTTGCAAATAGTCAGTCACTGGTTCAGTAAAATTACTGGAGTGTCTGTGTGGGGGTGGGGGAGGGAGAAGCTCATATTCAATGTGCACTTTCTCTTGTCTTCCTCCTATTTGAATTAAGTCAGAGTAAAGGAAATAAAGAGAACACTACAAAGTCATATTTAAGAAACAATTAGAAATGGAAGGGAAATAAAGGAATGTCACATAAACAAAACCTATACGACCAAGATGCCTTTTTTTTTTCCTTTTCATATTCAATGTATTGACTGAGAAGCCTTAACTTCCACTTTCCTTTCCTTGGCTGTATCCAATCCATTAATAATCAGAATCCATCTTTTCTGCCCTTTTAGCTTCTCTATAAGAACCAATGCTATTATGAAAAATAAAAAAATAAAAATTTCTCTTTCTTGTCATTTGTAAGAATCTCTTTGCAAATTTGTTTGTGGTTGAATAGTTGTGATTGGATGAATATTTTGCTTAAGTTCTAGAATAAGGAGAATAGGCTTCCAATCCTTTTTCTTTTAGTGATTGAATTTTTGTTTGTTTCTATTGTTTCTACACTATGCCCAACTTACTTTGGCAATAGACATGAGAAAGGCAAAAGTGGATGAAGTGGAATATTAGGTGTAGTATTCAGTGTGGTTTTTTTTTCTGAGATACATGACTTTTCCTTAAGTTATCAGAACTCATTTCATTATTCAATGAACCCTCCAGTGAACCTAGGATTTCACTATATAATTTATGTTTCCTGATACAATTCAACAGTGTAATCTTATGATTTATGTGCTTCATTTATAATTTGATCATTTCAGTATAATGCATGTTTTCTCCATGATTTATGTACTTTTTCCCATAATGTATGTGTTTCACCATATGATATATGTATTCATCAGCTATGTATTATGCCCCTGATGGCACCTTCTTAGAAAGGAAGGTAGAACACCCCAGCCTTAGGGCAAGTCCTGAGGTTAATTGCAATCAATTCACCTTCCATGCAATTACACTTTTCATCTTCCCAAGCCTATGAAGTGAACATGCTTAATGTGGCATCAGCAGGGAAGCAAATATGCTAGTTATTTTTTTTTGAATGAACACTTAAGTATATATATATATATATATATATATATATATATATATATGTATGTATGTATGCATACACACATTTTTATACACACACAGGCATCTAAATGTAGTAAATCACAACAGAAAACCACTGAAGTCAGATTTTTCCCCTTCTTTGGTTTGCACTGAAAATATTTTAAGCATAATTTACAAATTTTTCTGACACCTTTCCAATTTAGCTTACTTTTAGGTAGATAATACTGAAAAAACTGTAACCATTTCATTTTCCTTTCCAATGAACATTTTTGAAAAAAATAATCACTTGGGAAGTAAATTGAGATGTTTCATGAAAAACTTTACCTGGTCTAGTCATAAGCAGAAATCCTCACCTTATTTTCTGAAATCCTAGTCTGCATTATAATGTCTTTCCTGACAAGTGTCTGAAAATGTGGGCAAATATCCAAATATCCATGTGGGAAGGGGGTTTGTGGTCTGGATTAACTAGATTGGCAGTTTCTATTGATTACTTCTTAACTGTAGCTCAAGCCTAGATGCTTAATTATCAAAGCCATTCTATTTAGCTCTTGAGTTCATCTTTTTCTGATGCTTATTCATATAACCTAAAGTCTTCATCTTGAATTTGAAGTCATGATATTAATTGCTAGAGGACTAGAATTTGATTTTGATTCAAAAACAGAGATTTCAATTATTTGTTTATGATTGACATTACAGAGGAGGAACGTATAGGGGTGGGGGAGAGGAGGAGTCAGGGAAGGAGGATCTCTGTTTTGTTTTTTTCATAAGTTTAGAAAGTTTTGCAAGTGATATTTATAAATCTTTCACCAATCCATATGAATAATAGAAATAATAGAAATAAATTAAATCTTTGAACTCCTGCCTAATGAAAATCATACCCCAAGAGAACTGTGATCACATTCCCATTCACTAAAGTGAAATGCTAAATTTGGAAGCAAAAGAGAAAGATGTTTTGTGATATATTATAATTCAGTAGGATAGGTACCTGAAGGTTTTGGCTCTAAAGGACCAAAAATTGAGATTATCTAATATCTCTATTACCCAATCCAAGTTATTTTTCAAAACAATTACTAATCCCACTGCAGATGTCACTATTGCCTCCTAAACCTCAAGGGAAAAAAAATATGAGGTTTGCAAATTCCTTTGATTTGTATCTTTTCCATTTCACATATGTTCTCAATTTGGACATTAAGCATTAAAATCTTAAATTAAAGGAAAGGGCATAATTACTATTATGGCACACATGACTAGGTTCAAAGCAAAGATGAGAAAATTCATTGCATTTACTTCACTAAAGATATAAAAATGGAAGGGAAAGGACATGCCATTACTGACCAACATTTTTTCCCCTTTCTTTAACTAGGAAACTGACTTTAAAAACAGAGTCACTAATCACTCCTTAGTGAAATATCCTTTTGAAATATTGGCTTTCTCAGTCCAACTGGATCGATTTCAACACAGGCTTTCATCACGTCTAATTGTCAGCACAGGTTTCTTAAAACTGGTGCCTGTTTGGTTGGGGTTATGAACTTTGGAAAAAGCATATTCTCATTATTAGCATCCATTATTGTTTTCATCATTATTCTTACAATTTTTTAAAGTAGAATGGTCACTGCCCACAAGTGGGTTCATCCTAAGTATTAGCCACAAAACAAAATGACAGATTAGAAACTTAAATATAGACACACACATTTCTTGATGCCCTGCATTCCGCCCTTAGTATGGGGATAAAGGTTAGTTTTTTTCCCCCCTAATTTTGAATTGGAGTCAGGAATTCCTTTGTACCTTTTTTTCACTTGTTTCATATAAAATAAAAAAAGAAAAAGAGCATCGGCCTTGAAACCAGGGTGATGTGGGGTTCAAGTCCTGACAAGGAAATATACTTGGTCTTTGATCTTGAACAAGTAACTTAATCTTTCAATGTTCTGGAGAATTCTTTTAGACTATACAAGAGAAAAAAACGACAATTTGCATTGGTAAAGGGCATTATTCTTGTGGATATTTCCTACACAAATGAAATTACAGGTTCAAGCCCTATTTATTATAAAATGAATCAGGATAGACTTACCATAGGTTTTGAGTCAAAAGAAGAGGCTAGAAACTTTTGTTTAATGGAATATCATGATAAGAAAGATTTAGAATATGCAAAATATGGCCTTCTCTTCATTTCTGAATGCAAAGAAGGAGACATTTTTTTTTATCAATTACCTTCCCTTCTATACTGCTCATTTATGCCTCACATCCATGGAATCTTGTTCCTCTCTCTATCAATTTTCAAAAACAACTTTATCCAAGGAAATTGATAAAAATATGAAAATCATGAGTTTCTTGATAAATAAAAAAATTGTTAGCTCAATCTTTGATTACAAATGACAAACAAAATCTGAACCAAAGAGACATTTTCACCAATGCTATTTACCATTCTTAAGAAGTACAGCATCCAAATGGAAGCAGGATTTCCTATAGATGCAAGGCAATTCAGAAACTTATTTGCATATAGGCATAAGGCAATCTAGATTCCTCTATTTGCAGATGACATTGTGCTGAATGCATCAACCATAAACTTCTTAAATTACATATTCATAATTACAGGAAAGTGTCTGGCCCAACAATCCACATAGGAATAAAGAAGTGGATGATGTATGTCTATATGCAGATTACAATATGTAGTTGGATGGCCGTGACATAGAGCGAATCATCAATAGATATATCTTTGACAATCATTCCATTTGGAAAAAAGATTGGACATAAAATTTAAAAGATAACAGAGAGTGAGCTAGATTTTATTTCAGAAAATTTTAATAACTTCAAATTTCTTCCTGAAACAAAGATCCACCTTTTAATAATAATACTCTTCCAGTTATCCTATATCTGTGAATTTGGAATGCTACCAGATCAGAAGGTTAAAACTTTTAGGTCATCCAAAGGACAAAGAAAAGAGGAATGAATTGCCAACAAAGACAATTCATAAGAGTAAGCTATTCATTGCATGGATCTTCCTCATCCAATTTAGGATAACTTCATTTCTGTTATACTATGCATCTGAATCACTGAAAGGTTTATATATTTGTCCCAGTCATATAGCCAGTTGTTATTTTTGTCCCTCATTTTTGAAGAGGATAAATGGTATCATGGGTTAACATATTGACTTGCAAGTGAATTGGATTAAAGTGAGGCAGAGTTGCATAAACAATCAACCTCACTCTCTTCCAGACTCATCCAAGTCCAATGGTAAGACAAAAGTCAAGATGACTGGTGACAGCCTGGGATATAGTCAAAGGCAAAATTTGCACACTTGTCTTCTTCATTCAGATATCACCTCTCTGTATTCACTCGACTAACCTTCATCTTCATCTAATCATATATCCTTCATTAAATTTGTGAATATTAAGATTTGATCTGCTCTAGTAGTAAGAGCAGCTAGGTGGTACAGTGGATAGAGTGTAGGGCCTGGAGTCAAGAAGACCTGAATTCAAATTTGACCTCAGATACTTACTAATTAGCTGTGTCACTCCAGGCAAGTCACTTAACCATCTTTGATTCAGTTTTCACATCTGTAAAATGAGCTAAAGAAAGAAATGACAAAGTATTCTAGTATTTTTGCCAGGAAAAGAAATCAAGAAGTCAGATACTACTGAAAAACAACTAGGTAACAGGAGGATGTTATTGATACTCTGTTTATTTCTTTCTAATATCCTTATACATGTTATTCTTACCCAGATAAGGATATAGATTACTTTAATTTAAAACTATAATGATGGGGCAGGAATAAGTTAGGTTTTTTGGTTAATTTTTCTTAATAGATTTATTTTAAGTAGTAATAAGCCCCACAAAATTTTTCCAAGCCCTTGATATTCTTTCTTTCAAATAAATTGAAGATCAACCCCTCAGTACATCCAAATGTCACCTCCATCAGTGACTTCTTTAATGTATTCTTGGTTCAATACAACTTTCCTTCCCATCTATGATTTCTACCTTAGTCTTTTCCCAGAACATCAGACAATTTGATGTTAGAGCCAAATATGATGACTCCAGCCATTGACAAAGAAAACATTTCATTATGATATTCCAAAATGTGCTGTTTGCATTATCCATCTTTAATGTGGTTCTCAAAGAAGTTTGCTACAGTGGAAAGAATACTAGATTTGGAGTAAGAAGACCTGACTTCAAATCCTCACTCTAATGTTTAACCTGGGACAAATCACTTGATGTCTGGAACTAATTTTCTTCATCTATAAAATGTCCTCTGAAAACCTTTCTAGTGTTCACTTGATGATCCTATGATCCATTCAATTGCAAGCTTACATATACTTCCGATGATCTGGTTCAACTGGTACTTTTGCCAGGGTTTTCTCAAACTCATTTTTTCTTTCTTTCATAACTTCTTAGTGTTTTATGAAAAATTACACTTGATCTTATGTTACAGATTTAGGAACTAGACCTGTGATTTCATTTGGTATGATTAAATTCTTGTGAAAAAATTCTCTTTCTCTCTCTCTCTCTCTCTCTCTCTCTCTCTCTCTCTCTCTCTCTCTCTCACTCTCTCTCTCTCCAAACTGGCACCTTTTCTGCAATTTATGCTAGCAACTCTTTTAGAGTGGATACAGTTCTAGACCTGGAATCAGGATGATTTAAGTTTAAATATAATTTCAAAAACTTAACTATGGCAAATCATTTAAGTAAACTCTCAGTTTCTCAACTATAAAATGGGGCTTATAGTAACACCTATTTATCAGGGTTCTTGCAAGGATAAAATGAGACAATATTTATAAGGCATTAATCCCAGGTTTTAATGCATAAAAGGTACTAAATAAATGCTTGTTCCTTTCCATTTCCCTGAACACTTAGTGATTAGGTGATTTACTCAACATCAAACAACCAAAGTGTGAGAGATGAAACTTGATTCCAAAATTCTTCCAAACACTCATTCATAAAGCCTTTTCTATCATATTGGTCTATCATGTTCACAATTCAATTTATATTCTAAGTAAAAACCTTTAGCTATCATCACTTGGATCATCTACTTCAATTTCTAGGTTTGGGGCTATTCCTTATGGAAACTAATTTAGATAAGTTTAGAAGTATAGTTTCCTTAGAAAATGGTAATAATATCTGAGAAAATCAATTCTTCTACACATCCCCAAGTATTTGGCACCAACAACTTATACAAATGATTCAAATTTGAATTGTTTTAATTCTATCTTCAGGTTTTTATTATTCTTTTGATTTTATTCTTTGTGCTAACAAGTCTGACTGCACATACATAGCTGATTTGTAAATAACTCCATTTCTGGCAACCAATCACTATCTGCCTCTGATGTTATTATCGATTATTACTTTATGAGATATTAATTGGTATGTCATGCCATCCCAACTCTCTTTTTGGAGAATCATGACTAATTGTTAGACCCTTGCCTCTTTGAGAGGTCTTTAGTGTGTTTGCTTTCTGACTTCTGAGCAATATTTTCTACAATTTTTCCCCATCATTCTCTCCTATATCCACTTTGCACTGGAGTCAGTTAGTATTAAAGGAATGATGACTTCATTTATTGGATTTTATTTTAGTCTTGTAAAATTTATCTACTTATCTATGTTCCAGGGTCCATTGACTCCTAAAAGGTATATGGATAAATCTTAATTAGTATGTGAACTTTTTTATTTTAATATTTATATTTTAACATAGAAATTTGTTTCCTTTATAGTCTTTATGTTAAGTGCATTTTATATTATGTACTTAAACAAAAGATTCTGGAAAGAGATTCAAAGGCATTACCAGAATTCTAAGGGGTTCTATGACACACACACACACACACACACACACACATGAAAAGGCTATGAACTCTTGCCCTAATTCTTCATTTTTGCAATAGATATTAACAAATAAGCTAGTTTCATTTTCATGGTGCATATTTTATAACTATTTATTATGAGTCTGAGAAAGGAAATCATCAATTTTCTTATGAAATTATTTTTCTCATTGTCTTGTACATATGCTTTAAAAAAAACTTGCCTCTCCTTTACTTCCCTCATTAAGGAATATTTTTTCCATTAGCTGCTAATTTCTTTTTATTCTCTTTTTTTTTCTGGCTGTTCCCTTCCACAAAGTCAAATTAGTCTACTAACTTTTTCACAAATGTGAAATGCCATCACCTTCCTCCAGACATATACACATGCCTTCCCCCATATCTGCTGTACCCTCTCCCTTTTAATTTTCATATCTCAGAATCTTTGCCTTCCTTCAAGATTCAGTTCAGTATTAAATACTCTTCAAATTATTCCCTGATTCCCTCAAGCACCAATGCACACTGACTACTTTCAAGAATTAGTTTTGCACATAGCTTCTATAGGAAGTTTTCCTGATATCCCTAGTTACTAGAGCCTTCTTCTCTGAGATTACCTTCCATCTCCTCTCTTGATAGCTTGAACATTCTTCATCATTTATATTTTGTCTCCCCAATTAAATGCAGCTTTTTGAGAGCAAAGGCTATTTTAGTTATTCTTTATATACAGGGTCTGATATGGTAGGTGTTTGTTGAGTGGTCAATTCCCTCAACAAAATACCTTTTCTCATTATGGGTTGTGTATATTATGTCCCTAGTAAACTAAGAGCTCCTGGAGGACAGGGGCAGTCCTTTTTTGTCTCTTTATAACCAACACAGGACTTTATTTAGAGTCTTACTTAATAAATGAATATTGAATTGAAATAAGTCAAGAACACAAAGGTGGGACAAGGTAAAATGTGTTGACACTGGAGAATAAATCAATTTTATAAAACATTCATTGCCAAAGTGTGTTCTGGGGATCTCTGGAATCCCTGAGATAATTCAGTGGTGCAGTGGATAGAACACCAAGCTGAGAATCAGGAAGATTCATCTCCTTGAGTTCAAAACCAGCTTACATAGCTGTGTGACCATGGGCAAGTCATTTGATCCTGTTTGCCTCAGTTGCTCATCTGTAAAATGAGATAGAGAATGAAATGACAAACCAGGAAGCTGAGTCAGTATAGCAGAGAAAAAGGTGGGAATTCACTTGGCTTTCCAAAATTCCTCTTCAGGTATCCTTAAAATAAATCTTAAAATGAATTCTGGGGTGTCAGAACCATCAAAAGAACAAAGTGGGATAATTTCCCAATAAAGACAATTTAGAAGGCTAGAAAGGAAGGTCTGTCTCTGTGGGGTTAGGGTGGAGAGCAGTCCATCTCAATTCAAGTCCTGATAAGCCAATAGCAGCCTTCGAGGGTGATTGAATTGGAAGTGGCAACTTCTTGAGTTCTCCACCCCATGGATGGCAAGGGGATTGGTCACCTGGTTAGAAGGAGGACAAGGAAGAATATAATGCAGCCACAGGGGAGTGGGACCCCTGGTTAAAGATTCAGGGCAGAAAAGAATATATGTACATCATTCACAGATCAGAGTACAGGCCAGGAGAAGAGTGACCACACTTTTCCATAGATCATAGCACTTTGGAAGAAATTAAAACTTATAGGTCCCCAGAACTAGCTATGAAAACAGCAGCACAAAAACCTGAAGCTTGGCACATTTCTTCCTATTCCCTGAAAGCAGAGTCCAACTTTAAAAGAAAATTAAAAGTCAAGAAATATGCTGGGAAAATCAAGCAAACAGCAATAACAACAAAACTTGACCATATACAATTACTATGGTGATAGAAGATGAAATTAAAGATCTGAAGAGGACAATGTCCAAAGCTTCAAAGGAAAACAATGTACATTATTCTCAGGCTCCACAAAAATTCCCCCCAAAATATCCAAAAGTGGTTTAAAATCAAATGAGAGAGATAGAGGGAAGAATGGGGGGAAAATGAGAGTAATGTGAAATAATCATGAAAAAAGATAAAATTAAATAATGAGATAAAGAGGAATAGCTTTGATGAGATTTTATACTAAAAATTAAATTAAATGAGATTGAGGGGTCCATTGAAAGACGGGAGAAGGGAGAGGTAGAATGTGGCACATTTCTACAGTGGATGGTAAAAAAGAGGATGGGAATAGTGGACAACTTGATTTTTACTCTCATAAGAATTGACACAAAGATGGGGGGTGACTAGGTGGCTCAGTGGATAAAGCACTGGCCCTGGAGTCAGAAGTACCTGGGTTCAAATCTGGTCTCAGATTACCTAGTGGTGTGGCCTTGGGCAAGCCACTTAACCCCATTTGCCTTGCAGCAAAAAAAGAAAAATTGACCCAAATATAGAAAAAACACATGAACGTAACTGAGTATACAAATCTATCTTACCCCACAAGGAAGTAGGAGGGGAAAGAATTAAAAGAAGTGGGGTTAATAGAAGGGAAGGTGAACTGGGAGAAGCAGTGTTCTTCAGCAACATTCTTTTGAAGAAGGACAAGTTTAAAGGAAAGACGGACAAAACAGACAGAAACATAGAGACAGGGGGAGAGAGAGAGAGAGAGAGAGAGAGAGAGAGAGAGAGAGAGACAGAGAGACAGAGAGACAGAGAGACAGAGAGACAGAGAGACAGAGAGAGACAAAGACAGAGAGAATAAAATAAACCACACAGGGGAAATAGGAAGGAAGGAAATGCACAGTAATCTTAATTGCAAAACATTATATAGAGCGTTTCTCTGATAAAGACCTCATTTCTCAAATATATAAAGAACTGAATGAAACTTATGAGAACACTATTCATTCTCCAACTGATAAATGGTCAAGGGATATAAATAAGCAGTTTTCAAAGTAAATAATTAAAACTCTCTATAGTCATGTTAAAAATGCTCTAAATCACTATTGATTTAGAGAAATGCACATTAAAACAGCTCTAAGGTGCCTCCTCACAGCTATCAGATTGGATTATATCATGGAAAAAGAAAATGACAAATGTTGAAGGGGATGTGGGAAAAATTGGGACACTAAAACTTGGTGGAGTTGTGAACTGATACAATGATTCAGTAAAACAATTTGGAACTATGCCCAAAAAACTGAAAAACTATGCATATCCTTTGACCCAGCAATAGCCCTACTCCTACTAGATCTGTATACGAAAATGAATTTAAAAATTAGAGTGGGGGGGAACTATATGTATAAAAATATTTGTAGCAGCATTTTTTGTGATGGAAAGGAATTGGAAATTGAGAGGATAACAACATGAACTGTTGAAAAATGAACTGAGCAGGACCAGAACAGTATACACAATAACAGTAATATTGTATGTTGATCAACTGTGAATGTTTAGCTACTCTCAGCAATGCAATGATCCAAGACAATTTCGAATGATTTATTATCAAAAGAAAAACTGATATAGACTGAAATGCAGATTGAAGCATACTTTTTTTTAACTTTCTTTTTTCATTTTTTGTTGTTTTCTTTCACAGCATGTTTAAAATAGAAATGGTTTTAATTGCTGAACTTGTATAACCTTTATCAAATTACACACCTTTTCAAGGGAGGGGATTAAATAAAGAGAGAATTCAGATCTTATTTTTTAATGAATATTCATTTTTTACATATAATTTGGAAAATATTTTAATTTTTTTTAAAAAAAGAAATGTTAAACCACTCCAATGTCTTTACCAATATAACTCCAACTCAGGTCACAAAATGTTGGCTATTATTGAAATGACTGAGCACCACCAACAACAGGAATCTCTAATACCCTATCAGGGGATCTATGAAATCAGAACTATTTTGAAGATAATACTAAAATATTGATTTCAAATTAGGTAAATATTAATAGAATGCACATTAAGAAAAACTCTTTGGGGGAATCCTCAATATTTTTAAGAGTATAAAATAGTAGTCCTAGAACAAAAAGTTTGAGAACAAGTTTTTAAGAGATACTTTAATTATATTATAGTTCCATTTCTATTATTTCATTCAGATCAGAACCCCTTGTACACTTTCTCAACCCATGCATTTCTTAACCATATATTCCCATGAATACTCCATAGAGAATCTTATTATGATTAGAAGAGGATGGCTTCAATTAAATGGTGGCTTTTGTTTTTGATCTTGAAAAATCATTAGAAGCAGAAAATGGAACTGCATGAGCAAAGCCAAGGAAACTGAGAGGTATGGTTGGGGTATGTTGTCACCTCTTGTTTTCTTAGTGTCTTATTTATACAAATGTGCTGTTTGACCTAAGATGGAAAAATGAAATTAAAAGTAGAAAACAATGTCATACTGTGAATGACCTTGACAAATTAAATCATTTGGACATTATAGTTTAATAATCTCCAAATGTTTTTATTCACATATTTCTTTAAGATTAAAAATAAATATTTCCCCATACAATATACATATATAATATATTCACTTATTTATAAATTAAATATTTATATTTCTATACTAAAAATTTTCCTGGTCTAAAAAATAAAAATAAGGTTGAAATAATGTTTTATCCTAAAGAATTACTGTACTTTATTGAGTGTGAGAAGGGGGATAACATGATCAGATCTGTCCTTTAAAAAATGCTTTATCAACTTTAAAAGCTATAAGGAGGATGGATTGAAGTGAGAGATACTTGAGGCAGGGAGACTAATTAGAAGACTGATGTAGTAGATAGGAGCAATGATGGGTACTTAACTAGAGGAGTGGGCATGTGAGTTGAGAGAAGGAATAGCTCTACAATGTGTTACAAAGAGATAAATGATAGGATTTGGTTACAAATAGTAAATGTGTACAAATAAAAATGAGTACTGAAATATGACACAAGGTTGTAAACCTAGCTGATCAGAAGAATGGTAGTACCTTTAACAGTAATACAGAAGTTTAGAAAAGGAATAAGTTTAGAGAAAAAGATGATTTAAGGAAGTCTGTGAAGTAGTATAGTTCATGGATCGATATGCATCTAGTGGGATTCACACATAATGTTTGTTTCACTTTAAATGGTGCTCATACTTGCTGGTTATGAATTTCTCTGTGTCCTCCTAGAAATACTTTAAATAACCATGAAATGGTAGAGAAAGGGAGGAACAAGATTTTCCTCATGATATATGTCCATATTTTAGCTTCCCTAAAGAGCCAACAGACTTGAAATGAAAGTATTAGTATAGGATGGAGACAGAAAGGGAGACTTTTGGGGAGATGAGTACATGTGGTTGTATCGAAGCTAGGTCAATGGCTATCATGGAAAAGGATCAGATCTGACTCATTGTCCCACCCTCCATGTTTAATAACATCCTCTCACTTTTGGGAACTCAGTAAACAACCAAAAAATTTTAAAAATTTAATGTCATTTGCAAGAAAATTAACATTATGCTGGTAAAATTGAAGACAAAGAAACCAGGATTGTAGACTGAGGGGGGAAACAGCAATTTTATTCTGTTATGCCAAAACTAATAGAAAGAATAAAGAAGTTGATGAAATTAATTTCTACTACTTCTTTAAAAAATTTCAATAACTTGCAAGGCTAGACTAAGGATAGTTGGTTATAATCAACATTTGAGGCACAGGAAATCTTGCCACTATTTCAAATAAGAATACTTATTAATGATGAAAACCATCATTATCATTATCATCAATCTATCACCATCAGGTAAAACACCAGAGTGCTGCAAATGGCTATACAGAATTAGTAATATGCTAGCAGAATAGTGGTAAAAGGCATCACTTCAGAAATTAACCCATTTGCCTTTTTCAGTGGATTATTAGCCTACCAAATGCAAAGTCTTTTTTCTTTTAAACTATACATATAGTTTTAGTCCACTGGTATGACTTGCAATGAAAACAAGGATTTTTTTTGAAGACTTAAAACTTAATAAAACTTTAATATTTTTCTTCATATAATAAGATTAACTTTATTTTTTGAAAAATATTATGTTATTTTATTTTACATAATTACATCAAATTCTAGCTTTTCCTTCTCCTTTTCAGAGGACCATCCCCTGTACCTGTGGAAGAGGAGGAAATGGGGGAAGCTAGGTGGTGCAGTGGATAGAGCACCAGCCCTGAAGTCAAGAAGACTTGACTTCCAATGTGTCCTCAAGACATTTCAAATTTCCTAGCTATGTGAATTTGGGCAAATCACTTAACTCCATTGCCTTGCCAAAAAAAAAGAAGGGGAAATGCAATTCAAAAACAATCACTGCATTATCTGTCTTTGACAATATGTGCAAGGTCCCATATTAAGTCCCCTACCTCTACAAAAAAATTCATTATTTTAAAGTGACATTTTAGTTATATTATATGTAATGCCTATTATGTAGCTTTTAAATTCCAAAACATCTGTTTGGCAGCTACTCTGGATGAATTACTATGTTGGGTACAAGGGGAGAACCAGTAATTATATAAGAATCAAAAGTTCTCAGTGACTATCCAGTCCAGCTCCTCCTTTCTATTACTTTACCAAACAATTTCAAACCTCCAAGCAAGGTGAACATAATGCCACTCAATGAGAGATAACTTGCAAGTCATGTGAATTGTTGGGGAATATGTGGGGGCCAATCCTAGGATTATACATACTCTTTATCAATAGGCCAAAAAATAAAAATAAAAAACCTTATGTTCCTAGAAATGATCAAGAAACAGTCTTGATTCCCTCATAAAAATGCCCCAGCCAAAACATGAACTTGAAGTGGACTGAGTAGAGGTGTATTCCTATGACTGTTTCGAGGGATGGCCACAGTACTGATTATCACCTATAATTTCAATGGATTCAATCTTTTACTTAATTCTTCCAGTTCCCCCATTTTGAGACTTTGGTGAGATCTCAGTCTCCTTTGAGCAAATAATATATTAGGTGCTCAATAAGTGCTTGTCTCCTCTCTTTTTTCTCCCTTACTTTTAGCCCATCCCATCTAGTCAGTTACTTTATATCACAAGTCAACCTCCATTTACACCACCTCAGTTCAGACCACTCTTGTAACCTCTTAACCATACTATTACAAAATTCTTCTAATTGGTCTTCCCTTATCCAATGTAAATTCTTTCTGGAACTTCCATTTGGAGAGGGACCCCGATCAGCCACATCTCATTCTTTATTCTTCTCTACCATTCTCCCTCATAGGTGCATACCTCTCTTCTTTTCAGTTTCCCCTTTAAATATTAGAATACAAACTCCTTAATTGAAGGAAAAATCTTTCTTTTGGCTTGTATTTCTATCCCCAGAACACAGCAGAGTTCCTGGTATATAGGTATTTAAAAATAATTATTCATTGTTGACCAAATCTAGTGACTCATCATGATCTATTGAATGTCAGTGACCGAAGTCCCAACTCCTTGGTCTCATACCCAAATTATACATGCTATATGCCAAACTGAAATCCTTTGCTCTCCAGATTCAATTCTTGATTTCTAAGTTTTTAGTCATACTATTTTCCTTCACCCTGGAATGCTCTTAACTTGTTGTTCTACCCCCCCCCCCATCTTAGACAGACTATTTCAAATTGTCTTTCCTCTGTGGACATCCCTTCCCAGTCAGAGCTTGAACTAATATTTTCCTCTTTTAACCTCTAAGACTTCATTGCTTCAACATTTTCACAATATGCTGTTCAGTTGTTCCAGTTGCTCCAATGCTCCGTGATCCCATTTTCAGTTTTTTGGGGTTTTTTTTTGGCAAAGATGCTGGAGTGGTTTGCCAATTTCTTTTCTAACTCAGTTTATAGAAGAGGAATTGAGGCAAACAGGGTTAAAGACTTGCACAGGGTTACATAGCTAATAAGGTTGAAATTTTAACTCATAAAAACAAGTCTTCCTGATTCCAAACACCATGCTTTCTTCACTGCACCATCTCACTGCCCCCTTTTCACAATCTGCCTCACACTATAATATTCCTGGACTACATGAATCTTCACATCCCATGAAACATGTCATTCAGGACTGGGCATACAGTGTTTGCTTATTAGGAATTTTTTTTGACCAGAAATGATTTGTCACAAGGAAGATATATTTTTCTATAAATGATTTTCCCTGAGTAAGAGTATTTTCTTGCTGCCCAGACTCATTTGCACTTATAGGCTGAACAACTCTCAATACTAGAAAAATATTCAACAGCTCTAATATTTAGTTCAGGCAATTGTGTTACTAGATCTGACTCAAATTGTTCTGTGAAAGTCCTATGTAAAAAGTAGGGCAAATTAGGAAATCACTTTTAAAAAAAAACAACTCACATGAATATGAATTTAAACATACTTTTAAGTATACATCTTGGAAAGATGGTGAAATATGCATTTCAAGGCAGGAACCTATTGATTGGGTGAAAAAAATGCAATATCTCAGATTAAGTTCTTTTAGCCAAAATATGTAGGAAATAAATAACTTTTAAGGTCAAGAAGCTTTCTCCAATAGATAAATGGCCAATGGAATAAATTATTTTCAAATGAATTGCAAATATGCAAACATAATGAAAGATTTCTCTAAGTCACAAGGAAAAAAGCAAATCAAAGCTACGAAGATTTCATTATGTAACCCCCAGCAAATTTTCCAAAGCTGACAAATAAAAGTTTAAAGTTTTATGGAAATAACAGATTTGTTGTTATACTATAACTAGAATCACAAACAAATCCAAACATTCTGGAAAATAATTTGGTATTACATGAAAAGGAAACTAAATTTTCAACCCTTTGTCCTAGCGATCCCAGTACTAGTCTTCTACCCCCTAAATGTCAGGATCCCAAAGGAAGTTCCCAAAGATACCAAAAGATCTTTTGCAGTTCTTTTCACAGTAATAAAGAACTTCAAACAAAGTAGGTATTCATTGTTTGGGGAAATGGTTAAACAACTATGCTATCTGAATGTATATGGATAAATCATAAAATAAAATGCTTATGAGGATTTAAGAAATATTTGACAAGACTTTTCAAGAAATAGAGTGAAATAAACAGAACCAGAAAATCAATATGCAAAGTTTTTATGATGATGTCAATAAAGCTAAAAAAGAGCAATAAAGTGAAACAACACTGTATAATTTTAATGACCAAACGTGGCCACATAAAAGAGATAAGAAAATATGTCTTTCATTGAAGATGTGGGATAATATGACTTTGGAAGGTTGAATAGATATGATCAATGTGTTGGTTAGTATTGTTTAGCTTTTTGTCTTTGTTATAAGGGAAACTTTCTATGGCAGAAGAGAAGAATTGGGATACATAGGTGTCCAGAAAGACAGATGGGTAGATAGATTGATAGATAGATAGATAGATAGATAGATAGATAGATAGATAGATAAAGAAGCAAATATGCTTGAGAAACAAAAGAGTCATCATCTCAGGGATACCAACATGTGACTCAACTTTCTATCTGTTGTCTCTTATTCTCACTACATGATTGTCCTCCATAATGTATTTTTGTGTTATTCTATTGAACAAGTCATCAATTGTTTAATATTGCAACCATATTTCTATTGACTTTGGGTTACATTTTTTATTCATCTGAACTCTTGATGTTTTGTGATTCATGACAGTAACTTGAAGATATTGTTGTTGAAGGGAAAGGTTGGTGGAACAATAATTAAAATGGTATAATTAAAAATGCTCTACAGTTTCCCAAATGCTAGCTAATCAAATTTCTTCCCCTTAATTAATCAGTTCTAGGTCTAGCCCACTGCCTATCTACAAGTTGCTGTTGCTGTTCAATCATATCTTCCTCTTTGTGACTTCTTTTGGGGGTTTCCTTGGAAAAGAAATTAGTCTTTTTCCATTTCCTTCTCCAGCTCATTTTACAGATAAGAAAACTGAGGGAATTAGGATTAAGTGACTAACCCATGATCTCACACAGCTGGTAAAGGTCTAAAGTCAGATTTGAACTCAGGAACATCAGTCTTCCTGACTCTAGACCTGGTGCTCTTATCTCTAGCTCTACCTAGCTGCCCCCAAACAAGAACAATAACAATCTATTCAAATATGTTTATCTTAATTTTCACCCCAGCTTTTTGCCCATCTGTGATTCTTCTCTAAAACTCACACAGTCCAACTTCAATGGACTGTCTAATTGCCTAATATCATCTGGTTACCACTTGTTTTATGTGTGTGTGTATATATATATATATATATATATATATATATGTATATATATATATACATATATATGTATATGTACATATACATATATATATATATATGTATATGTATATGTATATGTATACATTCTTTTTCCAGTGTGGAGTAACCTTTGACTTACTGTGGGTCTCACTAAGACATTTTTGAACTATTCCAAAACAATGCAATTAAAACAATGCTAACTATGGTGTCTAACTTCTGATGTCATCCTGCATCATTAATAAATATTTTGGGTGGGCATCTCTTTTTTGCTTTCTACCCACTTAAAGGTCATTATCTAGAAAACTGCTGAGCATAGACGATTATGATCTATTTTTCTTGTGTCATCAAATCTTATATAATATTCACATAGGCAATTACTAATTTAAGGGCTTTTAAAAAGATTCAGAATTAGTTTGTTTTGTTATTTCTAACAAATAGCATAGCTTATAGTGTGTACTAAACCCATTTATCAGCATATGAGAATGTTTAAAAATTTTTATCATCCCAGACTATTGTCTATGGATATGGGACCATGGTTCCAACTAAAAAGTTGAAACACATTCTTTCAAAATATATTACCCTGGGTGCGGCTAGGTGGTGCAGGGGATAGAGCACCAGCCCTGGAGTCAGGAGTACCTGACTTCAAATTCCATCTCAGACACTTAATAATTACCTAGCTATGTGGCCTTGGGCAAATCACTTAACCCCATTGCCTTGTAAAAACTTATATATATATATATATATATATATATATATATATATATATATATATATATATATATATGTTGAATGGGAATATATATTCCCATTCAACATAAAATAAACACCTTAATTACTCACCAAGTATTCAAGTATCTAAGGTCCAATTCGTGTGACTAATATGATTTGGAGAAACAAGACAATTTATTTTAAGATATTGAATAATCTGAATTGTGGGCAAAATAATATCAGAAAAATTTGCCTTTATGCATGTCTCCACTTTTTTTAATTTTACATCATTTAGTTTTGAAGATTTTTTTTTCAGATCATGAAAGTCGCTTAACTGTTCTTCTCTTACAAGTAAGGTTGGAATTTTCCATTAAATCATGGTAATGGTATTAATCTTACTATCAGAAGCCTCAAAAAATCAGAATTCAAACTAATTATGTATTTTTTCCATTGAAAAATGTAGTCCAGAAAAGCAAAAGGTAGTCCCTAAATGACTCAAAGTCATACAAACCTTCACATAATCTTTTAGTTCAGAAAGTATTTAATTCCTGTGATAAATCGAAGAAATTATAGTTATGTAAATGATGTCAAAATATTTTTAAAGCATTGTGAGATGTCAGGAGAATACTGCAGATTATTGGCCCACTATGAACCTGACATAAAGATAAGACATAAATCATGGCCAATCTTCAAAAGACTTGGCAATTCAATTTCAACTGTCAATAGTCTATAAGCTTAGAGATTCAGTTTTAATTAGTGCACCTAAATGTGTATTCACCAAAGAACATTCACATTTCACATTTTAGTCATCATACCAGAGTGAAACTAGAAAAATTTCTCAGTTAATATTCAATAGTGATAATATAACAGCTCACATTTATGTAGCACTTGCTGTTATAAAGCACTTTACATTTTAGCTTAATGCAAGGCAATTAATCTTAGATTTGTTTAATGCTTACAATAAATCAGGTGTTGGGTTAAACACTGAGAATACAAATACAAACACACCCATGACCAAGCATACGTGTTCCCACAGACAGTAGCTATCTTTAAAAAAATTCACATTCTTTTTCTATGCTTCTTTTTTATTTTTTAAATTTAGTATTTTGTCTTTCCTCTTAAGTAACATTTGTTTTAAAACTTTGAATTACAAATTCTCTCCTTCCTCCCCACCACCCACATTGAGAAAAGAAGCAATTTGATATAAGTTATAAATATGTAATTATGAAAAACATTTCCACAATATTCATGTTGAGAAAGAAAATATAGACGGCCCATTCCAAAAAACAAAACCTCGAGAAAAAATAAAATTTAAAAAAATATGACAAAGCTCACATTCTAATGGGAAAAATATCACATGAAAGAGAATGCATCAGGAAGAGGACTGGGGAAATAGAAGAGAATTAAAATTACTAGAGGAACCAAGAGAAAAGAAAGTGAAGATGGTCTGGGCCTCCTTCACTTCCTGAAATAGTGACCCTGGGTAGGAATTCATCAATCATAAGAGGAGATACACAGAGACAAGCCATCTCCACAAGGTGAGAAGGCTTTTGGCACAGAAGTAAAAAAAATTCCCAGGAGTCAGAATTGGGGTCAAAAAGAATAGATTTAGAATTCTAAACAATCTTAGAAAACATTGATTCCAAATCTTTTATTTTTAGAAGAACAAATAGAGATGCAGAAAAATCAGGGGAATTTCCCAAGATTATACAGGATGCAAGCAGCTGAATCATGGCCCTTTTCACTTTACTTTGTTACATCCAATTCACATATATAGCATTTAAGTGCCTACTCTGTAGAATGTACTGTACAAAGTATAAATTATCTAATTTAGTCTTTCTGGTATCTCTATGATATGACCCACAATTTCGAGTTGTAACTAAGATGGGCTAAGTAACTTGCCCTAGTTTCACAAACTAGGGAATGTCAGAGGCAATATTTAAAAGTCATTCTCTGCTAATCCCAATCCAATATTCTTTTTACTTTTTGGTACATTTTACTCCCAATAAATTTCTTATATTAATTTAATGAAACTAATATTATAAATTAATTAAATGATATGAAAAATAAAATAATAATTATAAAAGTAAGATTTAAAAGTTTTCCAAACATAGAAAACAATGAAAGAAATCAAAATCATGAAAGTATGAGGTGCATATGATCCCCATATTTCTATCTCTTATTGCAACTGTCTTTAAGAGGCTTCAGTGAGACTAAAGAAAGTTACCTTAGGTCCAAATATTCTTATTGAATTACAAAGAGCAGTAATTTTTTCCTTTTGTCCAATAGCTTACAGAACATTAAAACATAAAGGAATAATAAATAGTAAAATAAGGATATATCACAGAACCTTGTCTGTCTGAATAAGACAAAATACTAGATTGATCCTTGAGTCTCTGGTCAGGATAACTTGAATTCATGCCTCCAATATTTACTGGTATATGGCCTTGAGTAAATCACCCAATTTCTATTTGCCTTACTTTCATCATCTGTAAAATGAGGATAATAATACCACTGACTTCCCAGAGTTATTATGAACATGAAATGATAATATTTGCAAATTGTTATTATAAATTAGGTGCTTAAGAAATCTGTTTCCTCCCCCCAAAAAACTTTTCAAATACTGAATTTCTATATAAATGTCAGCTATTCTATATAGTATTTTAAACATTACTATATGGTATATTATTTTATACGAAGTATTATATATGTATTATTTTGTTATATACTAGAACTAATAAAACCACATCTGCTCAGTTGAAACTAAGTGAATTTTGCTTATAGCAATCATTTTTAAATTCAGATTTGTAATTTCAGTATTTAAGGAACTCTGTCTAGTAACAAAGATTAGTAGCTGCTTTGCAGTCTTTCTGTAGTTGGGTTAAGTGAATTGCCCAGAGTTTCTGTCACACTCTGTCACCCTGTAGCTGAAGGTCAGCCCTCTACCAACAGAAAATTATTCACTGTTTTCCATGGCCTAGGCAACACCAGTATCAGTTAAGTTCATGAGATCGTCCTGAGTCACCTGCCCAAGGACTTCTACCTAAGACTTATATATATAGACCTGTTGGGGGGGAAAATAAAAATAAAACAGCTTCAAAAGACTTTTAAAGGGCCATCTTGGCTAATTTCTCTCTTAGTCTTCCATGTTACTTCTATAGCCATAATTACTTTCAAGAGGAAATACAGGAGAAAAATCAGATTTGGAAACTGAAGGGAGAGATCTTTCAGGCTGGACATTCCCCACACTTTCATTAGTCCATTCAGTAAACCCATGTGTTATTTATGAGCAAGCTATCTTCACCCTTTAAGAAAAGCCATGTGCTAGAGAGCCCTGCTCCATTAGTGAAGGAAGTACAGTAATAAATGGACAAGAGATGTCACCAGTTATTTGGAGCACTTTACAACTAAAGAAACATAGGATGGGCTTTCTCTTTGTCAGGAAAAAAGGAGTGGGAAGGGCTGAATCCATTAAAGAACTAGGACTTCTAACATCCCTGCTTGCTATTGAGGAGTATTTTGTTTCTGTAGTTTAAATACCTCAAAAGAAAACATGATAGTTTTCAAGGAAAAAACAAGAACCTGTTAATCACATGAATGGAGTACATAGGGAAATTATGAAGGGGAAACAAAAAAGTCAAGTGGGATGTGACCAAATCTCCCTAAAAAACAAGTGTCAGATCAAATGGTAAAGAAGATGAATTCAAATCTGATTGCATATCCACTGTTCCTTCCTTAAATTCAACCCCCCCCCCCCCAAGAAGTGTTATTGGATATAGTGGGAAAAGTACACTGGATTGCCAGTCAGAGGAACCCAGTTCAAGCTAAGTTCTGCCTCCTAGGGTTTATGAAACCTCATACAAATCATCTAAACCCTCTAGTCTTCAGTTTCCTCATTTGAAAAAAAGAGATGACTTCCAACAACTTTTCAGATTCTATGGTCCTAGAATGCCCTATACATGCATGCATGAAGGCAGGCATAATCTATGCATATAGACCTACATGCATGCATGCATAAACACTAAGCGGCACCAGTTGACCTCAATTCCTCTATAGTATTTGGATTTTCTGTCCTCGATTAGATGTTCCTCCCTTCAAACCCCATTTTCATCTGGCAAACCATAAGTGTAAAAAACAAGGGACTGTCAAAAATGTAAGCAGGAAGGAAATATTTAAAAGTCACATGCAAACAAAGTGCTAAACCGTAAGCAACTATGAACAACACAGCTCTCTTTACACGAGACTTGGGAGGTATTTTACTGAACTGTCTGTGAAAAAGCTATGTAAAGCTAGGGGACTGAGGGAGTTGAAGTGAAGAGGCAAAAAAAATGGTAATGCTTCCCAGAGTGGTCTAACCGGGCTCCATCCCTCAAGGCGCCTCCCTCTCTCTCTTCCTCCTCCTCCCCTCTCCCTCTGCCTCTCCAGTCCAGTCCACCCTCCCCCCAGTCTCCTCTAATGAGAACACATTAAGCCTTTCTCAAAGCTCTGATGTGTTCTTACACTGCAGAATCCTTGCATTGCAATGCACAATGCAGTCTGAGGATTTCGAACATTATAAAGAGAGCAAATGCTTTCTAGACAGCTCATCCAGCCCCTCCCCAGCGCTCAGCAGGGATTTAAGTGTGTCTACTTCTCCTGAAAGTAAATGCATGTTTTTGCCCCCAACTAAAAGGGACTTTTTCCCTGCTTCCTGTCCACAAAGACATCTGTATATTCTCTGAGCATCTTACTCTTCCACTGTGGACTCTGTCAGAATTTGGAATGGTAGACCACACACATCGTTTATGCTCCCGCTTTATAATACCGTCACATTTCCCTCTCTTTCTCACACACACTGTCCATTATTTTTAAGCTCCTCAGGAAGATAAAAGAAATATATAATCCAGCAATGGGAGCTGTGATGGTCCAAATAGTTTTTTTTCCTAAGGAAATGATTCCATAATTTCATTTCTATCTGGAAATTAACTGGCCTAATAGTTTACATCAGATATCAATTTGTCGAAGATGAACAAAACAAAAAATAATCCCACTCCCTACACCCCAGCTCGCCTCTTTTTGAGTGAGGCAGGAATCTTTTGTCAGTAATTAAATGTGAGGAAGGATTCCAAAAGGATTTCCAAGGATAGACCAGGTAACCAATGAACATACAGTCAGATCTTGCTCCCATTTGAGAATGCATTGCCTTCATCCTCAAGCAATTTACTATCTGCTACATACTATTTTTTAATGGAAAAGTTTCCAGGACCCCAAATAAGAACTTCAAATAGACAGGCAAGAAGATCAGGCTTCTGGACTGAACAAGGGTTAAATGTTGCCAGTAGGAAACAAATCAGGTTTTACAAAAAAAAAAAGTGAAATTTATTAACTGTTTCAATTCCCTGATAGGGAAAAACTATGTCAGTAGTGCGGGCCATCTGGCAGTAAGGCAAGTTCAAAAACATTGATGGATTAAAAGCTGCATCCATCCCAGCATGAATGACCAGTTTTAAGAAAAAGAGAAAAGTTTGTAAGTCAAAATTCATTTTTTCTCACTTTTAAAAATTTGCCAGTTAGACAGTGTTTTCTTCTGCATTATTCTACCTTCCTAGCAGAATCTTCACCTACTACCAGCCTTTCTATCAGTCATACTTCCAAGTCAAACTTGGGGTTCAGAGGGAAAGTGGTTGTGACATTCCATTTACCAGGTTTTCATCAAGAGCCTCCCCAGATAGAGCTGCGTGGGAGCATGAAGGAGAGATGCTCTGCAGATGGTGGGGATGTGAAATGGAAGAGAACTCATTAGCTGAATCTGAGGCAGGGGGGGCCAGGTCAAATGACAAGGGGCAAACCTTCAATAATTACTTTATTTTTGTTCTGTTTTAATATAACCTTGTTTCTGGGAAGGAAAAGAGAAAATGCCACCTCCCTCTCAGGCAAAAATGGAAAGCTTAATCAGTTTCAGATTGAAGCTACCTATAACAGCAAAACAGGTCAATACATGGGTGAAAAGAGAGTGTAGAGGAAGAATCAGGTGAATTGTCATCCCAATTTGTAAAAATTGGATGGGTTTTAAACTTTTAAGTCAGTTTGAGGTTTTGTTTGCTTTGATGCTGCAGTAACTTCAAATGAAGGGACTCCAACAGGATATTTTGAAAAGTGTTTCCTTTTTTTTTTTCTTTTTAAAATGATGAGGCTTTTACCTGACTTAGAATATTCTCATCGAAGAGGACTTGGAACCTTTCCACCCAGAGTGCTTAGAGGAAATATGGAGGGTTTTGAGAAGGGTCTTAGTTCAGAATAATTATAAGAGGTGGTATAATGTAATATAAGAAAATCTAGATTTAGGGTCAAAGGAAATTGGGAACAAATTTGAGTTTTATGAGACTTGGGCAAGTTATTAACCTCTCGGCACCCCCGATACTGTTTTAAATTAGAAAATATTGGACTAAATGGTATTTAAGAATGTTTATCACTCTAAAAGCTCTCATGATCCACAGCAGAAATGAATCCAGATTTGATTCTTCACCTTTCCTCTGATTGCCAGTGAGTTCTTGGGCAAGTCACTTTCACTGGCTCCCGTTTTCCTCATCCATAAGAAGAGAGGACTAAATTAAATGATATCTAGGGTTCCTTCCTATTTCCGGTCCTGAGATCCATCAAACCAAGAACTAAGAGTTTGAATGGTCAATCTATTGCCTTTGTGGCTCTTACCATTCAGCCTATCCAGGGGCACCTAGTTCTGTATAATAATGGAGGGGAGCTGAGGAAAGAAGACTTCACATTAACTCTAGTCCCCACTCTTTCTACCTCCAAAAGTTAATCCTGCCATTTTTTTTTCTTTATTGCATTTGAAATCTACCTCATTGTCATTCCTGGACAGCATGACCAATTATTTGATCCACATTAGCTGTGGAGATTTCTTATTTGATACACAGCACTAGTGGGAAACTCTAGAATAGCTTCAGCAACTTAGTATCCTCTCCTATCCCACTCCTAGAGTGTGGAGCTCTGTTAATGGAATAGGATCATTACTAAGTAACCTGATGGGGTCCAATTTCCTCTGTTATCTCTATAAGCAAGGGAGTTGGATAGGATCTCTAAAGGACCACCATAAAGTATTAGATAATTCAGCATTGAGACATTTACTTCTTAATCCTATTTTTTCCTACTTTTTAAAAAGAACTTGTTATTTTTTGTTAAGTTTTTCAGGATCCTAAAATGAAGGGTGAATTAAACTTGCTTTGGGCCTTTCTCAGAACAAGATTTGTTATTTCTTTCTTTCCCTCCTTTTCCTTTTGATTTCTTCTTTTATTTGTTCTTTCTCTCTTCCTTTCTAGGCATATTAATCACACTGTTTCTGACAAACCTATCTAATAGGACAAAATTCATATATGCTTTTTTTCCAACCCCATTTCACTTGGCTCATTACATTTCTACAAACTTGAAAACAGTAGCAATGGAAAAAGTTAACAGACATTTCTGCAGATAGACTTTTAAGGCCAATTGGAATGTTTGACATCCTTTAGTTAGCAAAAAAGCAGACAAGCAAAATTCCAAGTCCTAATTGGTGATTTTAATTGTACCATACTAATAAAGCAGGTCGGCACTCCGACAAAACCCCAATTTGCCTGCTCTCTAAAAACCTTGAGAGTGGCCTCTATTTGATGAGCCTTAACTGACCCTGGTATTGTTGCCTAGTTCTTTTAGCTGTGGATATATGAAAGAAAATGGGTAGTATTCAACTGAAATTTCATGAGTATAGATATGCTTTTCCTGCAGATTACTGATAATTATGGGAACATTTTCTAGGAACTATAAAATGTATATGGAGTCCACAAGAAGACAATAAGTCTTTGTGTCTTTTTTCTTGAAACCTCTGGGTTCCCTTTGTTGTCTGAATGTATTTCATCCTTCTGTCAAAGTGCGTCCACTCTAACCTTTCCTTTCCCACTGTTGGCATCTCTCCAGTCTACAAAATGTCTGTTTGACTCTCATCTGACACCTTTATCTGACACCGTCACAACACTCCTTTCTATAATAAGCAGGCATTCCCTTCCCATCGGAAAGGTAATTAAAAAATGTTCAGATTTTTGTTTTCATGGATTTAACAAGCATAAATGCAACTTTTGCTCAATGAAGCCATGGGGGTGTGTGAAGAGTGAGAGAAAGAAAGAAGGCAACAAATCTTTTTTAAGACTACAGTTTCCCCATACACACCAAAAAAGGGGGGGAAGGGGACCCTTCAAACTAGAGCCTGAGATTTGCTCATCTTCCTTCCCCATGGAAGGAAATTTTTAAATAAAGATGTCTTCATTTGACTTGACCACCGTTTATTAAAGCAAATCTGTATGGGGCTCTGCTCCTTAAACGGAAGGCACATTTCTCTCCATTACAACAGCATTTGCACATTTATAGGAAGAATAAAGGAAAAAAAAGATGCATGGGACACGTGGAGGAAGCCTTCTCTCTTCCATCCAGAGAAAGAAGAACTAAAAGGATTATAAAAGTTCAGATTAAAATGATATAAAATCTAGCATTTGGCTTCAACGGCAGCGCCTTGGTCCTCTGAAGCTAATCTGTATGCACTCTGTGACCTCCTCGCAGCGAGCCCTGCTAAATATATTATTCCCACGGGGGCTTTCACTGCTGCTTGGTGTCAGAAATCAATATGTATGAGGCGCGTGGATGGGAATTTCTAATAGATCTGCCTGGCCCTGCGCTGCTTTTCAATATCTGCCTTGGACTATTAGTGCCGGCTCGGTGCCTGTGAAATAACCGAGATAATCTTTTAAGGTGCGCTGTTAAGGTGGAACCTAAATGTTGCTGTTTCAATTAAAACCAAAATTATATTCATAAATCAGTTCACTCGGGGTAACCTTGCAGTGCTACTCCAAGAGGCTGATTAGAAACAAGGTGGGGATTACAGCATTCCGGAGAGAGGGAGCATAGTGAGGGGCTTGTCTTGAGAAGTCCAGAGAAAGGCTGGATCTTTTTTTAAGGAATAATGTTAGATTATTGGTGAGTGGGATAGAGAGAATAGGAAAAGGAACTGGAGAAGACGTGTGATTTATTTGAATTGGTCACTCTAAGAGGAGACAGATAGAGGAGAGAGGAAGAAGAAGAGGAAGAGAGAGAGACAGAGAGAGAGACAGACAGACAGAGAGACAGACAGAGAGAGGAGACTAGACATATTATATGGTGAGCACAGCCATTTTACCTATATTAGATAAGATTACCATTCTGTCGGGCTCTCCATTTTAGTATAATTTATTCACATTAAAATTATTGCACGGGTGATCTTTTTTTGGATAACCGAACAAATTAATTTTTATCACCAATTTGCAATTATGTTATGTCATCGTTTGTTCTTATATCGGTATAGCTATTTGGAGATAAAAGTGGGCATGGAAGGGGTTCATTAGAGGTCCATTTTCCCAACCCCCATTGATTAATCACTTCTGCCTTCTTTAGTAGCACAGTAGCCTGGACACTGAGAGGAGAAAGAGGAGAGAGACAGAGACAGAGACCAGAGAGAAAGAAAGAGGGATGAGGAAAGGGAAGGGAAGAAGTGAGGAAGAAAGAGGAGTGGGATCAGAAACAAAGAAAAGGGGGTCAGAAAGACAGGAGGGGGGAGCTCAAGTCAGAGCTGCATACAGGCAATGTAGCATTTATTCTTTTTCTTCTTTCCCACTCTTTGTTTTCAGTTCAATGCACAGAGGAAACTGTTTCAGTTCAATGCACAGAGGTGCAGCCGTATAAAAGCAATAACTTGTGAGAGGGACTTTTTTATCATTATTATTATTGTTATTATTGGTGGGGGTGGGGAGGGAGGGAGTCATCAATCCATGTATGCATTCATCTGACTTCACAATCCAGCAAGACCAAGTTCACATCCCTGCTAGGTGTGACATGCAAAGAGCCATCACCCAAGAGTATCATTTTTAGCCACATTTGGCTCTGTTGCCCTTGTGAGGTTGTCACCCTACCAAAGGTTGAAGAACTGGCATACAGCCCATATTTTTCCCCCTTCTGCTGCACACTTCACTTAGCACAGCACAATCCACCTGACAACTCTCTGAAACCCCCTTGACTGCTTGTCTGGCCTTATCTAAAGTTAGAGTGTGAGAAGCAGTATTTCTATCAATATATGGCACCAGCAATCACCAATGTGGGGTCCAAACTGAAAATAATGAAGGGGAAAACACCAAATAGAACAGGGCTAGAGAGTGTCAGAGTATTTGGAACTGTCCTTGTTAAAGTTTACAAATATGTTTAGTCATTAACTATAATGACATTAACACAGATGCAAGGAAGAGAGCAAATCCTTGCTCATTTAAAGAACTCTAATTTCTCTACCTTTGCTAAAACTATATTAGACTTAACCCAGAGTCTATGAGCTAGGAACACTTCATATTTTTATAATTGCATCTCACTGCAATTAATTCCGTTTGTAATGTTCTATACTTAAATTTATGAATTTAAAAGTATTATTATGAAAAGGGATTCATAGGTTTCATCAGGCTACCAAAAGTTTCCAAGACACATAAAAAAGATTTCACAAGTTAAAATATGGTATTTCTATATTGCAATTGCTCATGATAACAAGTTTTTGCTTACACTCAGTTTTGAAAAGATGATGTGATTCCCTTTCCTTTCTTGGGATTTCATCCAAAATATGCATTTCCAATGGGGTCCTTTGTATGTATCTCTGCCTCTTCAGAAGAAAACAGCAACACAAACAACAAGAGCAAAAGCAGCAACAACAAAATAAAATGATAGGATATTAAAAGTGCAAGTTCTCTATGACTATTTGCTTATAGAGCTGAATTTCATGGACTTGCTTTGTTTAAAATATCCTGAGAATGCAAAAAAACAATGAATGTAAATGTTTATAAAGGTTTCTGCTACTACAGGCAATGTTATCTAGGATGCAGAGAACAAGGCAGTTCCTTCTCATTCCAACAGTGTTGATAATGCAAACAGTTTCAAGTTGATGTGTGGAATCCCCAGCAGTTTAATCTTGCTAAAGTTCTTCCCCCTTTCAGTTCTCCCACCTTTCAATCCTTCAATTAGAATCTGTGAAAACAAACAGCCTATGTGTTTTCTGCATCTACTGAGGAGGTACAATGCAATGAAATGCTAGTTGTAATAATTCTGGAGCAGCAGAAGGGGAATTACATAGGGCTCTGTAAATAAAGGATTTAATTTTTCCTCAAATGCTAAAAAGCAATAACCCAAGTAGCAGCTAGAAGCTGCAGACTCAGAGACAATATAAAAGATACTAGTAAATGTTCTTAAATAACCTCTTAGTAAGTACAGTCATGCTAATATGGAATAACTCTCCAAAAGTAAGTCTGTCAATGGGGGGATAGTGCCTGTTTTACCAGGAGTTCAATGACATGAGGAAAAAAATGAGAAAAACCAGTTATAGAAAATGAAATGTCTCTAAAAACTTTAGGGATTTAGCATCTAGGTGGGCAAAATGTCAAAGGAATACTTGGTACAAATATCACTACCAATGGAAGTACTTGAAAAACTGTCCATATGATGTGTAGTGTTCATGATAATGCTTTATTTTCAGTACATGTTGCAATGTACTGATTTCTATCTTGGGATAGAATTTTCCAGTCTCTAAATATGACATAGTACCACAAGAGTTTGATCCTGACTTCAATAACCATTCTGGTGTAATGACTATCCTGGGTTCTTAATACAAATTCTCTATAAAATCTCATGGATTCTTAATCTAGAGTCCTTGAATATTTTTTAAAACATTGATAACTGGGCAGCTAGTTGGATAAAGCACTGGCCTGGAGTCAGGAGTACCTGGGTTCAAATCTGGTCTCACACACTTAATAATTACCTAGCTGTGTGGCCTTGGGCAAGCCACTTAACCCCATTTGCCTTGCAAAAACCTAGAAGAAAAATTCATAACTACTTCAGTATCATTGCTTTCCTCTGTAATTATATGTATTTAGTTTTATATCTTTAAACAACTTGTTCCAAGGAGGGTCCCATAGCTTTTTCCAAAGAGGCAAAAACACCTAAGACAAAGGAAAATAAGGCAAAGAATCTCTGTTCTAGATCTTGTATCCTACCATTATCAAGAGAATTTTGTCTTTGTAAGTTAGTTTGTTTTCTATCCAAATGGCCAAAGAAATCTAAGTCCTGCCCTCTGAGTATACAAGATGAAAATGAATTATCTCAATATATGATGTTAACAGCATTGTGTGGTATGATGAACTCAATTGTTATTATGATTATTTTTTTTAACATTATGTTGATACTGTGTAGATAGGGTTTGAAATGATTCACAAAATGGTAACAGAGTTTCTTGTTTGGTCGGTTGGAGGCCATATAAGAAGGTGGCTTCACAGGTATATTAGCATTTTCTCACCTTATGAATATCACAGTTTATCTGTGTAAATGGTGTTGACATTGGTTTTCTTTTTCCCCCCAGTGGAAGTGAATGCAAACTATAGTCAGATAAAGTTGCTATAGGGAATAATGATAACCCTTTACTTGAGCTATTTGACTCAATACATTTTTCTATCCCTCTATGCTGACTGTTTTTCAGCTTCACAGAAATGATGATGAATGATGTGTGCTGAGAGGGTATTCAAGGGTGATGGGAGGATGAGTTGGAGAGTAGATGCTAAGAAAGTGTTGTGTCTTATCTTAACAATATAAACACTCTGAGAGCAGTGAATCGGCAAATCTGATAAATATTCTCAATATATAATACTGTGTAATCATAAAACTGGATGGAATTCCAGTGAACACTGGATATAACTCTATCATTTTACAAATGAAGAAACTGAGGCCCCTGGAGGTCAAGAGATTTATATAAAATCATAGAACTAGTCAGTGACCAGACTGGGATTAGAACTCAGTTCCTCTGACCTTTCTTCCAGTATCTTCTCCACTATACCATGGTAGAAAATTCATCCCTTTCCCATCCCTTGGACATATAAAATGCCATGAATTTCCATATAACATTCCTACTCTCCACTCACAAACATATAATGTCTTCTTATTTGTTAAGTGCAGAACAAAGTCCAATTCTGTCTGGCACTTAATATGCCTGCTTCAACAATTTTATTTCAGTCAGTCAAATTATAGAAATTTTCCATTTTAAATAAATATTTCTCATTATCACACATATCACCTCTGTACCTTTCCTTGTTATGTTTTCCATAAGGCTGTCTTCTCCTCTCACCAATTTTACAACTCTTTCCTTTCCTTCCAGATACAACTTAGGAACAGTCTCTCCTACATAAACTTTTTACCAAGTCTGAATTTCTGCTGTCCATTCTTGCCTCTAACTTCCTACAGTACTTATTACCTTCTGGAACTTGGCAAATCCTGTCTTATTCTGGCATTTATCTATTGATATATGTCTCCCATTTGTCCAACTAGATTATGAGCTCAATGATTTTAGATACCATGCCCTGTGTACTTTATCTCTTTGTAGTTCCAGTACTCAGCATAGTTCCCTAAGAAGAGTGAGTATTCCTTATTCATTTGCTCTTGATAGCAAAATACATTAACAATAAGAGAGATTTTTACAAGATAGTTTAGGTTATTCTGGTATATTTTAGTCTCTAGAGAAGAAAATTATCCTACTCCTAAGAAATACAGTCCTTCTATTTATGTCTCAATCCCCATCCTTTCCTTTCCTTTTAACTACTTCTCTTCATTTCCTCCCTTCATCTCCTCCCTACTCTAACATTGTTCCATTAATCATCCCTTTGCAATTAGTTGAGCACCATTGATGGGAAGTGGGGAGAAAGGATGTGGTAAATGGTATGGATAAGGATCCAGCTAAGGAAATTAAGAACTGAGCCAAATATCAATTAGAGAACCAAAAGTATCAGAATCACAAAAAAACAGAAAGGCAGACAACAGTGACAAATACTGTAAAAAGATAAATAATGGGGATGAAAATAAGGCAATGAGGAATGATTTGGCAATTAGGATAAAATTGGTAACTTTGGAGTGATTAGTTTCTACTGAATGATGAGATTTGAAGTCAGATTTCATTGAGCTGAGAAGTTAAGTGAGAATAGAAGACATGGGAAATATTTCCTTTCAACTTTAAAAAGAACAGATATGGGATGACAACTTAGGTTGGAAGAGATTAAAGTTTAGAAGAGGGAGAATAATTGTGGAACTATCTGCTAAAAGAAATGGGAGACAATGAGATTTAGGGTACAAATATTGAGATTGGTTTTGGAAAGGAGAAGTGTCATCTCCTCATCAGAATAAAGGAAGAAAGCATGAGGGATGATTCAATAGATTTTGAAATAGAAAGTAGAAGTCCATCACCTCCTTCCTCTTTTTTTTTCTTTTTAGATTTTTTGCAAGGCAATGGGGTTAAGTGGCTTGCCCAAGACCACACAGCTAGGTAATTATTAAGTATCTGAGGCCAGATTTGAACTCAAGTACTCCTGACTCCAGGGCTGGTGTACCATCCACTGCACCATCTAGCCACCCACTCTTTTTTTTTGAGAAAGATTTCATATATTTTGAGTTTTACAATATTCCCCCCATTCTTGCTTCCCTCCTCCCACTCCACCTGCTTTCTCTTAAATCTTTTCTGACCTCCCTCAAACTGGGTGGAATGGGGAAATTTCCTCTAAACCTTCTTATCCCTTAATTTAGCCAAATATCTTTCTCCCATCCTTCAACAAAATTGTCATCCTTTACCTTCACTGTCAGAAAACTTAACAAAATATAATGATAGCTAGTATCATAAAATGCCTGGTTTGCAAAGCATTTTACATATATTTCATTTCATTCTCAAATCCATGAAGATATAATTGTTCGTACCATTTTACCCAGTAAGATACTAAGGTTGAGCTAGGTTAATTGTTTATCAGAGGTCATGGTTTGTACATATCTGAGAATGAAGTTAGGTCTTCCTGGTTATAAGTTCAGTGCTCTTTCCACTCTATCACCTTCTTCACTAAACAGGGCTAACTTTTGCCACTAATTAGGGATATAGAAGGGAAATCATCCTTGTCTGCCTTAGTGAAGGCCTTGCTTAAATGAAGAAAAAAAAATCAGTATTATTCAAAATCAAGGTTTATTACAAAATGTGAGATGATCCAGTAAAGAAATTTGTTGGAAATCCATGATCCATTCCTAGATGTATCTGATGTCCCATATAGTTTCATGAGGACCCCTTAACTGCCTCTTCACTCAGTTACCTATCACTCAAACAGGGAGTACTCTGCCTTTTACTTTTCTTTTTGTAACCTCAATGCTTAGCATGTCTGACACAGAATAGATATTTTATAATGCTTACTTTGTTGATTGACTAATAAACTATAGTCTCTTACAGAATCACTTTTTTTATTTCATCAAACTCCATTGAAATAATCTCTCAAAGGTTGCTAGTGGCATTCTAATCACAGATCTACTGTTCTTTTGTTCCTCAGATCACAGTGTCTTGCAATACAGAATCTCTAAATTGGATAGGATTCCAAAGGTTGTTCCACATAAGCAAATCCTAGAAAATTAGCATTAAGCACCTACTTAAGTCCTAGGCATGGTGTCATGCCTAGGGATATAATTAATAAAAAGATAGTCCCTACTCTCAAGGAGTTTAATCTAAACATAGAGATAGCACAGAAAAGGAGGCTGGAAATTAGAATGAGAAAATAAACCACAGGATAACTAGTGCAATGGGTATTATGCTCCAAGGAATTGGAACCAGGCAAAACAGCAGATGCAAGTAGAGTCATCTGAAAGTCCAGTTTATATCCTCCAAAAAGGAATGTACTGGGAGGAGTTTAGGTAATCTACCCTCCAGGCTTTCAATTAGACTGGAGGGGTGGATGAGGGAGGTCATTCAATCAAAGTTTGCACCAATAGCATGGTGGTGAGTTTTGAAGTGATAAGCTGATCTTCTTAGAGATCTCTGGTTCCATGGAATTAAAACCAGTCCTGACAAAAGATGCAAAATTTAGCCAAAACGAAACAGGAATTTCCCTCTACAAATTTCTCAAAACTGGTCATTTTATATCTACTTGAAGACTTCCATTTATTAAGAAGCTGGCTCCTCCATGACTATCTATCCCAATTTTGGACACTAAATGTTAAGAAATGTTTCAAAATAAGATATTTTTTTAAAAATTAAAGATAATAGTCCTTGATCTTTGTTCAAACTCCACAATTCTTTCTCAGGATACGGATGGCATTCTCTGTCACAGATACCTCAGAATTGTGCCTGATTGTTGCCCTGTTGGTATGAGCAAGTCCATTAAGTTTGATCATCACTCCCATGTTGCTGTTAGGGTGTACAGTGTTCTTCTCCTTCTACTTATCTTGCTCAGCATCAGTTCATGCAAATCTCTCCAGGCTTCCCTGAATTCCCATCTCCCATGGTTTCTAGTAGAACAATAGTGTTCCATCACATACATATACCACAGTTTGTTAAGCCATTCCCCAATTGATGGACATTCCCTCGGTTTCCATTTCTTTGCCACCACAAACAGAGATGCTATGAATATTTTTGTACAAGTGATGCTTTTTCTTTAGGTTTTTTTTTTTTTGCAAGGCAAATGGGGTTAAGTGGCTTGCCCAAGGCCACACAGATAGGTAATTATTAAATGTCTGAGACCGGATTTGAACCCAGGTACTCCTGACTCCAAGGCCTGTGCTTTATCCACTAAGTCACCTAGCTGCCCCTACAAGTGATGTTTTTACCCTTTTTCTTAATCTCTTCAGGGTATAGACCCAGTAGTGGTATTGCTGGATCGAAAAGTATGCACATTTTTATTGTCTTATTATATAATTCTGCTATGTTTCATATGTCTACTCCTTAAGGATATGACTTCTCTCTCATCACATTCAACTTAGATCAATGCATACTATGGGAATGATGGAAAGACTAGAAAACTGCCTTGTGTGGGGGGTAGGTGGAGGGAATCGAGATGGGGGGAAATTGTAAAACTCAAAATAGTTAAAACCTAAAATTAAAAAAAAAGAAATGTTTCATGACATCAATCCTAAATCATTGACACAGTTTCTCATTCTGCCATATGGTACCAAGCAGAAAACATTTAATACATTTTGTGTATAAGAACCTTTTTTGAATTGGGAAGCATTTCTCTGTAGTCATAAAGGTGGTGTGGCATAGTTGAGAGTTGAGAAAAAGAGTTAGGAAACCTAAGTTCAAATACTGTTTCAAACTGTTGTCATTTGGGGCAGCTAGGTGGCTCAGTGGATAAAGCCCTGGAGTCAGGAGTACCTGGGTTCAAATCCGGTCTCAGAAACTTAATAATTACATAGCTGTGTGGCCTTGGGCAAGCCACTTAACCCCATTTGCCTTGCGGAAAAAAACCCAAACTGTTGTCATTTCTCTGACCATGGTAAGTAGTCTTAAGTTTCTTCACCATCAAGATAGGGAAAATAATTGTCTAGACTATAGGATTGTTCAAAGAAAAATGCTTTGTAAATCCTATAGTACTATATAAAACTGAATTGCTATTATTCCTTTAATATCTACTCTTTCCCAAACTAAGCATTTTTTCTTTCTTCTGTTTATCTTTTTAATAGCATGATTGACAGGTTTTTTTAATCAATCTGATAAAAATTTTAAAAAGAAAGTAAAAGTCCCTCTACCTTTTCAGCATTCTTCATGAAAGAAAATAGTAGAACTGAATATGTTACTCTTGGTATGGTCTGATATATCTCCCATTTTTGTCTCATCTGCAGATTGTATATACTTGTCACCTATGCCTTTACCTAAATAACTTTAAAAAATCTTACATAGAAAAGGCCAAGTACAAATAGATCTCTAGGATGATTAAACTTGAAAACACTCATAATGATTGTTGTGAGTGAGTATCCAACTAATTTGAATCTTCCTAAATCAGTTATCACCTTGGCCACACATATCTACCCTGTTCACAAGGCAATCTATAGGTAATCACCAAATGCTTGATTTATTATCACCAGAACATTCTAGTCCCTTTGCAAGAAGGAGGAAATGAAACTGACCTAGGATGACCCATTCCTGATGAAGCTATGTTCTTAGGTATAGCAGCTTCTTTTTTTTTTGAATGTTTAATTAATAATAGAACTAAGATTTCATCAGGACTCTCAGCATCTCAGAGTTGGAAAGGAACTAATCAAAAACCATCTATTCCATAAAATCAAACTTATTGGCCAATGGTCTTTGAACCATACAATTTTTTCCTCGATTATGAAAATCAGTACAGTTTTTCCTGTTTTCCAGTACAATGGCATTTCTACCATGTTCTACATTTTGTTTTTAAATTAGTCATTTTCTGTGACTCAGCAACATAGTTCAAGCAGGCCTGGTGCTTTGAAATTCCTGAAGAAGTTCTTTCTTCTTCTATTTTTTCACTTTTATTTCATTGATAATTATTTTATCAATATCCTGCCAACTCCAACAATCATTCCAAAGACAATCTCAAATGAATGGAATTGTTTTTTTGCATACATATCACCGCTTTGGGCTACACTTCATCTAGAAAATTCTACAAAATGAATCCTGATCTTTTCTCTTAATGCACAAATCTTCAAACTTTGTGCTGTGATTACATTTTATGACACCTTTTATTGTAGGTACAACTCTAAATTCATCACTGTTCTAGTTCAGGTTTGACTCTGGAAAGAACTGAAGCTTTCACAAGTCCTTGAATACTTTACTAAGGAGGAATACTTTGCCCTAAGCCATATGAATATTCAAAAAGTGGAGCATTGTTTCTCTGGACATAAGCCTGTTCCTTTACTCATCTGCTGAGTCACTCATCAACTTTTGGCAAATCTACACATCTCAGGAGTTCACTAAATTTGAGATCCCCAAATTACATGCAGCAGGGAATTTTTTATACCTCTCAAACAAGAATCTGGAGACAATCTATTGTGGGGGGAAAAATTGATTCCTAAAGAAGATGTTAGGAAAATGATGGATCTGAGCCCAACACTCCTTTTTTAAATGAACTTTCTACACTTTCTCTCTTGTCAATTTCATCTATTCCCTTCTACTTGGATTTTTATTCTTATTCCTTCCAATCTTATTCATGAATGTCTATCAATTATCTTCTCTCATGACTCTCCCTTGCTTTTGTCTCTACTGGTTACTACTATTTTTCCAGATTTCTTCTATGTAGATATATTCTAAAATGATAAATTTATGCTTTATTTCCATCTCAAATTCCAGTACTTTTTTTACTTTTTTTTACTTTCTTTAAATGAAATGTCTAGAAATAAAAAGCTTTATTGTTTCCCATAATATTCCCATAAACTCACTCTCCTCCAAATTTTCCTGCTTCAACTGAAAGCACCATCATCCAACTATTCACCAGAGTCCACAATCTCATTGACATCAGTAACTCAATGTTTTTTAGTCATGTCAATTCTCCACTAAAGTACCACTCATATATAGCTCATTCTTCATATATATATAATATGTATATATATGAACTTATTTATTTTTCAAACTCCATGAAAAGATAGATTTCAACATTCATGTTTGAAAAATTTTTGAATGCCACATATTCTTCTCTAACTTCCCTTTCCCCTCCCCTTGACAGTGAATAATCTGATGTTATACATTCATAACCATGCTAAACATATTTCCATATTACTCACATAACATATATCTCATTTCTTACCACTCACATCATCACCAAATGCCTTCTAGTACTTGTCTAGACTATTACATTCCTTCTGATTCACTTTTCTAGTTTTAGTTTCCCCATTTTGAATTTCTCCTCTACATAGTTGACAAAGTAATTTTCCTAATGCACAAATTTGACTAGGTCACTTCCCTTCTCAGAAATCTCCCTATTGCCATTATGATTAAAATATAAGCTCCTGAATTGCAATGTAAAATTCCTCACAATCTAGATCTAGCTTAACTTTTCAGATACTCCTTGCTGTTCTTTGAACAGTGGCATTTCATTTTTTTGTCTCTGTGTCTTTCACATGTTATCTCATGCCAATAATGCTTTCTCATCTTCCCCACTTTTTTTGAAATTTTTGGCTTTTTTTTCATAAATTAACTCAAGTGCAATATGCAATAGTATGTCTTTTCTGATCCACTTGATTTATCCTCATAGTTTTATCTTTCACTTATCTGTGCACATCAATTCTCAAAATACAATAACCAGAGTTCTTTGAGGGTTGGAGTTGGTTTCTATTTTTCTTTTTGTATGTGCATAGTATTTTGCACAGAGCAGATACTTGCTAAATCCATGTGGAATTGAATTAGTTTTGGTTTGAAATGATTTGAAGTTGATTAAATGAATATCTATTTAGAACCAGAATTTAGCATGAAAAAAACAACCTCATAAGTTTTTTCCCATACATTCACTTTTCCTAATATCTTTTTCTCTCAGATAAACAGTCTCAAAGGCTTAAAGGTATCATCTCCTGTAGCTAACAAATACCATCTTTTATGCTAAGTCTAGGTATACTAACAATATCTCTTGAATCAATCTTCTCCAAAGAATGTTAGACTATCAGGATTTGAAAGACCCTTAAAACAATTCAGTCAATCCATATCTATACACCCTTACTCATCCTACTCTTTACATTTTCTATTGAAGATCAATCTACTGTTTCCTAAGGAACATGATAACATTTTTGAAAAGTTCTAATTGTTTGAAATCATTTCTTTGCATTAGGAAGAAATTGGTTTCTATGCAACTTCTTCCCAGGATTCTTAGTTCAATTTAATTTAACATTTATTTATTAAGTGCCAAATATTTAAAAGGCATTGTACTAGGCATTGTTATAAAGGGAATTATGAAAAAGATTCATATTATAATTTGAAGTTAAATAAGATGAGCTCTAGAATTCCTTCCAACTGGAAAATTCTGGGATTCTAGAGTCACAAATAAAATGGAAATAGGAGTTTCTGCTTAAATCTAGCCTTCAGGTTTATAAAGTCATTTTTTTTACAGAATTTAGTGATTTACAGTAGCCACCTCATGAAATTGAGGTGCAGAAAGTCATGACTTACCTATGGTCATGGAGTTAGAGTTGAAGGTAAAGGCTGATAGGTCTCTTCTAATTCTTGGTCTAGTTCTCCTCTATTTTACCAAGCTACCCTCTAAGGCAAGGTAGATCAAATCTCATCATTCATCTTCATGACAGCCCTTGAAATCCTTCAATTCTCCTTTCACTATTTTTTGCCAGGTTAAACACCAGATCCCACAACTTAAGTTCTTAAATGGCACAGTTCAAGAATCTGCAGCATCATATTCCTCCTCATTTGGATATTCTACAGGTTGTTAATTTCCTGGCTTGTGTGTGTGTGTGTGTGTGTGTGTAACACCTGAGATACATCTGGCCAGGATGGAGTGTAGTGGAACTAGCACTCCACTTTTGAATATACCATTAAATACAGACTCAGAATGCATTATCTTTGCTGGAGTTGTCACATCACACTGCTGATGCATAGACACATTGTCACAAAAACTATAGTATATTACACTTTCTTTTTCTTGTACTTGTGAAATATGTTTTTAAACCCATGTGTTGTGTTATTTGGATATATAAAATATACATATATGTATAGCATTTCATTAATTACCACTACTATCATTATAATTAAGACTTTCTTACTTCCATTACTAAGTATTATAGCATACTCCTACCTGATCTTCCATTTTTCCATTTTCCCCTTCAATGCATGCTCCAGTAATCCCAGATAAGTCATAAAATCCTCATCCTGGTCTCTATAATGATTCACATTTATTGTCTCAATCTATATTTCAAGCATTAGTTTGCTTCTATCCTCATGCATAAATGGATAATATACCATACCACAGACTCCTTTGAAGCATTCCCTACATAACTTGCTGTCCCCACCTCCAACATACATACCAAATATTTATCATTACTATGGACTTTTCCTTATACTATTGCTCCCACCAAGTTCCACCTTCTTGCATTATCTATATTTGGAGAATCCCTAATCATTCTATAAGTCCCGATCAATGTTACCTCCTTCAGATGGCTTTCTCTGACCAGACTCACCAATATAGCAAATAGATGTGAATTCTCATAGCTCTAAGAATCCATCCAACTTTTTACTTCCACATTTTTCCATTTTCAGTGCATTTATTATAGTCTGCATCATTGTTGTGCTATTTATGTACCTCTCTCATGATCAGCTTTTGTCAAAATATTTAGAAAGATGGAGTTGACCTTAAGTTCCCATGGACAAGGACTACATGTTCTCCATATCCCCAAGCATTTGATATCGTAGTGTACATTAAAGATTTTTTGAAAACAATTATGTTACATGAATACTTTGGAATACTATTGTTTGATAAGAAACCATAAATGGTTGAACTCTAGAGGCACATAGAATGAAGTAAACAATGTCCACATTAACAACAACATTGTGAGATGAACAACCTTGATAAAAGCTGTTCCTTTCAGCAGTTCAGAGCTAGGACAACTGTATTAGACTGACTATGGACAATATCATCCCCATTCAGAGGAAGAAAAACAAGAGCAAACAAAACCAAAAAACCCTTCAGAATCTGATGAACACAATAAAAACTATGTCTTATGCATCTCTTTCCCTTAATCTGAATTACTCATACTAAAATAACTTATCTAAAAACCTATTTATCAAAAATATATATGTATATTGCTAACCTGACTGTTCACTGCTCAGGGGAGGAGAATGGGAAGGGAGAGTGGAATGAAATTTTATAACTTAAAAATATACATATGTATATGGATCAAAGTAAATAAACTAATTAATTAAAAAGTTTTACAAAAAGATTTCTTGACTGGAACTAATTTCCAAAGGTACTCAACAAGCAGGCATAGCGATGTTAAGTGATTTGTCCGAGGTCACACAAGTAAGCAAATGAGATGGAATTTGAACCCAGGTTTTCTTGACTTCAGAACCAATGCCATATCTACTATTACTTTGCCAATCATGTTACCCACTCAGATGGAACACACTTTCTGTATAGGTCTCCTTTCCTTCTATGCCATTCAGAATTTACTCCATAATTCTTAGCCCTCACTCTTTCTCCTTTTCCCTCTTCCTCCCTCCCCCTATCCTACACAAAACTGATATTAAGTTGATAGAAAAAAATAATAATTCTGGGTGGCAGGATGCATAAATGTTTACTTATGCATGTATTTACATGTATATGTAGAGATAGATACATAAACTTCCTTAATTTACAATACACATGTGTATGTATACATTACATGCACATGTATATATGTATGTGTGTATTTTCTGCCCTGGTCATACCATTTACAGTATTTGGTTTGATTTGACCTTGGTTACCACATTTTACAATATTAAGAAGCCAGAGTGTTTCCAGAGGGGATGTCACCATTGATAGACTCTTAGGAAAATCTAATCCATTTCTATGAAACAAGTTCTCATTGCTGTATATCTTTGGGTGAACAGAGTCTATTCCATTCTAATGTGTTTCTGTCACAAACTCTTGAAATAAAAATAATAAAAATTAATAAATACAAATCCCTTCACACAAACACACATATACTTTCCCTATGTACAATATAACAAATGTGAATTTCTTCCACATGAATATAATTTAATAGATTATTGCAGCATTCTATTGTGTAACTGTCTAATAGAGATGTCCAATCCTGAAAATGATATTTTTCTTTTAGAGAAACAAATAAACTTGTCTTTTAATTTTTCATCAGCTGTAGCTGTTACTAAATATCAATGCAACCAGTGAGGCAGAGGAAACTGTACCCTTTAGCACCTACTCACCCAAGAAAGGTATAAAATGCAGTGTTCTCCAGACCTAATGGTAGAGTTTTTGCTTGCAGCTGGGACTCTAGTCTCATTTCTAGTAGCCTTACAAAATTGTAGGAAAACTTTCTCCATGTAGAAGAATTTCTCCTCTTTGATGAGACTAGGAATGATATAGATCTCTGCAAAAATCTCTTTTAATCATCTTTGCCCATTGTTTTGAAGAAACGTTTAGAATAAAGAGGTTGACTTACCTTTCATGAGCAGCCTGCTTCCCCATTAACTTTTTTTATAAAAAAAAAATAATGATCTTTAACAGTGGTTAAAGCAACTAAGTGAATCAGGCTAGCACCCTCCTGACAGCTGCTCATTCATCAAGCTTTGACTTCCAGTCCTATCACCTTGTACCAAGACAATTCCCTTCTCCTTTTTGGTTCAAAGAGCTTCATACATATTACCTCATTATCCTCCAAAAGAGCATTTGGAGGCCACTAGTAAATAGGTAAACTCATGGGAGGTGAGTAAATGATTTACCAGCAAGTACAAATAAAGGGACAGACTTAGGCTTAGAATCAAGATGTCCAGATGACCAGATCTCATGCTTTATGTCTTGTTTTGTTTTTCTCAACCGCACCACAGGACCTCTCAAAGGAAGCAAAGGAGAAGAAAAGCAATTATCTAGTGAATCCAGGAAGTATATAGTCTGCTAACCAGGTTCATTCAGGCGCTTCATTTGGATTGACTCGGTTCCTCTGGGCTATCTATGTGACTTAAATAAAATGAGGTTACTAACAGCATGTAAACATGATCCAAATTGGTTATATGCATAGATTTGAATTCATCAAATGATTGCCCAGACCTCCAGCTTAGCTTCAGTTGGGTAGAATTTGCTTTATTCTATTTTAATTTGTAGCTTCTTTTCTTTTTATCACAAATGGAAAGATCCTTTCCATTTCCTTGTTTAAACTGAATATCAGGAAATAACTTCCTGACAGTCCCTGAGATCAGTATTCCAAAGGAAGTGTTAGAAATAACCTCACTTAACACATATATAACTAAAGGAAAGAAAACACTGGGGAGCATATTGGAAGAATTCTTCACAGGCCCCAGAAAGATTTAACAGGTGCTTCTGAGCCTAATTGCTAAGGTTCTGTCATCACAGTAAACATTTTTAGAATATTGGATGAAACTAAGCTGCATATGAGTGGCTTGCCCATTTGAGCATCTCCAAACTTCTGGTATGTGTTAGATGAACTTTCTCCTTTTTTTAATTAAAATTAAATTAAATTTTTTTTCTATAAAGAAATGTGTATTTTCTCTCCCTTCCATCCCCCACCCATGAGGAAGAAGAGGAAAGAAAAACAAAACAATTGTAGCAAATATGTAGAGTCAAGCAAAACAAATTTCCACATTGATCTTGTCTAAAAATGTATGACCCATTAGGCATATTTAGTTTAGTATATGTTTCCTAATCAGGAAATTAGAAGTATTCTTCATCATGGGGTCCATAGAATCAAAGTTCTCAAGTCTTTTAAATTAAGTCATTTTTACAGTATTATTGTTGTAAATACAATACAAATTATTCTCCTGATACTGTTCACTTCACTTTCTATCAATTCATACAAACCTTCTCAGCTTTCTCAGAAACCATCCTCCTCACATTCATATACCAGAGTCAAAAGAGACTTTGTGGGATTTTTCATTGTTACTATTGTCGCTGTTGATTTTCTGTTATTTTTCAAAGCATGTTACTCTCCCTGATCCCATTTGGAGTTTTCTTGGCAAAGATGTTAGAGTGTTTTGCCATATCCTTTTCCAGTTCATTTTACAGATGAGAAAACTGAGATAATAAACAGGGTTAAGTGAGGGTCACACTAATAATTTTTTGAGGTCAAAATTGAACATAGGAAGATAAATATTCCTGACTCCAGTCCCAGCAGTTTATCCACTGTATAGCCTACATTCACTGGAAGAGACTTTAGAGGCCAACAAATTCAATCCTATAATTTTTACCAATGAAAGAAACCAAAACTTTAATCATCAATATTCTACCCCAACCAAAGCAAACAAAACAAAATCTAAGATGAGATTAGACAATATTGAGAGAAGTCTATGCCATTCTGAGAGGGCTTGGGCAGTTTGTCTTCCTATATTTTTTTTTTTTTTGCCTGGTAAAGTCACTTGGAACATTTGGTTTGATTCTGGGCACCACATCATAAGAAGCACTCAGAGAAGCTGGAGAGTTTCTAGAGGACAGTCATCATATAGGTGAGGAGGCTTATGCAATTGATTGAGGGAACTGGTTATTTTTACTGCAGAGAGGGGAAAGATTCTGGAAGCATTATAACTTTTTCAAGGATCTTGAGGCCTATCATAAGTAATAGAGAGTGAAAGTTGTTCTGTTGAATCACTGGGAGTAATAACTACAAGATGCAAAGAGGCAGATTGCAGCTAAACATGAGAAGGCAGCATTGCACAATGAGAAGATTGTTGAATTTGGAGTCAAAGGATGTAGCTCTGCTACTTCTTAACATAACTTTTGTTGACTTAAAAGTAATTTCCCCTCTCTGGGTCTCAGTTCATATTAAAACAACAAAAATAGCAGTAATTGTAGTGGTAATGGTGGTTGTTGTGGTGATTGTGGTGGTGGTAGTAGTAACATTTATATTATAATTTAAACTTTGTAAAATTCTTTACAACTGTTTCATTTAATCCTTACAATAACTTTGAGAGATAGCTGATATCATTCCCCTTATTTTACAAATGATAAAATCAAGACAGTCAGAGGTCAAATAAAACTTGCCCAGGGTTGCACAACTTGTATCTGAGGCAAAATTCAAACTCATATTTTGGGTCTGGAGGAGTATTCACATATCAACAAACAGCCTAGATGATGTTTGATATCTATTTAAACTCTAAGTAAATGATTCCATGGAGAAACTTTCTGAAAAATTAGAATAATTTTTAAGTGGAATAACTTGACAGATAGTGACTTCCCCATCCCCAAAGGTCTTCTAATGTAGCAGAATGATAATTAGCACATAATAAATAGAGATTTTTCTTCCTAAGGTACCAATATTCTGCTTAAGCAATTTTATCCCCTACCCTAGACACCAAGAGGGTCTTGCCCAGGAGGTCATCCCAGCAATTACCATGCTTACACCTACTGAAGTCTTCCAGTAATTCATAATCAGGATTCCCTTGCTATCAAGTCACTCTTGCAAATTCCACTTTCTCCCTTACCCCAAAATAGACAAGATTTCTTATCTCCGGTGCTACACCTTTTACTGTCAAACTGGTTTCTGGACCAAGACCCAATCTTTCCTCTTTGTGCAACTCTTTTTTACTAAGATGAAATCTTCTCTTTTTATGTCTATAAACTGAGGTTTGGATGACCACTAGATGGAAATTTTTTATAGTAGATGCTTATTCCTGTGTAGGTTGAACTTGAAGAACTTGGTGGCACTATGAATTGAAATTTAATCCAGTATAATCAATCAACCATTACTTGAGAAACTGCTTTTTTGGAAAACATTGGATTGGTTGCTGTGAGCATACAAAAATGGATATTTTGTGAGACCAACCCTTGGGGGTAGTTGATCCTAGAATTGTAGAATCATAGAATATTAAAACTAGAATTCATCTTAGATATCAACTATAGATATCCAGAGTAATTGAGAGACTTACTTAAATTTATACAGCCTATTAATGGTCAACTCAATGAAAATCTGAGTTTCCAAAATTAATTTGGCTTCCCACATTCAACCACATATCTCTATGTCTTCAATTCAATAAGTAATTAAGTTATTAATTTCTTATTACATGTCAGGTGCCGCAGCTCCAAAAGAAAATAATCTCCACCCTTAAAGGGACTGAAATTCTAATAGGGGAGACAGCACTTATAAAAGACTGGTGATCAGAGAAGGTACAAAGTACAAAAATGGTGAGTAGCAAAATTTGCTGGTTTTCCCCACAAGCAATTCTAACACAGATTTGATCATTGTTCCAAGAGAAAAATAAATCAGATGGTAGGGAATGGAGAGGAGGAAAAATACAAATATAGAAAGGCTCAAAGATGGTATAATGAGGTGACTATGATCAGACAAGTGCAGTGAGGTCTGACCAATCAGCATGGCCCTTGGGGGAAGCTAGATTTCTAGTTGAGTGACTATATGGCAGAAGGCAGGAGTAACATGGCAGGAAGATGGCTTGGCATGGTGCCTGGGGCCAACTAACTGTTATTCTAGTTGTTCAGTCATTTTCAGGTCATGTCTAACTCTTTGTGATACCATTTAGGGTTTGTTTGGTTTTTTTGACAAAGATACTAGAGTAATTTTATGTTCTCTTCTCCAGTTCATTTTGTAGAAGAGGAAACTAAAGCAAACAAGGTTAAGTGACTTGATCAGGGTAACAAATCTGAGGCCAGTTTTGTACTCAAGAAGATAAGTCCTGAGTCCAGACCTGGAAGTTTTTCCACCATGCCATCTAAGATATAGTAGCCATCAAACTTGATTCTGACCTTTATTGTGTTCTCTTATCTAGAAATTACTCAATTTCCATATAGATAGCAATAACATTTCCTTCTTTTTAAAGTGTTTTATTGCTTTCCAATTACATTTAAAGATAATTTTTTTAGGTTTTTTTTTTTTGCAAGGCAAATGGAGTTAAGTGGCTTGCCCAAGGCCACACAGCTAGGTAATTATTAAGTGTCTGAGACTGGATTTGAACCAGGTACTCCTGACTCCAAGGCCAGTGCTTTATGCACTACGCCACCTAGCTGCTCCTAAAGATAATTTAATTTTTAATTTTTTTTTGTAAAGTTTATGCTACAAATTTTAGGCGTCCCTAAGATGGTAAGCAATATCATATAGGTAAAGATGTTGTTAAAGAAGAAACAGAACACAAAGATATAACCTTAAAAATAAAATGAAAATTGTATGCTTCTGTCTGCATTCAGAATCCAGAGGTATTTTTCTTTGGATGTGGATAGCATTTTGGATCATGAATCTTTTGGAACTGTCTTGGAACATTGTATTTCTAAGAAGAGCTAAGTTATTCATAATTAATCATTGCACAATTTTGTTGATATTGAGTACGGTGTCACCCCCTCCCGATTCTAGTCATTTCACTTTGCATTTGTTCACATAAGCCTTAACATATTTTGCTGAAATCCATTTGGCATTTCTTATAGCGCAATGGTATTCATTACATCATAACTTATTTAGTCATTCCCAAATTGATGGACATCCACTCAATTTTCAATTTTTTACCAACACAGAAAGAGCTGATATAAATATGTTTTTACACATGAGTCCTTTTCTCTTTTTTGTCATCTCTTTAAAATATTGACCCAGTAGTGATATTGATGGTTCACTGAAATATATATAGAATACAATAGAATAGCAGTTTAGACATTGCTACAAATTGTTCTCCAGTTTAGTTGGATCATTTCATAACTCCACCAAGAGTGAATTATAGTCCCACTTTTCCCACATATCCTCCAATACTTGTTATTTTTCTTTTCTGTCCTATTAGCCAATCTGAGAGGTGTGATGTGGTACTTCAGAGTTATTTTAATTTGCATTTCTCTAATCAAAAATTGTTTAGAGCACTTCTTCATATGTGTATAGATACTTTTGATTTCTTCATCTGATAACTGCTTGTTCAAATGCATCATTGTCTCCAATTTATCAATTGGGGAACAACTTGGATTATAAATTTGATTCAGTTTTCTTTATATATTTGGGAAATGAGGTCTTTATTAGGAGACACTTAATGGAAAGATTAATTCCTAGCTTTCTGCTTTCCTTCTAATCTTGGTCTCATTGGTTTTGGTTATGCAAAATCTTTTTAATCACTATAATACAAATCATTGATTATATATTTTGTAGTATTTTCTATCTCTTCTTCCCTTAACCATAGATCAGAGATGTAAATTACTACTTGCTCTTCTAATTTTGGTTTATGAAGTACTAAATTACCATGGTCATGGTAAAAATCAAGCAACTGAAAAAAGAATTAACTTATCTAAAAGTAAAATTGACCACTTGTAAAGGAATGCAACTCATCAAAATGTAAAAGTAATCAACTGTAAAAGGAAAACAATTTATTTATGAGTAAAATTAACCAGCTGGAATAGGAAAAACAAAAGATAACTATTGCAAGGCAACAGGGTTAAGTGGCTTGCCCAAGGCCACACAGCTAGGTAATTATTAAGTGTCTGAGGCCGGATTTGAACTCAGGTACTCCTGACTCCAAGGCCAGTGCTCTATTCACTGCGCCACCTAGCCGCCCCTGAATTGTCTTTTTTTTAATATTGGTTAGCTCATCCATGAGCAATTGACATTTTGTCTGATTGCTTAGATCTAACTTTATTTGTGTGACAAGTTCTCTGAAATCTTGTTCACGTGGTTACTGAATTTGTCTTTTCAGGTAGACTCCCAAGTATTTGATGATGTCTATAGTTTTCCAAACTGGAATTTCTCTTTCTATATCTTTTGTTCTAACATATTGATATTCTGATAATATATGTAGGTTTGTTTTATGTCCTGGGACATTGTTAAAGTTTTTAATTATTTTAACTAGTTGTTTTCAGTTCATTCTCTAGGATTCTCTAAGTATACCATTATATTATTGGCAAAGAGTAATAGTTTTATTTTCTCATGGACTATTCTAATGCCTGATTTCTTTTCTTATCTTATTTCTATGCTAACGTTTCTAGTACTATATTGAGTATAGGGTGATAATGAGCATTTTTTCTATACCTCTGATCTTACTGGAAAAGTTTCTAGTTTATCTTCATTACAGATGATGCTTGTTGATGGTTTTAGAAAGAAAAATCATTTTTCTTTCTTTTTTAATTGATATTTCATTTTTTTCAAATACATGTTATGAAAGTTTTTCAATATTAATCCTATGCATATTTTTAAGTTATCAAAATATATGCCACCCTCCCTTCAGTGACAGACAGGTTAATACTATACATAAGCATTTGTGTTAAACATATTGACAGATTAGTCATTTTCAGTATGAGGGATTAGAATTAAGTGAAAGAAATACATGAGAGATATTTTTTTAAGTGAATGGAGTGCTCATTAGAATCTGAAGGGATTTTGTTTTGTTTTGTTTTTCTTCCTCTGGATGGGGATAATATTGTCCACAGCCAGTCTAAGGGATTTGTCCTAGCTCTCTGAACTGCTGAGGGAAGCTACTTCCCTCAAAATTGATCATCTCTTGGAGTGACTAGGTGGCACAGTGGATAGAGCACCGGCCCTGGAGTCAGGAGTACCTGGGTTCAAATCTGGTCTCAGACACCTAGCTGTGTGGCCTTGGGCAGGCCACTTAACCACATTGCCTTGCAAAAACTTAAAAAAAAAAGTTGACCATCTCACAATGTTGTTGCTAATGTGTACATTGCTCTCTTGGTTCTGCTTCCTTCAAGTCCTATAATTCATTTCTTCCATCTCAAGAGTCTGACAATTTAGTATTCCATAACATTCATATACTTGTTTAACCATTCCCCAATTGATGGGCATCCACTCAATTTCCAGTTCTTTACTGCTAAAAAAAAGAGCTGCTATAAATATTTTGAAACATGTGGTACTTTCCCCATTTTTCATGATTTCTTCTGGATATGATCCTAGAATTGTAGTTGCTGGGTCAAAGGATATGAACAATTTTATTGGTCTTTGGGCATAATTCCATATTGCTCTCCAGGATGGTTGGATCTGTTTACAACTTCAGAAATGCATTAATGTCTCAATTCTCCCCAACTTCTCCAATATTGGTCAATCTGATAGGTGTGCGGTGATACCTCGTATTTGTTTTAATTTGCATTTCTCTAATCAATAATGATTTGGAGCATTTTTTCATATAATTGCATACAGTTTTAATTTCTTCATTTGAAAACTGTCTGTTCATATCCTTTAACCATTATAAACTGGGGAATGATTTGTAATATTATAAATTTGATGCAATTTTCTATATATTTTAGAAATGAGACCTTTATTAGAACCCTAATTGGGAAAGGTTTTTTCCCTAACTTTCTGCTTTCCTTCTAATTTTAACAGCATTAATTTTATTGGTGTGAAAGTTTTTAATTTAATATAGTCAAAATCATTCATTTTGAAGTTTATAATGTACCCTGTTTCTTGTTTAGACATAAATTTTTCCCTTTTCCATAAAACTAATAGAAAATTTCTCATTCTATTAAATTATCTTTGGTGTCACCCTTTATGCCTAAATACTGTATGCATTTTGACCTTATTTTGTTATAGCATGTGAGATATGGGTCTATTTTTAGTTTTACCATACTATTTTCCAGTTTTTTCCAACAATTTCTGTCAAATAGTGAATGCTTATCCCAGAAGATAATGTCTTTGGGTTTGTCAAACAGTAGATTATGGTAGTCATTTACTACTGTTTCTTTTGAACTTATCATAATCAATTGATCTAAATATTCTATTTCTTTTTTCTTTTTGCTTTTTTTTTTGCAAGGCAAATGGGTTAAGTGGCTTGCCCAAGGCCACACAGCTAGGCAATTATTAAGTGTCTGAGACCGGATTTGAACCCAGGTACTCCTAACTCCAGGGCCGGTGCTTTTTCCACTGTGCCACCTAGCAGCCCCAATACTCTATTTCTTAACCAGTCCCAGGTAGTTGGGATGACTGCCACTTTATGGTATAATTTTAGATCTAGTAGAGCTATGTCACCTTCCTTAACAAATTTTTCTTCGGTTCTCTTGCTCTTGCTATTCCTGACCTTTTGTTGCTCCAGATGAACTTTGCTTGTTAAAATAATTATTTTTCCTAGGATGGTAAAATAATTATTTGGTAGTTTGATTGGTATGGAACTGAAGAATTTAATTTGGGTTGAATTGGCATTTTATTACATAGGCTTGACCTAACTATGAGCAATCTACATTACATTTTTCCAGTTATTTAGTTCTGACTTTTTTTGGGTGAGATGTGCTTTACAATTGTACTACTGTAGTTTTCAGGTTTGCCTTGGGTGTTAGATTCTCAAGTATTTAATGTTATCTATAATTACTTTTAATGGAATTTCTCTTTCTATCTTTTCCTCTTGGGCTTTTTTGTTCATATATAGAAATGCTGTTGATATGTGGGGGTTTATTTTATATCCTGCTACTTTGTTGAATTTGTTAATTATTTCAATGTTTTTTAAAATGATTTTCTCAGATTCTCCTCATTGCCAGTTCTGATTCTTGTAATTTCTTTTTCTTCTTTTATTTGCTAAAGCTAACATTTCTAATACTATATTAAATAGTAATGGTGATATACATGTCATTTCAAGAAAGTCTCCACTTATTATTCCTATTTTCTCTAGTGCTTTTTTTTAAAATAGGAATGAATGCTGTATTTTGTCAAAAGTTTGTCATAATCACATACTTTCTGTTGGTTTTGTTATTTATGTGTCAATTATGCTGACAGTTTAGCTGATATTGAACCATCCCTTTATTTATGGTAAAAATCTCACCTAATCATGGCTTATGATCTTGGGGATACATTGTTATAATCTCTTTGCTAATATTTTATTTAAATTTTTGGGATCAGTATACATTAGGAAAATTGTTTTATAAGCTCATTTCTTTGTTTTGGCTCTTTTTTGGTTTAGGTTGTATCATAAAAGACATTTGATAAGATTCTTCCTTTGTCTATATTTCCAAAAAATATATAGCTTTAAAATTAATTGCTCTTTTAATATTTGGTAGAATTCACTTTCAAATTCATCTGGCCTTGGGGATTATTTCTTAGGGAGTTCACCAATGTGTTGTTCAGTTCCTTTTTCTAAAATGAAATTATTTAAGTATTACATTTCTTCTTCTATTAATCTGAGCAATTTATATGTTCATAAATATTTATCTATTTTTGTCTGCATTGTAAGTTATATGGGCACATAATCAAACAAAATATTTCCTAATATGTTTTCAACTGCTTTATGAAGAATTTATTTCTTCATTAGAGGACAATTTATTTTTTTCTAATTCTAATTTATTTATTTATTCTTATTTTGTACAAATAAAGCTTTTCTTATACATTACTAAAATATTCTTGTTTAAGTGTAAACATAATACCCCTCCCCACAAGAAAAAAAAAAGACCCACATAAGAGATAAAGTAAATGGGAGTGCAAAAAATTAAAATTAAAATTAAAAAAATAATAATAATTGTAGGTATGGCCAGGTGGTACAGTGGATGGAGCACCAGCCCTGGAGCCAGGAGCACCCAAGCCTAAATCCGGCCCAAGACACCCAACATTCACCCAGCTGTGTGACCCCATGCAAGCCACCCCAATACCATTGCCCCACTGGCTCTTGAGCCAGGAGCACCCAGGTCCAAATCCTGCCTCAGACACCCAACAATCATGCAGCTGTGTGGCCCCAGGCAGGCCACCCAGTCCCATTTCCCTGCAACAACCCCCAGAAAATAATAATAATAAAAAATGTGCTTCATTCAGTGTTACAACACCACCAGCTTTCTTGAAGGTGGATCACATTCTTTAGGATAAGTCCATCACAAAAGTTACTTCCATATTTTTCTACCATTGCCATTGCTGATCGAAGCTCCCTCTATTCATACTTCTCTACTACCAGGAGCTATATTTTCTCTCTCCTTTCACTCTGTCTCTGCTAGTGGTGCAGCAGACAGATCCCCAGCCCTGGGGCCAAGAAGCCCCAAACCCACATACCACCTCTTACCCAGCATCCATCCGGCCCTATGATCCTGGACAGGCCATCCAATCCCAGCCCCTTGCAAGGAGTAAAAAAGAAAATGTGTTATATCTGACTACTCTCCCCCAATGGTCCATCCTCTCCTCCATCACTCACATACCCCACCTTCCCCCTGTTCCTCTTCTCTCCTTCTTACTACAGATGTCTATACTCCATTGAGTATATATGCTGTTTCCTCTTCTAGCCACCTCTGATGAGGGCAAAGTTTCCTTCATTCCCCCTCGCATCCCCCCCTTCCATATCTATGCAATAGCTCATTATAATAAAGAAAAATCTTATTATATGAAAAATCTTAGCCTATTTCTCCTCTCCTTTTTCTTTCTCCCATTATATTTCCCTTTTATCTATTGACTCCATTTTTATACCACAATATATCTTCAAATTCAGTTTTCTCCTGTGCTTCATCTATAAAACCTCCTTCTACCTGCTCTATTAAATGAGAAGGTTCATATGAGTATTATCAGTATCTTTTTTCTGTACAGGAATACATGTAGTTCATCATCATTAAGTCCCTCATATTTTCCTCTTCTCCTCCACTCTCTATGCTTCACCTGAGTCCTGTATTTGAAGACCAAACCTTCTGTTCAGCTCTGGCCATTCAGACAGGAACATTCAAAATTTTCCTGGTTCATTGAAAGTCCATCATTTTCCCTGCAAGAGGATGTTCAGTTTTACTCTGTAGTTGATTCTCAGTTGCATTCTAATCTCCTTTGGCTTCCAGAATATTATATTCCAAGCCCTACAAGCTTTTAATGTAGTTTCTGCTAAGTCCTGTGTGATCCTGACTCCAGCTCCACAATATTTGAGATGTGTCCTTCTGGTTGCTTGTAATATTTTCCCTTTGACTTGGGAGTTTTGGAACTTGGCTAAAATATTCCTGGGGCTTGTACTTTTTTGGATCTTGTTCTCAGGGAGATTGGTGGATTCATTCCATTTCTATTTTTCCCTCTGCTTCTAGGATATTAGAGCAATTTTTCCTGTAATAATTCTTTGAAAATGATGTCAAGGCTCTTTTCCTGGTCAAGACTTTCAGGTATTCCAATACTTTTTAAATTATCTTTCCTAAATCTGTTTTCCTTATCAGTTGTTTTTTTCAATGATATGTTTCATATTTTCTTCTAATTTTTCATTCTTTTGGTTTTGAAGTATTGAATCCTGATTTCTTGTAAAATCAGCAATCTCCCTGAGTTCTATTCTTTGTCTGAAGGATTTGTTTTACTCAGAGAGCTTTCTTGTCGCCTTTTCCATCTGACCAATTCTGCTTTTTAAATAATTCTTCTCCTCAATAACTTTTTGAACTGTTTTATCCATTTGACCTATGCTAGTTCTTAACATGTTATTTTCTTTAGCATTTTTTTTGGATCTCCTTGACTAAGCTGCTGACTTCATGTTCATGTTTTTTCTGCATCTCTCTCATTTATTTTCCCAGTTTTTCCTCTGTCTCCCTCACTTGATTTTCAAAGTCCTTTTTGAGCACTGTCATGGCCTGAGCCCAATTTCTGTTTTTCTTAGAGTCTTTAGATGCAGGAGGTTGTACCTTCTCATCTTCAGATTGAGTGTTTTGATCCTTCTTGGGAGCACAGGCAAAGTATTTCTCAATGGTGTTCCTCTTTTTTCTCTGCTTACTCATTTTCCCAGCCTGTGGCTGGTTTTGGGGTGCTTCCTGAGGTTTTGGGACACCCCCACAAGGATCTCAGTGTGTGAGGCTCTGTCCTCCCTCCTGGTCTATGAATGACAATAAATGCTCCCCTCTGCCACAGGGCTGACATGGGGGGGGGCTGCTATTCAGTGGGGGGCCCTACACTGAGATGAGTATCTGAATGTGGTCAGAACCCCCAGAGTTCTGTTCCAGAGGCAGAGGACAGAGCTCTGCAGTCTCTCTCTCTCTCTCTCTTTCTCTCTCTCTCTTCACACCCCTCCTGAGGCTCAATGTGCTTATGCCCTGGGTGCTCCTGCTTAGCAGATCCACCTGCTTCTGGTTTCTGGATCTGGGCTGCCCTGGCCATGCTGCTTGCTGTGTGCCCTGAGGGCTAGGCTTCATGTGCTCGATCTTGCAGAGCCTCCCCCCCTGCCGTTCCCCCAACTTGTGCTTGGTGCTCCCAGGGGTGTAAGTCAGTAAACTGCCCACCCCTGCTGCTCTGAGCTGTAACTCCCAGCACCCTGGGGCTGCCTCTGGGAGGCTGAAGTTCCTTCGCTCTGTCAGGCCACCCCTCTGGTGGGCCACCCCCTGATCCCATGAAGCCCAGCTTTTCTGCTCCTTTCCATGTTACCTTGGGTTGGAGAATTGCCTCACTGGATCTCTCTGTGGGTTCTATCTCTAGAAAATGTAGTTAGAGTCCTTAGTTTATAAGTTTTGCTCCAGAGCAACTGAGAGAAGGTCCTCTCCTGTTGCCATTTGGCTCTGCCCCCTCATTAATCCCTAATATCTTTTAATGTACTATTTATTTGAAAGTGAATTCATCCTTTTCATTTTTGGTACTGGAAATTTATATTTCTTTTTCTGTGATCAAATTAACCAATGCCTTATCTATACTATTTTCACCATAAAATCAACTCCAAATTATACTGATTATCTCAATAGATTTCTTACTTTCAATTTTATTATCTTTGACTTTCAGGATTTCCAATTTGGTGTTTAATTGAGGATTTTTGATTGCTTCTTTTTCTAGCTTTTTAAAAATTTTGTTGTCTTATTCTCACTTCATTGATCTGATCTTTCTTTTTATTATTGATGCAAGATTTTGTAGAAATAAATTTATCCCTAATTACTGCTTTGGTTGCCTTATTAACTGTTAATTAAATTATTGATTGTTTCTATAATTTGTTCTTCAACTTACTCATTCTTTTGAATTGGATTATTTAGATTCTAATTAATTTTAATCAGTCTTTCTACTGCCTTCTATTACAATTGAACCTGAAAAGGATGGATTCAATATTTCTTCTCTTCTGCATATGACTGAATTTTTTATATATATTAATACATGAGTGATTTTTTGTGTTAGTGCAATAAAGCAATGAGAAAAAGGTATCATGTTTTCTATCCCCATTCAATTTTTTTCAGAGGTCTTTCATATCTAACTTTTCTAAAATTCTTTCTCTTCTTTAACTTGTTTATTTTATGATTAGATTTATCTTTTTCTGAGAAAGGAAAGTTGAAGTCCCCTACATATATAGTTTTGCTGTCTATTTTCTCCTGTAACTCACCTAACGTCTCCTTTAAGAGTGATAATAAATGAATATTTAGTAATGCTATTGCTTCATTGTATATGGAACCTTTTAGCATGATCTATTTTTAGATCTATTTTTGTTTTTACTTTATCTAAGGTCTTGTATTTAGTATTGCTATTACTTCATTGTCTATGGAACCTTTTAGCATGATCTATTTTTAGATGTATTTTTGTTTTTACTTTATCTAAGGTCATGCTCTTCTTTACTTTGCTTCATCTGAAACCTAATAGATTCTGCTCCAATCATTTACCTTTTCTTTTGTGTGTGTCTCTGCTTTAAGTGTATTTCTTGAAAAGAACATATTGTATGATTCTGATTTTTAATCCACTCTGCTCATTGCTTCTATTTTATGGGAAAGTTCATGCCATTCACATTCACAGTTATAATTACTAAATGTGTATTTCCTCCATTTAATATTTTTTCCTATTGCTTATGTTTCTATTTTCAATCATTTCCTTCTTCACCAATATTTTGCTTCTTACCACCACCTCCCCCAATGTTCTCTCCTTTCTGTTAGTTCCTCCTCCCTTTTACTTATCCTTCTCCCCTCCAACTAACTTGTATAGTAAAAATAGACTTCTATAGTCAATTGATTATGTAAATTATTCCCTCTTTGAGCCTATACTCAATGCTCATCACCCAGCCTCCAATCTTCCTCTCCACTGGGAAAGGTCTTTCTTATATTTCATGTGAATTAATTTACCCCATTCTACTTCTTCCTTCTTTCTGCATCCACTGTACTATTTATCTTCTCTTAATTGTTTTTATATCATTACATCAAATACTCACTTTCCATTGCCTCTGTTTATGTATATTCCTTCTAGCTGTACTATTATTGATACAATTTTTAAGAATTACAAAGATGGGGGGCAGAGCCAAGATGGCAGAATGAAGGCAGGAAATTCAAGAAGCTCTTTCCTAGACCTTTCCAAATGCCTTCAAACTATGAATTCTACCTGGGTTCTAGAATAATGGAACCCACAGAAAGACTGAGTGAAACAATATTTTGTCCCAAGACAATTTGGAAGGTTCTCAGAAAAGGTCTGTTCTACTGTGGTTGAAAACAACTGCAGCACAATCCCGGTTGCTTGAGCAAACTGATTCTAGCCATCCAGGAACAACCAGCAAGACTTCAGGGCAACTAAGTCCCTGGGGGCACTTAGGCCCATGGCAGTGAGGAAGTTTCCAGACCTCTAAGCTCAGTGATTCCCAAGGACAACTTAGAAATTCAGGAGAAAATCTCTGTTGCACCAGAGTGAACACAGAGCCCAAGCCAGTGCAGGCCTCAGCACAGCTCCAGTGTCCAGAACCTGCAGAACCACTCAGAAGTTCCTTCCAGAGCACTCAGACCACAATTGGTATGGGGGTTGAAGGAGCCTGCAGAGGTCACTCTCTTATTCCTTGGGCAAGACTCTGTTGCTTTACCCATACTCAGATCCAACTCACAGTCTATGATGCCATACTGCAATAGTAGAGCAGGGACCCTCTTCACAGTTCCAAGGACAGACAGGGGTATTTATGATCATCCACAGACTAGAGCACAGACCAGGAGAGCAGTCAAGAAGTCTCATAAGACCTGAAGGAATTGAGATCCATGAAGGGTGGGGGTGTCCCTAAACCCTTAAAAGCTTAGGACAGTGCACCCTCCACCCTAGAAGCAGAGCCCCACCTTAACAATAATCAATAATGATGTTTTGTACTTCATTCTTTTTTTTTTTTAGATTTTTCAAGGCAATGGTGTTAAGTGGCTTGCCCAAGGCCACACGGCTAGGTAATCACTAAGTTAAGTGTCTGAGGTCGGATTTGTACCCAGGTACTCCTGACTCCAAGGCCAGTGCTCTATCCACTGCACCACCTAGCTGCCCCTAAAATATAGCTATCATCTTTTTTTTTTGTTTTGTTTGTTTTTGTTTGTGGTTTTTTTAGGTTTTTGCAAGGCAATGGGGTTAATAGCTTGCCCAAGGCCACACAGCTTGGTAATTATTTAGTGTCTGAGGCCAGATTTGAACTCAGGTATTCCTGACTCCAGGGCCGGTGCTCTATTCACTGTGCCACCTAGCTGCCTTGTCCTTCATTCTTTTTTAAATTAATTTTTATTAAAGATATTATTTGAATTTTGCAATTTTCCCCCAAATCTCACTTCCCTCCCCCACTCCCCCATGGAAAGCAATCTGTCAGTCTTTACTTTGTTTCCATGTTGTACCTTGATCCAAATTGGGTGTGATGAGAGAGAAATCATATCCTTAGAGATCAGACAATAAGATATCTGTGTTTTTCTAAATTGCATGGGATAGTCCTTGAACTTTGTTCAAACTCCACAGCTCCTTATCCGGATACAGATGGCACTCTCCTTTGCACACAGCCCCAAATTGCTCCTGATTGTCCTTCAAGGTTGAACATCACTCCTATGTTGCTGTGAGGGGGATACAGTGTTTTTCTGGTATTGTCCTTCATTCTTTTGTTTTTTTAGGTTTTTTGCAAGGCAAATGGGGTTAAGTGGCTTGCCCAAGGCCACACAGCTAGGTAATTATTAAGTGTCTGAGACCGGATTTGAACCCAGGTACTCCTGACTCCAAGGCTGGTGCTTTATCCACTATGCCACCTAGCCGCCCCTTGTCCTTCATTCTTGAAGAAGATCATGACATCAGGGAAATAATGACATGAAAATCACTTGAATTGGATTTGAGTGAGGGGAATACTGTACTAAGTCACTAGTCTCAATTTCTCCAGACCTATCTGGATCCAGTGGCCAGAAATGAATCAGGACAACTCGAGATGGCCCTAGATGTGAGGCAATCAATGTTAAATGAATTGCCCAGTCACACTGCTAGTAAATACCAAGAGTTTGAGGTCAGATTTGAACTCCCATCCTCCTGACTCTAAGGTCAGTGCACTACCCTCTGTTCTACTTAACTGGCGCAGTGGATAAAGCACTGGTTTTGAAATCTAGGGGACAGGAGTTTGAATCCAGCCTCAAATATTTATTAACTGTGTGACCTTGAGCAAATTACTGAGTCCTGATTGCTTCATATCCAGGGCCTTCTCTATTCATCCTGATTTATATCTGGCCACTGGACCTAGATGGTTCTGGAGGAGAAAGTGAGACTGGTGACTTAGCACAACACTCCCTCACTCAAATCCAATTCCTGTGCTTGTTATTGTATTACCTCCCTGATATTTCAGTCTTCTTTGGAAATAAAGGACAAAATATTATTATTATATCTTAACAAAGAGTTGAAATCAAGTCATAGGCTGGAGAAATGAACAAATAACAAAAGAAAAAGAATCTGACTATATACAATTACTTTATTCTCATGGAGGATAAAAATACACACTCAGAAGATGACAAAGTCAAAGCTTCTGTATCCAAAGCCTCCAAGAAAAATACGAATGGTCTCAGGCTATAGAAAAGCTCAAAAATTGATTTTGAAAAGCAAGTAAGGGAGGTAAAGGAAAATTGGGAAGAAAAATGAGAACGATATAGGAAAATCATGAAAACCATGGTGAAGGAAATAAAAAAAAAATACTGAAGAAAATAAAGTCTTAAAAACCAGTTTAAATCAAATGGAAAAAGCAGTCCAAAAGATCAATAAGAAGAATTTCTCAAAAAAATAGAATCGGTCAGAAGGAAAAGGAGATTAAAAAAAGCTGTCTGAAGAAAATAATTTCTTCAAATGCAAAATGGAGCTTAGGGAAATTAATGACTTTGTGAGAAATCAAGAAACACTAAAACAAAAGCAAAAGAATAAAAATATTTCATTGCAAGAACAACTGACCTGGAAAACAAATCCAGGAGAGATCATTTTAAAATTATTGGGTTATCTGAAAGCCATGACAAGGAAAAGAGACTAGATATCATTTTTCAAGAAATCCTCAGGTAAATTATCCTAGAATCAGAAAGTAAAATAGAAATTGAGGGAATACACCAATCACATCTTGAAAGTGATCCCAAAATAAAAAATTCCAGAGATATTATAGCCACATTCCAGAGCTCCCAAGTCAAGGAGACAATATTACAAGCATCCCGACAGAAACAATACAAATATCATGGAGCTACAGTCAGGATTATGCAGGATTTGGCAGCATCTATGTTGAGGGATCATTGGACTTGAAATATGATATTCTGGAAGACAAGAGAGCTTGGATTACAACCAGAGCATCAACTACCCAGAGGACTTCCTGGTTACTCCACCATCTATCTTGACTCCTGAAAGTTTCATATTTGCTTCCAATACTCAATCTACACAAAGCCCTAACCTCTCAGTCTAGCCTCCTATGTTAATAAGATTATAATTATAACTAACTGGAATAAAACATGGTGAAGACACTGAAAACTCCATCTATAACATTCCTTCAAGCTTAATTTTTCTGAAGCATTTAATAAACATTAAACCATGTGTAGGGACACTAGTAATTATATCACTATCACTATATGACAAAGATAGGAACATAGAACAAAGGAACCAAGACATAGTTTCCAATCTCCAACTGCTATTCTCAGTCTTTGACTTCTGAGCTGATTCACATATTAACCAAGGGCACTATAAGAGTTGAAAAGAAACTTGTCATCCAAGTTTCACATAACTCCTTGCCATTTTTCTTAATGGAATCTCTGGGACATTTAAAAATCATATCAGTTAATGATTTGAGTTGAAATAAATTTTCTGACTAAGTCACTTAGGGAACTGAATCAGGAATCATAAGTTCAGCAAAAAGGAAAAGCAGTTAAAAGAAAAACAATTGAAATATGAACGTCTTTGATAGTTTTTGTTGACTTCTTTACTGTCTATGATTACATAACCCTGTACTAAGAAGTAAAAAATGGCTAGCCCTCTTCCTGTAATAAGCTACACAATTCCATGCAGTTGCAAACTTCCATATGGAAGCAGAGAGCGGCAGAGGACCCAAATGTTACAGGCAAAAGCAAATAGACAGTAACAGAGAGCATTTCAGCAATACAGTAGTAGTCTATACTAACAAAGGAAGCCAGCAGTGGAAGAATTCAGCAGAAGTGCCATATAATAGAGAAAATCATAAAGGGGATGATAGTAACAGAGAATACCACCTTAGTAAAGAAAAAAAAAAACTTACCCATGACATCATTAGCAACTCTTTGGAGTCAAATGCATAAATTGGTTCAAATGCATGTGTACTCTACACATTTCACCAAATTTCATATATATGTTCACTATGTGTCCCCTCTCCCTGTGCTGCACTATGGTTATCTAAGGGAGAGTATACATTTCGGTATATAGAGAATCTTTCATGTATTTTCTCTTGCTTTGCTACCAATTTAAATTCTCTTTTAATTGAGTTTTGCCACAAAGTATAAGGAAAGTGCAGTAAATCAAAAATAAAGTTCATATACTTTTCAACTCAAAATTGTACTTTGTCCAATCCATCTGTTTTATTTCCAAATATTGCCACCTACTTCTTATATCTATTAAATCTACCCTATTCTTCCACTTATAGATTTTTTCAAGTTAGCGCTTCTTCATCTTTTTTGCATATTGCTATATACACACACATAAATACAAATATAAAATTCACTGGACTATGTATCTCAAGTGACCCTTCATTTCCAATCAATTCTTGATTTTCTTGTTCAATTAATTATCTACTTTTTGAACATGTCACTTATTTCCTTAGCATCCTTTCTAAATTTCATTGTCATTACTATCCGTTCCAAATCCCAAGATTTAAGATTGTATCTTGGCTCTACCATTTATACTTGTGAGACCTTGGGAAATTCAAGTAATCTCAGTTGCCTCAGCTATATTGATCAGTTGGACTTGGTGCTCTCTAAAATCCCTTTTAGCTCTAAATTATATGATTTCATTGTACATCCAAATTTATGTATTTCAAAGTTTTCCATTGAAGCTTTCTGGAATAATTTAATTTGCCTGACTTTCCTATTTTTTAACATTTCTTCTTACATTGCTCTCAAATCATCTCACTTCTACCCCAAGCTCACAAGTGAACATTCTAAGCTTCAAGAACCATTTCTCAGAGGAAGAGTCAAAACTCAGATGAACTCTCCCAAAACTCCTCTCTAAACAAATTTAAAATACTGCTCAAATCAAATTTTGGAGTAGCAAAACCAACAAAACATCAAAGTTAGACAATTATCTGGTCCAATACAATTTAGAATATGTGCAGGAGAGATCAATAAAAGAAGAGTGCAGACCCTGGGTCATGGAAGAAACCCCAGTCATGGGTCTTGGAGACAACCACAGCAGCAGTAGCAGCAATATTGAGTGCTCTCAGCCAAGGTCAAGAAAGGATCTATCAACTGGTTAAGGTGGAGAGGTACAAGGGAAGAGAGAGTTGAGGAGGGGAGAGAGAGAGAGAGAGAGAGAGAGAGAGAGAGAGAACAAGTAAGTGATCTTTTTTGGCAATGGATACAGCTTATTTTGATTGCAATTCTCTTGTTCATAAGTAGTTCTGGACTACAGGTCCAGAGCAGAGGGGAATGCTTGCGACCATTCAGAAGAAAGCACAGATTCTGATCACAGTTCCAATATTAAGAAGATTGCTAGTACTTGTAGCTGAAGAAGAGCAGAAGACCTGATTATTGATACATGCCCAAGAGAAGTGCTAGCACTTGTAGTGGCAGGGGAAGAAGGGACCTGGTTATAGTTCCTGGGCTAAGGAGTAGCACTAGTATTTACAGTTTCAGAGGAACAGAGGACCCTCTCTGGGTAAAGACCAAAGCACAAACCAGATGATCAGTGATCACTCCTCTTCCCAAATCAAACATGAAAATAGTGCAAATACATATACCTCCGGTACTAGAACCTAACTTTAACAGAAAGTTCAAAGTCAAGAATAAGATGGGGAAAATAGCAAACAGCAAAAAAGAACTTGGCCATTAAAAGGTACTACAGTTCAAGGAAGATCAAGATATAAACTCAGAAGTAGAAAACAATATGAAAATAGCTGCATTGGAAGCTCAAGGAAAAATGTTAATTAAATTCAAGGTAACAAAAATTCCTGGACAAATTAAAGAAAAAGATAAGTGTGGTAGAAGAAAAAAGTGGAAAAAAAGGAAATGAGAAAGATGCAAGAAAATTATGAAAAAAATGGCAAAAGAGGTACAAAATATACTGTAAAAATATTTTTAATACAGAATTGGCATAAGGTAAGAGATGCACAGAAATGCACTAAACAACTCTGTGAAAGGTGAAACTGGCCAAATGGAAAGAATTACAAAATCTCATTGAAGAAAATAATTCTTTAAAGATTACAGTTGGGCAAGTAGAAACTAATAATTCTATAAAATTAAAGGAAATAAAACAAAATAGAAATATTAAAACATAGAAGAAAATGTAAAATATCTCATTGGAAGCACAACTAATCTATAAACTAGATCAGGTAGAGATAATTTATAAATTGATGAATTATCTGAAAGTCCTGATTAAAAAAAATCAGAAGCCTTTATATCATATTTCAAGAAAATATGAAATAAAACTTCCTTGATATCCTAAAATCCAAAGGGTACAATAAAATATTGAGAGTTCATTGGTTCCTTCCTGAAAGAGATTCCAAAATGAAAATACCCAGGAAGAGCTCCAAGGTCAAGGAGAAAGTGTTGAAAGCAGTCATTAAGAAAGGATTCAAATGTTATGATATTATTGTAAGGATCAAATGAGATTTTACCACTTCTACATTAAAGGTCCAGAGATCTTGGGATATGATATTCCAGAGGGCAAAGGAGTCAGAATTACAACTAAGAATAAACTACCCAGCAAAACTGAGTATAATTCTTCAGGAGGAAAATGAATATTTAATATAATAGAGGACTTTCATGCACTCCTGATGAAAAGTTTAAAGATGAATAGAATATTTGCCATTCAAACAGAAAACTCAAGAGAGGCATAAAAAGATAAACATGAAAGAGTAATGATAAGGGACTCAATGCATTTTACATTTCTTTGTGGGAAAATGATACATACCAGTTTTAAGAACACTATTTTTTATATTTTATTTTATCCCAATTACATGCAAAAACAATTTTTAATGTTTTGTTGTTTTGTTTCAAATTATATTCCTCTTTTTCTGTTCCCAAAATCTGACATGGCAAGCAATCTGATAGGTTAGTCATGTGCAAGTACATAAAATATTTTATCTTGTGGAAGACACCTTGAGAAAGGAAGAAAGATGGAGAGAGAGAGAGAGAGAGAGAGAGAGAGAGAGAGAGAGAGAGAGAGAGAGAGAGAGAAGGAAGAAAAGAAGAAAAGAAAGAGAGGAAAGAGGGGAAGGAAGAGGAATAAGGGGGGAAAAGAGGAAAAGTACTGTATTTTAATCTATAATAAGATGCCATTAATTCTTTTTCTGGAGGTAGATTGTCTTGGATCAGTGTACTGTGGAGAGGAAAGAAGTAATTCATAGTCCTTCATTATGCAATGTTGCTCACAATTGTATACAATATTAACCTGATTCTGTTCACTTTACTTTGTAAGCTAAAATCATCCTGCTTGTCATTTCTTATAACAAAATATTATTCCTTTACAATCATATGCCAAAACTTGTTTAGTCATTCTAAATTGAAGTACATCCCCTCAATTTCCAAAACTTTACCATCACAGAAAGAACTGATATGAATATTTTTGTACATCTAGATCACTATTTATTGTTTATCTTTTGGGTACACAGATCTAGTAATGGTATTTTTGGATAAATAGATATATACAATTTTATAGTCCTTTGGACATAGAGGCAATTTGCTCTCCATAACAGTTGGATCAGTTCACAATGCCACCAGCAATGCATAGTGTCCCAGTCTTCCTATTTCCCCTTCAACATTTGTCATTTCCTTTTTCTCTCATATTAGACTCTAATCTAATCTAACCTAATCTAATCTAATCTAATCATATCATTGGAGAACAATTTGCATTCCTATAAATTTGATTCTATTCTCCATATATTTCAGAAATAAGGCCTTTATAAGAAACATTTAAAATAAAAAATTTCCCCCAGTTTTCCACATTCTTACTAATCTCAGTTGCTTTGATTTTGACTGTGCAAAAATATTTTAATACAATTAAAACTATCCATTTTACATTCTGTAGGTTTCTCCAAATCTCATTTGCTTCTAAATTCTTCCTTTATACATAAATCTGAGAGGTATACTATTCCATATTTCTCTAATTTGCTTATATATGACATAGCTGTGTGACTTTAAGCAAATCACTTAAAACTGCTTCACACTCAGGACTATCTTTTGTCATCCTCATTCATACATATCTGACCACTGGACCTAGACGTCTCTGGAGGAGAAAGTGAGGCTGATGACAACATACCCCCCCACACACACTCAAATCAAATTCATGTGCAGTCATGACATCTCTCTATTGTCATGGTTTTGTTTGAGAACAAAGATTTGACCTTGGAGTCAGGAGGACTGACTCAAACACAAAATCCAGCCTCAAACACTTGACAACTAGCAAGTATGACCTTGGGCAAGTCACTTAACCCTGATTGCCACACATCCAGGACCATCTCCAGACATCCTGATTCATAACTGTTCATTGGATCCAGATGGTTATAGAGCAGAAAGTGAGTCTGGTGACTTAACATAGCACCCCTTACAATTAATGTGCTTCTAGTGGCATTACCCCCTGATGTCATGGTCCACTTCGTGAATGAAGGACAAATATTATTTATTATTATTATTGTTGTTGTTGTTGTTATTGTTATCATCATCATCATCATCATCATCAAACATCAACATCATGATATGACCCTTTGTAAATCATGCTCCATTTTGACTTTGTCTTGGTTTGTGGTTTGAGATGTTGGTCTATACTGGTTTATGACATTCTTAATATAGCTATTTTCGAGTTTTCTCAGTAATTTTTATCAAATAGTGAATTCTTATCCTAGAAGCTGGGGTTTTAGTATTTATCAAGCATTAATTTACCATGGTCACTTTCTAAAATGTATTGTACACCCAATCTATTCCACTGATTCTCCACTTTCATTTTAGCTAGTACCAAATTGTTTGGTGATTGTCACTCTATAATACAGTGTGGTATAATATAGCACTGGTAGGCAATCTTCCTTCACATTGCTTTTCATTGATCCTCTTGATATTCTTGTCCTTTTGTTAATTTAGATGAACTTTGTGAAAGTTTTTTCTAGTTCTATAAAAAAATTCTTTGATATTTTGGTATGGCACTGAATAAAGAAATTAACAGGTAGAATTATCATTTTTGTTATATTGGCTCAACCCACATATGCACATTTAATATTTCCAACATTGTTTAGATCTATATTTGCGTAAAATAAATGATTATGTTCAGAAAATCCCTGAGTTTTTCTCAACAGGTATTTTTTAGTGTCTACAGTTCTTTTAAACGGAATTTCTCTTTATGTTTCTATTTGTTGGTAATATATACAAAGGCTGATGATTTATGTGGGTTCATTTTATATCTTGTGTCTTAGAAGATAGGAGGAGGAACGTTGTACTATGCATTTATATCTTTTTTTTAGCTGTTTTTGCAAGGCAATGGGGTTAATTGGCTTGCCCAAAGCCACACAGCTAGGTAATTATTAAGTGTCTGAGGCTGGATTTGAACTCAGATACTCCTGACTCCAGGGCCAGTGCTCTATCCACTGCACCACCTAGCTGCCCCACATCTATATCTTTTAATTGAGAAAAATATTTTCTCCCTCCTCCGTGCTATCCATTTAGCTTTTATGTTCTTTAGATGATTTTTTTTTAAAAATACATTTTATGGAGGGATTTCTTGAAATTTCATCTCATATCCTCCTTTTCCACTTTTTTTTATGATATCTTAATTCTCAGGTTTCTGGTTAAAATACAGTCACTGATCAGTGGGAAAGTAAACACTGATCCCACAAACTCAGAGCCTAGAACTCAAAATTGACTTGATAAGAATCTAGAAGAGCTAATTGAAGACAAAGTAGTAGATTTAGAAAATAGGTTTTTAGTCCAACTTCTGCCACTATTTAACACTGTTTTAGGTCATTTCTTCTTACTCAGTTTTTGCTTTTTTGTGTATAAAATGAAGGATTTGTTATATTCTGCATGTATGTAATGCTTGCATATCTATTTCATATGGAAAATGATGAAAAAGGATGGACATAGTTGGAAAGAATAAAGGTACGATTGGAAAATGATAATTCCGATAATATTTTTATTATCAAAGTTGTCAGACACAATAAGAAATTGAATTAAAAAAGATTAACAATTTCAAACTCATAACATTCTTAAATGGATGCCAAGTTAGACTCTTTGAGCTGCCTCAGAATAATTATAATCATTTAAAAGGACTCATGCTCCTGTGGACCAATTTTATTTGGTTTGCTATTCCTCAGATTTTGTTGTTATAGCTATTGCTTGTTTGTTTTTTGCAAGGCAAATGGGGTTAAGTGACTTACCCAACATCACACAGGTAGGTAATTATTAAATGTCTGAGTTTGGATTTGAGCTCAGGTCCTCCTGAATCCAGGGCCCATGCCCCATCCACTGTGCCACCTAGCCACCCCAAGTAGTTGTTAAAGAAAAATGTTAATGCTTTCTGGGATCATCTTCTTTTCTCTCTGAATCAAGAGACAACATTTTTCTTCATGAAATCCTTTCAAGTAGAACTCTTTGATAAATAGTAGAATTCTTTTTTCTCTTTATACTTCTAATTAGATTTATTTTCTTTGAATTTGAATCTAGAATCCTAGTAATTTGTAATATGTCTTCCTATATTGCTTTTCTATCCTCAACTAATTATCCCTCATGAAGATTGAACTAATCTTGGTGCCCTTGTCTAGGTACCAGACTAAAAAAAAAGGTTTTTCACTCATCTTGTTACATCAAGTTTCTCCTTTAGGGAGCCATATTTATAGGGAACATTATTTTACCTGTGATATTCCAGAATCTGGAAATAATCAGCTGTGTATCATGGAGGCTGGATCATACAAAATAAGAACTCCTATCATAGATCAGAAAAGAAAAGGAAGGGAAGGAAAGGAGAGGGGAGAGAAGGGGAGGGAAAGGGAAGATAGTGGAGGACAGGAAAGGGGAGGAATCAACCTTTATACTGCACCTATTTTGTGCCAGATATTGTGTTATTTCAAACTTAAGAATTTCTAATAAATTTCCCTGAAAAACTCTATCTCTATATACATACGTACATGTTTTGTAGAGAAATTTTTGTGTAATATATATTATATATGCAGATAGGGGGTTTGGTGGATAGAGTGCCAGATCTAGAGACTGGAAGATCCATCTTTCTGAGTTCAAATTCAGTCTCAGTTACTTAATAACTGTGTGACCCTAGACAATTCACTTAACTCTGTTTGCCTCAGTTTTCTTATTTGTAAAATGAGCTGGAGTAGGAAATGCAAACCACTCCAACTTCTTTGTCAATGAAACCCCAATTGGAGTCACAAAGACTTTTTATCCAACTGAAAATGACTGAGCAACAATTTATATTATTTGCATAAATAACCATATCCAAACTTGTGCATCAATATCAAATAAATGGGAAGGTAATTTTTGAAACATTTCATCACAAATCAGTTTTCTTGATTAGGTATCTCATTGTAAATAATCCAGATGACAGAAACCTCTTTTTCTCATCTAAAATGAGAAATATTCTTCCACCTAAGTACATAGTAAATATGCATGATCTGCTTGATACTGAGGTGAAATTCTATTGTCACCATATTAAATGTTTGATCTCATGAAAAACATCTTTTCATGTGGTATTCTCATTATGAATAAATATATAAAAGTAAACAGTATATTCATATCCAGAATCTAAACAGAATTCCAATACAACCAATTAATTTATTTGCCCAATAAGTCAATAGATTCAAGTTACCAGTTAACTCAAATTATATAGAGCATCTAGTTAATATTTTTCATCTTTAATTGCTCTTTTATCATATAATATACAATATTAGGTATGTTCTCCATCCTTCACACATTTAAAATATGAGGGCATTATAAAAGACCATTATAAAAGGACTAAACTCCCAGTCTTACCATGATTTCAGTGAATACAAGGGACTTTAGGATAAACCTGTATATCTGATGTTTGTTTAAAATATGGGTAGTTTAAGATACTCTCGAAAAATATCATTTTCATTCCCAGTATCATGACAGGAAATTTGCTCTCTATGACAACTGCATACAAAGAATATATTTTCCCCATATACCTAGCAAGACTGTGGTAGAGATGAGAGAAGAGCCTTAGTCTTTCATCCATGGTTACAAGTAATTTAGACTCTCTGTCACAAAGAACACTATACTAAAATAAAATCAAGTTTTTCTTCCAAATCAAGCTTAGTAATGTAGGAAGAAGTTGGATGGAGCCTTAACCTCGTGTACCATTTGAAACTGTTTTTACGCACTTTTCTCCATAAATTCTTGGAGACAGACACCATTCGAGAGCATCTACAAAATATGCCACAGTGGTATGACTAATTTGATAACGAAGGCATTCTGTCTGATCCATTTCTCATCATGGGCAGAAAGAAGCAGGCCTCTCTAACAAGACCAGTCCTATTCAATCTATTTTTTAAAAGCCATGCTCAGGAATGCATCAAGTAACCCAGAAACTGGAGTTTGTGCATGTTTATAATCCTCTGGGAGTCTCTTCCATTTCACGCTGTGCTGCAAGTTCCTGTGACCATCATTTCATTGGCAGGTCACTATTGCTAAAGCATCTGCCCAGGAAGGACTAGGACAGACACATGCAATTGCTACAATGAGTAGCTGTACAAGATTAGCATAAATCTAATGGCCAGTCATCACTTTAATATACTAGACATTCACAATCTTAGGCTAAGGTTTACTTGGTAACAAAGCAACATGCTATACAATTAAGTCTGAGATAAGAACCTATTCAAAATCAAAACTCCTAATGTTGCAACAAAAAATCTTACTTGGATATCATCTAGTCCTAAAGAAATTCATCTAGTATTTTAAAAATAAAATCGATAAAAGTTAACAGACTTGGACAAGGTCACAATTTGATAACTGTAGAACTGAAACTAAAGCAAACAACCAGTGTTTTTTTCTTTTTTTTAGGTTTTTGACAAGGCAAATGGGGTTACTTGCCCAAGGCCACACAGCTAGGTAATTATTAAGTGTCTGAGACCAGATTTGAACCCAGGTACTCCTGACTCCAAGGCCGGTGCTTTATCCACTACGTCACCTAGCCGCCCCAACAACCAGTGTTCTTCTCCATGAGATCCTATCTATCCTATTTAGTTTCCAAATTAGCTTCAAGATTAATACCCATGAAAAATACTGTTCATTCCATGGAAAGCATAGTAAATTCTTGAAGGGAAATTAGTTTGGAGCTTTTGGTTCTCAAACTTTATTTGGTGGTGTGGTGGTGGTATGACATTCTTTGCCAAAAGGAATTGAAATATATTGGATATTTAAATCAATAATATTACAAGAAAGTTATGAGAGTTGCATATTTGCAGCTCAATTATGTAGCCATTTTTGTTCAATTCTTTCAGAGTCCTAAATTTATGACAGATTTGCATTGTATATGTATGGTATGTATATAGCATACATATATATATATATATATATATGACACATTTGTTTATTTTGTAAATCCTATTCTTATATGATATTTTATGAATAAATATAATTTCTATCAGGCAAAATTATTTGTGTATTTTCTTCGATTTCCAATATAATAGTGTGACATCCAAAACACCATAATCAGATGATTAGAAACGCTGTGGGTTTGAATTTTTTAACTTGTTTATCCAAGTATATAAGGATGATGATGATATATACTCTCAATGGAAAGAGACAGAGATAGAATAAGGTAACTAATGCCATTGCCTTAGTTTGGATTTGAATTGAATAGATAGAATTACAAGAAGGGAATGATGCAAAATACATGCGTCCATGAGAAGATATTGAAAATGAAAGTTGGGTTCTTGGAGAGATTTGTTGAAAAACAAAATTTTCCTGGCACTATTGATATAAGAAATGTTAAAATAAAATACTGAACTTCTGAATTAGAGTTCTCTATTTCCTATCCTATGGTAGTTAAAAAGAAAAGAGATTCCAATTCCTTTCTGTCACTTGTAAGGAGTGAATTCAGAGACTGAAAGGGATGGACAATTTGTTGCATGAAATTAATGTTTTCCTTTTACTCTGAATTTTTTAATCTGATTCTACTGTGTTTAAATCATGACATCAAAAAAAGATGAATTAATGATATGACACTCTAAGAAGATGAAGGGAAGAGGTGTGCCTAGGTGAGAGCCAAGTCAGAGACTGATTGACACACTCAGCCAGATAAATGATAGATTTTATCATTGTGGTCAAAGGTCTTGTTGATTGTAGTCCTGTGCCCCTGGGACTTGACTGTTTGTTTATTAAAGCCTGACTACTAAATGTGTTACTAAATTGTTTCAACACTCCATTTTACTTAACTTATGAAGTTCTAATCTGTGTGTGATTCTATTTGAGGAAAAATATTGTGAAGTTGAGTTGAGGGAATTTCTATGTTCACACTATGAAAACTAAAGTTGTGTAATGATGAGCTACAGAATTGGATCCAAGTGTGATCTATTTTTTTTAATTGCAGCATGATGAATCATAAATGAAAATGAAATCTAAATCAACTATTGTAAAAATTAGACTTTCTTAATCAATATATATTGATTTTTAGTTTAAATATATTCTAATTTATATATATATATATATATCTAAATTCCAATGTGTGTATATATATATATATATATATATATATATATGTTTGAGTGTGTATCTACCATAATTTGAAAATTCTATCTTCTGTCAAAACATTGGTTTCCTCCTTTATTTATTCTTAAGCTCTCTTTATTCCTTATAGGAAAATGTTAGAGAGAAAGAAAGAAATGCTCTTTATTTCCACCAGCTGGCACATGGCAAAAAATGATTTACTGCTGTTGTTCTTGGCTAGAACACTGTCACACTGCCCAGTGTTTCACACTTACATTTTGCTGTTTTGAGGCTATAGTGAGAGGTCCAGAGACTTTGGATACCTTGACGTATTTCTAAATCTCTGTTATCCAGGAAAGCTAAAAGCACTTTTAAAAATCTGAACAGTCATGTCAAGGCTTGAAGTCACCATTTATAAAACTTCCTATCTTTCAATTAATGGGTTGTCCTTAACTTTAGGCATACATGCAGGAGCTCATTCAAAAAGCAAGGTTGTCCTGTGCAACCAATTAGGTGGATTATTTTCATCTAAACCACAATGATATCATAGGGAGCATTCTATCATTCTCTCATATCAAGGAGTTAGATATAGAATAGGAAGTTAGTTAAAAGGGAACTTGACTTAAAACCAAGTTAGAATAGGAAGTTAGTTAAAAGGGACTTAAAGGGCAATGATGATAATGGAACAAGACCTTAATTGGAAAACTCTGAAAAGCTAAACAAATAAAAGTTGATATTTATAATTTTCTGGATTCATAGGTAATTGTGCAACTATGACATGTTTCAGAAAAAAAAAACTATTCTTTGACATAAAAGGAACTAAAAGATCAATGATAAAAAAGAGAGCAATGGTATAGTCTAAAATATGTGAAATGTCACATCAAAACTTAGTACACAGCAGTACATTCTGCCTGGGTGGAAGACCAGTGAAACACTATCCAGAAAAGTCATACTCTGGTGACTTTGGGGCACTCAATTACCAGTTCCAGTTTACTACAATTTTATTCAATCCATTCAGTCACTCACTCGAGTCATTCATTCACTGAATACTTACCATGACTCTTTTTGTAAGGCATTAGGATAAGCACTGAAGGAAACAAATCTACAAGAAATCTTCCCTATGCTCAATGAGTTTACAATCTATGAACAGAGATAATGTCTTCCCAAATAATGTTAAGGCAATGTAAGATATAGATTATTTAATGACATTTTCTACCAAAATATTACAATAGTTCAGAAGTGACACTATTTTAAGTTGGGGGATGTGGCATGTGAGGGAAGAGTCTGCGGTAGATGATACTTAGCAAATCTAACAATGCACTCAGTCAACTATCTGTGTTTTTGTCAGCACTGCAGACTTCCAGCTCTGTACATAGCTACCCATCTCTAACTTTGTAGGTAAATGTTAGAAGGTTATCTGAAGCCATACGGTCATAATGACTATGGTTATACAGATAACAAGTGTTTGAATTAGGATTGATTAGGTTTTCCTGACTCAGAGTCAAGAATTATTTTTTTTCTTTTTTACCCTTCATTGCTAACTTTCATCCTTGAGAATACTAAAGTGTAAATACTTCATCCTTGGACTCAAAAACTTGAAAATCTAGTCAAAGTGAGATTGGGAGTGAGTAGGGATATTTACACAAGTGATCAAAATACAAATAAGAGGGAAAAAGTATAGAGGGACAAATAGGGTAGCCCTGGAATTTCAAGGACAGAAATGTCCTTCCTCGATGGGAGACTTCAAGTGATTCTTCATAGATACAGTAGCATCTGAACTGTTTTGTTTTGGGCTTTTTGTGGTAAGAAAAATGCCTCAACAGGCAAAGATATATTTCAGAGTGCCTTCACCATTAAAGAAAGAACTAAATTAGATTGGACACTGAATGAGGAAGAACTTTTATGGATTTATTTCATTCAATAGTAATGACTAATTAGGCAGGCACAGTGAATAGATCATGGGACCTAGAGTTAGGAAGATCTGAATTCAAATACAGCTTCATTATCCACATCACCCTGGGCAAATCACTTCAACTTGTTTTCCCTCAATTTCCTCATCTTTACAATAAACTGGAGAAGTAAATGTCAAACAGTTTCATTATATTTACCAACAAAAATGCAGATGGAGTCACAGTCAGATATGACTGAAACAACTGAAGAACCACAAAAACAATGGAGTTTTAATAGAGTGGTGGGAACAGAAGCCAGACTGAGTTTATAGTGATCTGGTGAAGACCATAAGGATATGTTTTTGCTAGAAATTTGCCAATGGAAAGAAAGAGGGAACTAGAATGACTGGATAGTATGCTCAACAACCAAACATTTGTGGGTAGAGAAGAAGCAAAATCCATCAACTTTATTATTTTTAATTAATTTTAATTTATTATTTAATTAATTTTATTATTATTTAATTAATTTTTACACTAATGTCAGTATTTAAATGACTACAACTGCTTCCTGCTTCTAAATACCATCCAGTGCTGTTTTCAGACATGAAATAAATATTTTATAGTTGTAGTTACATGAAACAAAGATTTATTTTCCCTCTAAGTTTTAGAATTTGGATTATAATTCTTTTTAATTTAAAAATAAATATTCTAACATAAGCCACTTGAGTGAGTTTGTTGGCAAAATCTTGAAATGTCACTACCAGCAAACACTTAATAGAGAAGATTTCAGTTTCATAGTAGTGAATTTGGTGATGATAAAAAAAACCCTGACATCTGTAGTTCCTTATTTAGCTACATAAATTTAGATGAAAATTTGGCAAGCTTTACTCTGACCTCTCCATAACCTTAATTAACTCTAACTAAGAAATATTATCCCTAGGGATGACTAGCACTCTAAACTCATGAAGTTGACTGGGAGTACTTGAAAGTGAGTCATGAGCTTGAGTTCTTATATTTTAAATTCTGCTAAGTGTCACAGGCCAATAAAACAACATCATATATCAACAACCATTGTTTATTACAGATTTTGTGTTATTTGAAATGCCTATCTCCAAAGTGTAAATTCACCATTTATCAGCTACTATCAGTCAACCAGTTTTGGTTCCACTGGTGTTTCATTCCATAATTTAGTGTTCAAATAGCCCATGAGTATGGGATAATAGACTTGAAACAATTTTATAAGAAAATGTTCCACATTAACTTTTTATATAGAAATTCTCTTCATTGTAAAGAAAATAAAACCCTATGAGCTTAAGGATAATAAGTGAATATGAAAAAAATGAGAAGCAAGAAATAAGCAAACAATAATATAAGCATTGTTATTGTTCCCTCATTTGATACCATTTACACTCTTATTTTATATCTTCTATCTGCTATCCTTTGAGTCCATTAATGACTGGGACCACATCTACTTTTTCTTATGTCTCTACCACCCAGCTTGATGTATTAGCTATAGTGTACATCACTCATTTTTGTTAAAACATAAATTAATACATAAATTAAATAATTTCATTTTCTGGTACCCAGATAACAGAGTTAACTATTCTATTTTTGTTCAAAGATCTATCAACAAAATAAGTTTATATGTATAGAGATGTAGATATATATATATAGATATACGTTATAGATGATATAGATATTATATAGATATATATAAGGATGATGCAAATAGAAATATTGATGATGTAGATAGATATCAATATGTAAACATTATTCAGACAGAGAAATTAAAGAGATGATACAAAACGTATAAAGATAGTTGCAAAACATAAATTATCTGTAATTTAGATAGATGTAGATTTAGATGATGGATAGATATATCTATATCAAGACAAATCCAAAATCCTAAATGAAGAATTTCAAATGAGAAAGACTACAGAATAAAAGCAAATAGCATTAAGAAAGAAATAATTCACCACCTTTGTGGACTTGAATATTCACTACCACTGGAATTGAAAACTTTCTTTTGAAAAAAACCTCAGGCTAAAATTTTATCCATACTTTCACAATGTGAGTTATCTAGAATATTGCTTTCTTCTCTATAATATCTAGTGGCTGGAGATTTCAAAAATCTTCATGTGACTGCATAATCAATAGTGGGGTGAGAGGGAAATAGAGTGTGACAGGTTTGAGAGGTTTGTCATCACCTTACAAACAGTTTCAACTTCTGCTGTACAGAACAGACTGCTTCAATTTGTTATTTAACTGATAAATCTTTTTTGAGGCAGTACGGTTTTGTGGTTAACCAAATAATAACCATTTATTAAGAGTCTACCCTGTGGAAGGCTAGCCTTTTGAAATAGAAATGAAAATGCAACAGATCCTGCCCACAAGAAACTTAAATTCTTTCATTCGAGACAAGATGTATTCATAAGATTTTAGGCAAGTTATACAAAGCAGATCGATAGCTTTAGAGCTATAATTGGTCATTTGTGGGCCTGAGCGTCATTTTACCTAAGGCTTAATGGAAATAAGGAATTCTAGAAGGTGGTAGTGAGGGGCATCTAGAGGCAAAATGGATAGAGCACCGACTCTGGAGTCAGGAGGACCTGAGTTCAAATCCAGCCTCAGATACTTAATAATTGCCTAGCTGTGTGACCTTGGGCAAGTCACTTAACCCTTCTGCTTTGCAAAAAAAAAGTGGTAATGAGAAAGAAAAGTTTTCTAGGAAAGGTAAAGGCAGAAAGGAATGAATATGGGAAATTGAGTGTCTGAGAAAATCAATTCGGATGGTCCACAGAATTTTATGTCAGGTAACTTAGAGTCAGGTTTTTGAAAGATTTTGAACAGAGTTTCAAACAATATTGGATTCTGTGATCAACAGCAAGCCACTAGAGTTTATTAGGTCAAGAATACACTGAGATCTAAGCTTTAGAAATATCCCTTAGGCCACTGTCACATCCACAACCAAATGAATTGAACTTTTATACCTTAAAATGAAGTATCAATCACCAATTCACAAATGAGAACATAAGGACTAAGAAAGGTATAGATTTCATCTACATGCACAATTGTGACTTTATGTCCAAGTACAAGTATGTGTGAATATGTATGTATGTGTGTACATACATATACATCAGGTATACACACATAGATATGGATATATACACATTCATATATGCACATGCATATTTAATGCATTCGTTTACATGTACATACATACCCATGCATACATAATATGAATTGTGTTATGATTTTTACCTTTCAGTCATTCAAGTTATCTCTGTTTTCCCTCACATCCAGTGATCCAATGATTCTCTCTTTTTTGTTCTTCCTCTCCTTACATACTCCATCTCCCAATTCCAAGCATTTTCATTTGCTGCCTCCAGTCCTCCCATGCTCCTTCATTGAACTTCTTTTGGCTCAGTTAGAATCCCCTTTCTTTGTGAAGTCTTTTCTGATCCCCCTTACTATGGATACCTTCCCTCTATCAGTTGTCCCTACTTCATTTTGCTTATATCTTGGTCATACATAGTCGTTCACAAGTTGTCTCCATTATTAGATCATTGAACATGGAGACTCGCCTTTGTTTTCTTTGTACACCCAATTCTCAGCCCAGTGCTGAAAACATATAGCAAATAGAAAGCACATTTCAATGCCTGCTAACTTGATTTCTTCAATAAAACATTGGAACTGGTATAATCCCAGAGTATTCTTTACTCTTGGAGGTAGTGTCATGTAGTATATAGAATGCTAAATTAAGTCAGAGAGTATTCCCATGATACCTCAGGCAGGTGAGTTTTATGACCTTAGATACTCCAGTTTCGTCTTTTCTCAAATGAGGAGGTTGAACTCAGTGGCTTCTAACTTTCCATCCTAGATGTAAATCCATGCTATTCTCTGGTCAAAGTAATATGTAGTACTCTAAAATGACCACAACTAGAAACCATAGTGAATCTATCTTTTAAAAAATAGAGAATGAGAGCATCATTTCTAGAAAAAGTATCTAAATGGTCCATTAAATGTAAACTCCAATCCTATTGTTATAGTCAGTCATGAACTGTGAAAGTTCAAAAGGTAAGAAATACTTCATGTCTCAAATAAAATGCAAATTGAACTTCCAATTACAATTGGTATTTCAGTTTACTACAGGGAGCAGCTGTAGGGGCAATTACAGAATTCTGGTTAAAGCTCCTTGAAGTAGTTGGAGGCTATAGCAGATTCCCCTCCCTAAGGTTTATATGCTTTTAAAGATGGAAAGGATAGACATTCACTTTTAATCTAAATCAAGACCAAGTTTATTTACCTATTAAACTCTATTTCCACTAATAACAGAAGGAATGCACCCATAGATTATCAAGGAGAGGATATAAATGAACACCACTGGCAGCATATGTGGTGATTACTGACAAAAATTAATCAGCATTCCTCACACTATACACAATGCAGTTAGAAGAGAAACAGAAAAATCTGTTTGGGTAATGCAAACAATCTGCATATAAGGCTAAACAAGTAAGAGTGTATCATCAAGCCGTGACTCAAATTACAACTCTAAATTGAATAGCAGTTTCCTTTAAATTAGCTATTTAAGAAATGAGTTTCTGGAACTGGATATAAACTGGAAAGTCTCACCTCTTCTCAGTTTTAGTAGTTTTGACAGGGTCAAACAAGATGTTCATTTAATGATCCAACAGTCTGGTTTGCCATAAACAGGAGAGGTCCTGTTTATATCAAGATGCATGGATGGTGTGTTGTGCCTAACTTAGCTATTACTTGTGGTATCAGTTGATAATTCTTAGAGAATTTGAATATCCATGGTAGACTAATCATAGGTTTTCACCGCAATTGTTTTGAAGGTTCAATAAAAAGTGCTACATTCCCCAGACCAAGATTATTTTGCTTGACCAATTCCTTAACTTCTCAACATTTTTTATCTCTTTCTGTTGAGGCATCTCAGGTATTATTTCCAGGTTCTTGGGTGATGAGGACTTGTGAATTTTCTTCTCCTACTCATTCCTTCTTTCAGGTTCAGGTCTCTCTTGATGGTCTTCAGAATAGTGAGGAAAGCTGAGACTGGGCGTCTGTTATGCAGGGATTCCTGTCAGGAGCTAGGAATGAATACTGAATCTCTAGCCTAGGATAATTTAGCACTCTCCTGACACAAACTGTCTCTTGCAAGAAAGATGTAAAGTAATATTTCTCCCCTCCATGTTCCCTGGGAGAGGTTCAGGCTATTAATGAAAGTGCTTGTGATTAACTCCATAAGAGTCAAGGGCAAAGGGACTAGAGGAATCGCTTAGGAAAGGAAATTGATAAGTTCGTGATCCTCTACTTTTTAAGACTTTAATGAATAGCATCCCTTCTCTACTCCATTTCCCCAACCCCCACTATGTTATTCTATAAGAGGGAGGGCACAGTAGGAAACTTCATTAACCCTTTCAGGTGACTATGCCATCATATTCTCTCAATTCCCTGTCTCAAAAGTGTGATGCAAATGTGAGACAACAAATTTAAATGAACCCATTCTACCAATAAAACCTTTTCCTAAGCAATCATAAAAATGCAAAATTAATAAATTTATATTAACCATTTTTGCCCCATCAGCATTCTGAGGTAGGTGCTTACAAAGCATGCAAAATTCTGGAATATGAAGTATATTCCAAGAACAGATGCATTTTCCATATGATAAAATGGAATTTTTATTTTGAAATCATTTTTTTCAGTGTTCTTATATACACTCTTCCTGGTGAATATCTTCATGATTTCAAAAAGAAATTCAGAGCTGGAAGAAAGTTAGAGGTGAGGAAATTGAGAACATGAACATATCTCATCAGCACATTGATTGTTAAGTGACAAAACTGTGAGACCAAGTTTTCTCCCTTCACCTCTTGTGATTTCTGGACTAATCATGATTATGTTGCACAGGAAGATAAATTTACTTTTGTTCAAATATTAGATTGACTTTTTTTCAAGTGAGCACTTTGTGTGAATGAATGAGTTCAACTAATATTAACAAGTATCATTATAATAATCAAGATGACAATGATGGAGATGTGTTAACCTTGGTGAAATATTAGAAGAAGAAGGCCAAGATCCATGTTTTAGTAAGGATGGAGAGAAGAGCCTCAGATTTCTTTGGTGGAGGAAAACAGAAGATAGACTAATGTCAAACCTTCTTCCCTATGTTTTTTTCCTAGGTTCCAAGGTTTTCTTATGCTTCTGAATGACTGCCATTTTTCCCAAATTTTTTTCAAGTGACTCCTGTGTTCTTCAGTTTCTCTACTTTTGATTTGCTACACATTCTTCTCCCTCATATGACATTAAGTCATTTCCAAATAAAGCATGTCTAAGATGCTACGAACATCTTATCAAATAAGAGGAAATTAGAAGGGAAGCACTCACATGGTAAGTTAACCAATGTAATAAAGTGGAAGGGACATTGAATTAGAGTCAGTAGATTCTGATCAACTCTGCTTTCTTGTTCTCTGGAGGATTTTGAACAAGTCATAAACCCTTTTGACACAGTTCCTCATCAGAAAAATGAGGACATTGAACTAAAGAACTCTTCCAGCTCTAAATGTAATATCTCTGACCCTTTAACAAGATGATCTCTAATGTCTTTCCTGGTTCCAAATTTCTGATCCTGTAAACACTTATGTTTTTAAAGCACCTTAGAATCATCTCTGACTGATAATTCTTCCTATCATATATCCAAACACTTACAGAGTCTTGTTAACTCTGTCTCCACATCATGGTGATGGAAACATCAGCAAATTTTAAGTCAGGACTTGAATCTGCAATTGGAATAGGACTGTCCACTTTGAATTGGTTTCATGGACAAGAGTAAGAATGTTTGACCTGGACTCTGTTTTTGTAAGAGAGAGCTTTATTGTCATAAAAGCAAAATGGAACCAAGAAGCAAGAGCCTTATTGAGTGTAATGCAAGTTGGGTCAGGGAGAGCTTTTTACAGGGTTAGAATTGGGAAGTAAGTAAAAATCATGCCCAGGGCTATTGGGGAGTGTTCAACCTTAGTTCCTGAGTAGGTGAGCAAGTACATGCTAGAATGCAGCAGGAACTAGCATGTATAATGAGATGAATATTATGGATAAAATTTTACAAAACTTACTATAAGATAGCAAACTGAGGGAAAGTCACCTGTCCACAAGGTCAGCAGAGTTTGCAGGGAGAATGAGGCTGGACAATCAAAAGGGTAACCAGGGGTAAGAGGGACACTAAGGTAGTTCCCCCATTTTTTTTCTATTTGGTAGAATGGTAAAGGAGTCTAGTCTTCTGTGAAGGCTTCAGACTGAAAGGGCTTCCCACAAAAGTGGCATCTTAGAAAGAGAGAAGGGGAATGAAGGGGTCTTCCTCCCAAAGATGTAGGAATAGATTGGCCAATGGGAAGACTCTGCCCTGGAACAATCAATATATACTGAGAGTGGTAAAGGCTCATAGTAAAGATGGGGGGGCAAACATTAGGTTTGAAGGAAGAAGATCCAGGGAGATAGCCAAGCAGGCCAGGAAGAATAAGCTTCAAGATTTCCAGAGAGGGTTGTATAGAGTGGAGCTGGGGGCATCCTTTTCTTTCCATTCTTTAGCATTCTTTTTTGCCCAATTGAAGATATTCTGGATCTTGCCGGACATGTTTACATGAAAACAGCCCTCTTTCCCAAGGAAAGTATGTGTTTCTCCTTGAACAGATGTGAACACATCTAGGGTCTGATGATTCTGGAGAACCACACCAGTTAAGGCCTAATGTTGTTCTTTTAAAGCACCTGAGGAAGCAATTAATCCACTGTTGACTTGAGAAACTTATCTGGAAAGTTCTCAGTATTGAGAGTGAGTTAAAAAAATCTCATCCACACCAGCCCCAATGCCTCCCAAGATCCTCAGGCAGTCAAGAAAGGGAGGGGGGAGACTGTCTGGGTGTGTACATAGGATGAAAGACACATAGGGGGAATAGAAAATGAATGGAATAACTAAGAATTGTCAAAGAAGGGAAACATGTTAGAGTGCAGGCACCAGACCAGAAAAGGGGTAAGGGCCTGATGCAGATTTTACATACAGATAAAGAAAATCCCTTTAGGAGGGAAGATTGGAAAGGATATTCCTGGTCATCCTTGCCCCTTCCTCACCCTCCCCACCCTTGCTCCCCATCCCTCATCCCCCACAGCTTAATTGCTGAAGCATCTTTATGGATCTTTGAATGGGAAATTTGGAAGACCAAGGAAATTTGAAGGGGTTAGGGGTAGAATTTATCCATGTATCTGTGGAGCTGCCAACTTTTCAGAGGGAACCATGCTGAAACTCCCAAACCAAGGAGCAGTTAGTCAAGAATTTGCAGTTGCTTGGGCTATATTAGGTACTAAAAAGATGGTATTTATCCACAAAGTTGCCAGCAGGCAGCCTTGACAAAAAAAGGAGAGTCCCTTAGCACTGCACATCCATAGAAGGCAGTTTCACCCAATCTGTCTTGGTCGCTTGTTAATTCAGTCAGTGTAGGCTTAATAGTCTGGTTTTTGCTTTTTCTACTTTTTCCTAAGGATTGGGAGTGCCAGACAACATGCAAATGATAAGTAGTTCCTAGGGTCTTAGAGACTACTTGTGAAAATTGGGGCCAAAAGGAGGGTTCATTGTTATATTGTAGAGATTTAGGAAGACTGATCTCAGGATTATTTCCTCCAGAAGTACTTGGACCACCTCCTCCACTTTTTCTTACAAGGAACAGAATGCATAGTAAAGTGTCCAGAAAAAGAAACATGGAGAAGTTTAAATCTACCATCAGGAGGCATGTGGTTGAAATCCAACTGTCAATCCTCACCTGTATAAAAGTCACAACATTGCATGGGATGAAGGGGGGAGGCCCCTTCTGGGTTTGCCTAGGCACAGGTGTGACAGGCTTTGCAAAGCTATTTAAAGGTTTTAAAGAGATACTGTCTGGCTAAAATGGATTTGGCAAGGTAAGAAATGGGTGGCATCAAGGGAGGCCATAAGAATGTTCATTGGAGGGGACAGAGCCAAGATGGTAGAGTGAAGGCAGCACTTCCTGGGAAGTAATTCCCCCCAAAACTCCAAAAGCCATCAAATTATGACTCTGGCCAAAATTTAGAGGGCGGAACCCCCAGAAAGACTAAGTGATATATATTCCCAGTCCAAGATAACTTAGAAGCTCCATGGGAAAGGTGTGTTTCACCTGGACTAGGAGTTGGATAAAAGCCCCGGCCAAAGTGCAACACTACGCAGTTCAGCCCAGGGATCACTGAGAACAGCTGAAGGGTCTCTGAGAGAACTCTGCTACACCAGAATGAGTGTGGAGTGAGGAGCTCTGGCCACAGAATCTGCAGTGAGAATTGGGAGAATCCGGCCTGCACCTCCAGAGCACAGCCCACAGACAGTTAGGGGATCAGTGGAGACTGCAGAAATCTTTCTGCTCTCCCTCAGGCAGCCCTCTGCTGTTTACCCACACTCAGATCCACCTTGCAGTTTGGCCTTCCATACTAAGATAGCAGGGACCCTCCTCACAGCTCTGGGGCAGAGAGGAGTGTCAGTTTTTTTTGCTCATTTTTCTCAGCACAAGCAAGAGAGCATAAGACCTTGGAGGAATAAAGGTCCCAGTAGGGTGTCCCCCCAAAAAACTCCAAAGACTTGAAAGTGCTGTAAATTAGACTTGGGCTGAGGAAATGAGTGAAAAACAGGAAAAGAAGAATCCGACCATAGAGAATTATTTTAGTTCCATTGAAGATAAAAACACATACTCAGATGAGAACAAAGTCAAAGCTTCTGCATCCATAACCTCTAAGAGAAATAGAAAATGGGCTCAGACTATGGATGAGCTCAAAAAAGACTTTGAAAAGCAATTAATGGAAGTGAAGGAAAAACTAGGAAGAGAAATTGGAGCAATGCAGAAAAATCATGAAAAACAAATCAGCAGCTTGGTGAAAGAAATAAAAAAATACTGAAGAAAATAATATGTTAAAAATAAATTTAAGGCAAATGGAAAAAGCAAGAAAAAGGCAAATGAGGAGATGAATGCCTTAAAAAGCAGAATTGGCCAGCTGGAGAAAGGAGATAGAAAAGCTCTCTGAAGAAAATAAGTCCTTCAAATGCAGAATGGAACTAAAGAAAGCTGATGACTTTGCAAGGAATCAGGAAGAAATAAATCTCTTCCAAAAAAGGCAAAAATTAGAAGAAAATGTGAAATATATCATTGGAAAAACAACTGACCTCGAAAACAGATCCAGAAGAAATAATTTTTACAATTATTGGACTACCTCAAAGTTATGACTAGGAAAAGAGTATAGACTTCATTTTTCAAGAAATAATACAACAAAATTGCCCTGAGATCCTACAAGCAGAGGGTAAAATAGAAATTGAGGGAATTCACCAGTCACCTCCTGAAAGAGTTCCCCAAAGAAAAAACTTCCAGGAATATTATAGCCAAATTTCAAAACTCCCACATGAAAGAGAAAATTCTAAAAGCTGCCAGAAACAAGCATTTCAATTACTGTGGCTCCATAGTAAGGATTGCACAAGGTCTGGCAGTATCTACATTAAAGGCTCATAGGGACTGGGATATGATATTCCATATGTGAGGCTCTGTCTTCCCTCCTGGTCTGTAAATGACCACAAGTTCACCCCTCTGCCATGGGGCTGGGGGCTCCTGCTTATCGGCTCTGCTGGCTTCTGGTTCCTGCATCTAAGTTGCCATGGCCATGCTCACTGAATGCCCTAAGGGCTGGGCTTCACATGCTCACTCTGGAAGAACCCCCCTCACTGATCTTCCAAGTTGTACCCAGTTCTCCCTGGGATGTAGGTGAGCTGTGGCTCCCAGCAACCTGGGGCTGCCTCCAGGAGGCTGAAGTTCCTTCTCTCTGGTGGCCTCCCCTCCAACCCTGTGGAGCCAAGCCTTTCCACTCTTTTCCAGGTTAACTTGGGCTGGAGAATTGCCTCACTGGATCCCTCTGTGGGTTCTGTCTCTTGAAAATTTAGTTAGAGTTCTTAGTTTATAAGTTTGGAAATATCAGAGAGAGAGAGAGAGAGAGAGAGAGAGAGAGAGAGAGAGAGAGAGAGAGAGAGCACCTAAGAGGTGATCCTCTCCTGTCTCCATCTTGGCTCTTCCCCCTAGAATTTGATATTCTGGAAGGCAAAAGATCTTGGTTTACAACCAATAATCAACTATCCAGCAAAACTGAAACATTCCCTTTCGGGGGAAAAGATGGATTTTCAATGAAACAGGGGACTTTCAAATTTTCCTATTGAAACAACCAGAGCTGAACAGGAAATTTGATCTTCAAGTACAGGACTCTGGTAACCATAGAGGGAGTGGAAGAGAGGGACTGATTATGAGGAACTTGATGATGTTGAACTGTTCATATTCCTGCATAGGAAGAAGATATTGATAACTCATATGAACTTTCTCATTTATAAGAGTTTGTTAGAAGGAGCATATATAGATAGATCACAGGAAGGAGTGGAATATAATTGTATAATAGAGTAAAAAGATGGAATCAGTTGGTGATAAAGGGAAGTACTGGATGGAAGAAAAAAGAGGAAGAAAGAACTAAGAAATTTCACATAAGAGTTAAGAAAAGAGTGGAATGATGGAAGGTAAGGGGGAATGAGTGAGCCTTCATTCTCATCAAAAATGGCTCAGAGATTTCCTGCCTTCATTCTGCCATCTTGGCTCTGCCCCCCATCCTTGTAATTCTTAAAAATTGTATCAATAATAGTACAGCTAGAAGGAATATACATAAACAGAGGCAATGGAAAGTGAGTATTTGATGTAATGATATAAAAACAATTAAGAGAAGATAAATAGTACAGTGGATGCAAAAAGAAGGAAGAAGTAGAATGGGGTAAATTAATTCACATGAAATATAAGAAAGACCTTTCACAGTGGAGAGGAAGATTGGAGGCTGGGTGATGAGCATTGAGTATAGGCTCAAAGAGGGAATAATTTGGAGATCTTAGATTGAATATGGGGATTGAAAGTGAGGCAAGGATAATGGTACGGTTGGGAGTCTGGGTAACTGGGAAGATGGTGGCATCCTAGACAGTAATACGAAAGTTAAGAAGAAAGAGGGTTTAAAGGAAAAGAAAATGAGATTTTTGTCCTAAGCTCTGGACGTTTTTCTCATTTATAAAATGTGAGAATTATAGTAGATGACCTCTAAAATTCCCTTTCATCCTTACGTCTTTGAACAATTTTATTTCTTTCCTTAAAATCTCTTTAGTGACTCCCCATTGCCTGTCAAATAAACTATAAAATTTTCAACATGGTAATTAAATCTACATTCATGGTATGACTCTAAATTACCTTTATAATATTTCATATTTCTCCCATTTATACAAGTTTACATTTCATATAAACTCTCTTTGCTCATATTTTTCTTTCTTGTCTAGAGTAGAACCCAAGATTCTGCTCCTATCTCAAATGTAAGGTTTCTTTCTTCTTTCCAAGCTCAAAATTTTCCACTTTACAAAAATATTTTTATATGTATCACATCTTTTTCTCCCCTTACAGTTATTTATAATACTATATTCCTCCTAGTTTGCTTCAGGAAATTTGCAACGTAAAAGATTGTTCCCAGAACAAAATCCCTAGCACCTAGGACTGAGGTTCTGAACCATTACTTTTTTCATTCTTTTATCCTGAGTCATTTTGGCAATCTAATGAGACCTATGGAACTCTTCTCAGAATAATGCTTTTAAAAAGTTTAAAAGATAAAGCATCATAAAGGAAATCAATTGTATTGGCATATGGCTATCAAAATATGTTTATAAAATACTTAATGTATGTTAAAATCCCTGGGTTAGGATATAAAATGTTGCTGTAAAAACTACAAATGTCAACAAGGTACAATACCTCCTATATGGGTAACTTAAGTACACACATAAGTAAACGAGCAGTCTAACAGTCATGGATACAAATGGACTTATCATAATCTTTTTTTTAGGTTTTTGCAAGGCAAATGGGATTAAGTGGCTTGCCCAAGGCCACACAGCTAGATAATTATTAAGTGTCTGAAGCTGGATTTGAACTCAGGTACTCCTGACTCCAGGGCCAGTGCTCTAGCCACTGCGCCACTGAGCACCCTGACTTATCATAATCTTCAAACCATTTGTAAGCATAAATATTAAAAAGATGAAAAGTTCAAGAAAAGATAAAACACAAAAAATCAATCCATTTTATTCCCTTTTAACAGGAAAATGTGCCTTTCCCTCCTCCTTGTTCCCTCCTCCAGTGACAAAATGATAGGTCAATGAGGGCAAATACTGCAGCCAGCAAGAGATCCAAACCATGGAAAAATTTAGTCCTAGGACCTCAAATAAATGAGAGTGTTGGTGCTGTGAAACCAAGTGATAATTTACTAAATGACTTCCTAGTGACTTTAAAGAGTTAATGCAACTTCTTTGAGAGTCTGATTGAGATGAGAAAATTCAAGACACTGAAAAAGGATGGATCAACATGCTTAATCTCATTGAAGAGTAAGTTCAGGATCTGTTTTACACCATGAGAAAAAAAAGTGCACATTTTCAAACTATTAAAATTGTCACAGATTCTTTTCCAAGAATGATCCTTAACCACTAGTGACAGGCTTTACTTATATCCAACTGTGAGCTGAGCAGTGAATTAGGAAATACTCTCAAACAAAACAAAACAAAATTAAATAAAACTAACAAACGAAAATTGACTTAGGACACTATTAGGAAAAGTTCCCTATATTACAATTATTGGAAATATGTCAAGTTTTATAAAAACAAAATAAAACACAAAAGAATATGGCAAAATATACCTTCCCATGAGGCAAAAAAAGTGAATTAAATTATCCATTTTAAATACTGGAGTATTTCTGGGAATATCAAATCACCGAAGCAATCCCATTCACTTTTTTCTAAGCAACATCTTGTGGCAATATTGCTATAAAAGCAAAGACATTTCTCCAAAGGGATGCTTTACATGGAGGGAAAGAATCAGAGAAGTCAAAGGAAATCATTAAAACTAGATAGTCAGATCCTTATTCTCCTAACATAATAGAGAAAAACATACAATTTAGAATGATTCAAGAAATTTAAGCAATTTATTTACTTTGAGTTCCAATGAATATTCCATAGGATTCAAATGGTTGCTTAGAAGTTTACCAACACTACAATTCTATTTTTAGTTGAACTAATGTTTCTGCCTCAAGTGTATGAGTGAAATGTCTCTTTCAAAATAGTAACACCACATTGAAATTTTATTTTACAGTGTGGTTCAAGGAAGAATTTGGAGTCTATTTATTGGAGCTTCCCAAGAAGTTTAATTCTAAAATTATAGATCCTAGAGGAAGAAAAAAAAATCACAGTAAGAAGAGTTTTTATAATTATACATCGTGGAGTATCTATACGTGTGTGTGTGTGTGTGTGTGTGTGTGTGTGTGTATGTGTGTGTGTTTGTGTTTGTGTTTATATTTATACACTTAGACCCATGCACATACATGTATATAACAGAGCTTACCTTGGCACACACACACACACACACACAGACACACACATATCAGACATATGTATTTGTAAAACAGTGCTTAGTTTGGTATCTGGTATATGGTAAGCATTCAATAAATGCTTGGACTTTTATTGACTAGTCTTAACCTGCTTTAAAGAATTTTCTTCTTTTTGTTTTCATTTAAGATAACAGAGAAGAGGAGAGGATGGCTATGTCCCTTCTCTTAGTCATCTCCACTAGTAAGCGCACCTAAGAAAACTCATCGAAAAGAAGCAGCATCAATTTGAAAAGGCAGACCTTCTCCTCTTTTATCAAACAATCTCAAAGAATCACTGTCATTATTTAAAGAGTATTATAAGCAAGACAGTAAGATATAGCCTTAAAAATTTTAAGGAAATAAAATGATCTCATAGAAAAAAATCTAGTTCTGCATTCATTTTTGATTTTTGCTTCTTACTCTTAAAGATCTAAACTTACCAGACAATTCTAGGGAATTAAATGACTCTCACAGACCCAATTATCAATCAATTTTTTGATACTATAACCACATGGTACATTATGGTGTATTATATCTCACAATATGTTGAAGAATGTTATTCTAAACTTAATTTTTAAAGCTGTCATTGTGTTCTCATGGCCTGCTGTAATCTAAAATACTTTCAGATATTTAAAGTTAGTGTTTGCCATCAAATAATTAGAATTTTGCAAAGTATAAGGTTATTTTTTAAACTTCTTATAGTTTATGAGGCATCTAAAAATTGTACATTTGCTCTTCAAAGTAGTAAATTGTGGGTCAAGTGCTACTAATACCATATAATAAGCAGCATTTATAATCCAAAATCTTCCAATCAGAAAACACTTACCAATCAATTTAATATCAGGCAGGTTATTTTTTCTTTACTTTTTTCTTTTTTTTCATTAATTTTTATTAAGGATATTAAGTTTTACAATTTTCCCCCCAATCTGACTTCCCTCCCCCCCCCATGGAAAGCAATCTGTCAGTCTTTACTTTGTCTCCATGTTGTACCTTGATGCAAATTGGGTGTGATGAGAGAGAAATCATATCCTTCGGGAAGAGACAAAAATTCTAAGAGGTAACATGATCAGACAATAAGATAACTGTTTTTTTTCTAAATTAAAGGGAATAGTCCTTGAACTTTGTTCAAACTCCACAGCTCCTTATCTGGATGGGATGAACTTTACTTTTTTTTTCTTGTGTCTGCGGATGAAATTTCAGTATTATCTACCTACAGCAATATGGCCAAGTATCAACAATTTTATTCTTCATTCTTTTTTTTTTAATTTTTTTAGGTTTTTGCAAGGCAAACAGGGTACAAGGCCACACAGCTGGGTAATTATTAAGTGTCTGAGACCGGATTTGAACCCAGGTACTCCTGACTCCAAGGCCGGTGCTTTATCCACTATGCCACCTAGCCGCCCGACTACGCCACCTAGCTGCCCTATTCTTCATTCTTAATACTAATGTATAAAATGTTCCATTTATAAGTGAATATTGGGGTTTAGCCCTAATTCTTTTGTGACAGGAGATGAGGTAGTGGGTTGTTTTTCTTTTAATTATTTCCATTTACCTTTTCTTTAAACAATTTTGGATATTTTCAAAATTACTGTCACTTGAAAAATGTTAAGAAATATGTTTTTTTTTAAATTGTTTTCACACATGAAAAGTTTGAATGCTGGTGGAAAAAAATTTCACAGGCTTATTCTTACCAAAATGTCATTCAACTACTTAAGAGTCAGGGTGGAATTATAGCCTTTTTTAATTAGGAAGACTGCTTTTCAAAGATAATCTCTTCATTCTTTAAAATCTCACAAACAAATGTTTGTCCATGGAAAAATGGAGATACTTTGAATACTAAAGTCCTTTATTCAACAACACAGAAATTTCACAAAAAACAACTTTACTGGGCAAATTGAATGTGTTTTTTTCTTTTTTACAGTTTTGTACATGCCCCATAATTGATTTTTTTTTAAAATAAATACACGGTTTTCCAAAACTGTTTTTCATAATTGCACAAGCATACATACACCTTACACAAATATCTATTAGAAAATTTAATAGATAACTGCACAGTTCAGAAATAGGAGAACACTGTGAAAGGAGTACATTTTTGTGGCCCACATTTCTGAAAAATCTCCAACTTCCCTGCAGTTGTGAAAATGGAACCCTTCCTATCATAGTAGCTCTCTTTTATTCACTAGGAATCCAGATCTCAGTGTGAAACTGCCAAATTTAATAAAAAACAAAATCTGAAACATTTAGCTGTTACATGAGAACCAACTGTTTGATATCAGTATGCATCTAACCATGATCAAAGACCCACTACGGTTTTTTGTTGAATGCCTTCAACCCTGGATGGTGTGTTCATTTAGCAACTCTCTTTTTTCATTATTTGATTACAGATATTGTCAGCATAAAGACTTTATATGCTTTAACATTAATTGTATGACTTACATGCCAGGGGTTCTGATAAAAGGGTTCTGATTCCTTTCTCTTAGGGAGTATTTAATACTAATTCACTGGAAGCTCTATTCTCTACTTAAGAGCAAGCTGAAGGAAAAGAAGTAGGTTTCAGGGTCACATTATCACACAGGTGAAGAAGGAATCTTTGGAAATCCTTCGGAAAAGGGTGAAGAATCATCTCCAAAGTGCCTCTTTGTGGCAGTGCCACGCATTTCACATAACCAGGCAGCTAGAGGGCTCCATCCATTCTCAAAGTTGCTAGATGATCCTGTTGAAGTAGAAACATATTTCCTGTCCTCACCACCATCCTGCTACTCTGCATTCTACTAACCAGGAATGTCAGTAGTTGTTTCTCTTTCCACTGGACCCAGGGAGAACATACTACTCTCAAGGACCATACCCTTTTTCCCACAAATTTTCCACTTAGTTAATTTAGCATACTTTAAAAAAAAATTATCTTTAATGTACATGTAACCCATAAGGCTTCAGAATTAAATTTTGCATTTTTTTGTCATTAAAAAAGCAAAAATACAGGAAATAATAATGATGATGAAATCTTTCACATTCGTATTTCTGAATCATGAAAAAATATTTTTACTCATAAACTTAACATACAATGATCTAATGTACAAATTCTTAATCTGTGATGAGAAAAATAGAAATCAGAAAAGGAATGTCTTTAAGTATTATCAACCAGAATGCTCTCCCACTACAACATAGTTGTATTTTGTCAAAACATAAAAACTATATGATGTCAAGGAAAAACTATCAATAAAAATTGTATGCAAGAATCAAAGAAAATCTACCTTTGTCTGTTTTGATAATTAACAGGTTTCTCTTAATTTTTTTGAATTGACATGTAAAATACCACATTTACAATATTGAAATCCATCAGTTCTTTCAAAAGCAAAACTAAAAAAAAAAAAACCCTAACATACAACATTAGGGCATTTAGACAGTGAATACAATGTTACTGATGTCTTTAAATGGTATCATGCTCCTAATGTAGCCAGAGCTGAATTTTGTTTTACATCTGTGATGACAATTAAATGACAATTTAAAAAATTCAAAATAAGAGTACCAACTAGCTGTGCAAATCAGGCTATGTATCATTTTAATTGTTCAATTTGGTTAAGAACTTACAGAGAGAGCTCTCATTGGTCCCACAGTGGAAATAGAGGTTCTGACAAAAAAAAGCATCATATAGAAATAGAATTTATAGAAAACAACAAAATTAATGAATAGAAAACGCTTTATCTTTATGTTGATTTTATTGTATTTTTCTAAAACATTGACAAGTGAAACACACAAGGGATTTACTTCAAAAAGTATATTGCCTCCAAAGACTTGAAGGCATTTGATGTCAGATTTTAGGAAATCTAGGGCAAACCTTTTGGTCTTTCCAATTTTTATTTGTATTTTCCCTCAACTCATAAACACATTAATATTTGTCCATTAAATACATGGTGCCTCCTATGCTTTCCTGGTCCTTTGTGTCACTCCCTATTGAAACCTACAACTAATTCCTGTAAAATTCATTTGCTATTCTAATGCTCCCTGGTTCTTTCCACCACAGCAAGTCCTTCTTATTGTTTCTAAGCTGAATTGACCAATGAAACTCTCTGCTAACCATTTAACACTTTTTTTTCAACAAATGAGTGAGTCAGGAAGGGGAGGAAGGATGAGAGAAAGGGAAAGTCTGTGAATTGAGATAACCCAGTGATGAACAGGGAAAGGGTGGAAACAACTTGAACACTTTATATATTTCATCTGATTTATACCTCCCCCTCCCATTCCCCCAAATTATGTAGACCACTTGTGAAGCAGATAATAGACATCCCCTCTGATCCAAACTATTTTAATATATAACTATCATTCCAAACACTTTTTGTATTGATGAAATGGCTTATACATTCATAATTCTTATGATAATGATAAACCACAAATAAAGGACAACACCAATCCTGTGAGGTGGAGATTCTCTGTGCTGGCATTCCAGATTGAATTTTTCTTATTCCATATAGTGTGGCAATGTCTTCTTGGGAACCAGTGGATTGGTTGCATAACTAGGATGGGAGTGGATTTAATGGGGTTTTCATTGGAGGATTATTTAGAAGACCATTGGTGCCAGCTGGTAGGCTCAATAGAGAGAAAGATGTAAAGGGATAAAGAGCCACATTTGTACATCTATGCTCAATTCTTTATTAGTTGATATGAATGTAGCTAGCCCTGCAGAGTTGCAGAAGGCCTCAACTTACCTAAATTCGAAAAACAAATCTAACCACTGAATATCATATATGGAATTAAAATATTTTATAAAGTTTTCCTTTCACTATTTAAAAAAAAAGCCTACTTTTAGCCATGGAGAGAGGCAGGCAGGCAAATATAGTCAGCCATGGATTCTTTTCCTAAGATATGGTACTTTATTCATTCTGTATCCTAGAAAACACTTTTTTAAAATATATAACTGCATGTCCTACTACTCTGAGTGCTCCACCTTCCAGTGCAGTCAAAGGCAAGTCAACTACCCTAAGTACTTTGGAGGTATCCCCTTCCTCCTCCATACAGCTCTTTTGTAAGCAATGCAAGTGCATAACCACTACTCTAATATAGTGCTCAAAAGATTAATTTAAAATGTTATAATGTCTTCCCCTTTTACAACAATACAACTGAAGGTAATTGCTAGATGCATCATAATCTTTAATCTGGTAAAACTTGGCATCAAGTCTCTACAGGAAGATGCGTGGCCAAACAGCTTTGCTGCTGCCGCTGCTACTGAACAACTGGCAAAAAGAAAAAAATATATATATATATTTAAAGCTAGAATTTATTGCTCCAGATTTGACTTGCAGAACCACACTGTTGTGTACAAACTGTTAATCTCCATAGATGCTCAGACGTGATTGTCTCCTTGTGTCTAAACACACAAAATACAAGCTGCTATCTGTACAGTTTACAGTACTGAAACACATATATTTGGAAAATGAAGTATAGATATGTACTTTGCAAAGATACATGATTTTACAGCAGGGATTTACCCAAACTTATTATTCTTTTTTTTTTTTTTACAGCCACTTTAAAAATAGACAACAACTTCACTAGCATAGCTAAGTTACAACAAAGAAAGAAAGAATCAGTGTACTGACTGGCCAATTCCCCAAGCTCCCAGATCTTTTCATGTTTGTGGTTTGTTTGGTTTTTTGAGGAAACCCCTATACATAAAATGAAAATAGTATCTGAGTATTTTCTTCAGTGGTGGACTAAGTAGTTTCTTAAAACAAGACTTTAGTTTGCCATTCACTTCGGACTGCCTTGAAAATAAGATACACTACACCTTTAAAAGAACCATCGGAATGCTTCAGCGCTGGGAACAGGTGTTCTCTATAAAAAAAAGCAAGAAAACAAGTTAAGCTTTCCATCTATGGCAATACAAAATGAGATTTCTTTTCTTTACACTTCAGCCATATTTTTTAGTTAGTGAGATACAACATTTAACTTTTAAAATGCCATCTTAGGACATTTTAAAAAAATCAGAATGATGACTGTCTCCTGCTTTATTGCAAAAGATAGGATTGAATAAATCAATAGTGGTGTGGAAAAAATTCTAGAAATGCCTTAAAAATTATAACAAGTAGTTCATGGAAGGAAAAAGGGAGAAAATAATATTTGGACATGTAACTTTGATCAGGATTACTAAGTAGCCAGTGACAGGCTAGTGCCTGTCTTCAGTAATGGCTTACAGGAAAATTGTACCATATTAATAAGAGAATTATCTTACTTAAGGCATAACCAAGACAAGGAAGAAACAAGCCTATCACTTGTCAGACCTGTGCTGTTTAACCTTCTGCACTGGTCTGTTTCTCGACATATATTTTATTATAGTTTAAAAGAATAAACCAGCTTTGGACCTCATTTTAGAATCAAAAAAAAAAAATAAATGAGAGCCTCATGCACAAATTTTGCATGATTAGTTGCCTATGGAAACATTTACAAAATCACCTACTTTTTTATTTGACTTGGTGTACAAACATCCTCGCTCAGAAAAAAAATACATTCTAAAAAGATTTAGCTAAAAAGATAAAAAACAATGGGCAAAACATTTCAATAAAATGATGCTGACAAGGGGAACATTAATTTAAAATAGATTCAAAATATGTTTCTGGTCAGATACACTGAATGCACATTCTAGTGAGATTGTGTGTACTTTCAGAACCTAGTGCAGTCAGTTCTTCATTTTGAAGAATTTCTTTTGGGATTTAATGACAACCAATAATTCATTTCTTTTGAAAATTTTTTTTCAAGTAGTACATGTTCAGTATGATACTTTACATGCACTACTGATAATTATGCAAAAACTAAAATGTATCAGTAGTCTAAAAAAGGTCTATATTTTTCAGACCCTTGTAAACAGAAAGAAGGCAGCACCAAGTAGCAAATAGAGATTAAGGTCCTGAAGTAAGATAGAGCTGGATTCAGGTTCTACTCTGACAAACAGTGAGTGGTTAGGTGACTGACTCTAAGAGGATTGCTCAAGATGACCCCCTTAGACTATGAAAGACAAAAAAACAAGGCTCTGACCCCAAATTTCTAGGGGAAATTTTCTTGCTTGGGAGATTACTAGATCAAGAAAATCCCTTTTGCCTACAGAAAAATACACAGAAACTGTTATATCTCAGAAACTAGATGGGAAAAAACCTGAAGTCATTCATTGATACTGAAGGTAATGTACCATCCTTTTCATGTTATTGTAAGATAAGACAACAAATATTTTCCAAAAGACTACTAAAGCATGCACCAAAAATATTCACCTACTAGAGGAAGATTCCTAAATGTTTCGTACGTGTTCCAGCAACTTTGTAAAGTGCTGGTTGTGGTGCAAGTGTAAGGGTTCTGAACTCCATTCACATTGTTCACATGCAGCAAAGGCGGTTTCTAAACACCAAAGGTAAAGAAAAAAAAGGGTATTGAAGGAATAAACTTAATCCTCATTGTCAAAGTATTTAATTTAATGTACATAAAAAGGGGCCTAGAAGAAGAGAAGATTCTCTTGTTAAATAATTGTCAGTTATTCCCTGAGAAGCATCATAAATTAAATTGAATTGGTTATATCACCAGAATTTGAAAACATTCTTTCTCATTCCCCATGCTCTGAAAATATTGAGTTTAATAAATCCTGTAGCATTAACTTACAATTACCATGCATTCCTATCTCATATAAACATAATCCAAACTATAGAATTTTCATTCATAATAACATTCAAAACACTATACCACCATAATTGTCTTTATAATCCTTACCCTGTTTTATGTGGGGTATGTGTATATCTGTGCAGTATATTATGTCTGCATGTGGTTAAGATACAGTGTAGAGGAGCAGATAGGGAAAGGGCCTATCTTGCAATAGGGGTGATCTAGGTGAAAGTCCTACCTTTAATAATACCCACTAATTTATGGACAGGTCACTTTTCAATAGCTCTGAACTCACTAAGTTTCAGATCAGAGATAAGTATGTCATCTGCATTGGTAGAGAGAGCTTCAACATCAGGATTTCCCCATACCAATGAAGTCACAAATCTGAGCCAAAGAGAAATTTGTACAAGCATATGTGTGTATATGAATGTAACTATAATACCATTATATAAGTTTTTACATATATAAATAATGTAGTATTTACATGTAATATTATAATATATAGGCATATGTATATACACGTTTTATAGAAGACAATGAAATAAAATTATGTCTTCCTACAAAGCCAAACAGAAGAAACTTGATCTTGTTCACTTTTTTACCAGTCTTGTGGAGGTAAGAAGATGACTTCTAATGGTAAATGAGGTCTAGTAGCATATGCATATTTTTCATAAGGAAAATGTCAAATGATATAAAGTTCTGAAACAGCATCTTCTGTGAATATATAAATCACATGAAAGCTCATCTCAGCAGAATGATTAATTATAATTTTAATTTCTTATTAGATATATATTCCTTATTTAAAACAACTATATATTCTTTTTAATAATGAAGGTTAAGTTGTCTTTTATTTACTTTCTTGAAACATTAGACCGAGTTAACTTAGATTTAGTCATGTCAGCTAGAAGTGAAGATTCAGTGCCTGAATAATAGGTCAATCAGAAATTTAAATACATAGAATCAGAGAGGCAAAGATGCTATTTTTAAAAAATCTTTCCTTCTAAAAGGTACAACCAAATCTTCTTTGAATTAACATAGTAAAAATAAGTCATCTTTAAGGTAGCATGTGAAGAAAAAAAAGATAGTATGTAGAGAATTAAGTCATTGTATGCTTCAAATTATTAACCCATATTTTTGTAGCTTTCATATTTTTTTAAATCCTGAAACACCCCCCCCCCCATAAAATTTCATCCTGCCCATCAAACGTGCATTGATCTCACCTATCCTGAATGTTCCCTTCCCATGTCTATTTTTGTCTGCCATTCTGCAATTTACCACATTCAAGGAATGCAGAAAAGAACAAAAATTCACCTTTACCCTTAACTGAAATTCCCTAGAAAGCCACACAAAATTGACATGGAAAGGAGAGACAGTCTATATATTAATCATTTTTTATTAAGCCCACTGCCCAATTTTCATCCTGCCTGGACTGATTTCTTTAAAACCCTGGCATGTGAGCCAGAGCATTTTTTTATGCCTAACACAGTGTTGCATGGTTCAGATAAAGTCACTCAAAAATTGTTGGAATAAATTCTCTAATTTTGCCATCACATTTGGTGAAGTTATCTTCATTAGAAAAATACTCTTTCAACCAATTCAATGGCTGAGCTTGACAGGAGAGGGGCTTAAGTGCACTGACCATCTATCTACCTTCTAGTGATATAAATCCAAGAGTCCCAGCTGGGGAATCGAACTCTTGATGAGATTACACTGAATTTCTGTATCACAGTTATGCTTGCAGGGAATCATTATCCTGAGTGACAGGGAAACCAGATTCCCCTAGAAGTTAAGGGGGAGGGGAGGTAAAGAATAGAACTGCAGTTCATCAGCATTGTTTAAGGAAGACTTCAATCCTCATACAGGTGCAAATACTGACAAACAGCATTCTTGTTCCTATGAGATATATTGAGAAATCTGCAACCCCAGTTTTTCCTAACAGGTAATATTAAAACATATTCTAGAGATCTTTGCCCAACATAAACCTTATATAAAAAGACCTTCAGTCTAAAAAGTGTCTTCTTTTCTTTGTTGGATAACTTTAATAGGGAAGGGTAGTTCTTTAGAAAGGAAAACCAGAATTTTTATGTTAATTTCATATTTGTTTATCCTAACTCTTCTTAAACTTTCTCCCCTCATAATCATGGGCTGTCAGATATGTCTTTAATCCACAAGGAATATCTAACTAAATCATTTAAAATTAAAAAGAGCCTTTAAAAACTATCATTTTAGTGGCCAAGGATTAAGCCTCAATCTCCTTTTCTGTGTGTTTGTGTGTGTGTATGTCTGCAAAATGGTCATATGAAACATAATTCGTTTTCTGACACAAGTAGCCCTTGAAGGTAATGCATCAATTTAAATACGCATAATATATATATATGTATATGTATATGTATATATATATATATATATATACATAGATAAATAACACTGCAAAAATCCTCTCTTAAGGGCAAAAAAAAAGACAAAATAAAAGTTAGTCTCCTAAAGACTGGAAAATGAATCAGATCTAGCTCCCAGTGTGTGAAGATACAGAGATAGGCCTATACATAGACAATTGAATGAAAACATTACAATGCTGATCTTAAAATTTAATCATTTCCTTCAAGCAAGACTTAATCAGTTGTCACAATACAATAAACTCCAAGTAACTATTAGGATTCAAAGATAGAAAATTGGAAAGGAGTATAATGTAGTGGAAAGATCATTGGATTTAGAGTCAAAAGGAACTGGATTCAAATCCTGCTTCTTTTATCTTGGGAAAGCATCAGTAAAATAATTGTCTTAGATGCAGTAGCCATTAAGGTCTAGTCTAGGTTTAAATTCATGATCCAATAATAGACTTGGTCCTAGGACCAAGTTCATTTAACAAAATGGACTTATGTTCTAGTCAATGGATTAGGTAATAAGAGCCTTAGAATCATATGGTCCTCAAAGGTTTGTTATAAGTAAAGTGCTTTGTAAAGCTGAAGAAACTACAAGAATATGATATTATTCCCATTATTACTGTCAAAGGCTACACAGACAGTCAGTAGGAGAGAATTACTTTGAAATGATCAAAACTACCCCACCGGGCAATCATGATTGCACTAGAAAGGTATGTAACTAAATGTTAGCTATAAGTAAAATAGCCACAATCTAGTGTCCTTTTTCATTGATAATAATACAAGAGCTAGCATTTATATAGTGTTTTTAGGTTATTAAAATACTTTACTAGATTATCTCATCTGATGTTCAATGATATAATCTGAGGCATTCCCATTTTACAGGTGAGGGAACTACAGCTAAGACAATTTGTATCCTAACCACAGATACGTAGATAGCAAAAGGGACAAGATTTAAATCAAGATTTCTCATAACTCTAGGTCCAGTCCTCTTCCCAAAACATTAGAATGACTTTATTGTAATTATTGATATAGTCCACAGGATTTGTTCTTATTACCCATATTCCTACAAAGGTAAATCGAGTTCTTATCATTTGCCTAGTATTAATAGAGGAAACTATACTCCAATCCTAATGAATACTGAAACATTTGATTATTAAAATTATGCAGAGTGATATCAGCTTGCTAATAAGTAAGGAAAGTAATTAAATACCTACATTTTGTCTATAATCATGGAGGAATACACACACTAATTGCCTCTGCACACAATGTGGAGACCAAGGCACAAAACTGATATGAATACTGAATCCTGAAACAAATTGTATTATGAAGCCAAATGAGTATTACACAAAGTTAAAGAAAGAAAAAAGAAATTTTGTAAGGCTCAAAATCCTCTGCTGCAATCTAAATAACTAAAACAAAGTAAAGAAAATAATATTTTTACTCATCAGTAGCATATAAAATCATTGAAGTCAGTAAATGCTTTCTTTCTGTTGCTTTGGTATTTTTTTTTTTGTATTCCCAGCGCTTTGCCTGTAGAAGGTACTGTTTTTCAATTAATGGAGTCTGCTGGTACCTACAGTAAAATTATCATAAAATATGAAACACATCAACATGTAGATATAGAGAAAACCAGTCCACAGAAGCATTAGATGCCTGAAATAATGGTCAGCATAAACAACACTACCAAATAGGAACCAGTGATGTTCAGATTAACAGTATTCTACTGTGTGGAGTTAGCAGCCCTCAACTTACACATTCACAAAGAAATATTACTCTGTTGTGACTTTCTAAGTTAAAACTGATTCCCTTTTGTGCTTTCTTTCTACAATATGTCTATCTCTAATATATGTACATCTATACTAGTTACAATTGTATCATAATATCTTTGGTTTACACATACTTCTTTTTTTAGCAATTAAAATATTTAAATCAGATATAACTACCACTATAGTTACAAAAGGAAATGAAAATTCCTTACTAGGAGTAAAGTCTAAATTTTGGGAAATGGAAACTAAATATAAATAAATAAAAAAATCAAACCTCTTTTACTTCATTCATGGTCATAAGCGATACTCCAAATTTCTAATTTCTGGGTGACTCAAACTTTTTAGTTGACTAATGAGAAAAAATCAAAAGTATTGGTTTTTACTTAATAAATATTCAACTGGCATTATTGCTGCTGCTTCCATACTCCCTTAGCACTGTCCTTAGCACCTTTACTTTTACTTCTATTACTTTTCAAAGTAGTAGTTGGGGTGAAAGGAAAGCCCAGTTACTTTCTTCACCAGGCAGATGATTTTTTTCATTTATTATTTCATAAAGGTGCTAAACCAAGGAAAACTAATATAATACTGATATAAACTGAGACAGCAAATGAAAAATAGAGAGTGAGGATGTGAGATCAATCACTTCATACCACACCTGCCCAAGTTCTCATTCTGGCAAAGATACTGAGCTACAAAAGTTCATGTTAAACAATGGAAACTATTTCTCTCTCAAACTTTTCAACTATTTTATTTAAGTAGATTTTGGGGAGAAGGAGGAATGTTTAATTATCCTCCATTGAATTTTGTTAAAAGCATCCTGAAAAAAGCATATGAACTATAATCAAGCAAATAAAAACTCTTTATGGCATTATAAATGTCCCAGCTAGCACTAAAGGCTTCTTGAGCCTATGGAAATAGACTTGTCACAGCTTATTGTCATAATCACACATACACATACATTGTATGTGTGTGTGCATGTTCGCATATGTGTGCATGTGTGTATGATGGCAAGTTTGTGCATGTATGTGCATGATGGAAAGCTTATTTAAGTATATGTGTGCATGTGTGTATGTAAGTATATATATATATATATTATATATATATATATATATATATGAATACATATGTATGATTTGTGTGACTATTGGGAGGAGGAATAATGATTTTTAAAAGAGCCAATGAATACCTCAAACATTTTTTTAAATAAGGTTTTCTACAATTGTTGAACTACATCTCATAGCGATAGTATGAAGTCATCATTTTTAAGTGAAATAAACTTTTCTATGATAATCAAACAGATAAAATACTAGTTAAAAACCCAGTATTACCCTGTCAAGGATGGTTGCAATATTTGCATTTTATATGTACACTTTTTCTATGTCCTTTATTTGTCTGGTTCAATAATTCTGTCTCTTCTCAAAGTCATTACAGTACCTTCTGTTGAGTACAGCAATAGTACTTGGTGAAGACAGAGCTAATCAGTTTCTGAAAAATGACCAAGAAAATGTATGATGATTGTGCTGGTAGGGACTTATTTGTATTTGAGGTGGTGATTTTTAAAACTGCTAGTGAACTTTCCCCATCCTTTCTTTTTTAAATGGAGAGAAGAAGTAACATCTATATTCACAATTTATTGTCATCACATTGAATGGTAAAGGCACTTGATGATAGGAGAAAAAGCCAATTGACCAGTAGGTCAACGATAGAGAAACTTGTGAAACAAAATTAGAGAAAAATAATATGACTAAATTGTAAATCTCTATTCTTTTACTAGAAAGGGAGTGCTATAGTTAGAGACCTAGTTCAAGCCCAGCCTCTGACTAATAGTGGCTTAATGACTGTGGGTAAGTAATTTGCATTTTCTTTGCCTTGGGGCAATTCTCTGAGGCTTAAAGTTGCAAAATCAAACAAAGAAAAAAATAAATAAAACAAAAAATCACTCCCTGAATTCTTAGAAAGGGCAATCTTAATAGGATGTCTGGATAGCAATCAAATCACAGGTTCAGTTACTAACTTAAAGTTCTTCAAACAATAGCATCTAACAAAAATTGTTCTTTCCTACTTGGTACAATGGAAAGAATTCTGGTTTAGGAAAGGCTAAAGCACACCTGCCCAAGTTCTCATTCTGACAAAGATGCTGAGCCATGAAAGTTCACATTGAACAATGGGTGTGAATTCAGATTATGCTACTAATTAGCTGACATTAAACTCCTCTGAACCTCAGTTCATACTTCTGTAACAGAAAATTCATATCACCTTATAGGATTATTGGGAAGAAAACTACTTCAGAGCCTTAAAATACTACATAAAGTTTCATTGTCATTATACAGAATTTTGCAAAAAGTCACTTGTAAATGTTTCTTTAGGATATTGCTAAGGAAGACATATTCTAAAGAAGTCAAAACTATGGATTTTCTATTTATCACCAAGGAAAATTAAGAAAGAATTCATTCTAAGCAATTTTTCTAAACGTGTTCATCTCTAGTAGAATGAGATATTTATACTAAAGCTATAGCTCTGTATAGACTATGTAGTTTTAAAAGTACATTTTCTCCCCAATTACTCCTCAGTTCCTTATATCTGCTTTTAAATTTAAGTTCTTTGAGAGTAAGGACTACATTTACCTTTCTTCGTGCCTGACATAATTGGTGCTTAATGAATGCTTGCTGATATGATCATAATTTTTGTATATCATCATAACTGACATTCAATTGAATAAATTCAAATTTCAAAATGCTTTACCTATGTAACCTATTTTAATACCAAGTCTATGAGTTAGGTATTTTTTACAGATGGAAAAACTGGGGCTCAGAAATATTGAGTGACTTGTCCATGGTTAGTGTACTCTAACCACTGTGTCATGCTGCCTTTCAATTTGAAAGAACCCTATTATTTTTCCAAACTATCTCCACCAATACAGGAGTGGAATTGGATGACAAGAAATAACCTAGATTTATGACAATTAGAACAACTTAGCCCCTCTCCCTCTATTAGATTACAGTTATAAAATAATCTTATAAAAATTAAATAGAACTTAATCTTTCTACATGGGGCTATTCTTACTTTTGTTAACCTCTGATCATTAAAGAGAAATGTAGAGTGTTATATATTACTCTAAAAATCTCTCTCATATATCATAACTTTGGTCAATCTAAGTCTTCAAGTCCTTATCTATGGAAATATTTTTTAAATCACTACCTTTCCAAAATGCTCATATATATTGGTACACTGAGAAAACAAAATGAAATTCATGATTTTGCTATGTCAATATCTATACTCATATCACTGGACCTTTCTTTTTTCATATATTCAGAGGAGATGCCTTTGAAATAATTTAGTCCTATCCCCAGTTCAAAGTTTTTAAAACCAAGACCTACAGAGAGGAAGGGACTTAGCCAAGGTCACACAAGTAGTTAGTGACCAAAAGGATTTGAATCTTAATTGTTTGTGAATCATTTTCCCCAAGTCAAGTATGCAGAACACACTGGCTAATAAAAAAGTTCATCAGTGGTTTTTCTTAGCAATATTTTTGTCTTAATTTTCCTGCTTTTCTTTGGTCATTTAAGAATTTTGCTAGTGTTTATGGGATATGGGCAATTAGATCATCTCTAGCTAAAGAAATATTATCCTTACTTTGGAATGGAAGTTTCTCCCATACCATTTTCCTCACAAAATTTCATTTAAACCTGAAAATCAATGTTCTTTAAAAAGCAGTATATTCATTTCCTCACTAATACAATATACACAATATACACACAAATATTGTGTATTCAGGTGTGTACACTCACATATTTACATACATACATACATGCTTATTTACAAGAAGATCCATAAGTATTGAATAGTCAGTTTTTTTTATTCAAGGTAATGACCACCAAAGCTTCCTATGAGTTCCTAAAAATATCAGCCATATCTTGTCATTTCTAATTGTACCAGATTCAAGATGGTGACCATGAGACATCTGCTAATAAATTTATTTCTGTATTTTCTTAGAAACCATGACAATCCTAGCTTATTCTTTCCTTTTTCCATTCCTTATTTCTAATTAGATTAAAGCCAGTGTTATTCCATGCTTCAAAGTGCATACCTGTACTTACCTTGACTTTACTCTCTGTGTCTCTGAGCAGCTGTCTCTCTCTCTCTCTTTTCATATTTGCAATAGAGGGTTACTTTTAAAATATTCTTATTCTATTTCTCTCTACATTATATATTACATAGATCCATCTTTTTCTTCCCAGATACTAAAACCAACCTATGCAATGAATATAGAATATAATCAGATAAATTTTTTCATATATGTGAAAATTATCCAAGTCTCCTATTGTTAGAATGAATGATATTCAGAATTTCCTTGCTTCCCCTGAGATTCAGGATTAGATTAGCCTATAAAGATTGAAGTATTAAGAAGGAAAAACTTCAGGTATATAAAAGTAGCAAAATTTGGATCAAGAATACTACAACCCTATCTCTTTAGGTAGGTCTAAAGCAACCTCTTTACTGAATTTCAGATGGACATAGTGCCTTGACTTTGAAATAAGAATATACCATTACTTTACTACTCTAACTTATTTTCATTTCCATTCTTTCATATTTCTAAAGAATATTTCAGAATTCAGAAACTGAAGATATGACCACTTCTGATTTTTTTCTCTACCTATATACAATGTAGCTTTCTATCTCTTACTCTTACTTCCATATACATCAAAACCATAGTTGACCTCATTTAACCCATAAACACAAGCATTTCCTCAAGGAACTGCCCATTTCACAATCCAATTATTCTGTTCTTTCCTCCAACATCAGTTTCATCACTATTATCAATCACAATTTTCATCACAATGAAATTTATATCATCTTAAAGTATTTTAAAATATTCATTTCAACTCTCCTTACCTCAGTACACAGACTTGACTTTGATCTAGCTTGAATCAGCATTTCAAAATAGTATTCTACCTTCTTTTCCTTACCTGTCTCTTAGTAATTGCTTAAAAATATATGGTAAATACTCTATTTTCAGCCCTCCTGCAATACAGGTGCTTCTTTTTAAAAAGGTAATCATTAAACCATTCCTGGCCTAGAAATATATCTGTGTACACACACACACACACACACACACACACACACACACACACATGCTCTATATATCTCTTTTTCTCTTTTACTACTTGTAAGGTTTCTGCCATCATAAATCATTCATCTTTTCTGAGTCTGTGAAAAAGACATTCAGATCTGTTTTCTCCTACTTCATCCCTCTTCTTTGTTTCTTTGCTTCTGTAGGGATTTTTCATGTCTACCCAGCTCTTTAGGAACATAAGTCTTAATATAGATGACCCCAAAATCAGAACATTTTGCCAATCTTGGATTTACTGATATATATATATATATATATATATATATATATATATATATATATAATTACACTTTGACATTCTTTTATCACATGCTTCAGAAGTTTGCATAAATATCACCACCATAGATATAGCTATCATCATTGTACTAGTCTAGAAGAAATTCAGGCCTATATAGAGAGAGGGGAAGAGATGTGGGAGAGGGAGAAGAAAAAAAAAGGAGGAAGAAGAAGAAAGGGAGGGAGAGAGGAGTTTGCTAACAAACTATGCTTCTCAATGCTATCTTCAATTACCTTGATTTTACTTTGTATATAAATCTATATATAGTATATATATATATATATATATATATATATATATATATATATATTTATATATATGTATGTATGCTTTTTCCTCCAAAAAAAAAGGGAAATTCCTTGAGAGGAAGTGAGATTTTCATTTTTATCTTTTATCTGTAATCTTGGCCCTTTATAGGCATTCAATTTAATACTTGCTGGATTCAACGGAATTTGTGCATATTTGCTCCCATCTTCCTAATGCCTCACTCTAACTTCCCAAACAAGATATATTGATTGTAAATCTCTGTCACAATTTCTTCCCATTATTGTTTCTTTCGACTTTATCCTAAATCAGCATTCCAAATATTGCCTCATTTTCATCAGAGTAAAATTATTTTTTCATCATGAGCTATTTGCTAGCATTATTTGACAGATCCAAAATCAACTCAAAGCTACTTCCTTATATTTTAAGAACTTTCCAAGGACCTTCTTCCTTATCTCTCAAACTTTACATTCTCTATCCTTCTAGTCTTTGGTCATGCTATTTTTTTTATCACATTTTAGTTTTTCATTTTTTTAAGAAAATACATTTGAAGTAGACCTTATCTACCTAGAAAACTTTCTTCTCATAACTGTATCTTCTCAAAAACTTTGCCTTACAATATTTTAATTCTCATTACACATAACTTTAGCTGTTTCTATGTACAAAATACAGAGACACGGGGAATAGTTATGCAAATTATGCAATAAAAATAAGAAAAAAATGAATGTATTTCTTCAATAATTTAAGAGATAGAGACTGTTTTGTTAGATAGTTCCCTATTGACTGAATTCAGATGATAGCTCAACGTCTTAACTATGATTTTCAAGTATGGATGAAAACAAATTAGAACTTAACTCTTTCCAAGTGAACTCACATCACACCGTGATTAGTCAAGTAAATATAACTATCCAAATAACTAAAGTTAAATAGCAAAAAATGACTATAAAGCCTCGATTATCTTAAAAGTCATGATTTTCATTAGTAGCATATTTGGCTGAATTTTGATGGTATGACCTAACAATGAATATATTAAAGAATTATGAAGAAAACTGAGTTTTAGGAAACTTCTAGGGCTTTGTGATAAAAGCGTGAATGAGTCTTAAAAAAGAAAAAAGCCAAAATATTAATTTGAATTTCTACATAAATATTTGATGACCATGCTGCTTTCTTTTACATAATGCATAAAAGATAAAATTGACTGGCTAAATATTAAAAAATAAAGAAAAATAATAAAAAATAAAGAAAACTGAAAAAATGCAATAGGCTTAATTCAAACCTGGCTACAGATTTTTATACTGTTAAAATAAATTAAGAGGAAGTCTAGGAGTTCCACAGAGGAGAAAACATTTCCCATAATGTTTGAGAGTAGAAGTTAACAAGCCTGCTGGGATCTTTTTAGCCCCTGCAGAGCTAAGGCTTCAACATTATTAAATGGCTGTCGCATCTGAAGTATGGTGCACATAACTCAATAAACAACAGAAAACATATGATGCTGAAAGGGGGGGAGGCTTTAGATTACCCTGCAGAATAATTCAATTTCAGGACAGGTGTTTGCATGTGATGGAACAAGATATGACTGAAGAATTAAAAAAACTGTCAGGAAAAAAAAAGATGCTGTAGTCTGAGCTCCTAGTGTAATGTCAAATGAAAGCTTCCATTTCAAGGTATTATTTCTAGACTATGAAATTTTAAATGTGGTGAAAGGGACAAAAGTATAGATAAATAGAATACTTGAAATTGTTAATTTCTAGCAAAAGGATGTGGAAGGAGGGGTTGGATATCAGTAATAATATGCAAGTTGACTTTGTCTAGTTTAAAAGTATAATCTTGAATAAAGAATAATCCTAATTCCACACAAGTGAATAAGTTTTGTACTATTTTAGAAATTCAAAAGTCATGAGCCATAGGTTTGTTATTATATTTAGATCTACTTTTTAAAAAGTGGTTTTGTTTTCAACTAAGGGGCACTATTAAACCATGACTAAATGGAGTGGGGAGACTAAGCTTGAAAGAATAGTATGAATTTTTTCCAGTGGGCATCTTTATATTCATATCTGAATATCTAAAACTAAGATTGATTATAAAGATATCAATTGTACAAATATTTATCTTCTCCAAACAATTCAAGAAATTAAGTTGGATTCCTACCCACTTAATAATACAATTCTGACAGGACTCCACCATAAGGGCAATATATAGTAGATGTGGTATATACTTTTTTTTGGTATATTTGAATAATGTACATTACCAATATGGATCATTTAAGGTAACCACTCAGAAAGCTCCATCACCACACCACCCTGAAATTGGTTACACAGCATTTAAAAAAGAAAATTATCTTATCAACTATTAACTAAATCTTCCTCCCTACTCCCCCCCAAAAAAAACTTATAGAAAATACATTCTCATTATAGTAAGAACTAGTATTTTTACAATTAACTTAAATATTCGATGAAATATTTAAACCAGATAATTTACAAACTAATCACACCTTGTTAAATCTCTGTGCCTGCCTGACACAATGATCTTAACTATGTTTGTAATTCATTCAGGAACATGAAAGATAAAAACTGGAGGTGAGGGAGAAGAATAACCAAAATTCAATATTCTATTTACTACTTTTTTAAAATATTTGAAATGTAAACTGCAGCTATCCTATGAAACCTTTGTTCCTTTCTTAATCCAAAGAAATACATATTTTAACCTGATGATTTCCACAGGTTACTTTGTTAAATTGCTTGATATATTAGCATTATGTTAGTATAATTTGCAAATGGTTAATTGTTTATATTTTACCATTTATGATTGTGTTTTCAAAAAAACATTTCCCTAATTTTTAAAATGCAATTAATTTGTGTTTATCCCTAATTTAGGAAGCATTAAAATGCTTAATTTCTTTAAAAAAATCTTATAATGTTATGCAGGGCATCCCAAAAGTCTTAGTGCAGTTTTAAGCCTTAATAACTGCACTAAGATATCTGAAACATACATAATGTGTTTCAATCTAATGGGAACCTACCATGGTGATTACTTTAAAAATTAATTGAATATTTTTGTTCAGATTATATAAGTGTTTTAAATAAAACCTCAATATTTAATTATAGTCTAACATACCTCTCCTATAACCCCAAATTAAGTAAAACATTCTCAAAGATTATAGGACATGAAATACTAAAATACTGACCTGTATCATGGTTCGATTTAAAGCACGAACTATTTCTAGTTGATGCAAAAAAAGGTAAAATGCGGAGGGACAAGCAAACCTGTGAAAAGATTATTTAACCACAGAGACCTGTGACCATATCTTGACTCATTTTCGATTTTTACTAGAATAATCTGTAACTTTAGATTGTAAGGAAAGAATTGACTCACCCCTAGAAATCTAGTAGATCTTTAACAATTTTTTTTGATCATTTTGTTACTGCTTTTAGGACTTAACATATTTACTGAGCCCAGCAACAATCAAAGGAAATAACAAACAGAACTCTCCGAAACTCAGAAATATTTCTATGACTTTAAATGACAGGTCCTTAATCCCTGAGATGCTGACTCTTTTTTGAGAAGATAGCATTGTCTCCATTCCTGACAGAGAGCTCAAAAAACTTAGCAGGACTACCTTTTTCCTGATTTTTCCATTTCTCCTCAACCTGTTCATTACAAAGAGGCTTTCTATCTTTTTGTTTTCCAATATTTTTGCTCTTCCTACAACTCAACAACATTGTGGTATGTAACTTTCAGCAAGGAAAGCAAAGAGTGGGGGTGGGGGTGGCTGGGAAACCTCTAGAGGAGCTACTTACTAATGTAGTTCCATAAATCAACTAATGGGAGAGAAACCAGATCTGTGTGGTCTCTAATACGATCCCACAGAGATCAATCATGTCACCTGAACAATGTTTAGGGACCTAGGGATTGGGGTTGCCCATCCGATAGCTTTAATCCTTGGGCCATATAAGATGAGACATCTTAGTGTTAGGAATGTGATGACTGAATATAAAAGTCATCATGATGTAGATTTTTTAAGCTAATTTTTACTAAACCAATTAATAAATAAACCAATTAAAATAATTTGCTTTGGATCAATTAATGATAATTGAAAAATACCCCCAAATCTTAATACTGATCAACTAGGGTACAACTTTTAGAAATATGGTATATAATGGGGGGAATATGGAATTATCCCTAAAATTATTTTGACTAGAGTTTACATTTAGTAAACTATTAGATAAATAAACCATATGTATGCAAATATGTAGTAAACAGTAGCATAGGAAATTATTTTATTATTTTATATATATTATACATAGAAAATTGTAATTAATTTTATCAAAAGTCTTTCTGACATACTGATATTCTTTAAAGGTGAACCTAATAAGGAAAATCATGGAAAAGATAAAAGTAATTTTAAAAGAAATACTGGAAGGTAAACATTTCATTAAAACTGTAAAGGCAGGAATCTGAAAGCATTCATGTGAATCAGTCTTAATTGCCCTTACTAACCTTTAGAATGTGGTTATTCCTTTCTTACATCATGACAAGAATAAGTGAACAAGAAAGAAGTAATTAAAGGGATGAAGAGTGAGAGATTCTTCCAGTGGGATGACCCAAGCTACTTGTCCTCTACCAAATTTGATCTGAATGCTTACTTTCACTCTTATTTTTAAGTCAACCATTACACCTGATGCTAAATTTAGACCAGGAAGACACAGAAAAATTCCATGATGGAATTTGACATCTCTACTCTTAGTAAAATATCTAACCAATTTCTAAAGCGCCACCTAAGGAGATGATGAATTATGGGGACCATGAAACAAACCTAAAAGGCAGCACAGTTCAACAGGGTGATTTTACAACCACCTGCAACCATTGTTGTTGCTTTGGTTCAGTCATGTAAGCCCTGTCACTCTGACATGTTTCCAGTTTTTTTCCTTACAACCATAACAGTGTTGCTACACATGTGCTTTAGGCAATCACGTTGTCATTCCTTAGATTTTTTCCTTTAAAAATGAGCTAAATGGAAACCAAAGCCAATTTAGGAAACTTTTCCTCTCCTTCTACCAAAAGAAACATTTCTTTAATATATGATCCATGTTCCAGAGGTCATGTTCTAAATAGGTGTGGTCTGCAGTCATGAGAACATCTTTAGATAGCTCTAGAAGTCGATCTTCTAACCATAATCAAAGGGAAGAGAAGAAAGCATGTGGTTATAAAAACAGACATGTCTAACAATGATTTTTACTAAATAATTTTAACATCCAGGATAATGATGTTATGTTTGAATCCTAATGGAACATCCAAATCAGAATCAGCACACATTTTTTAAAATGTTCTCAGAAGAAGATATCTATCCAGAAACAAGTTGATAATAAAATCATGGTAATACTGAGTTCAGTTTCCCCCAAAATAGCAAATAAGGTGAACCTAATCCAGTCTCCATTCCTGACAGAGCTCAAAAAACTTAGCAGTACTGTCCTCATTTTTCCATTTCTCCTCAACCTGTTCATTACAAAGAGAGCTCATCACTGTCTCCTTCTCTACTATGTATCCTGTCTTGCAACAGTTTGCTTATAGCTTCTCTCAAACTCATTTTCCAGGCTCACTGGCATCATCCAAAGACTGTAATACTAGTGGCTAACACCACAGCAAGGGGGCAGAGGAGGGAGTCATGTGCCACGTGCTCCTTATTAATTGTGGATCAACAGGAAAGTTCAGTTTTAGTGATTTTAATTGCCAGTAGTTCTTGAAAATTCTTAGTAGAAATGAATTCAAGTGATAATTAACTAAAAGCAAAGTCAAGGCAATGGATGAAATACTTTTTTTTTCCCACCTGAGATCTATCTGAAATGGAATATAGTGAGCTAAAAATGAAAACTTTCTGGGACATGTGGTCTTATGGGTGAGGGAAAATAAGCACATAATCATTTGATTGAATTTGATCATAAGTCACGTCAATAAAACGTGGACTTTTAGAAAACAAGTGATCTTCACTTCAAGATTCCTACTGAATTTTTTTGATTGTTTTTCCAAAAACTACAAAGCTGCTTTTTCTTCTTTTGTTTAATTTTTTTAATCTTACCTACAATATTTCTGGAGAAAATTCCTCCAAAGCAGTGATCATTTAAAAAAGGAATATAATAATCGACCACTGATGAAAATTTACAATTGCACATCTCTCTTCTAGTTTAAGAGCTCATGTCAATGATGAAGAAACCTCCCACAGCTTTATAAGCATTGCGTAGAGGTACATCTAAGCATAAGCATTGTAGGATTAAATGATTGCTTGCTTGTCTTCCTTGGCTAAAATGCCACCCCAAACCATTTTACTTATGGGTTTGTACCCCACCCCCAGTTTGTTTTGTTCAGTACATCACCTGAAATTCTTCCAAAATGTCTTCTTTTTTGTTTAACACATTTGAAAATCTCACTTTACAGCTCTGTTGTATTCTGTACATCATCCATTTGGAGCACATATAGGCAGAAGACATTATATTACAGATTCAACATGTATTAATCAAACCTAGACCTTGCTATTTTTAGCAGAATTTTTTTTGTCCCATAAAATGATTACTCTGTCATAAGCAGTACCCAAAGGAAATATTTTCCCATAGTATATTTTACCAAACATTCATTTCTGAAACTATACCCAGGTATTCTTTCTGAACAAAATTACCATCATTTACCCTAAAAATAAATAATGTATTACTTAACTCTGACCTGTTTCCCATTAAAAATGCAGGTATTCAGCTATCTCTGTACTTGTATCTGTTTCTTAAGAAAACAATCAGTTATAGGTATATCTTTAAAAATAGCAAATAAATCAGAGGAAGATTTGGGACATGCTAGAAAAAAATTCACTTATGTCTGTGTGTATATTTGAATAAATGTATGCTTAATGCATATATATATATATATATATATATATATACACAAACACACACACACATACTTTGGGGACAATCTTCATTTGCATCCTGTCATTTCTGGTTCAAATATTCATCTCTTGTGATATGGTTTTTCACATCAACAAAACATCTATGTAGATAAAAATGTTTGTGTTACCATAAGGGAAATGGTGAAAATAGGTCATCAACAATGTGTCATTCTGAACCTACCTATAAATGTATAGGATGTGATGAGTTCAACCGTGTGCAGAGGTGAAGGGTAGGGAGGAAAGACCAAAATGATGATGATGGGGGGTGGGGCTTGAAACCACTAGGGTATAATTATAGCCATAATGAATTTGGAACTTCTGACTTTCGGACCAATTATATCCTCCCCCAGAACAAAAATGAGGGGGGCCTCCCCCTGTAGAGGGTGGATCCATCGGAGATGCAAGTGTGTGTGTGGGGGGGGGAAGAGGGAGGGACTGTGCCCTCTTCCATTCACCTAGGCTACTTTACAACCTGAATGAAGCTTCAGGAAAGGGATAATGCATCTTGAAGTTAGACAAGAAGCCCTGAAGGGGTGAGGGGAGGGGGGTGAGAAGGGACGGGGGAAGGCTGGGGAACAAGAAATCATCTCCTCTGACCTCTAGGGAAGTGCCAGGCTTTTTCTTTAGCTCTTCACATTTCCTAAATTTGCAGATCTGGTGTCCCGTTTTGCGATTCCTGCAACTGCTGCAGACGCCACAGTTGATGAGCCTCTTGCAGGGCACACAGACCCCGCACCTTTTCCTCTTCTTCTTGGCCGGGTTGGCTCCACCAGCTCCTCCAGAGGAGGAGGAGGAGGAGGAGGAGTGATTCTGCGGGCAGTCTGCCAGATTGGCAATTTGAAACGCACTGTCTGTGACGGCTGCTGAGGCTGCTGCGGGGGAGTGAAGGGCTGTCATGACGATGACCCCTGGAGGTAATGAGATGCCCCCTAAAGCCGGGATGGCGGAAAAAGTCCCCACGCGTTCAGGGAGATTCATTATCTCTGCTTCAGCAGCGCCGCATTTGAGCTTGTTCATGCATTCCCCCGCCAAAGGTCTGCAGTGTTCAGGGGATAAGGTGGAGAGGAAATTAGTATTTGCCATTTGCAACGACGGCTCTGGCGGGCAGCCAGCTTTGCCCAGCCTCTGGGAGTCGTTTCGATGGTGCATGCTGGTCCTGCTGCTGCCGCCGCTGCCCGGGTGGATGGAGGAGGAGGAGGAGGAGGAGGAGGCGGAGGAGGAGGAGGATTTCCTGCCGCCCCCCCCGCCGCCGCCGCCGCCGCCGCCGCCCCCTCCTCCTCCCCCTCCTCCTCCTCCTCCTCCTCCGGCACCACCGCCTCCTCCGCCTCCTCCTCCTCCTCCGCCTCCTCCTCCTCCTCCTCCGCCTCCTCCGGCTCCTGCTCCAGCTCCGCCGCCGCCCCCGGCTGCGCCCCCGGCTGCGCCCCCGCCGCCGCCGCCGCTGCCCCAGAGCATGGCGGTGGCGGCGGCGGCGGTGGCCGCGTTGTCGCAGTTCCAGGGGGACATGCCGATGCGGGCGGCGGCGGCGGCGGCGGCGGCGCTGCTGGGGAAGATCGGCGTGGTGATGCGCGCGATCTTGGCCGCCTGCGGGAAGGCGCCCCCGTTGGTCTTGTAGAAGGAGGTGGCGAAGGAGCGGTAGCGCTCCATCTCCGAGTTGTAATCCACAAGGCTGTTGAGGGCGCCCTCGGGCAGGTGGCTCTCCTTGGGCAAGCCCGGGGCCTCCGGGCTCGGCCCCGGCTCCACGCAGACATTGGTGTTCATGGTGCAGGGGGGGAAGAAGGGGTGCAGGGTGGAAGAGGGGGGCGCCTGGTCCGACACCTGGGCGGGAAAGGGGGGGAGGTGGGGAGGAGGGAAGGGGGTGATGGTTGGTGTTGGGCTGGGGGCCGGCTCAGGAGGGAAAGATGGGGAGAGGGGGGGGGGGGAGGAGAGACAGTGAAAGGTTGCTTTATTCCTCTCTGGGGCACATTTCCACAGACGGTGAATTTCCAGGCAGCGTCTTCCTTTGCATTATCCTCCAACTGTTACAACTAAAATAAAGAAAGTCATTCCAACCAGATGCACGAGGAAAAGATTAAAAATAAATAAACCACCACATACATAGATGCACTCTCACATTCACCTGCCAAGTCGTTTGCATGACAATCTGAAAGACATGACCCCTCCCCCCCAGCAGCCACACACCTTCACACCTCCCGTTCCCTCCCCTCCCAGGTCCCTCCACCCCACCCCATCCCACCCCAATCTGAGCCACCAGCACACCGCAGCTTCCCCCCCCCCAATTCTTATAACACTCCCGAGTATATGAATTCATAGGCAGGGATACCCAGTGATAGCAAAAGGAGGCAGGAGGTTACAAATGTCTAGGGGAGAGGACACTGGGAGTCCCAAAGACATGCAAATGAGGGGCGGAGAGGGTGATGCTACCTAGAAGTAGAGGGCACTGAAACATTCGGAAATGGATGAACAAGTGTTACATGGGCATGCGAATCTTCTAAAACTGGGGGGGGACCCTAAGAAGAAGAGCAAATTAACAAATGAGGTTCGAAGAAAGTCTACGATGCTTTAGCGTAGCAACTGTAAGCAAACACAATACAACTGAGAGCCAAGCTACAATCTGAACTAAAGAGGCTGAGGGAAAAAAGGAACTACCAGCTGCCACAGTGTCCTTCTGTGTCTGACGGTCATTAGTTTGAATCCCAGCACAGCTGGCTCTGTTAGGGTCTTAATTCAATGGACCAAGGACAGGTCTCAATTGTACAAGCCTTTTGGGGATGAGGCTGGGTTGCGGGCGCGCGGGGGGGTGGGGTGGGCAGGGTGTTAAGAAGGGTGGTGTTTTACTTTAAAAGGAAAAAAAAGAAATAAAAGGAGACTAGATACAAATAATAATAATAGTAAGCCAGCCAATTTCACAGGTTTTGATCCAAGAGCCTGCAGCTGCTGTAAGGACTTCTATTCCGAATCATTCCCAATGGGGAGTTCTGGTCCTTTCCAAAGACAAGGAGACTGTATGGGACTTTATTTTTTTTTCTCCAATGCACCTCCTCGCAGACATTGACAGACTTTATACACAGATTAAAGGAGGAGAGGGGAATATTTCAGGTACTGGTTACCTGAAGATCAAACCATTAAAATAAATTCCTATTTTTTCTTCTTTTTTAAAAAAGGGAAGTTAAATGTTAACTGAGCGTTTTTTTGTCTTTGCTTGATACCTTCCTTACAGGCCATTATTATGCTTTGAGAAGGGGTATTTTAGTTGTTTACTACAGAGGGAAAGAGGTACATCACAGGCTTTTAAGAAGTAAAACAAAAACACAAAGTATAGATTAAACACAAATATAGTCTCTTTGTTTCCAGATTTTTTTCCAGATTCTTTACCAGAAAATGATCGTAGCATCTTCTGGAGCCTAGACATTGGCCAGAAATGCTTAATTCCGGTATCAGTAAATGGGGCCGAGTACAGTGTCAGCTTTGAATATTCACAGTTCAAAACGGTTATCAATTATTGTAATTATGTTTATAATTAGATTAATGAACCATTTATGCCCAACCTACCAGTGCAAAAACTTCAAGTTCTACTGATGAGGTATACTAAAAAGCTGGGTTTATGTAAACAAATCCCCATTAGGGTAGAGTAAATCAAGATAAGGCATCTCACCCTGGGCTGGATTAGGAAGTAGCGTGCATCTTTCAATCACTTAGAGTCCCTAATCATCCAGGAACCACCTCTGTGTTTTAGCATCAGGGAAAACCGCTCTCTTCAGAGGTTTGCTGGCAATACAAAGGGTGCCCCCCAAAAGCTCCAGGCTAAATGTTCTGGGGAGGAGGGGAAGGAAGGAGCCCACCAAGAATATGCATAGAGATTCCCTTTCTGCAAATGAAATTCTAACTGTAGGTCCAGAATAACAGCTACCCAGCAAAACTAGTTATACCAACCATGCACTAGAAAGCTACATGTTGGGGGAAGGGGGAGAATAATGTGTCAATATTCCAGTCCTTTAATCTTTATCCAATAAAGAAAACATTTTATGTCCCATTTTCAAGGAATAAAGTGGTGCTTCCAAAGAGAAGCTTGCCTCACCAGCCCTTTCAGACCGCCCCCCCAACCCCCCCCCCCAACTCTCCCTAAAGGTTTCATGCCATCAGAAACTGTAGAAAATGATGCTGCCTACCATCCAGGTCATTATTGTTTAATCAATGCATCTCTAGAGCATGAAAAAAAAAGGTGCCTAAGCCACAGCTATTGTTTTGTTATTTTTAAAAAACAAAACAAAACACATAAATACTGCCCAGCAGAAAACCCAAATTAGACATCCCTACTTCATGATCCCATATTAGTTTTAAACAATGTAACTGTACATGTCTGGTCTACCAGAGACATAGAGATCAAAGGTCATATTTAACATTCAGGAGGAGGGGCGGTGCAGATTAATTAATAAATTAATACAGCGGCGCTTTTTATTGCTGGAGTCTAGCATTATTAATCTACTTTTACAATCCCAGCGGACAGCAAACATTTAAGAAAAAAAAAAGCCAGAGAAAAGAAAGAACAATCACTTACCAGTCTCTTTTTATTTGGGGAGCCTTAGGATTTGCAGACGCTGCCAGTCTGCCTTTAATTAGTTGCACATCACCCCCTAACACAAAGAAACACAAATCCAGATGTGTCTTGGCAGCTCCCAATTACAACTTTAATACTTGTAAACAAACTGTTAGGGGGAAAAATAAATAAATATGCGGATCCGCCAAAAAAAAATACCTGTAAATGGCTTTTTTTTTTCTTGTTGCAGAGAGAAGGAGGAGGAGATGGTGTTAGTGGTGGGGGTGGAAGGAGGAGGGGTGGGGGGAGAGGAAAGAGAGCAGAGTGTGAGTGTATGTGTGAGAGCGCGGGGCTGTTCTCGGTGGTCTCTTCTCTCCCTGCGCGTTGCTCTCGGTCCGTCTCTAGTCGCTGTGTGCGAGGGAGGGAGGGAGCCGGGGAGTCTCTCTCTCTCTCTCTCTCTCTCTCTCTCTCTCTCTCTCTCTCCCCCCTCCCTCTCTGTTTGTGTGTGTGTGCGTGTGTGTGTGTGGTTGCTGGGGGAGGGGAGAGAGGGGGAGAGGGAGAGAGAGAGAGAGAGAGAGAGAGAGAGAGAGGAGCAGGGGGGAGGTGTGCTGGCTGAGGGGGCGGGAGGGGGGCCAAGGGGGGGGGTGATTGGCGCGGAGGTGAGGAGGACGCAGAGACGTGGACACCTACTGATGATTGGCTGCAAATTACACCGGGAACAAGAGGCGCACGCGGGCCACTGCTCCTCTTCACAAATCCTCTGCTAAGCAGCGGAGCCACGTTTCCCGGCTCTGCCCGCCTGCCCGCCTGCTCCCTTTGCCTGAGCTCTGGTCCCAGGAGCAGGCAGCCCGGAGACACATGCACACACACACACACACACACACACACACACACACACACGTAGAAGGAGGGCTGCTGCTGATTATTTTCTTTCTTTTGCTCTTCGAAATTATTGGGAGACATGGAAAGAGGGCGTTTCCGCCGCTCTTTCCGTCTGTTTGTGTGTCTGTCTGTGTGTGTGTGTGTGTGTGTGAATAAACTTGTCCGGGTTCCCTGAATTGGTTGCGAAGCAAGCCGAGAAGCGAAGTGAAGGTCGCGGTTGTTTGAAGGATGCTTTTTCGTCCTCATAGTACTGTACCTTAATCCCTTCCCCTGAACATTTGCCTCGGATATTCATTAAGATTCTCTCTCTCTCTCTCTCTCTCTCTCTCTCTCTCTCTCTCTCTCTCTCTCTCTGTGTGTGTGTGTGTGTCTGTGTGTCTGTGTGTCTCTCTGTCTCTGTCTCTGTCTCTGTCTCTCTCTCTCTCTCTCTCTCCCTCTCTGCCTCCGTTTCTCTATCTCTGTCTTTCTCTGTCTCTGTCCCGTCTGTATCCGATTCTTGTCTGTCTGTCTGTTTCTCTGTTTCTCTGTTTCTCTTCATCTCTGCCTCCGTGTCTCTCTCTGACTCTGTCTTCCTGTGTCTGTGTCTGTGTCTCTGTGTATCTCTCAATCTTCAAAGGCTTAGAGGAGGGAAAAAAAGTCTTCAGTTTAGTATTTCTGGTTTCACTGAAATTCAGCGTCTTAACATTATTAGAACAGAAACTAAATTGAATCTGTGCTGCTCTCTCTCTCTCTCTCTCTCTCTCTCTCTCTCTCTCTCTCTCTCTCTCTCTCTCTCTCTCTCTCTCTCTCCTCTCTCCTATCTCCTATCTTCTATCTCTTATCTCTTCTCTCCTTCAAACTCACTTCTCATTTACTCTCTTCTCTTTTTTCTCCCTTAAGTTCTTTTTTTTTTCTGTATCTGCTTAGCTGGTGAACAATGTTGAGTTTGACTTTTTGTTTTTTAATTTCCAAATTGAATCGAAGTGGATCTTTTAAACTTGGATTTTTGTGAGCATTGATTCACCGTTAACCGATTCTTGGTTAGCATTTTATTTCCTGTACTTCTTGGTAATCTTCATGGAGTATAATATCATTTTAATGATTAACTTTTACATCAGGAATTTGTGATTCCGTTATAAACAAATAGGTCATGATTACACCTCAGAGTGCAATGCGGTGGATTTGCAGGCAAAAGATTTGGGTTCTAAACAGGCTTCGCCAGCTTGCTCACATGTTTTGCTTTCCTTTTTTCTCTTTTTTGAAAATGCAAAATGTGGATGATATCCACCTCACAGAGTAGTTGTGAGGATCAAATGATATATGCATGTGAAAGCAATTCAGAAACTAAAAAGTGCTATGCAAACGTGTCAGTGTAATATTTCAAACAGGCACTGCTCTATTACACATGGAAATGAAGCATACTGTATTTTTTAAAGCAAAACCAAAGTAGTTGTGGAGCCAATATCACCTCTTTAAAATTTGAATTTTCTAAGTTTTTCAAAAGACAAAAAGGCTATTTATAAACTATAAAAAAAGAAAAAGAAAGCTTAACATTCTTTACTTTGCTTCTATGAACTGGAACACAAATTTGGGTTCAAACTGAAGGCAACTAATTTCAGTGGTAAATAGTTATTACTAAGAAAAGACAACCTTTAAAAATAAAAGTTCTCAGTTTTAGAATTTTTTGTGACTGTCAATTTCATACATATCAAGTTCAATATCAATTAATAAAGGTTAAGGAAAGGGTCTAGACTGTGGCATAAGGAAGTTTCTGGTGAGGAAACTCCCTCTACTAGACTAGCTTTACACTTTCACTAAGTTGAGTCCCTTGCTGTGGACAACACAGCCAATCTGTTCTGACTCTGAAACTGGTTTTATCCACTACTTGGTGTGTGTGTGTGTGTGTGTGTGTGTGTGTGTGTGTGTAAATGTGTGTATGTCTACATATATACACAAGCATATCAATAGAATGTTTAAATGGCAGATGGATTTGGATTTTGGGAATGACTACTCCATCATCAAACTAGGGTTATAATAAAGTTTCTAATAGTCTATAGATAAATTATTTTGGCATGGCTGAACACCTTACTCAGCCTTGTCAAATTGGAATGGACCAATACAGAACACCCTGATAACTTGATAGGACCCGCAGAACTTGTCCTCTCCTAGAATTATTTTTTAATGACCCAGTATTCCAGTATAACAACTCTATTGGGGAGTGCATTGAATTTAGCCTTCAAAGACCTGTATTCAAGTCCTAACAATGTGATCTTGTAATATTCATTTCTCTCAATCTCTGTAAAACAAAAATAATTATGTAGTTCTGGAATCATGCTTTGAAGACTTCTCAATAATTCCTACTATCCATGAATCATGTTTTCTCTCTTCCAAAGGGACTCTGTGAATACAATTATCTGACTCATTTTTTTTATTTCTGCACTACAGAAGTTCACTTTCCTGCATCAAACAACAAAAGCTACCAAAAGATTGAAACTGAAATCTCCCATTAAGTTCTAGGGAGAAAATGATTATAAGTAGCATCCCTTACACTAAGCCTTTGACTTTCTGCCCTGCAGTTCAAGTCACATTCCCCATCAAGAACTCATGACAGAAACAGATATAAAATCCCAGTATTGTGGACTGTTTATATTTCTGTGACCAGTACAAAGGAATTGCATTGATTATGACTCTGTCTCTGCCCTGGTCCATTGGTCACTCCTGGATTGTCTTCTTTTAACCTAGTACTTCCACTTTTGTTGTACAGTTTGGTACACAGTTCTTCCACTTGTGGTGGTGGTACACAGTTGTATTTTGATTATATTTTCTTTTTTCTTCAGAAGTTTTCTGAAATACTCAACTTGTCTTTCAGGTACCTCCTAGGAATGGTTGCCTTACAAACTGCTGCTATGTGTGTTTGTGTATGTGGTCTCAATCACTGGAAGCCTCTCCCTTCTTCCTCTCTGCAAATCCCTGATTGATCCTTTCATAGTTTCATATCCTAAATGCACAATAATATGGGCAAACTTTTAAATACCTTTTCAATCTTTCCCTTAATTCCTCAGATTCCTGGGTAGAGGGGAGGAATTCCTTGGGGGAGGAGAAAAGGGAAAGAAAATTCCATAAATTGCTGTCAGCTTACTTTCTCAGGTCCCTTCTACCTTTTAAGTCCTAAGATCTCCATATCATAATAAGACCTTAAGGTAGTAATTAAAAAAACGTTTAAAATCTGAATAAAATAATATATTTGCACACACGGTTATATACATATGTTATATATATACTCATGTTATATACACATAAATACACACATATGTGTATATATTATATATATGTATATATATACATATATGTTCAACAAATTAGAAACATAGGTTTTAAAGCTAGAAGGAACCTTAGAGGCCATGTAATTCAATATTCCTATTTTAAAGATAAGGAAACTGAGACCCAGACAGAATGTTGCTTTCCCAAAATCAGGTTTGGGATGTTACAGACATAGAGGTGAATCAATGACTTTTGATTATGATTCCACTGCTTTTTTCCTCAGTCTTAAATAAGAAACAATTTAATATTTTTTTCAAGTCTGATGATCTTTCAAGTCAACTTTTTAGACAAATATTATTTTTTATTTATTAAAGAAAGATTGTATTTATTTTGAATTTTATAATCTTTCCACCTATTCCTGCTTCCCTTCCCTCGCCCCTGCCCCAGAAGGCAGTCTGTTAGTCTTTATATTGTTTCCATGGTATACATTGATCTCAGTTGAATGTGATGAGAAAGAAATTATATTCTTAAGGAAGAAAAGAAGTATAAGAGATAGCAAAATTACATAATAAGATAATGTGTTTTTTTTAAATTAAAGGTAATAGTCTTTGTAGACCAATATTATTTCTAAGTGAAATCAAAGATATACAATCCACAAAATATATCCACAAAATATTTTAGGGACCTAAATATACCCCCAAGATATTTAATCTTAAGATTTGGGACATTTATTGCTTTATAACTAAATATTTTGAGGTATACAGTTAATATCATCCCATGCCATTCACTTGATGGTCTATAGTAGCAATTTAAAATACAAAGTAAAACTTGAGATCATAGCTTGTGTTTCCAAATGCCAAAGATTTACTGGAGATTTTATTATAATTCCTTGGTTGACATTGCAACATAATGTATCAAGGGGAAGAATTCTCCCCTAACTCACAATATAAAGGGATATGCCCAATGGAGCAAAAGTAATAAGGGAGGAGCTTGCTATTGAATAAAAGGTATCCTTAAACTCTACTCCTATATAGATAGAAAGGAATTCACATAGCAGAGTAAAGATGGAAAAAAGAGATAAAATTAAAAGGGGATCTCTAATCTCCCCAGCTTCTGTTTTTATTCAGCTAAATAACCAATATTCATCTAGTTTCATAGAATCAGAGATTTTGAAGTATAAGGTACTTTTGAGACCATCTAACTTAACCCCCTCATTTTATAGATTTAGAAACCTAGACAAATGAGATGTGATCTACTCACAATCATTCACATAATAAATTTTTATCCTCCTCTGGACACAAATACAACACTCCACTATATCACACTATCTCACACTGATTCAAATTGAGGCAATATATACAATGGAAATAAGTGATGGGTTTCAAGGTAGAGAATAGGTTTGAGGGTTGACTCTGCCACTTACAGTCTGGGTGACATTAGCAAGTCATTTCACCACTGGCTTTAGTTTCTGGTCTCATTTCATTTCTTTTTCCTCTCTTTCCTTCTTTATAAATTAAGGTTGTGGCCTTCTAATTCTGAGATACCTTCTGTCTCTTAATCTTGGAAATAATGAAATGGAAAAATAGAACTCAATTAGACTTAAATTTAAGTGGCTACATGTGACATGTTTTTTTCCCTCAAAGTGTCTGTGGGACTCCAGCTGTGCAAACAAAATCGATATTTATAAAGGGGTAAGTAACATTTTTGTTGTTGTTCATTTGTGAGTCATTTCAAACTCTTCATGACACCATTTGGGGTTATCTTGGCAGAGATACTGAAGTGGTTTGCTATTTCCTTCTCCAGTTCATTTTACAGATGAGGAAACTGAAGAAAACCAGCCCAAGTAGTTTTCCCAGCATCACTACTACTACTAAGTGCCTGAGACTGCATTTGAAATTATAAAGACAAGTTTTCTGGATTTCAGGTTCTAAGTTCTAGTCATGGTGCCACCCAGCCACCCTCAATAGATAACACATGATTGGATAATGTAACAAAGCAGAAAGAAAAAAAATATAACTAATGGTATGCTGCAAAACAAAAGAAGAGGCATATTTTCAAATACTAAAGAGTAATATTAGTCAAATTTCATCTGTAATATTGTGTTTAGGGGGCTACAGTCTGGAAAATGTCCAGTGTGAGCCATATAGATTGATGAGCTTAAGTTCATACTATGTGGAGATTGACTGAAGGAACTGGGAATGTAAGCAAAAACTTTAGATATGATAGTTGTCTTCAAATATTTGCAGTCTGTCATATGAAAGAAGGATTAATTTGGTTCTGTTTTACCCCAGAAGGTAAAGCCAGGAACTGTGGGTCAGTGACCCAAAAGGGAAATTTTGGTTTAATCATTAATGTAACATGTCTAAACAATTAGAATTACCCATAATTGGAATGAATTACTTCAACAGGTAGTGAGTTTTCTGTCCCTGAAGGTCTTCAAGCACTAGAAAAGTAATTATCTGGTTTTTCCTAAATGATCAGTTGCTAGATTTATTTTAGTAGGGATTCTTTTTGGGGTATTGAATGAAATGGATTCAATGGCTAATGAAATCCTTTCCTGCTCAAAGCTTCTGTGATTCTTTGGTCACAAGTATCAATTGTTGATATAAACCATAGACACTATGTAACATATATGTATCATATATATTGACATATAGATACTATATATCTTAAATGGATACTGTCCTTTGTATTGAATCAGGAAAGACTTCGCCTATGATAACCAACTTCATTTGAATCTTGAATAATACACAGGATTCCAATAGGTAAAGGAGAGATGTGATTCATTTTATTGGGGAGGGGAGTGGAATTTTGGAGATAGAAACATACAAGTAATTTTCAAAGGATAATAAAAAGAATGAGTGGATTATACAAAGTGTCTTAATTTCTTGTTAAGCTTTGTGAATTTTGCCCTGTGCTTCTAATCTCATTTGCTGACTTAACTTTTCCACTTGTCCTTGAGCTATTTGCATTACTTACTCTTGTTATCATGCTACATTATAAGGACGCACCTTCTTCCTTGGGTCATCTCTAGTAGACCTATATGCTAATTGGACCCTTGACCTGTTGCTCTGGCATGCAAGCACACCCTTGCTTCTTGTCCCACACCCTGTCTGACTAAATCAATATAGTATTGATTTTATCATTATTCTTCCCCAAGGACAAGTTTGTTACTCTGCCTTTGAACATGTGTCACTTCCCTGATCCCTGTACCAGAATGGGATGCAGGAAGCTACTATGTTTATATTCATAAGGTCCATGAAGCTATAGTTGAGTCCTTGACCTGAAACCTATTCATGCCAATGCAGCTATGTCTCATTCCTATTCTATTCTAGTAACACCCCTATCTACTCAGTGCCCAGGAGTCCTAAGAGAATAGAGGAAATGAGCAAAATTAAAGTAAAGATATGTCTATATGCATGCATGGTTACATACATCTTTCTGTATATAATATATGGTATATATAATTTGGATGGATGTATATGTTTATGTGTATATATATATATTCTTCATTTTTATATATATATAACTAGGTTCCAGTTAATGCCAGTAATGAATTCCATAAAGTTGCTGTGTGTATATAAAATTGTGTTATTTGAAGTAATAATTATTTAAAATACAGTGTTTAGCTCTATCTTGATGTAACTATGCAGTGAGAATTCAAATAATCTAACCACTTCCAACACTAATCAGGATTGTAGTCTAGGTGACTGTCAAATGAATTATATTTTAATATAGTTAAATTTCCAACTTACAAGTAAATCTTTTGAGGATTTTTTTGAGGAATTTTTTTCCAGAGATCTCTGATTAACATTGATCCATCACATTTTCTCAACTTATCTGTATACTGAGGACTTCATTCTTTAGGGCAAAAGCTGGAAAGTAAGACTGTCATCCCTTGACTGGAAATAAAAATACTTAAATACCCAAATGTTATTGAATATAGTATATTGTACCAGGGGAACAATGGAAAGACTGGCAAATTGCCTTCTGGGGGGTGGGGGGAGGGAAGTAAGATTAGGGGGAAAAAATTTAAAACTCAAAATAAATAAAATCTTTTTAAAAAAGGATATAGTATATTATTTCAGATTCTTCATTAAATTTAAACATTTCCCACCTTTGTAGATTCTTAAATTTCTGCTTGCTGTTAGACTACATATATCCCTTTGTTTACTCCCTGAAAAATAATTCTCATTCACAACAACTCACAATTATAAATGCTATTTTATGAAAGAATAAATGAAATCTAAGAGATTCAGTGACTAGTCAATTGGCATAGAAGTATGACTATATGTATGTTTGCATGTATATACATATGAGAATGAGAAATTAAATTCAGATCTTCAGGGTCTTTGAGTTATTTACACTGGGCTCCCTAATTGATAAAATGGGAGGAAATGTATAGTTAATTTTATCCAACCATCATATTTTCCATGAGGAATCTGAGGGACATCCAGCATTTACTCAATCTAATACAAGAAATAAATATCAAAGACAGGCTTCAAACCTAGGTTTTCTGATTTAAAATCCAGTATTCTTTCTACTGTGTTTTACATTCCTTTCTACATTTCTTCTGTTTAGCACCTCACATCTCTAATAGTTAGCCCCTGAATCAATGGCTTATCTAGCCCTCCTGATCTCTAATAGACCTTACCTTTCTCCAAAACTTGACTCATAAAGGACTCAATTTCTTGTACTGGTAGGGTGGATATCTCTAGTCCATGGCAGGCCCTATTGTTAGGTCTTACTTTAAAAGCCATAGAATGACTGTGGCATAATCTCTTATATAATCAATAATATGATAACACTGAATAGTATAAATGGAATAGACTGTGGTTACAGAACAGAATAAAATGAACTGGTCCAAATGGTTGAACCCATTACTTTAGATTCATCAGGAATATTTTATAATTAAGCATAAACACACATACAGGTATAATTGCATGCATATATATATGTTAATATTCACATAGATGTAAATGCACATACATATGTCTATTCCATACATTCATGGCCCTATAATGTCAAAGACATAATTTGCCCCTCCACACATTTTTCCCTACTTTTACTTGCCTCCATTCTTTCCATTATTAGTCTATGTATTCATAACCGTATCTGCTCCTAGATTTTGGGGAGTAGTGATGATTTATTTGTTGCTTTTATTATTAATTTTTAATTCTTCAGACAGTAGACTCCATGACATAATCAGACAATACAACTAAATATCTGTATTAAAAAGATGGACCTATATTTCAAGGAAAAGTCAGCATTTAAGAAACTGCAATTTTGTAAAGGGAATATAGTCCTTTTCTCTTTGCCTATTTAATTTTATATCCAATTCATTTTCAATTTACCATGTTTTTCTAAGATCTATGGTGTATAATGATAATTCTAGAGATATTTGAACTGTATGTTATAACCTTGATGATAGGTATTCTTCACCTGTTTGATTTTTCCTTAGTAAATGGTTAGGCCAAAGTCTTTTGTGTGGTCCAATTTCTTGTACAAGATGCTCTTTCTCCATTAATCTAAGGCTTGATGCAACTAGCAGAAGGTCACTTACAAAGAGGAGCCACAGAAAGAGCTCATGCTCGTAGAATTACTCCGATCTGAATTCTTTCTATTTCTTTCACGACAGTAGTAGACACCTTTAATGATGCTACATCTACTTTTTTTATGCCTTGGTTGATAGGGACTGAACATGTTTTCCTCTGGTGTTACACCTTTCAAGGAACTTTGCATCATTTTGATGTGTAACTTCTAGTCACCTAGTTGTAAGAGAATCTTTTAGGTAGAGCCCTGCTATATCTAAAGAAAACCTTTTTAAAAATACTTAAAGCATAATGAATAAAACAAGCACAATAAGTATAAAGGCATAAAGAAAAAACAATGTAATGAGATTTTGCATTCCTTATATCTTTCAGTAAATTGGGGGATAGTTAAAATATAAATTATTACGTTACATTTTAATGAAGTCTTCATGTTCCCTATTAGTATTCACTTTTCTGATCTCCCTTAATGGCAATGCTTTCCTCTGAAATGATTTCCCATTTTATCCTGTACTATCTTATATGTCTGTAACTACATATTGTTTGCATATTGTTTCCCACATATGTACACAAGCTCCTTGAGATCTGGGATTATTTATGCCTTTCTTTGTATCTTTATGGTTGAACATAATTCCTAACACAAATAAGCTCATGACTGATGAATAACACCTTCAAATATCCTCTCAATATGTGTATATATACTTTATTTCTGACAGTAGGGCCAGTCATGGACTGAGGATAAAACCCCACCAGTATAGGAGATTGAGTCTTTGTGAGTCAAAGATTAGGGAAAGTTAAGATCTATTAGAAACCAGGAGGGTTAGATAAGTTATTTAATCAGAATATGTGTTTATATAATTATATTTTACATTGATTAAAATATAGACATACAGATCAATGTTTGCTGATATCTCATAAGTATTTTTGTTGTAACTATATATTTTGATACGTTTCCTCTTTAATCTAACTTGTGAATACCTTTATTAATATTTTCAAAATTTTATTTCTCCCAAGATGGAGTGAAAAACACTTACTTTGTCTAATAGAGTTAGTCTTTGTTCTCTTTCATCCTTTAGACCATCCTTTGCTGGTCATCTTGAACTATGGAATTCAAATATGGCTCCAATACCATATTTAGTGATGCAAATATCATTATAAAATATTAAATATAATTACAGTCCTTTTTTTGCATTACTTTTCTTCCAGTTTTATCCTTTAAGTGTTCTAGGTATAACAGTATTTAGTTGATTCTTTCCAAAGACTTTATATAGATGTTTTCTGTTTTAAAAAGAGAAAATTTAAATGACCTTCTAGCATTATTTTCTATATGAGTTTATAAATGAGTTTATTTTCCAAGCTGGAACTGCTCTTGACTATCCCTTTTTAGATATGACAAATAGATCGTTGCTGAGCAAGGGACTTTTAAAGAAATTTTTATTCTTTTCCTATGGATAATTAATTTATAGTAGCTCAATTTCTATGAGAAATATGAAATCTATGTCCTTTCTTACATCCATATCAAATTTTTTTATTATTAACAGCTTATTTAAATAGGTCAAGCTGGAATTGTTTTAATTGCATTCCATGTCTTTTTCATTGTAATTTTTCTAGCTTTGTGCTAATTTTGATTTTTGCTTTAACAAATCAAAACTGCATAATTTCTTTCCATTTAAAAATAAAGTTAATTTGGTGTGAGGTTATCTACTTCCTATGTCTAGTTACTATGAATTCATTTCTAGATGAAAGTATTCATGATGTACAGCAAAGGGATTTTATGAAATTTAAGTCTTAGGTCTTTCGTATTGCTTATTCTTGATACTTATTTTATTTTAATATGAAATTTTAAAATCTTTTAAAACATAAATTTGACAAACACCATCCAATATGAACATTTCCACATGTAAAGAAGAACATGAATATATATGGATATATATGGAATCATGAACTTTCATTTTGTATAGCTTTGTAAAAGTATACAATGCATTCAGCATGTTAGTTCCTAAATTGTCCTCCTTTGTCAACTTCCACTGAACCTCTTTTGTTCTGTTATGTTTATTAAAAAGCAAAATATATTATTGAAGTAGTTACCATTTTTCTATCATGATCATTATTATTAGCCTCCCTCCAAAAACTCTTTTGGCAATTTTAAATTTAAAAAACTAACCTTCCTTGTAAACAGAAGGCACTTAGTCAAGATAAATAGATCCTTACTTCAGACACATCTAAAAATATACATCTCATTTTCAACTCTAATGCATCACTTCTCTGTTAAAATTTGAACTCCATCATTAGACCATTAGATTTGAAGTTGTTCATTGAATTGAGAAAAAAAATAGTTTTTCTATGTTATTTTTTGTAATCATTAAATAAATTGTTCTTAAATTGCATCAATTCAGATGGGTCACCCCTCTCCTTCTCCTCTCCTCACTGTTTTCTTCCCCTCTCTTTCCCTTCCCATCCTTTCCCCTCTACATAAACAGATGGTGATGAAGAGGCTACTATTATTTTTGTGTTTGTTTAAGGATGCCTCATTAAAAATGATAATATAAAATATCCAAATACCCCATGAAAAAATATCATTTGTTTCATTTGGACACAGAATAAAACTAATTTCTCCATCTCTTTCATTTTCTTTGAGTCCTGAGACACTCTTCAATTTAGTTACAATATCCTTTTTTGTTCCCTATTTTGTCAATAGAGAGAATATCAAACTTGATATAACTTCAAAAACTATGTTAAAGTTTTTAAGATGCTGCCCTTCCAAGAGCCATCATCATCATTGCAGAAACAAAAACCCAGAGTAGAGGATGGAGGCACATTTGAATATTACTTGGTTTCATAGGTTATAGCAGCCAGATAATTTTTTACCTGGAAGTTTCACATATTAATGGTAAGTGTCTTAGCTCTTGGCTAGACTGTTCTCCAGATAAGTGATTCCATTTGATTTGAATATGGAATTATATTCAAAGACTTCTTGGCTTGACAAATATTGGATTCTGTTTGATCAGTATTCAAGAAGTAAACATTGGGGCAGCAAGGTGGCATTCTGGCTAGAGTGCTGACCTTGGAGTCAGGAGGACCTGAGTTCAATTCCAGCCTCAGGCATTTGACACTTACTAGCTATGTGACCTTGGACAAGTCACCTAACCCCATTGCCTCACAAAAACAAACCAAAAAAAAAAACAACAAAAGGTAAGAAATGTCATCTTCATGCAATTATGAAACATCAGAGTAGTATTTTGTGGAAGACAGATTTTATTACTGATATATTGTGTGACTCTATGTGTTTGTGTATGTGTATGTGTTTGTGTGTATACATGAAACAGTAGAAAGAATACTGGGTTTGGATTCAGATTGACTTCCTATATAACACTGAGTGAATTACTATATTACTCCAGCCTTGCTTCCTTATTTATAAAATAAGGAACTTGAGCAAACTGGACTATAAGTTTCACTGTAACTCAATACCTGGCACACTATAAAATATATTATATGTTTACTAGGTTATTAGAAAACTCATAAGAGAAAAAATTAGAACACAATTTTTTTCAATTAATATTTTGGAAAAAGTTGGGTTGATTTTTTTACAAATGGAAAAAATCATTCTTAGGGACAATTTTTATCTAAAATCCATTTCCCATTATTTTTTTTCTGTGAATAGAAGAATTAGATTAAGAAGCTGACTTTGAATACACACATACAGAGAAGCAGATAGATACCTATGCATACAAACTCACATACATAAACAAATATATACATCTTTTTGTTGCTTTGTATCCCACTCTTGATGATTCCTTTGGGAGTTTCTTAGCAAAGATACTGGAATATTTTTTTTAGGTTTTTGCAAGGCAAATGGGGTTCAGTGGCTTGCCCAAGATCACATAGATGGCAATTATTAAGTTTCTGAGGCTGGATTTGAACTCTGGTCCTCCTGACTTCCCACAGTAAATTTAGTTCATCAGCAACCACCCAAGCACTGATATGAGTTTATTTATGTTTTTTCCCCCATAAATCTCTAGGCTTTGCAGCTTTTAGTTGTTTACTCCTAAAAAAAATTAACTTTCACCTAAAAGGGAGAATACAACAAAAATGAGTTGATCTGTGCTAATTAGGAAGTTGTTCTTTTGAACCCAAAGGATATAAATTTACTGATTATTTGCATAAGTTTTAACCACATTCAGAAACTGACCTTCTTTAAATGATTCAAATGTATCTGCATATTACACTATGCCCAAGGTCAATCAAAATATTATACATAAACATGTATTACTACTGTACATATACACAAATATATATGACTTCTTCTTAAGTTGGAAAACAAGTGAAAAAATACTTAAATGATCTACTATTTAAACTCAATGAAACCTTTGTAAAATTTTGACTTCTTTGTGAAATTATACTATAAGAAATGAGTATGTGGTAACTGCAGAGAGCCATGAAAAATATCAATATGAATTGATACAGAATAAAATAAACAGAACCGAGAAAACACATCAACAACAGCAATGTAAACAGAAAGAACAATTATACACTAAAAAGATAAGTGAATGTAGCAAAATGATAAAGTTCAAGCTGGAACCAAATAAAGAAATATGCAAAGACACTTGCAACCTTGCACTTTATGGAGGGGTTGTGCTATACATTTAGGGATTTTTCAAAGTATATTTCCAGTTTTGCTAGGGTTTTTTTTCTTCCCAAATTAAAAAAAAGGAGCAGGAAGCAGAGCCATGATGGCATAGTAAAGGCAGGAACTTACCTTAGCTCTCCTTTAAACCCCTCAAAATACTTTTAAATAAATTTTAAATAATGATTGAACAAATTCCAGAGTAGTATAATCTATAAAAAGATGGAGTGAAATAATTATCCATTTCAAGACATCATTGGACATTGGTAGAAAATATCTTTAGTATTAGGGTGAAAGAGGAGTACAGCTCAGTCCAGACTATCAAAGCAGTCCTGGCACCAACAAACCAGAAGCAGGACTTGAGGTAATTGAATCAGTAACAACAGTGGTGGTTTTCAGACCTTTCAGTGCAGGGGTTAGACAATGGGTCAGAAGGAGATTTTCAGGGGTCCCTTTGTTGACATCAGATGCTGGACTCTGTTGCATTGCTATACTTGGATCTGGGTCACAGTCCTGGGTCTTAGTCTCAGAGTGAGAAAGAACACCAGCACAGTGGAGTCTGTGGCTTCAGGGGAGCAGGGACCCTGCTCACAGTTCAAGAGTTGAAAAGATCTCTCACAAACCAGTGCACAATACAGGACAGTATTAAACACACTTCTCCCTAGATCATGCTACCTTTGAAGAGCCAAAAACTTTCAGGTCCCTAGCATTACTTCTAAGAATAGCTTCACAAAAATTCTGAAGCTTTGAACAGTACCCTCTCCACTTGGGAAGCAGAACCTCACTTTAACACATTAGTTAAAAGTCAAGAAATAGGCTCAAGATTTCAGGGTAGAGCCAAGATGGCAATGTGAAACTAGCATGCTCCCAGAGCTTTTCCCTATGCAACCCTTAATGAAGCCTCTAAAGAGACATTAAAGTTAAAGGTCCCACCAAAAAAAGAAAAGATTGAACCAAGTTTTCAACTGTAAACATTGTAAACATCATGCAGAATCTTCCATCTGTCTCTTTAGAGGAAAAGGGGAAGTAAAGACCAGCTAGGTGGGAAAGCAGGAATGCTTTTATCCAAAGTGAAATCCAGGTTCCAACAGCTTGACAACAACATAGGTCTCAGCAACTACACACCAAGCCAGTAGGGAGGGTCCCAACCCCAAACAAAGTCTGAACACCAGGGACACTGAGCAAAAGAGAACTCAGTTGGGAACAAACCACTGGACATGAAGGAAAAAACAAACCTCTGCAAAGGCAATGCCTAGGTTGCATAGGCAACATCTTGGCAAATGATAAGTCAAGGATCTGACCCCCACCCCCAGCCCCAGAATAAAGATTTAGATCTATTCTTCCCGTATCCCAGGAACAGAGCTCAAGCAATCAAAATAACTAAAAGAGAACTAACCATAGACAGCTATGTGCAGATAAAGATGATAAAAATACCATTTTAGAAGAAGAAAGAAGTGCAAAATTATCTTCAGGGGACATAGAAAAAGAGTCTATGAATTGAACTTAAATCCAAAAGCTCTTAGCAGAGATTTAAAGAGAATTTAAAAACAAAGAAGAGAGGAAGAAGAAAAATAGAAACAAAATAAATGAGTCATGCAGGAATAGTATAAAAAATTGAACAAAGAAATCAACTCCTATAAAAGTAAAAATAACCAAATGGAAAAGAATGTAACTCTTCAAAAATTAAAATCAACCAGCCAGAAAAGGAATGCAATTCATCTAAAACTCAAATTGACCAACTGGAAAAGAAATGCAACTCATCTAAAACTAAAATTGCATAGCTAGCAAAGAAATATAATTTATCTAAAACTCAAATCAACCAACTGGAAAAGGAATGCAACTCAGCAAAAAGTAAAATTAATCACATGAGAATGGAAACACAAAAGTTAACTGAAGAAAATAAAACCCTAAAAATCAAAATTGGACAAATAGAAAACAATGAATCTATGAGACTACAAGATTCCATCAAACAAAGTAAAAAAAGACTGAAAAAATGAATAAAATGTCAAATATCTATTAGGAAAAACAATTGATCTAGAAATTAAATCTAAGAGAGATAATTTATGAATCACTAGACTACTAAAAAAAACTAGATAAAAATAATAGCCTGGAAAATGTCTTTGAGGAAATCAGCAGGGAGAATTGTTCAAATATTCTGGAGCAAGAAAACAAAATAAGCATTGAAAGATCTCACAGAAATAGGCTCAAAAATTAGCAAATAACAGAAGAAAAATTCTGATCACAGAAAGTTACTTTGTAACAAGGAAGATCAAAATATTCTCAGAAGAAGACAATAAAGCCAAAATTCCTAAAACTAAACCCTCAAAGAACAATGTTAATTAGTCTCAGGTCATGGAAGAACTCAAAAAGAATTTTAAAAATCATGTAAGATAGATAAAGAAAAATTTTGGAAGAGAAATTGGAGTGATGCAAGAAAATCATGAAAAAAAATCAGCAGTTTAATAAAGGAGATACAAAAAAATTGAAGAAAATAAGAAAGTATTCTTGATCAAGCAGTAAAAGAGCTATAAATTTTGATGAAGAGAAGAACTTAAAAAGTAGAATTGCTCAAATAGAAAAGGAGGCTAAAAACTCACGAAAGAAAATGATTCCATAAAAGTTAAAACTGGAATAGGGCAAGTTAATGACTTTATAAGATATCAAGAAACAATCAAATAAAAATAGATGAAAAAAGTAGAAGAAAATGTGAAATATCTCATTAAAATAGAGGAGAGATAATCAGGAGAGATAATTAAAGAGATTTTGGGCTGCTTGAAAGTCATGATTAAAAAAAGAGCCTAGACATTATCATTCAAGATATTAAGGAAAAAATCCTTGATGTTCTAGAACAAGAGGGTAAAATAGAATCTATATAATTTCACCAATAACTTTCTGTAAGGGAATCCAGAATTAAAAGTACCAGTAATATTATAGTCATATTTCATACCTTCCAGTTCCAGGAGAAAATACTGCAAGCTGCCAAAAAGAAATATTTCAAATATTATGGAGCCATAGTTAAAATAAAACAAGATTTAAAAGCTCCTTCTACATTAAAGAACTGGAGGGCTTGGAATATGATATTCCAAGAGTTACAAAAATAATCACCAATCAGCAAAACTGAGAAAAATACTTCAAGGAGAAAAACTGATATTCAACAAAATAAAGGATATGCAAGTATTCCTGATGAAAAGACCAGAGTTGAATAAAAAAATCTGTCTTTAAAATACAAGATGCAAAAGAATCATTAAAGAAAATTATAAGAGATTTTTCAAGGTTAAACCTTTTATATTCCTACATGGCAAAATGATATTTTTAATTTCTAAAATTTCACATTATAGCAACTAGAAGAAGTAAACTCAGAAATAAACCAGAGGTGTGAGTTTAATGTGGTGGTATGATTATCTCTAAAAAAATAAAATTAATATTTGAGAAAGAAGAATGAACTGGGAGAAGGGAACAGTAAGAGGGGGAAATGGATAACTTATTTGACTTCTAAAAAAGGCCCAAGAGATTTTACAGTGGAGAGAAAACTGAGGAAAGCACATGATTATCACTCTCATCAGAAATGGATCAAAGAGGGAACAATATACACACTCAGCTGCATGTAGAAATAAATCTTACCATACATGAAAGTAGGAAGCAAAAGAATAAGAGAAGGGGAGGTGAATTTTATAGGAAGTAAAAGTTTTAAAAAAGAGAAAGAGTAGAATGAATAGAAGGAAAATAGAATGGAGGAAAACAGATGATTGGTAATTATAACTGTGAAAAAACGTTGCTGTGAAAAACAGAGTTTCTCTGATAAAGACTTCAATTCTCAAACAAAGAAGACTGAGTCAAATTTATATAAATAAGAGTCATTCCTCAAATGACAAATGATCAAAGGATATAATCAATCAGGTTTCAGAAAAGTAATCAAATATATATATATATATATATAATATATATTATATATGTGGAAAAATGCTCTAAATCACTATTGTTGAGGGGAAATGCAAATTAAAACATTTACTGAGTTGCTACCTCACACCTGCCAGATTGACTAATATGACAGAAAAAAATGACAAATGTTAGAGGGGAATGTAGGAAAATTAAAACACTAATATATTATTGATAAAGTTGCATACTGATTCAACATTCTGGAAACAATTTGGAACTAGGTTCAAAGGGATAAAAAAACAAAAAAGAAACAGGCCTATATGAAGAGAAATATTTATAGCAGCATTTTTAATGATGGCAAAGAAGCAGACATTGAAAGGATGTTCATCAACTGAGGAATGGCTGAACAAGTTGTTATATATGATTGTAAAACACTAAGGTAGTATTGGAGTCAGGAGGAGAGGAGTTCACATCTAGTTTCAAACACTTAACATCAGCTGTGTGACCTTGGACAAGTTGCTTAACTCTAAATGTTTTGCTTCCAAGACCATTTCCAGTCATCCTGATTCACATGTGGCTACTGGATGCAGATGGCTCTGGAGGAGAAAGTGAGGCATCTGATGACAGCACATAAATTACTCACTCAAATCTCACTTATTTGTTTGTCATGGAAGCACCTACCAATCAAAATTCCAAAAAGTTACTTTAATGAGTTAGAAAAAGTTATAAGTAAATTTATATGGAGAAATAAAAAGTCAAGAATTTCTAGGAATTCAATTTTTAAAAGTGCAAAAGAAGGTGGTTTAGACTTACCAGATCTAAAATTATATTTTAAAGCATCAGTCATCAAAACTGTCTGGTATTGGCTAAGAAGTAGTGGTGGATCAGTGGAATAGACTAGGTGCAATAGCAGGAAATTATTATAGTAATATGCTATTTGATAAACCCAAAGAGTCCAGCTATTGGGATAAAAAGTCTCTCTTTAATGAAAACTGCTGGGAAAATTGGAAGTTATTATGGAAGAAACTTGGATTAGACCAACATCTCACACACTATACCAAGATAAGATCCAAATGGATTTAGACATAAAAAAATTATAAGCAAACTAGAAGATCAAGGAGTAGTTTGCCTGTCAGATCTATGGAAAGGGAAGCAATATATATGACCTAGCAAGAGATGGAAAACATCATTAAAAGCAAACTAGATAATTTTGATTACAGTAAATTAACAAGCTTTTGTATGGACAAAATCACTGTAACCAAGATCAAAAGAAATGTAGTAAATTGGGAAAAAATTTTTACAACTAGTATTTCTGAGAAAGGATTCATTTCTAAAATATACAGAGAACTGAGTCAAATTTTCAAAAAAACAAGATATTCCCCAGTTGATAAATGGTCAAAAGATATGGAAAGGCAATTTACAGTTGAGGAAATCAAAGTGATCCATAGTCATATGAAAAACTGCTCTAAATCATTACTTATTAAAGAAATGCAAATTAAAACATCTCTGAGATACCACCTCACACCTCTCAGACTGGTCAATATGACCAGAAAGGACAATGATCAATGTTGGAAGGGATGTGGGAAATCTGGAACACTAATACATTGTTAATGGAGCTGTGAACTTGTCCAACCTTTCTGGAGAGCAATTTGGAATTATGCCCAAAGGGCAACAAAAAAATGTGCATACCCTTTGATCAAGCAATACCACTACTGGGTCTATACCCTGAAGAGATTATGAAAAAGGGTAAAAATATCACTTGTATAAAAATATTCATAGCAGCACTGTTTGTGGTGGCAAAGAATTGGAAATTAAGTGTCCTTCAATTGGGGAATGGCTATATGTATGTCATGGAACACTATTGTTCTATTAGAAACTAGGAGGGATGGGAATTCAGGTAAGCCTGGAAGGATTTACATGAACTGATGCTGAATGAGATGATCAGAACCAGAAAACATTTTACACCCTAACTTCAACATGGGGGTGGTGATCAACCTTGATGGACTTGCTCATGCCATCAGTGCAAGAACCAGGGACAATTTTGGGCTATGTCCAATGGAGAATACCATCTGTATCCAGAGACAGAATTGTTGAGTTTGAACAAAGACCTAAGACTATTACCTTCAATTTAGGGGAAAAAAAAACCCATCATCTTATTATGTAATTTTTCTATCTCTTATACTTTATTTTTCTTCCTTAAGGACATGATTTCTCTTTCATCACATTCAACTGAGATCAATGTATACCATGGTATCAATGTAAAGACTAACAGAATGCCTTCTGTGGTGTGGGGGGATGGGGGAAGGGAAGCAAGAAAATTGTAAAACTCAAAATAAATAAAATTTTTACAAATAAAGGTGATAAAGAGGATACATTTAAAAAGTAGTCAGTAAAAAAAAGAAAACTAAGGACAAACATTAATATATGATTGTGATGAAATTCTATTGGACCTTATGATGGGCAAAATGTTCCCTGAAAAACCTGAAAAGACTTATATGAACTGATACAAAGTGAAATGAGCAGAATGAGAACATTGTACATAATAACAATAATATTGTATGGTGATTTTCTATGAATTTAGCTATTCTCAACAATACAATGACCCAAGACAATTCTATAGGACTTATGATGAAAAGTGCTGTCCATCTCCAGAAAAGGAACTGGTAGAGCCTGTGCAGATCAAAGACACTTATTCTTTAATTTTTCTTGGGATATTTTTGTCTTTTCTTTCACAAAATGACTTACATGGAAATTGTATTACTACACATGCATAACTATGTCAAATTGCTAGAAAGGGAGAGAATCTAAAACTTAACATGTAAAAAGAAAGACATTAAAATTGTTTTTACATTTAATTGGAGAAAATAAAACATTAAGTAAAATTAAAAAATAAAATATAAAGTAGGACATTAGATAATATACACTTATTTTTTCTCCTCCATCTTTTTGCAAATATGTTGCAAATGGTTTTGAAATGAAATAGTTTCAAAATGGATCAATTTTTGTGTTTTGTTAAAAGTTTTGAAAATAAATTTCTATCCTTAGTTAACTAATGTTTAGTGAATATGTTTAAAATATATTTTCATTTCTTTTGACATGTGTGTTGCATGGGGAAACATTTCTGAGTGGTTAAGATTGTAACCATTAAACATTTTAGATTTAACTTTTGTTCTGTATACTGGACTTAACAGGCACATGAAGTATTCCTTCTATCAATTTCTTATTTTTTTTGTTATAGAGTTATGATAAAGAAGAATGGCAATCTTTTGTGCTGGGCTGTATGATTTTAGAAATAATTTATACATATTGACACTAAGTATGTATGCATATTTGCAAATGCATACAGCTTAACCAACAGTTTAAATGGAAATGCTAAATACATGCAATTTATAACTAATTTGCATTTTATATGTGTCATCTATGGAATTTCAATAATTCATGTGGGGATTTCCCCATATTGTCTGAATGCTTCTACAAACACAGAATCATGAGGCTCAGAGTTAAAATGGACCTTTAAAAGTTATCTAATCTAACCTTTTCATTTGCTGTCATTCAATAAAACAATAAACAATAAAACACAATGCCCAACAACACCAAGACAAAAATGAAACAATTGCTTCCCTCAAGAAGTTTGCATTCTATTATGGAAAACAACATGTAAGACTCAAGGGAAACAAAGTAAAGAGTTGTTTATGTTTGTTTTTGGATTTGAGGACTACTAACAGATTAGAAACAGATTTTTATAGAAGGTAGCATTTGAACTGAACTTTGAAGAAAATAGATGAGAAAACTGAGGCCCATATAAATCAAGTGATTTTGCTAAGGATATGTGGGTAAGATTAAGTGACAGAAGCCACAGCTTCTGACTCCAAATTCTAATTGAAATCCATAGTCAGGACTATGTGACCTCTCAATCAGTAGTTTAACTTTCTATGCTCAATGTTCTCATTCAAATTGATTTAGCTGCTTATCTTTACATAGCTTTCAACTAAATGTTTCTTTGTGTTTGCGTGTATGTGTGTGTGTGTGTGTGTGTGTGTGTGTGTGTGTGTGTGTGTGTGTAAAAGCCTCATTTTAGAAGAGAAGTGACAAGTAGCCAGGACATATAGCTCTGCCTAATGTGGGCTACCTAATCTCAGCATGACCTTGAATTTTCTGAGTCTCATTTACCTCTCCAAAATATCAATTTAATTATAGTTATTACCTACTTCACAGGACTTGTAAGGTTTAATTAATGTTAGCAAGTGTTCAAGTCATTTAGTTGAAAGCTACTCTATAGAAAAAAAAATTCAGGTCACATGAACCTGAAAATACCCCCAGCTGTTATGCTTTTTAACTCTATACTATTTTTCTTTCATTTATTCTGAGTTATGATCAAGTTTCTAACTTTTCTCTATCCCATACTACTTCCTGCTCTCTTGTTATTGAGAAAACAAAGTAGAGAGAAGACAGCAGGCAATGGAAAATGATAATCCATAAGCTCCATTTTTCCTTTCATTTACAATTAATATCAACACCTACCTCCAGAGATTTCAAATTTAAAATTCAAGCTTTCAGATGAATTGAAAGTTCTTAGTTCTCAGTAAACTTTCAGATGTGAAACAAAGCAGCTTCCTGAGTTTCTACCACTTCTTGCTATCAACTGCATATTTGTGCCCAACCTCTGATAGAGCCTTCTGAACTTATATTGGACTGCTCAGCCACAGTTGAACAAACTAAATCTCAATCCCGACACTGGGCTGTTATTCATTTACTAACAAGAAGGATGAACAACAATATCCAATCAGGCTATAGAGAAACTCCATAAGCACCATTACTTCTTTCATTCATAATATTTCTTTTACTTTTTTTAAACATATTAACATCCCTTCTTGAAACTGAACTGAAACTCCCAATGACTCGTAAATTTGCTGAAATGCATGCCCTCTCTAGTTAATCAAATTGCAATCCATTGATGCCTACCTATCTTTTATAACCCTTACTTATATACTTCTATAAATATTCTATAGAGGATCCATGTACTATTCTTGGGGGTGGGAGGAGGAGAGGCTGATCACTTTCTCTTTACACCATGACAGTGAAGTGTATGGGCTGACCATTTCTCACAGTTACCACATGCATATATTATATAATATTGTGTTCTGTCTGATTTTACGTATCAGTACCCTTATACTTGTACCTCAACATAGAGTGATACCTACCATGCAATATTATTACATATACTTTTGGTACTAAATACTACATACATCATAATTGAATATGGAGGTGTTTGATAGGTGCCATAGAAAGTAAAGAACATAGAAATTAAAAAAAATGAGTAAGGGCAATTGTGTAGCACAGTGGACAGTGCATCAGACTTGAAATTAGGAAGACCTAAATTCAAATCTGGTCTCAGGTTCTTACTACTTGCGGAATACTGGGCAAGTCACTTAACGCTGCCTCAGACTCCTCATTTGTAAAATGAACTAAAAATGAAATAGCAAGCCACTCCAGTATATTTGTAAAAAAAAAAAAAACCCAAGGGAATCATGAAGAGTCAGACATGATTGAAAAATGACTGAACAAAATAATGAAATAAATAGAAAAATGCAAAATGTATCAATGAATTATATCTGTGACAGAAGTATTTAAGGATTCAAAATTAACCAGAGTGATAACACATAAAGAATTAATTATAATATTTTAGATTGATAGTTGTGATGGCTAATCACTTTTTTAACGGGGGGGGGGAGTGCATTGACCTTTAAGAGAAAAATAAAGGGAGATTGTTATAATTTAAATATTCGAGTTTTTTTTTTTATCATTTTCTGTTAAATGCTATTCTTTTCCTTAATAGCATTCTAAAAAGGCCAGTTATGCTTCTGGCATAGGAACATTACTTCAGAGCTATAAAAGACCTCAGTGATCATCTAATTCAACTTCCTTCCTTTGAGAAAATGAGGACCAGGAAGATGAAAGGGTTTGCCCTAGTTCATCTGAGTAATAAATATGAGAAGCATGATATAAACTCAGGTACTCTAAAATGAGAATGAATGAACTTTCCTTTGTATCATTGATTATTCCATCAAGTCTGATTCTTCATGACCCTGTGTACCACAATTTCCATAGAATTTTCTAAGCAAAAATACAAGAGTTTGTCATTTCCTTCTACACTGGATTAAGGCAGTTATTAAATGATTTACCCAGGGTCACACAACTAATATGTATATGAGGCTAGATTTAAATTCAAATTTATCTGACTCCTGACCCAGAGCTCTAACCATTCTAGACTTCTAACTCTCCTTCTTGTACCATACATTGCTATTAAAGTGTTATGACAGGGGCAGCTAGGTGGCGTAGTGGATAAAGCACCAGCCTTGGAGTCAGGAGTACCTGGGTTCAAATCCGCTCTCAGACACTTAATAATTCCCTAGCTGTGTGGCCTTGGGCAAGCCACTTAACCCCACTTGCCTTGCAAAAAAAAGTGTTATGACAGTAAACCAAAGATTCCAGATTCTGGGATAAGAACTCACTCTAATAAAACTTGCTTAGAAAACTGCAAGGTAGAAGGAGAGAAATAAGGTAGAGACCAATATCTCATATCCTGTATTTTAAGATCAAAATGGGTACAGGATTTACACATAAAAGGTGATTTAAACCATTTAGGAGAACAAATAATAGTTTACATGTCAGAACTATTGAAAGGGGAACAGTTTATGACCAAAGAAGACATAGAAAGCAAAGACAAAATGGATAATTTTGATTTATGTTAAACTGAAAAGTTTTTGTACAAACAAAATCGATACATTCAAGATTAAAATGAATGTATTAAATTGAAAATCAGTTTTTACAACTAGATATTTCTAATTAAGGATTCGTTTCTAAAATATATGGAGAACTGAGTCAAATTTGGAAGAAAACAAAGTATTCCCCAGTGGATGAATGGTCAAGTATGGAAAGGCAATCTCAGATAAATAAATTAAAGCAAGGTCATATGAAAAATTATTCTAAATCATTATTGATTAGGGAAATGCAGATTAAAGCAACTCTGAGGCACTACCTAACACCTATCAGATTGATCAATAAAGGAAAATCATCTATGTTGGAGGAAAAGTGGGAAAACTGGGACACTAATGGATTGTTGGTGGGGTTGAAAACTGATACAATCTTTTTGGAAATCAACTTGGAATTATATCCAAAGGGCAAGAAAACTGTGCATGACCTCTGATCAAGCAATACCACTGCTAGATCTGTATCCCAAAGAGATCACATAAAAGGATAATAAACCTGCATGTACAAAATTATTCATAGTAGCTCTTTTCACGGTGGCAAAGAATTGGAAATTGAGGGGATGCTCATCAGTTGGGGAAACTTGAACAAATTGTGATTTAAGAATGTGATAAGGGACAGTTAGGTGAGATCAGTGGATACAGCACAAGACCTGGAGTCAGGAGGAGCTGAGTTCAAATTTGACCTCAGACACTTAATAATTACCTAGCTATGTAACATTGGGCAAGTCACTTAACCTCATTGCCTTGCAAGCAAAACAAAACAAAAAAATGTGATGAAACACTACTGTTCTATAAAAAAAAATCATGAGGAATGGGACCTTAGAAAAGCCTGGAAGGACCTAAATGAACTGATGCTGAGTGAATTGAGCAGAATCAACAGAACATTATACATACTAACAACATTGGATGATGATCAACTATGATGGATTTGATCATTTTATCAATGCACTAATCAAAGACAATGGGATGGAAAATACCATCCATAAACAGAGAGGGAACTATGGAGTTTGAATGTAGATCAAAGCTTACTATCTTCAGTTTTCAAAAGTTATCATATATTATGTCATTTTTTCCTTTCTAATGTTTTTTCCCTTCCATTTGGATTTGATTTTTCTTTCATTAATGTTTAGTATGATTACACATGTAGAGGCCATATTAGATTGCTTTCTGTCAGAGGGAGGGGGAAAGAAGGGGAGGGAGGGGGAAAAATATAAAACTCGAAACCTTGCCAAAAAATGGTTGGTGAAAACTATTGTTGTATATTGATGGAAAAACAAATAAAAATATGTTTAAAAGAGTAAGAAACTTTTAAAAGAAATACTATGGCAGCATTTAATTTTACCTATTATCATGTATAAAAAATTTCCTTTTCTGTGGTCCCTATGTATTTTACCTTAGACAACATTAGAATAAATGGAAACAACTACTCTGTAACAGAAATGGAACTATTCTTTGGTTTTTATATATTGATCATCACCATATTTCCATAAATAGTCCACTATGCCCATTCATAGTTAGCCCAGGTGTGTGATGTGATGTTCAATAATTGGATCTCTCTCTCTCCCTCTTTCTATGCATATATATGTATACATATGTATGAATATAAATGTACAGGCAAAAATGTCTCACTTTTGTTTAATCTACATAATTATCCTTTTCACCATGACTTTCAAAAAGCCTGGACTATAGACAACCAAATTTTGACTTGTAGTCTTTGACAATTTTTAAGTGCAAAAAATGCACACACTAAAATTTTAACAATTAGTTCTCAAAAAATTGTATATGTATATGACTCTAGCACATTTCTGGTGGTAACCCTTATATTTCATTTCTCTTTAATACATTTCCAGTGGAATGTTAACTAGTACTGTTCTTACTTCTTATAACAACACACAAAAAAGATGCTTTGTTTTCTTCCATTTTCCATGGTAAGAGATACACTTCTAGCCCTCTGTCTTTTCTACCCTTGAAAAGTGACTATATTGTCTAAGAGATCTGATCTCAAGATAAGGCCAACATATGTAGTTATAGACTCTTATTTGGGTTTCACACCTTCTCTTTCAATTATTTCTCAGAAATATCTACTGATTCAATTCAAGGCATATCAAAAAGTATTTCTTAAGCAACCATGTGCCCAGCAGATTTTAGGGTCTGGTGATACAAAAAGAAAGTCTTTTGGGGGGGAAAGGGGGTAGAGGGAGAAAAATGTTACAATTTAAAAGCAATTAAAATATATACAAAGTAATTATAAACCATTTCATAAAGAACTCTAACGATTTGGGGGAAGAGAGATTTCTTGTAGTAGTTATCACCTGATATAAGCCTTAAAAGAATACAAAGATTTGAAAAAGCATTCTTGGGAGTCAAAATGTGAAAAGACATGAAGATAATTAATTTGATATCAAATTTAGGGAACAGCTAGTGAGCCAGTTTAGCTGGGACACGGAGTGCATAAGGAAAGAATACCAGATGAAAGTATGGAGAAAGTTGATTGGAAATATACTGTGAGGGGCTTTAAATATCAAATTAGAGAAATTTGAATTTTACCCTGTTCACAAGAGGAAACTTCTATAATTTCTGAAGCAGCGAAGTCACATGGTCAAAGTAGTCTTTTAGGAAACTTTTTTGGGATTGGATTGTATGGTAGATAATAAATTGCAGAGGGGACTCAAAATTGCAGGGATACCAATGATGAGGTTACATGTTAGATAAGAATTCATGACAACCTGTGCTAGGTGTGATGTATTAAAAAGTTCAAACGATAGTTTCTGGGTAATCATTTTATTAAACATTATAAATAAATAATTAATAAAGGGATCAGTGGCTGTCTCAATGCCAAAGACCTCTCATGGAACCAATTCAATGCTTAAATGCCCTTGTAAGCATGGGTATCCTGAAGATGTCAATCAACTCTGATTGGTTAACATTTAATGAGAGGAATGAATATTATGAGAGCTAGACTTCTTGGGATATGACTGATCACTTACTATTGAACAAAGAGACATCATTTTGGAGATTACATTCACTTAAGGCAATTTAAATAAAAGAGGATACACCTCTATATGTGGCTAAAAATGACGTTAACTAGATTTCACATTAGATTAATATTTCTGGGTAAAGTTCTCTAGTCTACCACCCAGGATCTAAAAACCTGTACTCTAGGGATTTGGACAATGTCATCCATCAACAATGTCCTTCAAGCTATCTGTTTTTTTCCTAAATAAAAAGGGAATAGTCCTTGCACGTTGTACAAACACCACAGCTCCTTATCTGGATAGAGATGTTACTCTCCTTTGCAGACAGCCCAAAATTGTTCTCGATTGTTGCACTGATGGAATGAGCAAGTCCTTCAAGGTTGAACATCACTCCCATGTTTCTGTTAGGGTGCACAGTGTTATTCTGGTTCTGCTCATCTCACTCAGCATCAGTTCATGCAAATCCCTCCAGGTTTCCCTGAAATCCCATCCCTCCTGGTTTCTAATAGAACAATAGTGTTCCATGCCATACATATACCACAGTTTGCTAAGCCATTCCCCAATTGAAGGACATTTACTGGATTTCCAATATTATGCCACCACAAACAGGGCTGCTATAAATATTTTTGTACAAGTAATATTTTTACCCTTTTTTCCTCATCTCTTCAGGGTATAGACCCAGTAGTGGTATTGCTGGGTCAAAGGGTATGCACATTTTTGTTGCCCTTTGGGCTTGGTTCCAAATAGCTCTCGAAGAAGGGTTGGATGATTTCACAGCTCCACAAACAGTGTAATAGTGTCCCAGATTTCCCACATCCCTTCCGACAATGATCATTAACCTTCCTGGTCATACTGGCCAATCTGAGATGTGTGAGGTGGTACCTCAGGGAAGCTTTAATTTGCATTTCTCTAACAATTAATGATTTAGAGCATTTTTTTTCATATGGCTATGGATTACTTTGATCTCCTCATCTGTAAATTGCCTTTGCATATCCTTTGACCATTTGTCAATTGGGGAATGACTTTTTGTTTTAAAAATATGACTCAGTTCTCTGTATATTTTAGAAATGAGTCCTTTGTCAGAATCAATAGTTGTAAAGATTGTTTCCCAATTTACTACATTTCTTTTGATCTTGATTACATTGGTTTTATCTGTGCAAAAGCTTTTTAATTTAATGTAATTGAAATGATCTAATTGGTTTTTGGTGATGTTCTCCAACTCTTCCTTAGTCATAAACTGTCCCCCTTTCCATAGATCTGACAGGTAGACTAGTCCTTGATCTTTTAATTTGCTTATAGTATTGTTTTTTTATGTCTATGTCCTGTAAACATTTGGATCTTATCTTGGTAAAGGGTGTGAGGTGTGGGTCTAATCTGAGTTTCTTCCATACTAACTTCCAATTATCCCAGCAATTTTTATCAAAGAGGGAGTTTTTATCCCAATGGCTAGACTCTTTGGGTTTATCAAACAGCATATTACTATAATCATCTCCTGCTTTTACACCTAGTCTATTCCACTGGTCCACCACTCTATTTCTAAGCCAATACCAGTTTTTATGACTGATGCTTTACAATATAATTTTAGATCAGGTAGGGCTAAGCCACCTTCATTTGCCCTTTTTTTTTCATTAAGCTCCTGGCAATTCTTGACTTCTTGTTTCTCCATATGAATTTACTTACAATTTTTTCTAACTCATTAAAGTAACTTTTTGGAATTTTGATTGGTAAGGCACTAAACAGATAGTTTAGTTTTGGTAGAATTGTCATTTTTATTATATTAGCTCCACCTATCCATGAGCAGTCAATATTTGCCCAGTTATTTAAATCTAATTTAATTTGTGTGAGAAGTGTTTTATAATTGTTTTCAAAAAGATTCTGAATCTGTCTTGGCAAATAGACTCCCAAATATTTTATATTGTCTGAGGTTACTTTGAATGGGATTTCTCTTTCTAGCTCTTCCTCCTGTTTCTTGCTAGCTAGCTAGCTATATACATATATATATATATATATATATATATATATATATATATATATATATATATATATATAAAAGTTGAGGATTTATGAGGGTTTTTTTTATAACCTGCAACTTTGCTAAAATTGCTAATTGTTTCCAGTAGTTTTTTAGATGATTTCTTGAGATTATCTAGGTAGACCATCATGTCATCTGCAAAAAGTGAAAGTATTGTCTCTTCCTTCCCAATTCTAATTCCTTTAATTTCTCTTTCTTCTCTAATTGCTCATGCTAACAGTTCTAATACAATATTGAATAGTAGTGGTGATAATGGGCACCCTTGTTTCACCCCTGATCTTATTGGGAATGCCTCTAGCCTCTCCCCATTGAATATAATGATTGTTGATGGTTTCAGATAGATACTGCTAATTATTCTAAGGAACAGTCCATTTATTCCTGCACTCTCTAGTGTTTTTAATAGGAATGGATGCTGTATTTTGTCAAAAGCTTTTTCAGCATCTATTGATATGATCATATGATTCCTGATAGGTTTGTCATTGATTTCTGATAGTTTTGTTGTTGATATAATTGAGTATAGTTACAGTTTTCCTAATATTGAGCCAACCCTGCATTCCTGGAATAAATCCTACTTGATCATAATGTATTATCTTAGTGATGACTTGTAATCATTTTGCTAAGATTTTATTTAGGATTTTTGCATCTATATTCATCAGGGAAATAGGTCTATAATTTCCTTTCTCTGTTTTAACTCTTCCTGGTTTAGGTAACAGTACCATATTATTTTCATAGAAAGAGTTAGGCAGAGTTTCATCTTCCCTATTTTTCCAAAGAGTTTATATAGGATTGGAACCAATTGTCCCTTAAATGTTTGGTAGAATTCACTTGTGAATCCATCAGGCCCTGGAGATTTTTTTTAGGGAGTTCAGTAATGGCTTGTTGAATTTCTTTTTCAGAGATAGGATTGTTTAGGCATTTAATCTCTTCTTCATTTAACCTTGGCAACTTATATATTTGTAAATATTCATCCATTTCACTTACATTATCAAATTTATTGGCATAGAGTTGGGCAAAATAATTTTGAATTATTACTTTAATTTCCTCCTCATTAGTGGTGAGTTGAACTTTTTCATTTATGATACTAGCAATTTGGTTTTCTTCTTTCTTTTTTTAAATCAAATTGACCAAAGGTTTATAAATTTTATTGTTTTTTTCATAATACCAACTTTTGGTTTTATTTATTAATTCAATAGTTTTTTGCTTTCAATTTTATTAATTTCTCCTTTAATTTTTAGAATTTCTAATTTGATATTTAATTGGGGATTTTTTATTTGTTCTTTCTCTAATTTTTTTAGTTGCATGTTTAGTTAATTGATTTCCTCTTTCTCCAATTTATTCATATAAGCATTTAGAGCTATAATATATCCCCTGAGAGTTGCTTTGAATGAATCCCATAGGTTTTGGTATTTTGTTTCATTATTATAATTATCTAGGATAAAATGGTTAATTCTTTCTATAATTTGTTTTTTGGTCCACTCATTTTATAAAATGAGGTTATTATTCAGTTTCCAATTTGTTCTGGGTCTATATCTCCTTGGCCCAGTATTGCATATGACTTTTATTGCATTGTGATCTGAGAAAGATGTATTCACTATTTCTGCCTTTCTGCAGTTGATCATTACGTCTTTATGTCCTAGTACATAGTCAATTTTTGTATAAGTTCCATGTACTGAAGAGAAAAAGGTACATTCCTTTCTATCCCCATTCAGTTTCCTCCATAAATCTACTATATCTAATTTTTCTGACAATCTATTTACCTCCTTAATTTCTTTCTTGTTTGTTTTATGATTCGATTTATCTAGATCTGATAGTGGGTGGTTGAGGTCTCCCACTAGTAGAGTTTTTCTGCCCATGTCTTCCTGTAGTTCTTTCAGCTTCTCCTCTAATAATTTGGGTGCTGTCCCACTGGGTGCATATATGTTCAATATTGAAATGACATTATTGTCTATGGTACCTTTTAGGAGGATAAAGTTTCCTTCCTTATCTCTTTTAACGTTATTTATTTTTTGCTGCTGCTTTGTCTGAGATAAGGATTACTACCTCTGTTTTTTTTTACTTCAGCTGAAGAAAATATATTTTGCTCCAACCTTTTACCTTTACTCTATATGTATCTCTCTGCTTCAAATGAGTTTCTTGTAAGCATCATATTGTAGGATTCTGGTTTTTGAACCACTCTACTATTTGCTTAAGTTTTAAGGGAGAGTTCATCCCATTCACATTCAAGGTTATGATTACTAATTCTTTATTGCCCTCCTTTCTATCTTCCCTCTGTTTGTATTTTTCCACTTTCCCCCCTTTTATCCATATTCCCCAGTCTTTTGTTTTTGAAAACCAACCCCTTCAGTGTGTTTGCACTCCTATATCACACCCTCCCCTTTCCCTTTTTCCCTTTTTCCCTTCCCTTCCTTTTGTTATTTCCCCTTATTTCCCCCACTCCCCTTCCCTTTCTCCATCCCCCCTCCCCTTTTCTCCTTTTAATACTTGAAAGGTTAGATGTTTTATAAGTTAACTGAGTATGTGTAGGTTGACTTTAAGCCAAGTCTGATGAGAAGAAGATTCAGGTGTTTCTCCTCTGCTTCCTTCTTCCCCACTATTACCATAGGTTGTTTTGTACCTCTTAGTGTAATGATATTTACCCCATTCAATCCCCTCCCTGCTCCCATCTCTTTCCTGTCCCCCTTTTTAGGGAGGTAGTGTTTTTTTTAGATCATTCTATCTAAGTCAAAGAAAATTCTGAGTGTCTGTCCCTTCTAGTTCTGTATATTCTTTTGAATAGAGTCAAAATTCCTGAGAGTTATTAAGAGTCTTTCTCCCAAGTGGGGTAAAAGCCAGTTACATCCCATTAGATAGTAGTCCCATGTATAGGTAATGAATGTCCATAATTTCTGGCTAGGTGTATTCTCTCTGTTAGAGTTACATTTCCCAAGGTTTATAAGAATCTTTTCCCCCCAATGCTGGGATATAGCCAGTTTCAACTTACTGTATTGCATTTTTTTTCCTTTCCCCCCTGTTATTTTTACCTTTTCATGTGTCTCTTGAACTTCCTGTTTGATGTACAAATTTTCTGTTTAGTTCTGGTCTTTTCATTAGAAATTTTTGGAATTCTCCCATTTCGTTAAATGTCCATCTTTTTCCCTGGAAGAGAAGGCTCAGCTTTGCAGGAAAGTAGATTCTTGGCTGCATTCCAAGCTCCTGTGCTCTTTGAAATATCTCATTCCAGGCCCTTCGATCCCTTAGAGTTGATGCAGTTAGGTCTTGCATGATCCTTACTGTTGCTCCTTGATATTTAAATTGTTTCTTTCTGGATGCTTGCAGGATTTTCTCTTTTATCTGATAGTTCTGGAGTTTGGCCACAACATTCCTTGGTGTTTTCATTTTAGGATCTTTTTCTGGTGGGGATTGATATACTCTTTCAAGAACTACTTTGCCCTCTGATTCCATGATATCAAGGCAGTTTTCTATCACTAGATCCTGTAATATTAAGTCCAGGATTTTTTTCTCTTCAATGTTTTCAGGAAGTCTTATAATTTTCAGGTTGCCCCTCCTTGATCTATTCTGAAGGTCAGTGGTTTTATTGATGAGGTATTTTAAATTTCCTTCTATTTGTTTCTATTTTTTTGATTTTGTTTAACTGACTCTTGCTGTCTCATGGAGTCATTAGTTCCTGTAGACTCCATTATTTTTTGTGGGGAGGAGTTTTCTTCATTAACTTTTTGCAACTCCTTTTCCAATTGGTCAATTCTACTTTTGAAAGAGCTTTCCATTTGAGCAATTGAGGTTTTGAGAGAATTAATTTCTTTTTGTATTTGCTCATTTGAGGATCTGAGAGAATTATTCTCATTTTGTAATTGTCCAATTGATGATCTGAGAGATTTATTATCCTTTTATGTTTGTCCAATTGTACTTTCTAAGATTTTGTTTTCTTGTTGCAAGCTATTAATTGTCTCTCCCAAATTTTTAAGGTCCTTCCTTATTTCTTCAAGGAAGTCTTTCTGTTCTGGAGACCGGATTGTATTCTCCTCAGAGGTTCCAGGTCTCTCTGAGTTGGGGTCTTTCCCTTCCAGGAATTTTTCTATGGATCCACCTTTCCACTGACCCTTCTTCATTATGCTAAGACCTTGAGTGGGGGGGGGGGGCTGGTTCACCTGGGCTTGGGATCTCTAAAGGCTTTACTGAGTGCAGTTTCTCTGGCTGGCCAGTAGGAGGTGCTGGTTGCCCTCTCTGGAGTATCTGTGATCTTGGTTGAGCGGCATTCTCCCTTTTCCCAAAGGGAGGAGTTGGAGCTATTGAATTCTTTTGCCTTTAGTCAATGGTGCGCTTTACCCTGGCCTGAGGTTATTCCTTAGCTGGGCTGGTTCTTCTGCTCACCCACCTGGGCCTGAGGCAGAAGTAGTTTACATTTGTTTGTTTGGGAAGAGGCCTCTGTGCAATGGAGGCTGGACTCAGAGCCTAAGGATGGTGTCCACAGCTCTCCTGCACCAGAACTCTCCCCCCAGTCTGGTCCCCAAGCTCCAGGGGGACAGTACCAACACCAGCGCCTCTGCTTCCCCATGGACCCAAGCCCCTTTTGTCCAGCCCCACTGCTGAACCAGCAGGTCTGGCTCTCCAGCCCTCAGACTGCCAGTTCCAATTTCAGCTGTTAATCTGGCTGATCCAGGGCTGATCCTCCCTTTGAGTCCAGACTCACCCACCCTAATTCAGCCAAAGCTGCTGTGGGAGACAAATCCTGAGGTAAATGTTCTTTCTCCTGGCTTTTCTTTATGGGTTTTGTGGGTCAGATTTCTTTTAAGAGGTTTGTTTCATGTGATAGATGGGGAAGAGATCAGGAGACTTTAGAACTGTGCCTATTTTCTCTCTGCCATCTTGGCCGGAACAATGTCCTTCAAAGACTGAACAATCTATACTCTGAAAATACCTCTCCCTAATTCAATATTTGATTTTTGATATAGGAGAGAAATAATAATTTCTCTCATTAGGCTGTTAGTCTAGTGAGTGAGAAGGAAACTAGTGATCAAGATTTTATGATTGTTTGGATATGATGGTGATATTAGGAAAGGAAAAAAAAAAACAGGATAACTCAGAAATTGTGAACTGGGTTGAGGGGAAGAAAGTGGATGCCCAAGATCGAAATAGTACATTAGAAAGAAGGGTGAACTTTATTAGGAAGCAAAAATTATGAGTTTAGGTTTAGGCAATTTAAGGCACAAATAGTAAATTGGACTGAAACTTAAAGTAGATGAGGTTTATATATGCAGATTTAGGAATTTTCTATATAGGGATAATGATTGAACACTTAGGAACTAGTCATACACTGAAAGAGACTATTCAGATAAAACAAGACCCAAGATGAACCTAGAGATATACTTATCAATAGGGGATAGGATATTGTTATTTGTGACAGAGTAATTGGTCCAGCTAATCTTTGCCAAAATGGGTCTACTTGGGAGAAGTTTTTTTTTAATTGAAATGCTTCTTTTCCTCCACTACTCTTCCATTCTATCCCTCTTCTCTGTTATAATAGACCTCTCAGACTCTGATATTCAAGGTTTTGTTATTGTTCCTCAGTTGTTTCAATCAAGGTTAGGGGTGTTGATTTAATTTGGAAAGGGTATAGGAGTTGTCTATAGAAGCCCCAAACTTGAAAAATAATCATAAGAATAAATTTCATTGGTATATTCCTTAACAGCTTGCAAAATGTTTTTATACATGTTATCTATTATGACATCCACAGCAACTCCATGATATAGGTTGGAAAGGTCTTATCATCTTCATTTTACAGATGAGAAAAATGAGGATAGTGAAATTTTACTAAGTTTCCTAAGGTCCCAAAGCAAAAAAGAGCCTGCTTCTGGGCTCAAGTACAGTAAGGTTTTCTGGCTCCAAATCCAATGATATTCCTTTGGCAGAAGAGCCCAAGCAGCTCAACTCCTGGCCTTGCAAGACACCCCCAGACTCTTCTGCCAAAGGCCCCACCCCAATTCAAGGAGCTGGGGGTCTGGGTGTCAGCTTGGGAGCCCCAGGTGACAGCTGAAGGTGAGAGGGGGAAGCAGCCAGTGCCCCTGCATCCCAGATCCACGCACGCTGCAGCCCCCAGAGCCACAGGCTCCCAGCCCTGACCTGCCCCCCACCCCACTGGGGCCCAGCTTTCCCACTCCTGTATTGGAAGAATGGAGTCCCAGGAGAGTGCCGTCCAGTACAGCAGATGGAATAACAGCCAGGATGAGGTCAGCATGAATGTGTCAGCCTTGGAGAGTTCAGGCTGTGAGTGCATCTATACCAAACTATGCACTGGGAAGATGGGCATCGCCATGAAGGTGGTAAGTGGAATTATTCTTTTCTGGGTCATCTTCATCTTTGGCTATACTACCGGATACTACATCCACAAGTGCAAGTAGCAGAGTCTGCTGGATACCTTCTCCAGGAGCCCTCCACTACTCAGAAACCTCTTCTCAGCTTAGATCACCAAGGCTGGCCTCTGAGGGCACATGTGCCAATAGATATAGATATGAACACATAGGGATAGATGGACAAATTCTAAGTCTCAGAGAGACAACATTACTAGAGTGACAGACACATACTGAAACAGACACTGGACAGAAGAAGAGACAATCGTACATGGAGACACAGACCCACAGAAAGACAGATATACTAACACCAAAATACATATAAATCTCTCTTCTCCTTTGGCCCAGGATAAAACTCCAGACCAAACCATCCTCATTCAACCCAGAGAGAGTTACTATACTCAAATGCTAAAGCCCCAGCACTATGTCTCCCATCAATTCCCTCCTTGGTTACCCCTGTGTTCTTATTCTCAAAGCATACAACCTCTCCTTTGGATCACCCCTCCAGGGAGATACTACAACATGTATGGTTGAAATCCCAACTCTTCTGGATATGTATCAGAAAATTAGAAAAGTCACCAATGACACCAAATAGCTTTGAAGGTCCCCTCCATCTCTAAATTTTGGTTTCTGTGGCAATGATTCAATATGGAATCCTAGCAAAACCAAAAATTTTCCCTTGGTTTCAGCAGGGAAATTTATAACCTTACCCCCCCCCCCATCTGTTGTTGAAGCTTTAGGTTCCCTCTCTGAACCCACAGGCTTATAGTTGTGCTACTGCCCATTCCCCTTATATTTGTGTGTCTGGTGTGTGTGTGGGGGGGAGTTGTCTTAGCCTTTCAGCTCTGGAGTCATTGAAAGAGGTTTTCATTTTAAAGTTATTCCTTTTCCCCTGGATTTGGCCTTTATTGCTGCACTATGCCCAGGGAATTAGATCCCCTGACCTTCCCTGAAGGGGAAAAAAGCCCAGTGAATTTGAATTGGGGATCTGATGTTTCTGAAGCCCCTAGTCACAGATGTCACAAAGCCTCTTGAAGCCAGGAGAAAACAGTCTCCATCCTGATCCATGACTTTACCTGAAGCAGAGGCCGAGCCATGGAAGACTGAGGTGTTCTGAGGGTTGAGCCCCCAGCCTTCTCCCTCCACCCCACCCCTCTCATGCCTTTCCAAAGAGGCAGCATATAATGGAAAAGAAGAAAAAAAGGCTAGACTGGAAGGATTCTAATAAATAGCCATTTTCCTGTGGTGTGACCTCAAAAAAAATAATAATATTCCCTTTATAGAAAAAGAAGTACAGGGGAGAAATAAAAGGGGAAAAGTGAATGAGAGAAGTGAAACAGAAAAGGAGAAACAGAAATGTCAAGAGAAATAAAATGTCAAAAAGAGCATAATCTCTCTACTCATCTCTTGATTTTATTATGCAGTCAATCCTCCTGACCATTAATTGCTTCCCTTAAAGTGAACTACTGAACTACTATATTGCTCCCTCCCTAATTTCATTTAATTTTATTCATCTGTATCTAGTTATCAAGAAAGGGATTAGCATGGGTAAAGTCCTTGTAAGCTTTTACCTAATTTCTTTTTGATGAATTTAATATCTTTTCCCATACCTAAGTCAACCACAAATATTCTCCCTTCGGCATTCTGACTCTTGTATAGCTGATTCTTTAATCTATCAATATAGGTATCAAAAACTGGTGACATATCCAGCCCATAAATGTCTTCATTGGTCCCCAAGCTGCCTGGAATTGGCAAAGTCTGGAATAATTTAAAAGTAAATAAATACAAGCAGCACTTAACAGAAGGCTCCAAACATAAACAAATCTGTGCACGTTTTGTTTATTTATGGGATTCATGCAAAGTGTCACACTCACTTCAAAAAATACTGTGTTCTGGAGTGATTGACTAAACACAAGAATTAAAATTAAGAAACACTTTTATTCTGGATAATATCCCTTTAAAACTAGGAATTTAATATGGGTAAAAAGGTTGGGCTCTTTTTTGGGGGAGTCTTTTGCCTGGTCATCACTGACAACCTGGGAGAGCCTTGTAACTTTCTTCCTGCTATTTGTGTCCCCATTAATTAACAATATATCTGGTAGGGGCAGCTAGGTGGCACAGTGGATAGAGCATCGAGCAAATTAAAGAAAGGAAAAGGACACTTTACTGTACAAAGTAATTTTGAGCTGAGGCAACTAAAGGGGCAATCTTAGTACACCTACACATCTCCCCTCTTAGGTGCTGACCTAGTTTGTCTTCTTGTGATAATCAATGATATTTCGCTTGGCTTCCTCTACAAATTCATTTCTTATCAGCTCTAATACTATATTTCTTTTCATATCTCCTCTCCCCCTGATTTTTCATATTATAACTTTTAATTCATTGATTCCAAAGTACAAATATACTCAGACAATTTTAAAGATTAAAAAGAACTTGCTCATAGCAACAGGGCAACAATCAGGCATAATTTTGAGATATCTGCAATGGAGAAAGTTATCTGTATCCTGAGAAAGATCTGCGGACTTTGAACAAAGACCAAAGACTTTCCATGTACCTTTAATTTAGAGAAAAATTGTCTTATTATGTAATTCTACTATATCTCATACTATATATTTCTTCCTTAAGGATATGATTTCTTTTTCATCACATTCAACTTAGATCAATTCATACTATGGGAATGACTAACAAACTGCCTTCTGTGGGGAGTGGGGGGAGGGAGGTGAGACTTGGGCAAAAATTGTAAAACTGAAAATAAATAAAACCTCTCTAAAATAAAAAAAAAGAAAAGAGAAATGAAAAGAAAAGAAAAGAAAAGAAAAAAATTCACCTTCACCCCTCATCCCTATCTTTGTTGGTTCTTTGACACATAAGAAAAATCATTACTTAGTTTTACATTACAATCTCAAAGTCTTCTCTTGCTCAGTCAGTTTTCATGTTCAATGTCTTGCTTACTTTCAGGATCTTTTGAAGGAATAATTCAAATTCTTTCCTTTTACTGAAACTTCAGTTATTTTCTTTCATGTTCTCAGCCTTAGCACTCTAGGATATTGTATTTCTGGGGGCCAATCAATGCCCTTTGATTTTTGAAACACTATACTGTAATGTTTCATTTGATTTTTTTTTAATTATGCTATTTTGGCTATTTCAACTTAGAAAATGAAGATTTTTTCCCCTTTTTCATGCTGCCTATAAAATTTGTTCTATGATATAGTTTTGAAATTTAACTGCAATGTTTGTAATAATTTCAACTTCGGTTTTTCTTGCTTTATCTTGGAACACCATGCATTCTCTCTCTCTCCCCTCTCCACCCCCCATCTCTCACACACATACACACACAAACACACACATCAATCCAAAAAACTCCTAGTAAACATGTGTTATGTACTAGTCATTGTGTCTCTAGGCTCAGCATTATGTTAATGTGCCACCTAACTGCCCTCACAACCTAGTAGAGGAACAAAAACACACATGCACAGACACACACATGCATAGACACTCACACAATAAAAGAAGGCAGAATAGTGGGGATGGGGAGACCAGGAAGTACCCAGCACAGGATTGTTGAAACAAGAAAGAGCAACAAATGCAAGACAGAATGAGCCCCAAAGTCCAAGTTCTACACTCTATATAGGAAGGCATTAAGGGGAGTTTAGTATTCTGCCTTCCAGTCAGAGAGTAGAGATTGAAAGTGTCAGTCAAGGTTTGCGTTATCATATCTGTGTGTCTTTTCAGATTATCTCTTAAAACCAGAATACACACTTTCCTCATTTCTGACTTTTAGAATCCTCAGCTTCCTTTAAGATACATTTCAAGAATTAGCTCCTACAAGAGACTTATAGGTTTCAGGAGATTATTTGTCACAGTAGTATCTTTAATTTAAAAAAAAAGTTGCCTTATGATGTAATTCTGCTATGACTTATATTTGATGTTTCTTCCTTAAGGATATGCTTTCTCTCTCATCACATTCAACTTAGATCATTGAGTAAAGACTAACAAACTGCCTTCTGTGGGGGATGGGGGAGGGAAACAAGATTGGGGGAAAAATTGTAAAACTCAAAATAAATAAAACTTTTCTAAAATAAAAAAAGAGAGAATTAGAAAAGTGCCTTATTTTGCTTCTAGTGCTTGATAATATTTTAAATACTTGATAGAATTCAGTTGTAAATCCATTTCATATTTTGGGGGGGAGATTATATATAGCTTGCTAAATTTCTTTTTCTAAGGTCAAGTTGTTTGAATCCCATATTGTCTATTCCACTAATCTGACATCAATTTTTTTGACAAATAATGATTAATTTTGTTAAATTTAAATTATGCTGGCATATATTTCATTATAATAGATTTTGATCATTGTATTTTTATAAGTACTCTGTGAATGTTTTTTCATTTCTATTTTATTAATTTATCTCTTTTTTCAGAAATCAAGTAATTATTTGTATTGTATATGAATTTCTACATATCAAGAATTCACAAATCAAATTTGAATATTTCCTTAACCCATTCTGTATGAATTAAATCAATCTGATTAAAAATGTTAGTCTAAAATAAGAGAAATTTCTAGGGAGACAGTTAATTTTTTGGACTTTGCTAAGTTCATTTGAAGTAATTTTGTTCTTTCTCTACATCTATGCATGAATAATATTTTACTCTTTCCCACATGTGAACAAAATTTTGTGATTAATTGATGTAATACATAAATCAGATTAGAAGATATACACGAGGTATGGTTCAATTAATGCTACACCCAAACAATTCAATTTAATACAAGAAATTCTAATCAGTCAATCTTCTAAAAGGCTTTAACAGGTTCTAAATGTATTAGATACAAAGAAAAAATATAGTTTCCCTCAAGATTACATTCTTTTACTTTTTGGAGTCATATTTTGTTTTATTTTTTCAGTTACATGTTATGAAAGTTTTTCAACATTCATCCATATGTATATTTATAAATTTTACAAATTTCTTCCCCCCTCCCTTCCCCCCATCCCCTCAATGGTGAGGACTGTTGTAAACATTGTACATGTATGTTTGTGTTTAGCATATTTACATATTAGTCATTGTGTGTGAGGAATCAAGACTTTGGGAAAAAGAAAGAATACCATAGGATAGGAAGGAATAACATAAGCGAAATTTTTAAAAAGTGGAAATAGCATTTATTCAGATTCCGTGAGGTTTTTTTTTTTTGGTATGAATGTGGGGGGGTGTTGTGTAAAACAGATTTGTCCACAACAGGGTTGTCCTAGATGCATCCATTCTAGCTGATCAACTCAAAATGTTGTTAATTTGTACAATGATCTCTCGGTCCTGTTCTCTTCATTTAGCATCAATTCACGTAATTCTTTCCTTATTTCTATAAAGTTCAACCATTCGTGATTTCTTATAGAACAATAACATTCATTTATCATAAGTTGTTAAACCATTCCCCAATTGATGGGCATCCCCTCAATTTCCAATTCTTTGGCACTACAGAAACAAAAGCTGCTATAAATATTTTTGAATGTGCAGTACTTTTCCCATTTTTTATGATTTCTTCTATATGTAGGCCTAGTATTGATATTGCTGGATCAAAGGGTACGATCAGTTTTAATGCTTTTTATGCACTGTTTCACATTGCTCTCTAGAATTGTTTGATTAGTTCACAATCTACCAACAGTACATTAATGTCCCAATCTTCCTACAACTTCCTCAACATTGCATGTTTTTTCTTTTTGTCATCTTAGCCAATCTGATAAGTGTAAAATAGTACCTTATAGTTGTTTTAATTTACATTTTTCTAATCAATAATGATTTGGACTATTCTTTACATGATTAAATATATCTCCTTATTAGAGTTATATTTAATACTCAAAGTTTCTTTGAAAACTTTTTTTCATATTCTTTGACCATTTATCATCTGAGAAATGATTTGTAACCTTATAAATCTGATTCAATATATTTTAGAAATAAGGTGTTTAGCTGAACCACTAGCTGTGAAAATTGTCTCCCAGTTTTCTATTTCCTTCTAATCTTGGCTATATTGGTTTTATTATTGCAAAACCCTTTTAATTTTATATAGTCTAAATCATCATATTTGGAATTTATAATGTATTTTATTTCTTGTGTGCTCATAAATCTCTTCCCATTCCATAGCTTTAACAAATAAATTATTTGTTGATCTGTTAATTGATCTATGGTATTGAAGGTGCTTGCATTCTAATGACAAAAGCGACATATACAGAAACCCATAAATACAAAGTAAAGTTATCTCTTCACAATGTGATTTTATCCATCATAGTTTCAATATATTGCAAGTTGAAATATTTAAGTGGAAACTAAATAAAATAATTTTAAAGAATGACTAAATCAAACAAGAAATCACAGAAATAACTATTAATTTCATTTAAGATAATGACAGTAATGAGACAACATACCAAAAGTTGTAGGATAGAACTAGAGCAATTATTAGGGGAAATTTTCTATATCCAAATGCTTTCCTTTAAAAAAAAGAAAGATAGAAGGGATCAGCAAATTGGGCATGAAACAAAAGAAAAAAATGAGAAAAAGAACAATTTAAAATATCTAATTAAATGCCAAATTAAAAATTCCCAAAATCAAAGGAGAGAATAATAAAATTAAAAATGAGAAAATTATTGAATAAATAAAAATTTGGTTTTTATGGAAAAAATTAAAATAGATAAAGCTTTGGTTAATTTGATTAAAAAAAGAAAACCAAATTCCACTAATGAAGAAAAAATGGTGAAATCACCACCAATAAAGAGAAAATTAACATAATAATTTGGAACTATTTTATCCAACTGTATGTCACTAAATCTAACAAGTGATTTCTATCAAATATTTAAAGAATAATTCATTTCAATTCTTTATATTTGAAAAAATAGATGAAAATGATTTTTCCCAAATTGTTTTTATGACACTAACGTAATTCTGATACCTAAACCAGAAGAGTCAACAGAAATAAAAAAAATATACACCAATTTTCCTAATGAATATGGATGTGAAAAATTTAAAGGAAATATTAGAAAAGCAATTATAGCAAGTTATGACTAGTGTAATATATTATGATCATGGAGGATTTATATCAGGAGTAAGGATGTTTCAATATTAGGAAAACCATCAAATTAAGTAACCATATGAATAGTAAAAAATAATTGTGTTATTACTTCAATAGATGTTAAAAAAACTATTGACAAAATACCGCAGTCATTCCTATTAAAAAAAACACTGAATGGAGTTTTCTTTAAAATGGTAAGTAGTATCTATTTAAAACTATTAACAAGCTTTATATATAATGGGGATACGCTAGAAGTGTTTGCAATAATAACAAGGATGAACAAGGATGTCCACTATCACTCTATTGTTCAATATTAAAATATTAGCTTTAGCAATAACAGGGAAAAATAAGTATTTAAAATAGGCAATGGGGAAATAAAACTCTCATTTTTTGATATGATGGTATATTTTGAGAATTCTAGAAAATTGACTGAAAAATTATTTGATGCAGTTAGCAACTTTAGCAAAGTTGCTGGATATACACTAAACCCACATAAATCATCAACATTTCTATATGTTAACAACAAAGTCCAGAAGCAAGAGATAGATTTAAAATAACTGTAGACAAGATAAAATACTTGGGAATTTATCTTTCCAAGACAAACTCAGAAACTATATGAAAAGAATTATATAACACTTTTCACCCAAATAAAATCAGATAAAAATAATTGAACAAATGTGAATTGTCAAATATAAGTTCTACTTAAATTATTTATTCAGTAACATACCAATCCAACCACCAAAAAGTATTTTTTTGAATTAGAAAAAATTGTGGAAAAATTCATATGGAAGAACAAAAAATATCAAGGGAATGAATGAAAAAATGCAAAAGAAGGTGACTTAGTCATACCAGATCTAAAACTATATTATAAAACAGCAGTAATCAAATCTATTTATAATTGGTCAAGAAATAGAATGGTGGATCTCTGGATTAGATTAGGTACAAAAGAAACAATAGTACAGACTGTGCCTTTTTCATTTATAAACCAAAGACCGTAGTCCTTGGAGCAGGAGTTCTTGCACCAATAAAACCAGTGCAATCAAGATTAAAAGGAATGCAATTGGTTAGGAGATAATTTTACAGCTAGTGTTTCTAATAAAAGATTTAGAGAAATTAGTCACATTTATAAGCATACAAGTCATTCCCCAATTGATAAATGGTCAAAAGGACATGAATAAAGCAATTTTCATAAGCCTATCCATAGTCAAATGAAAAAATGTTCTCAATCATTAGAGACATGCAAATTAAAACAGCTCTGAGATACTACCCACACCTATTAGACTGGGCAATATGACAACAAAAAGAAAATGATTTATGCTGGAGGTACATAAACTGGTAAACCAGTGCATTATTGGTGGAGTTGTAAACTGATCCTTTCTGAAGAGCAATTTGGAACTATACCCAAAAGGCAATAAAACTGTGCATGTCCTTTGATCCAATAATTCTACTACTAGGGCTATATCCCAAAGAGATCATAAGATCATTAAAAAAACCAAAAGAAACAGTTCACATGCACAAAAATATTCATACCAGCTCATTTTGTAGTGGCAAATAATTGGAAATTGAGGGGATAACCATCAATTAAAGAATGTTCAAACAACTTATTATAGTATATGAATTATATGAATGTGAAAATGATGGAATACTACTGTTCCACAAGAAATCATGAGTGACTGGACTTCAGAAAAGTTTGGAAAGACTTGTATGAACTTATCCTGGGTGAAGCGAGCAAAGCCAGAAGAACATTATACACATTGTGCAACGACATTGTGTGATGAACAACTGTTATGAACTTGTCTTCTCAGAAATACAATTATCCAAAAGAGTTCTAAAAGACTTGGATGAAAAACGCCATCCACATCCAGAGAAGGAACTATAGAGCCCAGGTTCCGACAAAAGCTTACCATTTTTAATTTTTAATTTTTTTCTATTTTCTGTTTTTTACTCTAATTGCATTTTTCCATTTCATGCTTATCCTTCTTTCATAACATGATTAATATGGAAAGATATTTATTACAGTTATGTAGTAGATTACTCTCTGTCAACATGAGAAAGGGATGCAAGGGAGGGAGGGAGAAAAAATGTGGTACTGAAAACTTTGTTGAAAACTATATTTATATGTAGTTGGGAAAATAAGTAAATTTGTTAAATTCAAAAAGAAAGAAATTACTATAAATAGAAATTTGGGAAGAGTTTTTCTGGAAATCACAGATGACATATGAAGGCCAGCAGATGGCAAAATTTTGACCTACATATAGTCTATGACCAAAGAGTTAAAATCCATATTTCATAAGAAGGTGCCATAAATACTCTTAAAGAAAAAAGAAAAACAGTTTACATTTCTCTATTAGAAAGAAAACATTAAAAAATTTCACATGTACTCTCCAGGTTTAGTGGCATTGAATCCCTAATTCTCCAAATGTGGAAGGAATAACTAGACAAAACATAACTTAAGTCTTAGGTGAACCAAGAAAAGCTCCTGAAGATAACTGCTTGAATTGAATTTTAAAGGGTGTCAAAAATCTTTTGAGTCAGTAATGGGAAGAAGTATGTTCTGGTATGGGGAATAACTTGAAATGGCATACAGGTATGAAATACAGTGGCACATTGGAAGATTTATTGTTATTCAGTTGTTCCCAAATTTTCATGAGCCCAGCACCTATAGCAAACCAAGGTTGTTTGTGGAGTTTTCTTGGCAAAGATGTTGAAGTTATTCACCATTTTCTTCTCCAGTGGGGTAAGGCAAATAGAAGTTAAATGACCTGCCCAGGGTCACATAACTAGTTTCTGAGGTTGGATTTGAACTCAGGTCTTCTGGATTCCCTGAGCTACCTAACTGCCTAAAGGTGAGAAATAGAAAGTAGGATATCATATTTTAAAAGTCTAGTATATGCAAAAGATAGAAAGGGAACAGGTTTTGAAGATCTTAATGTCAAAAAGACATGTTTGTATTTGAATGTAGAAGCAAATGGAAAACACTGAAGTTTAACAGGGAGTGACATGATCAAAATGTTCATTTTGACCATTATGTGGAACATGAATTGGAATGTGGAGAAACATAGGGAACAGAGACCAATTAGAATTGTATTGTAATAATTCAAGTCAAAGGCAAATTGCTCAACTATGGGTATGGAGAAAAGGGGAAAATGTGAGAGATGTAGGGGGAAAAAACCATAAGATTTGAGCACTAATTGAATATATAGAGTGATTGGTATAGATAGGTTAGATTGACATTGATGCCCTTCATAATAATAGGGAATATCAAAAAATAGTGGATTTTAGACAAAATATAATGAATTTTATTTTGGACTTTTGAGATTGTAATTGGATGCCTAATTCAAACTGTCAACCAGACAGTTGAATATGAAGAACTAGAGCTTAGTGAAAAGACTAGGTGTATACAAAATGATTTTTGAATCATTTTGATAGATCATTCAAATCACTGGAGTCAATGAAACAACCAAGGGAGAGAATAATATTAGAAACAGAGGAGCATATTGAAGTTCTATTATGCCCTCAGGTATTCTGTTTAGTACTAGGGTTATACAGGTATAAAATAGTACCATCCTCATTAAAGAAGTTTGAAATTAAATTGGAAAATGAGATTCATCATACTGAAGCATATTAAAAGTTGGAATGAGAAAAGAAACTGGACTTGATTGCTCTCTTCCAGGTAAGAAAGTAGCACCTGATTTGGTTTTGAAGGAAAAAATCAGGTAATTAGAGATGTGAAGTGAGTCTGCCAAAAAACCAGAAATCAGTTTGTAAAATTAACAGAGGTCTAACAGGGCCAGGAGCAGAGTTTTGTAAATTTCTTATTAGACATTAACTTCATACCTACTTTAATTCTACATTCCCATAATGATGAAGACTCTTTTTTGTATCAATAAAAATAAATTATAGTGATATGTTAGATTCTAGAAATATAAGAAATACTGAGTGAATCTTATTGGCAGATAGCATGGTGTGATGAAAGGATGACTGGATTTAATGTTAAAATAATTGGTTTTAATTCTTAGCTCTGCCACTTTGTATAATAATAGCAAGTTGCTTTCTTCATACTTTTTCCCTAATCTGTAAAGAGATGAGGTCTTTATTAGATGGACACTAAGTACCCTTACAACTCCAACATTCTATGATTCTATAAAAACTAATTGAATTTAGCACCTAGATGCTCATTGATGACCTTTAAGAGGGTACCTATAGTAAAGTAATGTTGAAATAAAATAAACCTTTTTGGTCAAAGAAATGAGAAGCTCTGAGAAAGTGGAGAAAATGATGGAAAAACTACTCTTTCTAGAAGTTTATCAGTAAAATAATAGAAAAAATGAAAAGTGGTATGCTTTATTTGGGGTGTTTTTATGTAAGTTTACTCATGATAGGGTAAAGCAGAGTATATTCTTAAGTATGCTAGAAAGGATAAATAGGAGGAGAAATTGAAGAAGTAAGATTGAGACTGATTTATTAAATAAAATTCACAAAGAGATGTCATCAAGGGCACAGATGAATAGATTGGCCAGTAAAAGGTGGAAGATAGTTTCATCCTTGGAGAACATAGAAAAGAATTAGAGAATGGATATAGATAAAGCAGTTATAGCTATGAAAGTGGAGAGATGAGGAAATTTATCATCAATAATCTTAATTTTATCAACAAAATAGAAAATAGCATAAGAAAAATGTTAATGTGGGTAGCTAGGTGGCACAGTGGATAGAGCACTGCCATGGAGGCAGGAGGACCTGAGTTCAAATCTCATCTCATATACATAATAATTACCTAGCTGTGTGACCTTAGGCAAGTCACTTAACCCCACTGCCTTGTAAAAAAACTAAAAAAAAAGGAAAAATGATAATGGGAAATGCAATCATGGCTTATAGAAGAAAGAAGAAAAAAATATTTTTTGTGTGTAGGAGTATGTTAATCGATAAATAGAAAGATAGATTGATAGATAAAGAGCTAAATAAAAAAATATATTCCTGTTTATTAATGAAGGCCCATTCAAGACTGAAGAGAAAGACTTTATACTTGATCTACTTTACAACTTTTAAGGCCCATTTAATCAAACATTTCTTGCTGATGAATATTTTCTTCTCCCTGCACTTCAGAGAGAACATACTCATCATGGTCTCCTCTAAGATTTTTAAATTTTCCTTAGTCTTCTCCTTTTCTGAATCTCCTTGTTTTTCTAATCTCCTCTATGTGACTGTTCTTATGTTTATCTCTGTGCTTTTACTCTTGTGAACTTATTGATTCAACTAACTAAAATTAACATATCGGTAGAGTTGGTGCCTAAATTTTTCTTTTAACCAGACACACTTCTAAGTTACAGACCTGGATATCAAAATTGTCTGCTGGACCCTTATACTCCACCAGTACATGAGACTCAACACATCCAAAACTGAGGTTGTTGTATTTCCCTTATATATGTTTCTCCTTCTGATCTCACATCTTCCATCAGTGGTATTTGTCCAGTATGCAGCCCATATTTTATGAATTACTAAGACCTATTATATCTTTCAAATCTATTGCCATAATAACTTTCACATCTATCTCCTATAACCTCTTATCTCTACAAGCATCATATCATGCTTGTATTGTGCATATGGTCTACCGTAATAGTCTCTTAGTTAGGTTCAACCTTGACTTCTTCCTGTCCATGCACAATACATCCTCCATATTTCTTCTGCTCAAAAAAGTTTTTTGTAGGTCACAATTGCCTATGAAACAAAGTTCAACCTTTTTGTTTCAATTCAGAACTGTCCAAAAATATGCAACCAATTCATTTTTTCAGATACACTGCATATTATTACTCATCAAATATTCTGTACTCCATCTTTCCTGCACTTTAAATTTTTTCTTCTTTTGAACATAAGGATTAAGTGAGTCCTTGATAGAGAAAAGAGCTTCATAGTAATATCAAAAGATATCTTATGGTATCTAGAGCACAATACTGATCTAAATAGAATGACAATTCTTTCTGGAAGATTTATAGAGTAAATGACCAAGTATTTCAGAGAATAAGGAGCAATGGTTTGACCATAATTTTCTCTGTGGTGAAAATAAAATAAAGAAATTTTGAATCCATTGAAGTTCATTGATAATCATATCCACAAGAGGATAACAAGAATGATGAGGAACCACATCTCTAGAAGGAATATCATTCTATAGAAGAATTGGTGGGAGAAACTAAGGATACTAAACAAGGGACTAAAAAATTTCAGATGCATCTTGAAAGCTCTCTTCACCTCTGAATATTTAGAAAAGGGTTCAGACAAATGATGTTTGTCCACAGAGGGAAGAACTTGGACCAATAGTATTAAGTTTAAAATGTCAGATCTTGTCTTAAAATATGGAAATATCTTCTTAACAATTAAAACTATACAAAAATTGAATAGGGTTCTCAGTGAATAGTGTCCTCTCAAGCTTTGGAACTCTTCAAGGGTAAGCTATATTGGAACTTCTTAGGAATGTTATAGGGGGAATTCATACTTTGAGTAGAGGTGGGAATCAATGACCTGTGGAGTTCTTTAAACTCTACACTTCTAAGATTCTCTAAGAAAAAAATAAAGCTTCAGGAAAAATAGAAATGATTTCTTTTTATGTTATTCAAGTTTCTTGTTGTGTCTTTTATCAAGGGAATATTGAAAATTTCAAACTGAGTAAGCTATCTTTTTAAAAATATTGATAATGGGGCACAGTTAAGATGAGATACCATTTTTATTTAATTGTCAGATATTTTATTTTGCTCTAAATTCAAGGTGTCAGTGGACATATATATAGTCACATTTTTGTTACTAACTACTTGGATCAACCCAAACTAAGAAGTTATTGAATCTCTTCTTCTTAAAGTATTTAGATAAAAAATAACATTTCAAATGAGTTGTAATCACATTTAATTTTTGCATTGCTAAATGCTCATTCAGCATATTTTCTAATGTATTACTTGTTTTCAAATACACAAAGAGTAAAATTTAAAGATTTTATCAATTGTTGTTTCTGTATTATTCAGAAACTAAATAAGTTTTAATAACACATAGACCAAGAATCTGATTGTGATATTAAGTGGTGAAATGACACATTATACTCATGGAGAGTTATTATACTGAAATTCAGTTGTGCTGTTTTTGTGATCCCCAAGATAGAGGAAAAATAACAAACAAATAGCTACATAGATCTTAATTCAGGTCCATCATTATATCTCATCTATTTTACTGTTCTGGCCTCCTCACTGGTCTTTATATCTCCAGAATTTGTTCCCTTGTTTCTTTCAATAGTTATTCATCAAAAATATTAAGTACTTAATCTCTTCAAAGTATAGTGCTAACCTTTGAAAATATTGCAAAATTTGTCTAAGGAAAATACCTGCCCTCATGGAGCTTCCAATCTATTATGATGGGTAGATACACACAAAGATTAGTATAAAACTTTTATAGTTCTTAAAAGTGCTTCTAAACAAGGTGTTACACAAAGTCTAAATGGAAGAGTTTTTATTACTAGGGAGTATCAGGAAAGGTTCCATGGAGAAGATAGAATTAGCTTTTAGATTGAAAGAATGGTTAGGAATTCAAAAGAACAGATGGAGGACATTTTAGAAATGCAAGACACAGGAATCATAACAAGCAATGGTAAGGAGAAAGGAGGAAAGAGCACGTGGGTTTAAAAAAGACAGTGAGTCGGTAAGATCTAAGTTAGACTCCCACTTCAGGCACTTGCTAGTTATGCCATCTTGAACAATTCACATTACCTTTTTCATTATCATTTTCTTTTTTATTTTACAAAATAATAATACACCTTTCTCCCAGTATTATTCTTGTAAGCATCACATAAAATAATATTTTAAAGGATACATATAAAAGAACATTACACTTAGCACAATATCTGGCACATGGTGTTTAATAAATGCTGGTTGACATGATTTGCCTTCTTTTAATGGCCTCTAAGGAGATTCATTTCTGTCCTTCTTCTTCTTCTTCTTCTTCTTCTTCTTCTTTCTTCTTCTTCTTTTCTTTGGTTTAGTCTTCCTACTATGGAGATGCCTTTGCCAAGAGACCTGTACTCCTCATTGGTGAATCCCTCTCATCATGCCCTTGACTCCATTTCTTCTTTTAAATCAAAAGAAATTTCATCAGCAATTTCTTCCTCTTCTTTCACTTATTTTTCTGTTTCCAGTGTTCAGCATACTTCATAGGACATATTTAGTAAGAAATGCTTCATCTAAGCCAATTTAAACTAATAAAATGAAATTCCAAAAGTTTAAATACAAAGTTTTATGATGACTTAAAATTGAGTTTGTGAGTATAAAATAGGAGAAGCATGGTAAGACAGAGGATTAGAAGGAAAAAGATCTGGGTCTTTTGGTAGACTACAAGCTCAGTATGTACCAACCTTCAAGAAGGAAATCAAAGTATATATTTAATTATGTGTATATATATATATATATATATATATATATATATATATGCAAGGTACATTCAGGAAATGGCAAACAATTGAGATTTAGTGCAAGGAAAAGCTTAGAGTACTAAAACTTCTTGCTGTTGAAATAAAGGAATTAAACTTTTAAAAATTGAAGAAAACCTTCATATCAAGTTGAATGAGGTATAAGCTTAATCATGTGAAATTATTACTATTAAAGTACTAATTTAAATGATTCAGTAAGCTGTTCACAGATAACACAAAAATCTTTTCATAAATAATAATAATGATGATGATTTAAAGTTCACAAAATGCTTTTCAAGTATTACTTAATAATATCACAAGAACTCTATGACATAGATTCTATTATCACTATTTTCCAGATAAGAAAACTGAGGCAGAAAGAGGTCAAGTGACAGGACAATGCAGCAAAGCCTCACATTCTGATGTTGAATTTAAACTTTTCTTCCAACTCAACTCTTTAACAGTCCTTTGTCAACAAGTCAGCAGTCAGCTTACAAACACTTCCAGTGTTCTATCTATTTATTGTACCATCTAATAATATGGCAGAAGTAGGGAAACTTTTTTTAATGTTACAAGTCTATGTTAAATTCTGCAAATTCAGCTGGGAACCAGATGCGAGAAAATATCAACTCGGTTTAAATTAGTTTTCAGTTTCATAGAATTTGTTATTCCCTTGTAAAAATTATTTTTGCAAGGCAATGGGGTTAAGTGACTTGACCAAAATCACAAAGCTAAGTAAGTATTTTAAATGTCTGAGGCCAGAATTGAACTCAGGTCCTTCTGACCCCAGGGCCGGAATGCTGCTAGCTGCCTCTCCTCTTCCTTTACTTTTCCTTCTGCTTTTTTGAAAAATTAGATATCTGCAAGGAGTATGAAATCAGGTGTTGATTAATCAAAATGATTTAAAGAAATATAATTTAATTCTTATTAAATACAACATATTATGAACAACTAAGGGAGAAAGAGGAACTAGAAAAGGAAGTCAGGGACTCTGTGTGTATATTTTCTGTGTGTATGTGCTTGAACACATGCACATATGTTTGTCTTTGCATCACTTTCCATACTTGACATATAAGAAATGCTTAATAGAAGCTTACTGATTGGTTGATTGAAAAAAAGAGAGATATGAAAAATGAGGAGGAAGGAGGAAAGAACAGACAGTCAGAGTGGGGGAAAGTGAGCTAGACAGAGGGAAGTACATGAAAGATATAATAATGTAATGAAAGAAAATCGCTTTGAGGAAGAGAAATAGTGTAGGCTTAGGCATTTAGAGATAGGGAAAGAGACAAAAGGAGAAGAAAAGGGGTTCTGTAGATCTCAAATTAGAGAGGTAGGACACATCTTTCTTTTTGTATCAATCAATTATTATCCTTTAGCTTATTACAGCTACTCATAATTCTTCAAAAGTTCTTTGTCAACAAGCCAGCAGTCAGTTAATAAGAATTTATTAAGGACCTATTATTTGCCAGCTAAGAAATGAAGATGTCAAGGAAAGGCAAAAAAGAAAGAAAGAGGGAATGAAAGAAAATAGGAAAGAATGAAGGAATAAAAGAAAAGGGAAAGGAAACAAGAATGAAAGAAAGAAAAAGAAGAAAAGAGAAAAAGAAGGAAAGAAAGAAGTAAGAAAGTATAAAAGAAAGAGAGTAGGAAAAAATGAAAAGAATGAAAGGAAGGAAAGAAGAAAACAAAGAAAGAAGCAAAGAAGAAAGGAAGGAAAGAAAGAAGGAAAGATAGAAAAAGGAAAGGAAGTAGAAGGAAAAAAGAAGAGAAGAAAGGAAGGAAAGAAAGATGGAAAGTAAAAGGAAGGAAGAAAAAAGGAAAGAAAAGAAAAGAAAAGAGAAGAGAAGAGAAGAAAAGAAAAGAAATGAAAAGAAAAGAAAAGAAAAGAAAAGAAGGAAAAAAGACAAAACAAAGAAAAAAAACAGACACCCCCCCCCAAAGACACCAAAAATAAAAACAAAAAGTGTCCAGGAACTCTCATTGTAATGAGGAAAACAATGGAAAAGTAACTATACAGACATGAAGAAACCTTGGTGGATGGCACACTGTCTTTAGTAAAAATGTTCATTGATGAGTCACAAAGATAATCTAGAAAGAAAGAATTAGGGCAGCTAGGTGGTGCAGTGGATAGAGCATCAGCCCTGGAGTCAGGAGGATCTGACCTCAGACACTTAATTACTGACTGATTGTGTGACCTTGAGCAAGTTACTTAACCCCATTGCCTAAAATATACCCCCAACCCAAAATGAAAGAATTAAAATTGCAAAGGTAAAAGTTAGGAACTAGACCTGGGAGCCAGACAACTTCAGGGACTGATTGTCTCAATTTCTCCTCACTCCAATCCATTTTCCACCCATCCCTCAAGGTGACTTTTCTTAAGTACAGATCTAACAATCTTATTTCCCTACTTAGTAAATTCTAGTGACTCCCTATTGCTTACATTATCCAATAGAAAGTCCCCTTTTAGACATCACTCAAGTGATCACAGCCATCCTTTCTAGGCTTACAATATACCTTGCTCCTATCCATACTCAGTAATTTCACAAAACTCTTTTTTCTGATGTTCTGTATATATAACAACCCCCACCCATCCCACCTCCCCCCAACATTTCCTCTTCCAAATCTTTGAAATGATCATATGCCATACCCTAATTCACTTCTCTCTCACCTCTGCCTCATACAATCTTTTACTTCCTTCAAGACCAGGTTTGAACACTATCTCCTATATCAAATCTTCCCTTAGCAGGACAAATACTATATTATGTCTTCCCTCAACCACTTTGCATTGATTTATATAGACCTACTTTCCCTTCCCCACCCTCATAATGTGTAAGATCCTTGAGAGCAGATTTCATTTCATTTTTATCTTTGTAGGTAAGATCTTTGAGGGAAGGACTTTCTTTTACTTTCTTCAGGAAATTCCTCATTTCCCAATATGGGACCCAACATGGTTAAAAAAATCCTTACTGATTCATTGCTTGAAAGTTGGTGATGAAAAGCTAAGAAATTGAGAGAACAAAAGATCTTCAATAATAGATGGAGTGGGGGGCAGAGTAAAGATGGTGGTGGTGTGAAGGCAGGGATTCCAGCAATTCTTCCCTAAAAAGCTCCAAAAGCCACAAAATTGTGTCTATAACCAAATTTTTTTTAGGGTTTTTGCAAGGCAGATGGAGTTAAGTGGCTTGCCCAAGGCCACACAGCTAGGTAATTATTAAGTGGCTGAGAACTGGATTTGAACCCAGGTATTCCTGACTCCAGGACTGGTGCTTTATCCACTGCACTACCTAGCTGCCCTTCTAACCAAATTTAGAGGAGCAGAACCCACAGACAAATGAGCAAAACAACCTCCCAGTCCAAGCTAACTTGGTAGATCCACACGAAAAGTCTGTTCCACTAGGACCTGGGGTCAGAAAAAGCTACAGCACAGTATAGGCTGCAGTTGCATCTCAAGAAAGAAAACCAGTTCTAGCCTTCCAGGAATAGGCTAAGGGGCACCTGGGTTTGGGGCAGTGGAAGTATTTTCCAGGCCTTTTGACCCGGAGCATAAGGATGGTGTGGAAGGTTGGAGGGAGAACTCTGCCACACTAGGGTGAGTGCAGAGCCTCAGGGCAGCCACTGGAACTTATGGAGCCACCTAGCAACTGCTTCCAGATGGCTCACCCACAGAAAGTAAGGGTAGAGAATGCAGAAGTCTATGTACTATCCCTGGGATAGTCCCAGGTCGCAGTCTGGGAGCCCTTATTGATATACAGGATTCTCCTCACAGGGCAGATTGGAGAACCTGTGATCATCCACAGACCAGAGACAAGGAGAGTATTCAGAGCCTTTCATAAGAAACTGGAGGAATTAAGGTTAGGAGAGACGTCCCAAAAACCCCTCAAAGTTTTGGAAGTGTGGCAAATGTCATAGACTGAGGAAATGACAAGCAATAGACAACAATGAATCTGACCATATACAATTACTTTGCTTCCATGCAGTATCCTCCCATGGAGGATCAAAATATATACTCAGAAGATGACAAAGTCAAAACCTCTGATTCAAAATCTTTAAGAGAAATAGGAATAGGTCTCAGGCTATGAACAAACTCAGAAAAGACTTGGGAGGTAGAGGAAAACTTGGGAAGAAAATGAGAATGATGCAGGAAAATCATGAAAACCAAGTCAGCAGCTTGGTCAAGGAGAAACAAAAAAATACTGAAGAAAATAACATGTCAGAAACCTTTTAGGTCAAATGGAAAAAGCAGCCCACAAGGCAAATGAGGAGAAGAATACCTTAAAAAGCAGAAGTGGCTAGCTGAAAAAGAAGATAATAAAACAGTCTGAGGGGAAAAAAAAACTCCTTCAAATGTAGAATGGAGTTAAAGGAAGCTGATGATTTTGGAAGAAATCAAGAAACAATAAAATAAAACCAAAAGAATAAAAAACTAGAAGAACTGTGAAATATCTCATTGGAAAGCCAACTGACCTGGAAAACAAATCCAAGAGAAAGAATTTTAAAATTATTGAGCTAATTGAAAGTTATGACTAAGAAGAGAGCCTAGAATTTATTTTTCAAGAAATAATCCAGGAAAAATTACCCTGAGATCCCAAAAGCAGGGGTTAAAATAGAATTTTGGGGAATCACCTCCTGAAAGGATTCCTCCCCTGAAAAGCTCCCAGGAATATTATAGTAAAAGTTCTAAACTCCCAAGTCAAAGAGAAAATACTGTGAGCAGCCAGAAAGAAACAATTCAAGTATTGTGACACTACAGTAAGGACTACACAGGATTTGGTAATGTCTACATTAAGGGTTCTTATGGCTTAGAATATGTTATTCCAGAAGCCAAAAGAGCTTGAGTTACAAGAGAGAATCAACTACTCAGAAAAACTAAAACTCCTCTTTCAGGGGAAAAGATGGACATTCAAGGAAACAGGAGTTTCAAACTTTCTTTTGAAATGAACAGAGCTGAACAGAAAGTTTGAGCTCTAATACAGGACTCAGGTGAAGCATAGAGAGAGGGTGAACAGGAAGGATGAAATATGAGAGATTTAATGATGTTGAACTGCATGTAATTCATGCATGGGAAGAAGATACTAATAACTGATAGATACCTTCTCATTTATAAGAACAGTTAAAAGAAACATATATAGACAAGGTCCAGGAGGGAGCTGAATACAATGATATAATATAGTATAAAAAATGGAGTCAATGGGTGATAAAGGAAAGTACTGTGAGAAAAGGAAAGGAGAAGTAGAATAGGCTAAGATATTTCTCAAAGAAAGAGTCAAACAAAAACTTTTGCAATGGAGTGGAAGGGAGGGGAAAGTGAGGGGGAATGAGTGAGCCTTCATGCTCATCAGAAATGGTTCATAGAAGAAATAATATACACACTCAATAGAATATAAAAATATATTTTGCCCTAGGAGAAAAATGAGAGGAAATGGATAGAAGAAGAGGGATGGGGGAGGGGAAGGGGTATAGATGATAGAAGAAAGGGATGATACAACATACTTCTGAGGGAGAATAGGGTTAAAGAAGAGAGAGAATAGAATAAATTGGACTGAGGAGGAATGAATGGAGGGTAATATAGTTAACAATAGCAACTCTAGGAAAAAATATTGAAGCAATTTCTCTGATGGACTTATGATAAAGAGTACAACCCATTCCAGAGACAGAGCTATTGGTATCTGAATACAGACTGCAGTTCACTTTTTCCCCCTCACTTCATTTCTCTTGAGGTTTCTGTATCTTTTTGGTAGGGGGAAGTAGGTTTAATAATGTGAAAATAAATCATTAAAATTAAAAATAAAACCAATAATTCAGAAATCTGGCAAATTTTTTAGCAAGCACATGCAGGGCACCAATTATAAAAAGATCTTAAAACCCTGGCAGCTACTATTTTAGTCAAGAAAACTATATCTAGACCACAGTAGTAATATATATGTATGGGCAATTTTAGAGTTAAGAATATTAGTTTACCACTTCCACTTTAAAAAATAAAAATTTGGATTTCAAGGAAAATATTTTTGAGCACATAAATTGAATACCAGTAATACCAGGACATACCTAATTCTAATTGAACTGAAATTCCTCTAGTTTGATTTCTCCAATCCTGTCCTTGTGTCTATTTGTCAACATGGTCCCATGATTCTCCTTTGAATTGGTTCTTGGTGAATGGATGCAGGTTTCTGAATATGATCTCTGATCTCTGATCTCCTTTGTACACCTCTTTTTGCTCAGGAAAGAGCTCCTTACATTATCTAGAGATATGAGTGTGTGGATTAGTCACCTCCCACAGGTCAGCTCACAAAATTCTATCTCAGCCTAGCTTCAGGAACCAATTATATATTTCTTGCTGGGGCAACAGTCAAGCACAAATCTTTTCCAAGAGTGGCTCTGAATGTAAAATCTGGGTGATCTAGGTTACTGAGATAATATGTTAAGTACATAGTTAAGTGATAGTAGGGAATTTGAGATGTCAGAGAGAAGGTATATGCCAGAATTTCCGAGAATCACAAGAAGAATGTGACAAAAAATTAAGATTTTTTATCAATCCCCATAATCAATAAAACCAGACTATTAAAACTAGAATTTGATAGTGTATAATGCAATCTGTCAGGAAATCTACAAATAATTTAAAAAAAGTTGATACTATCCTTTAAAAGAATTTAAGAGTACAATTTAATTAAAATTAGGAAGAAAAATATATAAATGATAGGTAAAGCTGAATGTTGCTCACTAAGATGAGATGGTTTATTGTACCAGTCCAGGATATTTTATATTATATCATATTATATCCTATTATATCATGTTATATCACATTATATCATACCATATTATATCATATCATATCATACTATATTATATTATATTGTTAACTTAGCAAGTTTATAATAATGTAGAATCTGTTGGGTAGGTGATAATGGTCCAAGTATCTGTAAGATATAGGGTACATAGTTGTTGTGAACTATGCCATTTGACATAGGGATATTTGTGATATTTCTAAGATTATTTGTGGAATTGTTCCTCAGAGAAGAGATAATTCAGGTTTGTAATATTAAATAGAAAGTAAACTCCTCAAGGGCAGGGACCATTTCAATTTTGTCTTTGTAGCTCCATTACATATAATATGATCCATTAATGGCTATGGAGTTATTGAATACATATAAAAATAATGTTGAAAAATAGAAGTTAAGGGATGCATTGATAAAGAGTCATTATAAAAAAATTAACAGATTCATGCTAAGGAATAAATAATTGCAATGTTGGGCAAAGTTCACAAAATAATGGTGTTTACTAATTTTACTATTTGAATAATTAGAAACACCAGAAAGAATATTCACAATGAATAGAATGTGGGAACATAATGGACAAAATGAAGTAAATGTAAAATTGGAGAGACAGAAACACAAAACATTTTGGTTTTCAGGTTTCCTTCAGATATAGAAATTAACTATTGTAACAGAATTCATTGAATATAGATTCAGAAGACATTACTTCTAGAAATCCATAATAAAACCAAGAGACTTAACTAGAACTAAATAATAAATTTCAGCAACCTAATAAATATCCCATTGTATAACCTATAAAATGAGATGAATAGAATGAAATAAATTAAAGAGATAGATATCAATAAAATTGGAGATATTCTAGGGATTTTAGTCCAAAGACCTCGATATATTACATTCTAGTTTTTTCACAAATGTAAACTAGAAAGAAATTTGTTTTAAAGTTTGAAAAAATCCATAGAAATAGAAATTATTATTGTTATGATTTATTTATAGATCTCAGAATAAAATCTTAGTAGATGGCATCACAATTTAAAGTTGAGTCAGCTTAAGAGGGAAAAAAAATTTTTAATGGAAGACTGGCCTGAAGAGAATCTTGAGATAGGATAAACAATTGAATAGTGTTGGAACTCTCTAGTAACATTCCATGTAACAACACCTCTTTTGTTACTACTGGTTTTTGTAACTTTAACTGATTTTGTTGTGAATATATATCAGGGAAATTTTCCAGTTTCATAAGTTGAAGTTGGATATTTCTCTCTTTTGTTTTTTGAAGGATCAAAAATAAGGCACATAAACTATCTTAACCAATCTAATTGCCTATCAAAATTGCAGTTTTTCTTTCAGTGCGAAGTTGATCTATATCTCATTGGTTTATACTAAATTGCTTTTTTTTAGATCTTCTGGAATCTTAGAAATCAAAAGACCAAGTTCATTTACTATGTATATTTGTACCTGAATGCATGTTTGGGCCATCACCAATCATCTTGACTTATGCCTTGTTTCTAGAGTGATGACTCTAGAAGAGAGAGTGAGACTAATGACTTTGAACAACATTGCCTCACTTTACATGTAATTCACTGGCAATCAAGACATCACCCTCTTGATGTAATTGGACCTCTTCAAGAAAGAAGGATGGGAAAAAAAGAATGTAGAATGATCAACAATGATAATTTCTCATTGGTTTCCATAGATTCAAAAATAATTTCTATACAGACGATATCCAAATCTCTAAAGAGATTTTTTTTCTCTCCTGAACTCTAATGCCATCCTGCTTCTTTGCCCTCTCCTGGTCACTTAACTACCATATTATTATCTATATCTTGTAATAGCTTTTCCATGGAGATAAGTAATTCAGATCTTTCCTCTTTCAAATCCATCCTCTACATCATTACCAAAAATCATTAGCCTAATAAAAAGACTGCATATTTCATTCTATTGTTCAGAAATCTTGACGCATTGTCTCTAGAAAAATACTGTATCTTTTTTATCATAATTTATCATATTTTGTAAAGCACTTTCCTCCAAAGACCACTGTTTCTGATCTGCTCTCATCTAGCATCTGTGAGTCAGTTAAACAATTAATTAACTAACCATCACTTATTAAGCAGTGGCAGGCATTGGACTAAATACTGGGTTTACAAAGAAAGGTAAAATCATTCCTTGCTAAGAGGGAATTTATATTATCATAAGGATTATACTATATACACAGGGAAGGTGCTAGCAGTTGAGGAAAAAAGGAAAGACCTTCTTCTTGCAGAAGTGAAAAAAGAGTACATTCCAGTCGTGAAAGAGAGGCAATAGAAAGTCATGGAGGAATGAAATAGAGGATATTCCAATAACACCAGATCATAGAAAGTGGTGAGAAGAATTATATATAAGAAAATGGAAAAAATACATAGGGGCCAGGTTGTGAAGATCTATTAATCCCAGTTTGTATTTTATCAATTAGTCAATAAAAGTTTGAGTACCTACTATGTATCAAACACTATGGTAGAGAGACAAAAATGGGCAAAAAAAATTCCCTGTCCTCAGGAATCTTACAGTCTACTCCTAAAGGTAATAAGGCGCTTTGGGGTTTATTAGGGCAGTCATGGTGGAGCATAGATTTAGCACTCAATTAGCTAGACAAGAGTCACCTTTCATTTTTCAAATGAGAAAAAGATACTCGGGTTCATTAAGTGACAGGTCACACAGGTAAAAAGGATCAGAGATGCTAAAATTTTTGACTCCAGAGACATCACTATTACCTTCCCAAAGTCTTTCTCTTTAGGAAAATCACTTTAGCATCTAAAGGGAGGACAGATTAGAGTAGTGAGATGTTTGAAACAGGAAGCTCTTACTACAATAAAGGTGATAGGTGATCAGTGAGGATGACAGTGACTATGTCAGGAAATAGACATTGATATATTTGGGAAAATATCTGACTGATGTTTTGAGGTTATATGAGACAAAATTTAGGAACTGATTGCCTAAGATGAATAAGAGTGAGGAGTCAAAAGTGACTCATGTTGGAAACCTGTGTGAATGGTAGGATGGACTGTGTCTAATAGTAATAAAAAGTTCAAAAATGGAGAAGGGCTTGGAAAAATAGTGATCTCTGCTTTAGACATATTGAAATTGAGATACCCACAGGTTTTAGATGAACCTTTCTAACCTTCTCTCACATTCTTATTCCAGTCAATCTCTTTTGTTAGTTATTTCTTAACCTCCATAATTATTTCATACCTGGAATGTCCTCCCTCATCAGACTCATTTTCTTTAAGGTTACATTCAGGTGGCATATATTCTCTGAAATCTTTCCCTATTACCTTCTCCCAACTCATTTCCTAAATTTTCTTTTTTATTCTTTATTATTTTTTTTGTATACATTAGGTAGCTGGTGACATGGTAGAGGAATTTGGAGCTTATAGTAGGAAGAAAAAAACCTGTATCAAAACCATTTAGTCTCTCTCAGCTTGCTTTTCTTCATCTGTAAAAGAGTTATTAATATCTACCTTAAATATTTTATGTGAATAAAAAGATATTGTGCACATATATACACATAAATGTATTTTTACATACATAAACACACATATATGACCTTTTACAGAGCCATTGAGCTGACCTCATTTTTATATGCTTGTGAAACATGGACAGTCTAACAGTACCATGATAGGAAACTGAATTCCTCACATTTAAGTTGTCATAGGAAGTTTCTGAAGCTCCCTGGGCAGGAAAAGATACCAGACACTGAAGTCCTTTCCTGAGGTAAATTGCCAAATACTCAAATATTACTTCAGAGAATATACCCATGATGGGTTGGCCTTGTCATTGAAATACCAAATGGGGGAAGCTAGGTGACCCAGTGGATAGAGCACCAACCCTGGAGTCAGGAGGACCTGAGTTGAAATCCAGTCTTAGACACTTGATTATTGCCTAGCTGTGTGAATTTGGGCAAGTCACTTAATCCCATTGCCTTAAATAAATAAATAAAACTTTTTAAAAAAGGAATACCAAACGAATCCTTGCCCAAAAGATTATTTTATGGAGAACTCACACAGAACAAGCATTCACAGAGGGAGTCAGAAGCAACAACACAGGGACACTCTGAAGGTTTCTCTTAAGACCTCTGGAATTAACTGTACAGCATGGGTGACACTGGCACAGGTACACCCAGCATGGCATGCCCTTATCAGAGAGGGTACTGTGCGCTATGAGCAAAGTAGAATTGAGGAAGCTCAAAGGAAATGTGAGATGCACAGGTTTAGGGAACCCATCCCAGGTGTTCACATAGACTATTTGTACCCTATCTGTGGTAGATCATTCCAAGCTCAAATTGGTCTGATCACTTTAGAGTCAGGCTTGTCTTATTTTTGTTTTCTTATCTTCAGGTTCTAAGAAAGAACTTTGCCTACAGTAAGTTTTGAAATGTGGGGGAGGGGAAAACAGAGAAGAAAGACTGGAGCAATATTTGGGAAGAGCTAATTGAAATGGGCAATTCTGGTCCAGTCAAGTTAGGCTGGTTCTGAATATCTAGAACCAAATTTCTGGGCTCTTCAGAGAAGTCCTGTAAGCAAAATAGAGGGCATCAATGAGTTAACTATTTATATACTTTTAAAGAAACTATTTTCCATGAGTGGTTGGTGATTAAAAGTCTAAAACCAGACTGAAGTGGATATTTGGGAATCCAGGCAGCCAAGAAAAGCTTTGAATTTGCTCCTAAGGATAAAATCCAACTCTATCAAATATACATTTATTTAACTCCATCTATATACATAACACTATGTGTGTCCTTGAGGATACAAAGAAAAAAAAGAAAACAGTCTGCATCAGGGAACTTAACATTTTATTCTGAAAAAGAGCCCATACAGAGATAAGAAAATAAATACACACACATGCACACCCATACATATATTCACTTTATTTGAATTTATTCTTATATATACATCCATATAATATGTGTATATATATATATATATATGTGTGTGTGTGTGTGTGTGTGTGTGTGCACAAAAACATGTGTAGGTAGGTATGTAAGCATGTATCCATGATGAATGAAGTTATTTTAGGAATCAGCAAAAAATACCAACAATTATGCCTATTAATAGGGAAGGAAGAGGATGAACTAACATAAAAGGACAATGAAATCAATGAAAGCCTTTAAGAGATTCTCTAATGTTTCTATCCTATGCCAAGCTAAATGACTAATGTGTGTGTGCATGCTCATGTGGGGTGGGGATTCTCTCTCTCTCTCTCTCTGTGAGTGTGTGTCTGTCTTTCTGTCTGTCTCTCTCATTCTCTCTTACTCTCTCTGTCTCTGTCTTTCTCTTTGTCTCTGTCTCTCTGTCTCTGTCTCTCTCTGTCTCTCTGTCTCTGTCTCTCTCTCTCTCTCACACATACACACACACACACACACACACACACACACACACACAAATTCTCTCTCACTCTCTCTCACACTCCTGCTTTCTCTCGCTCTCTCTCCATCACTCTCATTATTAGAATTTTTCTAGTAGGCAGTATTGAAATGACCACACATTACTCCATTATTGAAATGCCAGCTTTAATTGCAGAAATAATATCAATTTGATTGCTATATAAGAGTTTTTTTTTATCATTTTACTGATGGTATTAAAATGTATATTGTTAGATCAGCTTCCAAGCTGATGCATTCTGATGCATTGATATATCTCAAAATATTTCTAAAAGTATGCCAAAGATTTATGTCAGTGTTTATCAAAAGAAGTCATTATAAATAAAAAAGGAGAGGACTTGTAAAGAAAACAAGAAATTTTCAGGATAGATGAATGTTGATCAGGGATGTATAGTGATGGTGTGACAGGAAAGTCAGAGTTGAACATCACCTCTGATTGTGAAGATTTGAGTAAATACATCTGGTACATACACTAACAATGTCAAGTGTATGATCTCAATCATTCACAATAAGAGGTGAGTCCCATCCCTGCCTCACCTGCCAACCCCTCACTGTATGTCTCTGATTGATCCATATTATTTCTAAATTTGGATATATTTTATGTAGTTATTTCTATTTTTATTTCTATTTTTAAATGAAACAGAAAAGTTTTATGGAATATAGCAAATAGGTATATTATTTATACTTTATAGTTAATTAAATTAAAATGTCTATATAAAGAAAATTGTATATGAGCTTATGGTTAGATATGCAAACCCTATTTCGACATCATTAAACAATAAGCCAGATTCCATCTTGTTCTTCTTAATGTATAAGCACATTTTCTTAGAAATGTAAATTTGGAAAAAGATATGACTTGTTTATTTTGGTTTTACTCTGTGATTCCCCTTAGGTTATTTTTTTTCTTTTAAAAATATTTATTTTATCTCATTCTAGTTCTCTCCTCCCCCTTTCCAAACTCTTGATAAGCAAAGCAAATTCCCAGATTGGTCATGATCAAGAATCCCACTTTTCATTCCTTAGATTGTATGTTAAAGAAGAGAATATGAGGAAGGACTATGAATAGCATGAGAAAGATCTTTGTAAGAAAAAAATAATCTCCCTTCTTTTATACTTAAGGTGATAGTAATAGAAAAGTGCGCATGTGTCAAGAGAAGTAGCTGCAGAAAAGTTTGTGAAGTCTGTCTCTAGATTTCTTCAAGTTTTATCCTAGATATTGAAATAGCCTTATGCTATCTTCATAGTTATCTACACACATGCAACTGCAAATGCAAGGTACTTCTGAGCAAACCTGGAATTTCCCCAAAATAAGTTTCCCACATTGAGAAGCAGCATGGGATACGGAGAGAGAGCTGGGCTCAAGTATTACCCCTGAACTTACTGACAATCTGACACTGAGCAAAGTCCCAGGCCATTCTTTAAAATGCTAAATTATATAGCCTTCACTAATCTTTATTTGTAGATGGAATTTATTTATTTGGAAATTTCTCTAACAAATGAAATCAAAATCCATCCAGTCTAATAACCCTACTCCACATACAAACATATACATACATTCATACATACATATATACATACATATGTACACACACCCACACACCCACTTATATATATATATATATATATATATATATATATATATATATGTGTGTGTGTGTGTATATATATATATATATATATATATATAAATTACACATAAACATATGGGTTTTACATTTAGACATTTTTCAAAATAATGTTTAATCAAAAAGTACTTTAAGTAAAAAAGATAACTATAGCTGGAATTTCCTCATCTGTTGAATAAGAGAATTAAGACTAGAAGTCCATTAGGGTACCTTAGTTTTAAGTGGTCTCAATGCCAATTTCACAATCTGGATGTTCTGTTCTTTGCAAAACATTTTATTAACACTGCTTTATAAATCCTACTTATTTTGTGATACCCATCACTAATTGATATTTTCTGTGAAAAAAATAGTAGCAAAACTTTTTGATACCACAACTTTAATTTATGGAGAATTATCTGACATAAATAATCTACAATTTTTCCAAAAGGATGAAAGATAAATTCAGTATCAGGACTATGGAAAATATATTGGACACTATATTGGAGCTAAATTATAATTACTTTTAATTATGCCCTCGTTTAGATTATTATACATATTTTATACTTTATTCTGTTGACTTTTCTTTCTTCATCCATCATCAGTTCATGTTTCTCTCACCCTAGTCATGCATAATGCAAAATTTAAATAGAAGAATACCAGATATCCAACATAATATGGCATATGTTTGGACTCAGAATTCATTGAGCTAATCCAGCAGTAGTTAGATCTTTAGCAGACCTTGCCATGGAGCAATAAATGGATCTCAAAATTGAATAAAAGGAGAAGGTGCTAGATTACTTTTGGAAGATTGAGAAGTATATTCAAGAATTCTATGTAATTCAGTGTCTCAAAATTCTATTTTAATAGTAATATTCTTATAGCAGTTATTTATATGACTGAGCATCATTAAATGGAATGGAGGGAAAATGGGAAGGCATATGATTGATGTAAGTTGGCTGAAGAATAACACCAATAATCATTTATATTCAACAAAAGCACAAATCACAGATCCAGAAATGGAAAGGATGTCAAAAGATATATAATGTAACCCTTTCATTTTGTAAGAAGTGAAACTGGGTATAAGGAAATTTAGGTGACTTCCCTAAGAGAACATGGATGGAATGCATAAAATTTACCAAAAAAGTTTTGAACCCAAGTCCCCTAAGGAACTAGTACTTCTCTCAGTGAATCATATTCAAAAAGGTGCAGAAGCAACGAATAAAGTAAAGAACACCTGTGAATTTTATTTTGATATCTACAAAACATTCAAGAATAAAAATATAGGTTTTTGGTAGTCTGTGCAGAAAGACATGGAGTCCCACCAGAATTGAAGCCATCTAGGAGTTGTCATCTACACCAAGGAGGGAGTATTGCCATCAATGCATTGAAGTTTTAATTATTTTACTTTGGTTCTATAAAAAGTAATCTATCATCCATAACAACATGCCAAGATTAATTATTGTATTTTTTAAGTCTGTAACCTAGATTTTCATTTGTCTATCAAGACATAATAATAAACAACATCCTGGAAATTGCCCTTGCTATCAAGAAGTCACTCGACTTGTCCTTGATCTTATTTCCAATGAATGCCAGAGGTAGAACTCGAATTCTGGTTATCATGACTTCTGTAGCAACTTTCTGACCATTATGCAACACTACATTCCATTTATTCCCAAATCATTTGGAAATGATATCTTTGCTTTTGTCTAAATATTTATTTTTAATGATAAATATGTAATCATATGTTTAAAGATTTTGACTCTTTTTTTAACTGCTCAAAAACAAGGGATACATATACATATATATATATATATATATATATATATATATATATATATATATATATAGTATTCACAACTTCTTTAAGAAATGTTTGTGGCTGGGGCGGCTAGGTGGTGTAGTGGATAAAGCACAAGCCCTGGAGTCAGGAATACCTGGGTTCAAATCCAGTCTCAGACACTTAATAATTACCTAGCTGTGTGGCCTTGGGCAAGCCACTTAATCCTGTTTGCCTTGCAAAAACTTTTAAAAAAAAGAAATTTTTTGTGGCTAATTACTGTCTACAGGTTTTCTTTCTGACTCTATCAACAAGTTTGGCCAGTTTTTTAAAGACTAAAAAACATCAATATCTGATTCAACCACTAGATACACATGCATATGTATGCATGCAATACATACATGCCCCCACATATGGACAAATACATGTGTATACATACAGGCATGTATGTAAACAAAGATAATTCAGGTAAATGTAAATTATATGTCTAATACAGATTTAAATGAATAATACATATTTATACCATATATGTTTACATCTAGGTATATACTTATGTGTATATTTCTCTGAATAACTGACTTTAAGGGAAGTAAGAGAAATAAGACTTTTATGATTTTGACTTTTTATTTATAATTATACATAAAAACCATTAATGTGCTCCCTATACATTAGATATTATATTTGGATCATAATTTGTTAACCTGAAGTCAAAATTGGAACACAATAAATGTTAACCTCTCAATTTTTCCTTTATGATTTAGATAATTATCATTCTATTATTCTTTATCTCAAAGGAGGTATGGTATATATGTAAACTTTATAAACTTTAAAGTTTTATATGTCTCTGGCACTATTATCAAGAATAAAAATTTAGGAAAGTTTTATTTTATGATATTTGTAAATAATACTAGTGTGGGTATCATTTATTTCATATTCATTTTAGCTAAACTCTCAAAAATGGAAGTCGATAAATGTTCTCTTTCACTCATATGTTTAGCTTTTACTCATATGATTATCACATATGTTTCCTTGTTAAAACATTACATGTCTTTTTCTTGTTAAAAATGTCAACAGAGTAAATTCTGCTGAGGGGAGGTGATGGGGTGATGAGGTATATTTTCAAAGAGTGCAGATGAATGGGTGGGTGGGTGGGATTGAATCAATTCCTCCTTCAGAAATGAATTAATCTACCCACTTGGCATATCACTAGGCAGACTGCAAATTTGCCCAAGCACTGTTCATTTTTCATCAGACTTAAGCCCGCCAATCAGCACTCTCCCCAATAGAATTTATAGACTTTCCTTTCCATCTCCTGACTTCTTTGGATCATTTCATCTGATCCTCACTTTCAAACCATCTGGTTTGAGCACAGCCAGGCTTAAATGTTGAACACCTGGCCTTCTCCTGTTTACTTGTCCTCTTTCACCTGCCAGTCCTTTGTTCTTAGACAAGATTGAATGGGCCCCACAAGTCTTGTCAAACATGCAGACAAGCAACTTTCCCTTAGTCTACTATCTCTCTTCCACTGGGCATAAAGTCTGGTAAATACTTCCATTATTTATTTTCCATCCACAGTCTTGATATTCCATCAACTCCGTGGTCTCCAGGAGTTTAAAACTCACATCACAATTAAATCTAGACTAAAACTGATATCTATAGAATGCCAGTATAAAGAGGAGAGCAGGAAAAGAATAGCTGTCGAAAAATCAGATAAAATAAACCCACATAGAAACTCACTGCTCATCATAATGACTATAAATCAGCTGGATTGCATTTGACCTGTTAAAAATCAAAATAAATAGGCTACTAAAATCATGTGTAATCAGTACTTATTAGAAATATCAGATAGTTCATAATCAGAGTATAAACTTTACTTGCCCCCAAAGCTAATTCTTTCTCTTTTTCCTATTACCACCCAAGAGTCATAGCCTAGTTCTCAAACTCCTCCCACATATAAGATTCATCTTTACACTTCCCAAAATAATTTCTGTTCTGACATTCCCAGGAATATTGAGTCTATACCTCAACTTCCATCTGTTTCCTGTTCTCTCAACTTCTACAGACCATACAACTAAGAATATAGTGCTTGGCTTAGCATTCATTACTACTAATTATTCTGAAAGCTTTCCAAACTTTAGCCTTTTTCAAGTTTCTTCTTTCAGTTAACACAGATAACTTTCTCTATTAAATAAAGCACATTTATATTTCTGGGAATCCCCAGTTAATAAAATACTACATTCTACAGGTCACTAAGAAATGAATATGAACAAAATAAGAAAAATGTCAGTGAAGTAGCTGAATTGCAAGAACCAATCAATATATTATAGTAAGTACAGTGATGGCCAGGGGAATTAGGAATACCTGGGACAAAGTCCTTCTCACAAATGATGATTATAAGGTCCTGTATAAGTCATTTAAATCCTGAGAACCCACAGAAATTCTCAAAGCCTGCAGATTTTGGAGGTTTCTGTTTAGATTGTGATAGGATATTTTCTAAATAAAAGAAGCAACCTGTTTTGTTTTAAAAAAGAAAAAAGTCAATGTAACCATCTTTCTTAATTAGATATAGTCTATTCTTCAGGTAATTATTAAGCACCACTTATGTGGGAGGACTTTTGCAAATCTTTTTTTTTTTTTCTAGCCATGCATGACTTATTTGTTTACATATTACTAAAATAGTCTCGTTATAGGATTATTCCCCCTCCTCCCATAAAAATAGGAAAAAAACCTCAAGAAAATTAAAGTGAGAGACAAAGAATACCATGTACTTCAGTCAGTGTTGAGATTCCATCAGCTGTCTCTGGGATAGATTGCATTATCATAAGTACATCAGAGAATTTGTTTCCATATTTTTCCCAATTGCTATTGCTAATTGTATTTAACTGCATCCATTCCTCCCAATTATTTTATTCCCACTCTCCTACCACTTTGTCCTTCCTCAAAAGTATGTTATAGGGCAGCCAAGTAGCACACAGGACAGAACACCAGCCCTGGAGCCAGGGAGACCCAAGTCTATGTCCCACACAGAAAGCCAACAACCATCCAGTTCTGTGGACTTGGGTGGGTCACCCAACCCCACTACCTTGCAAAAAACAAAAAAGTGTGTAATATCTGTCTACTCCCCTCATGTTATTTCCTCTCCTCTATCATCTATACCCTCCGCAGCTCCCCTGTCCCCTTTCTCCCATCTCCTTTCTCTCCTTTTTCCTCTAGGGTAAGATAGATTTCTATACCCTATTAAGTGTGTATGTTGTTTCCTTTCTGAACCATTTTTGATATGAATGAAGGCTCACCTCATTCCCCCTTACCTTTGCAAAAGCTTTTGTTTGACTCTTTTATGTGAAATATTTTAGCCCATTCTACCTCTCCTTTCCCTTTCTCCCAGTTCATTCTTTTTTTCACCCATTGTCTTCCTATTTATAATATGATGCCTGCATATTCAGCTCTCTCCTGTGACTTGTCTACATATATACATATATTTATATATATTTATATATAAATATATATATATATATATATATATATATATATATATATATTCTAATTGCCCTATTAATTGAGATGGTTCATGTGAGTTATCAGTATCATCTTTCCATGTGGGAATACAAACAATCCACCATCATTAAATCCCTCAAAATTTGCCATTCCCATTTACTTTGCCTTATGCTTCACCTGAGTCCTGTACTTTCTGTTCAGTCCCAGTCATTTCAACAGGAAAATTTGCAATTCCCCTATTTCATTGAATGTTCATCTTTTCCCCTGGAAGATGTTCAGTTTTACTGAGTAGTTGATTCTCAGGTACATTCCAAGCTCTTGCCTTCTGGAATATCATATTGCAAGCCCTTAATGTAATCACTGCTAAGTCCTATGTAATCCTGATTGTAGTCACAATATTTGAATTGTTTCTTTCTGTCTGGTTGTAATACTTTTTTTCTTTGACTTGGGACTTCTGGAATTTGGTGATCAGTGGATTCCCTCAATTTCTATTTTACTCTCTGCTTCCAGGATATCAGGGCAATTTTTGTGTAGTAATTCTTTAAAAATCAAGTCATGGTCACGACTGGTCATGACTTTCAGGTAGCCCAATAATTTTTAAATTGTCTTTTCTGGATCTGTTTTCCAGGTCATTTGGGGTTTTTTTTTTCCCCAAAGAGTTATTTCACATTTTCTTCTATTTTTTCGGGGTTTTTTTAGGTTTTGTTTTATTGTTTCTTGATTCATCACAAAGTACTCAGCTTCCTTTTTTGAAGGAGTTGTTTTCTTCATAGGGCTTTCTTATCTCCTTTTCCATCTAACCAATTCTGCTCTTTATGACATTCTTCTCCTCATTAATTTTTTGGACTGCTTTTTCCATTTGACCTAAATTGGCTTTTAACATACTATTTTCTTCTGTGACCAAGCTGTCGACTTGTTTATCATGATTTTCTTGAATTGCTCTCATTTCCCTTCTCAATTTTTCCTCTACCTCCTTTACTTGATTTTTCAAAATCTTTTTTGAGTTCTTCCATAGCCTGAGCCCAATTCCTTTTGTTCTTGAAGGCTTTGGATGCAGAAGCTTGGACTTAGCTTCTGAGTGTGTATTTTGATCCTCCATGGGACCAATGTAATTATCCATGATCAGGTTCTTTTTTTTCTGTTTACTCATTTCCCAACCTGTGACCAGATTTTGAAAGGCCTCCCAAGCTTTTGATTGCTATTGAGATTAAGATTGCTATTAAGATTGAAAGACCTCAGTTCTTTCAATGTTTTATGGGAGGCTCTGACTGCTCTCTTGCCTGTGCTCTGGTCTGTGGATGACCACAAGCTCTCCCCTGTCCTGGAGTTGTGAGGAAGACTCCTGCTGTATGGTAATACAGTGTCCCAGATTCTGACCGGGTCTGAATATGGATAAAGTGCCAGAGTCCTGTCCCAGGGATAGAGGAGAGACCTCAATAATCTCTCCCTCACTCCCCAAGTGCTCTAGAAGCAGCTGCTGGGAGACTCCCTGCTGGGTGGCTCTTTAAGTCTCCTTCTGGCAGAGGTTTCCCACTGATCTTCCAAGTTGCACTTGGTGATCCCCCCAGGTTGGGAGTTTTGAATACCACTTCCACTGCCATGAGCCCAGGTGCCTCAGAAACCCAGACACCCCATAGCTTGTTCTTGAAAGGCTGGAGTTCCTTAGTTTGAGAGGCATGATCCTCGCTGCTGTGCTACTGTGCTACTGCCCACCCCTTGCTTCCTCAGTGGAATAGAGTGCTCCCACAGATCTTCCAATTTACCCTGGACTGGAGAATTGCCTCACTGTGTCATACTGTGTTTTTTGGCTCTCTAAAATTTAGTTAGCATCATGATTTTAAGGACTTTGGAGTTTTGTGGAGGTGAGCCTCTGGGAAATCCTGCCTCCATGCTGCCATCTTGCTTCTGTCCCGACTTTTACAAATCTTAAAGTGCTTAGAAATTGCCAGTTTTAAAAAGCTAGCTATTAAGAATCTCAGTAACAACATGAAAACTTTACCAGGTAAATCAATAAATATATGAATCATAATTTGACAAAAGGTATAACATGAAAAACTAGAATGACTAAGAAGCTTGGCACATGAATTGAGGAACACTAGGGATTCTAAGATGCAGAGAAGAGAATCTTCTAAGTGTGTGGGACAGCTTGTGCAAAGAGATGAAGAGAGGAGATGACATGTTGCTGAGCTGAGATAAAGAATATATAGGAGGCAGAACCAATGTCATATTGAGAAACCAGGAACTTTTTTAAGCTTTCTCAGGTTTTCCTCAGAAAAAAAAAACATATTAATGAAACCTCAACAGATTTTGGAGCATCAGAAGCCAGAAAAGTACAGAGTTGAATATCTTTCAGTAATTTCTATGTTCAGAGGAGTGAGAGTATACCCAGAAGAGAGAATGGAAAACCAGTGTACCAGCAGTTGGGTGAGGTAGGAACCAATAGGAGAGATCTCCAGCAGAGGTCCCTAGAGTTTGAGTTAAACACAGTGAGCCAGCTGGGGGAAAATCAGCATAGAAACTTCATATCACCATTCAGCTGGCATGACTTGACTGGGATTGCCCAGCCAGAAGGTTTAACCTAGTGAGCAAGCCCCCTACTGTTTCCAACACAGAAGGTTCACTGAACATCTCCCTAGTTACCAGCAGATAACCCCAGGCCAAAGAGCAGACCTCTAGGCTTCTTAACATTGAAGGATTGTGAGTAGGCATCTCCTCCAAGACAAAAACTAGGAGATATAAAGAAAACTCAAAATGAGTAAGATAGAGCAGAGAAAAGCAAGATCTTTAGAAAGTTACTTTGGAGATAAGGAAGGACAAAATTCCATCTTAAAAGAGGATGGCAGAAAAAACACTACATGTGATGCTGCATAGGAGAATATGAATTGGTTTCCATATCAAAAAAACTTCTTGGAATAGCTCAAAAATATCACGTAGAAAAATTGAGAAAAGAAAACCATCTTGTAAAAGGAAGCATAAAAATTGACAGAAGAAAAATCCTGGAAAAGTGAAAAATAGCAAATGAAAAACAAAAGAAAAAAGATAACAGTCACTTTAAAAAAGCCAATTGGAAAAGATGCAAAAGTTAACTGAAGAAAATAATTCCTTGAAAAATAAACTGGAGAAAGTGGAGATTAATGACTCTATGAGGCATCAATAATTCATCAAGCAAAATAAAAACAAAAAAGAAGGAAAATATAAAATACCTCCTTTGAAAAATAATGATGTGAAAAATTTATCCAAGGGAGATAATTTAATAATTATTGATCTATCAGAAATCCATGTTTTAAAAAAATAAAAGAGCCTGCACAACATCTTCAAGAAATCATCAAGGAAAACTGATTTGATATCTTAGAAGCAAAGAACAAAATAATCATTAAAAAGATCTACTGAATACCTCATGAAAAGAAAATGCCAAGAAATATTGTAGTCAAATTCAAGAATTGCCAAATCATGTTGAAAATCTTTTAGGAAGTCAGAAAGAAACAATTCAAATAACAAGGAGTCAAAGTAAGGATTATGCCAGACATGGCAGTGTCAATAGCAAAGGATCAAAGGGCCAGCATTATGATATTATGGAGGGCAAAAGAGTCTGGATTACAAAATTGAATTTATTCTTTCAAGGGGGAAATAGAAATTTAGTGAAATAGATGATTTTCAAAATTTCCCAATAAAAAACCAAAGCTAAACCAAAAATTTTGGTCTTCAAACAGAAGATTCAAGAGACTCATAAAAAGATAAATAGGGAAAAGGAAAAGAATGTTATTCAATTAGATTAAACTGGTTACATCCCTATCTAGGAGAAAGAATTTCAAAACTGTTGAACATTGTAATTCTATTAGGAGTATACTTAGTCTGAAGTTATGGAAATAATTTGATTATGATGGGATGATTTTAAAAAGACATTATAAAGGGATTGTAAAGAGATAAGAAGAGGAAGGTACAGTAGGATAAATTACATCAATAAAGAGGCACAAAAAACCTATTACAGTTGAGGCAAGGAAGGGAGGGAGTGAAAATTGCTTGAATCTTACTCTCATAAGATTTGATTCAAAGAGAAAATAATGCATACACTCCATTTATCTTACCCTTCCGGAATTAGGGGGGTGAAGGATAAATCAATGAATTCTTCCATATCCCTAGTATAACCTTAACAAAAATAGTAAAACAAGTTAGGGGCATGCTGACCTTGTAGTAAAAAATTCATATAATTGGGAAACTAGCCAGAACCCAATGAGTAGGGTAGAGTTCACTGGGAACTAGGCCAGTCCTGAAAATGCACCCCTTTTCCCCAATTAACTGGAGAAGAAATATCCCTTCAGAAATGTGGACAGTTTGAGGATAGATATTTTGAATTTTGAGACATGTAGGTATTTGGCACCATGCCTTTTTTGTTTAGAATCCTATCATTACACAAGCCTTGCTCAGATCCCTTTGGCATCTCACCCATAGTAGAGGATGCTCTGCTGGGACCATTCTGATCAGGACTTTGAAAGGTTGGTTGGTGAAATCCAGGGTTCCCCAACCTGAGACTTTGCTTTCACTGAGTTGGATCTTCCCTGATTGCCTTGTTTTATTGGTAAAAACTTTCTATCTTGATTGATTATCTTTTTAAAAATTTTTATTAACATTTTGATTTCCAATTATATACAACAGTAGTTTCTACTTATCATTTTTTGCTAAGGTTTTGAATTTTACAATTTTTCCCCCACCTTCCCTTTCCTCCCCCGATAAAAGTCAGTCTGATAGTCTTTACATTGTTTTTATGCTATACATTGATCGAAATTAAATGTGGTATGAGTAAACATAAACCCCCTTCCCCCCTCCAAGAAGATGAGAAAGCTCAAGAAGACAGAGAAAAAAATGTACTTCAGTCTGTGTTCAGATTTGAATGACTCTGTCTCTGGGGTGAGCTGCTTTCTTTATCATAAGAAGTTGCTTCAAAATTTTTCCCACAATTGCTGTTACTAGCTGTACCTCACTCTATTCCTCCCAACTCTCAATTATTGTATTTTCTCTTTCTCCTTTCATCCTGGATCTGTCCAAAAGTGTGTTGTATTGGAGTACCCTCTCCCTTGATCTTCCCTCTCTTCTATCACCTATTGCCCCCTTCCCTCTCCCCATTCCCCTTTATCCAATCCCTTTCTTCTCATTTTTCTCTGGGGCAAGATAGATTTCCTCACCCTATTAAGTGTGTATGTTATTTCCTCTCTGAGCCATTTATTTTAGGTTTTTTCAAGGCAATGGGGTTAAGTGGCTTGCCCAGGCCACACAGCTAGTTAATTATTAAGTGTTTGAGACTGGATTTGAACCCAGGTACTCCTGACTCCAGGGCCAGTGCTTTATCCACTGTACCACCTAGCCACCCCTCTCTGAGCTATTTCTGATGAGAATGAAGGCTCACTCATTCCTCCTTGCCTTCTCCCTTTCCACTCCATTGAAAAAGCTTTTTCTTGACTCATCTGAAATTTCTTAACTTCTTTTTCATCTTCTTTCCCTTACTCCCAGCACTTTCCTTTATCATCCATTGACTCCATTTTTTACTATATTGTACCATTATATTTTGCTCCTTCCTATGTGCTGTCTATATATGCTCATTCTAACAGTTCTCGTAAATGAGAAAGTTCATATGAATTAACAGTATCTTCTTCCCATGCAGGAATACAAACAGTTCAATATCATTAAGTTCTTCATAGTTAGTCCTTCTCTTCTACCCACTCTATGATACATCAGAGTCCTGTACTTGGAGATCAAACTTTCTGTTCAGCTCTGGTTGTTTCAATAAGAAAGTTTGAAAGTCCCCCATTTCATTGAAAATCCATCTTTTCCCCTGAAAGAGTATATTCAGTTTTGCTGGGTTGTAAAACAAGATCTTTTGCCTTCCGGAATACCATATTCCAATCCCTGTGAGCCCTTAATGTAAATGCTTATAGATCCTGTGTAATCCTGACTATGGAGCCTTGGTAGTTGAATTGTTTGTTTCTGGCAGCTTTTAGAATTTTCTCTTTGATTTGGGAGTCTTGGAATTTGGCTATAATATTCCTGGAAGTTTTTCTTTCGGGATCCCTTTCAGGAGGTGACCAGTGAATTCTCTCTATTTCCATTTTACCCTTTGTTTCTAGGATCTCAGGGAAATTTTGTTGTATTATTTCTTGAAAAATGAAGTCTAGGCTCTTTTCCTGACCATGGCTTTCAGATAGCCCAATAATTTTTAAATTATTTCTTTTGGATCTGTTTTCAAGATTGGTTGTTTTTCCAATGATATATTTCACATTTTCTTCTAATTTTTGCCTTTTTTGGAAGAGATTTATTTCTTCCTGATTTCTTGCAAAGTCATCAGCTTCCTTTAGTTCCATTCTGCATTTGAAGGAGTAATTTTCTTCAGAGAGCTTTTTAATCTCCTTTTCCAGCTGGCCAATTCTGCTGTTTAAGGCATTCTTCTCTTTATTTTCCTTTTGTTTAGCTTTTTCCATTAGACCTAAACTGGTTTTTAACATATTTTCTTCAGTACTTTTTGTATTTCTTTCACCAAGATGTTGATTTGGTTTTCATGATTCTTCTGCATCACTCTTATTTCTCCTCCCAATTATTCCTCCACCTCCCTTAATTGCTTTTCAAAGTCTTTTTTGAGCTCACCCATAGTCTGAACCCATTTTTATTTCTCTTGGAGGTTTTGGTTATGGATGCTTCAATTTCTGTCATCATCTGAGTATATGCTTTGATCTTCCATGGGGCTAAATAATTCTCTACAGTCAGATTCTTCTTTTTTTGTTGTTTACTCATTTTGTCAACCCAAGACTAATTTACAGCACTTCCAAGGCTTTTGGGTTTTTGGGGGGAACACTCCACTGAGACCTTTTTTCCTCCAAGCTCTTATGCTCTCTTGCCTCTGCTTTGATATGTAGATGGACCACCTCACTTCCCTCTGCCTTGGAGCTGTAAGGAGGAGTCCTGCTTGACTATCTTACTATGGAAGCCCAAACTGCAACCCGAATCTGAGTGTGGGCAAACAGCAGAGTCCTACCCTGAAGGAGAGCAGAGAAATTTCTTCAGTCTTTCCTGAACCCCTTACTGTCTGGCCTTTGCTCTGGGGGTGCAGGTTGCTTTCTCCTGATTCTTGCTGCACTTGTAGCCAGTGTTCCCTCACTCTGCACTCATTCTGGTGTAGCAAAATTCTCTCCCTACCCCTTCAAACTGTTCTGGAGCTGTGCTGCTACTGGGGCTTTTTCCAATTCCTGCTATTGTTGAAACATACCTCTCCTGTGGAACTTCTAAGTTATCTTGGACTGGTAAAATGCATCACTCAGTCTTTCTGTGGGTTCTGCCCATCTAACTTTTGACTAGAGTCATAATTTGTTGGCTTTTAGATTTTTGGAGGGCAAGGAGTTCCCAGGAAATTCTGCCTTCATGTCATTATCTTAGTCCCGACTCCCAATTGATTATCTTTGATACAACATTTTATCTCTTTTGATTATCTTTGGTAATGTTTCCCACCTCTTTCACTATCTTAATTGCAAGTGCTATACTTATGATACCCTCAGAAATCATTAGCTATTGTTGCAAGCTTTTTTTGACGTTACGTTTGTTATAATAATAAACTACTTCATGTTTTTCCCCTTTTGGAGTGTGTCTTACTGTGGGTGAATATCCAAACTAAAACCATTAATCATGCAAGAAGAAATGGGGGAGAGAGATATGAGTGATAGAAGGAAGAGAAGGAAAGAGGGGGAAATGAAAAGGAGAAAGGGGACAGAAAAGTGAGGGGGTTTGTTGGAAGGGGACAGAATGAGGAAGGTGATATTCAGTAACAAAATTCAGTAACTGGTGAGGATGGATAGTACGAAAGATGAAAGAAAAGTACAAAAGAAGAGGAGGAAAGGATAGAGGATCATAAACAGTTAGAATTATAACTGTGAATGTGAATGAAATAAATGCTCCCATAAAACAGAAGCAGATAGCAGATTGGATTTAAACTATAATCCTACAAGCCATTGCCTACAAGAAACAAATTTGAAGCAAAGAGATATACACAGGATAAAGGTAAAAGGCTAGAGCAGAATATACTATACTTCAGTGGAAGTAAAAAAGTCAGTGATAGTAATCCTGATCTTAAAGCAAAACCAAAAATAAATCTCAATAAAAGGATCACAAAGAAAACCATATTTTCCTAAAAGGTACTATAGACAATGAAATCATTTCAATACTAAACATATATAAATCAAATGGTATAACATCCAGGTTCTTTGAGGAGAAGCTAAATGAGTTACATAATATCATAGATAGCAAAACTATTCTGATAGTGTCCCTCAACTTTCCTCTCTCAGAATTAAACAAATCTAATCAGAATAATAAATAAGAGTTCACCTCATAAGGAGGTGAATAGGAATCTAGAAAAGTAAGATATGATAGATGTCTGGAGAAAACTGAATAGCGAAAGAAGGGAATATACCTTTATCTCAGTGGTACATAGCACCTACACATAAAAAATCACACAATCATATGCTGAAAGGAAAAATATAAAATGCATAATTTTCAAATCATGATGCAATAAAAATCACATGTAACAAAAACCATGGAATGATAGAGTAAAAATTAATTGAAAACTAAATAACTTATTTTTAAAGAATGAGTGGATCAAGCAACAAATCATAGAAATAATTAATAATGAATCAAAGCCATTGACAGTGAGACAATATACCAAACTTGTAAGATATAGCCAAAGTCATAATCAGGGGAAATTTTATATCACTGAAAAGTTACATAAATAAAATAGAGCAAAAGGAGAGTAAATAAATAGACATGCAATTAAAAAAACTTGAAAGAAGAACAAATTAAAAATCAAATACCAAATTTGAAATTCTGGAAATCAAAGGAGAGACTAATAAAATTCAGGTCGTCCTGAATTCAGGGCCAGTGCCCTTTATCCAGTACACCACTTGGCTGCCTTCAAATCTATATAAACTATTGGAAAAATAGGCAAAATATGTAGAGTAATTCTGGAGAAGAGTCAAGATGGAAGATGGAGCATGGAAATCACTGGAGTTTTTCCTAAAACACCTCTAATTGAAGCCTCTACACATACATTAAAGTTAGATATCACATTAAAAAAGTGAAGCAAGATTTCAACTGAAGATATCTAAAGATATTCTAAAGTTTCTGCATACTTTAGAAAATATATCTTGGAGAAACTTTAGCCCCCTGTAGGCAGGAGGGTTGGAAAGCAAGCAGAAGGCTTTTAGCCTTAGCATGGTTAAGACTCAACAAACCAGTGTGACAGCAGGCCAGCTCTGAGTGTCTCAATCCCAGCTTGAAAGACATAGTTCAAGCCCTTGGAATCCTGGTGCAACAGACAAGACTGAGTTGGGTTACACCGATGCAGGAAACAATCTGCTGCATAGGCAATTCTGTGGCATAAAGAAGGAGATAAACCTCTGCAAAGGCTACAATTTGACAAGCAATTAACCAGAGTAAAGATCCTGGGCCCAGCACAAAGAGCTTGGGACTACATCCCTATATTCCAGGAATAGAGTTCAACTATCAAAAGGAGCAAAAAATCAAAAAGAGTACTAAACCATAGATAGCAACTATCCTAATGGGGATGACAGAAATGCAACCTCAGAAGAGGAAAGCAGTGACAAAATATCTACTTTTGAAGTCTCAAAGAAGTTTGTGATGACCTCAAATGCAAAAAGATTTCTTGGAACACACAAAAAATGATTTTAAAGACCAAAGGAGAAAGAAAAAATGGAGAAAAGAAATGAGATCCATGAAGAAAATTATGAAAAATTGATGGAAGAAATCAACTCCTTTAAAAGTAAAAATGATCAACTGGAAAAAGGTGTAGCTCATCAAAAAATAAAATCAGTCAACAGGAAAAAGAAAAACAACTCATTTAAAAGTAAAATTAACCAACTGGAAAAGGAAAAATAAAAGTACCTGAAGAAGATAAAATGCTAAAAATTACAATTGGACAAGTGAAAATTAATGGCTTTATGAAACACCAAAGATTCCATCAAATAAAATCAAAAGATGAAAAAATAGAAGAAAATGTAAAGTATCATTTAGGAATGACAAATGACCTGAAAATTTATCCAGGAGAAGTAATTTTATGAATTATGGGTCTACCTGAAAGCCTTGGTAAAAAAATCCAAGAAAATATTTTTCAGGATATTACCATGGAAAACTTTCCTAATATCCTAATAAAAGAAGACAAAATGATTCTTGAAAGAATCAACATGAAGAAAGAGATTCATTTATAAAAACAACAAAGGATATTGTAGTCAAATTTCAGAATTCTCAGTTAACGAAGAAAATACTGCAAGTGATTAAAAGAAGTAATTTACATAGCAAGAAATCACAGTCAGGTTACACAGGAATTAACTTCAAAATTAAAAGATATTAGGGCCTGAAACAGGATATTCTCAAGGGCAAAGAACCTTGGATTATAACCAAGAATAAACTATCCTGCAAAATTCAACATGTTCTTTCAAGGTAAAAGATGAGTTTTCAATGAAACAGAAGACTTTAAAATTTTCTGATATAAAGACCAGAACTAAACAGAAATTTTGGTCTTCAAATACAAGATTCAAGAAATACATAGAAGGTAAACACAATGAAGATGAATGCTACTCAGTAGAATTAAATTGTATATAGCCCTAAATGGGAAGAGAATATGTGTATATCTTCAGAATTCCATTACTCTTAGGATAATTAAAAGAAACATACTTAAAGAGAGGGTATAGGAATAGATTGAGTATGAAAGTGATGATGCTTTAGCTGATATTTTGACTCATGAGAGCTGAATATAATTGGAGGGATTACACTTAGAGGGTGTGGGTATAAATCAATCATGAAATGTTCTTGATTTATATGACACTTTAGACAAGAAGAGTAATATTTCTTTTGGGACAAAGAAAGGGACTTAGAGATCATGGAAATGAAAAGATCCTGAAGTGATTTTCTTTACTTGTTTCTTTAGTTTCAATTAGAAGGAGTGTAGTTAGGGGGTATATAAATGTTTCATGAAGTGATTTTGATTTACATGACACTTCAGTTCAAGAACACTATATTTCTATATAGGGTACTTGGAAAGATTAAAGGGTATACATTGTTTCTAATTTGATGCTATTTACTGCTCTTGAGAATTATATTTCTTGGGGCAGCTAGGCAGCACAGTGAATAAAGCACTGGTCCTGGAGTCAAGAGGACCTGTGTACAAATCCAGATTCAGACACTCAGACAATTACCTAGCTGTGTGAACTTGAACTAGTCACTTAACACCTTTGCCTAGCAAAAAAATAACACAGAGAATTATATTTCTAATTGAACAGATGAGGGGAATGTACTTGAATTAGGACAGAGACTGGGGTATGAAGTGACTATGAGATAATGTTACTTATGAATCAACCAAGCAATCAACCCTTGAGAACTGTAATTCTAGGAAGCAGTAGAAGGGTTGTGGGTGAGGATTAAAACAATCAAGACACAAAAGAAGGATTATACCAGGAGGTTAGACATTAGAAGAAAACATCACAGTGAATAAGGAATGAAAGTAAATCCTAGTTTCAAAAGGTTTGGCCCAAAGAGAGAACAACATATTATTCCCAATTATTCTACCCAATAGGGAAATAGGGGAGGAAGGGAAAGAAAAAGGAAGAAGGGCAGGTGAAAGTAAAATTAAAAGAAAAGATCAAAAGAAAAGTTAAGGGAGAAAGGAAGAAGAAAAGCAAAAAGGACTGATAGAAAAAGAGACTGATCAAGAGGAACAAGTCAGAAATGAAACATTGGTGAGGAGGGATAAAGAGAAAGAGAGAAAAGTATAAATGGGAGAAGGTAACATGGGGTGAAATGGAGTTGGTAACATTAACTGTAAATGTGATTGGAGTAAACTCCTACAAAATGGAAGCAGATAGAGTGAATTTAAAAGCAAAATTTTATAGTATATTGTTTACAAGAAACAAATCTGGAGTAGAAATATACATACTGGGTAAGTGTAAAGGTTGGATAAGAATATATTATGCTTCAGTGGAAGGTGTAGCGATCTTGTTCTCAAACAAAGCAAAAAATAACACTAGATCTCCAAAAGAGGAATAAAAAGAAGGAAACTGTATCTTCTTAAAAGGCACTACAGGCAATCAGGTAATATCATTATTAAACATATTTGCACCAAGTGGTAGCATTCAAATATTTAGAGGAGAAACTAAATGAGTTACACAAAGACATAGACAGCGAAACTATGATAGTGGGGGTCCTCAGTCTGCCTCTCTCAAAATTAAAGAAATCTAGTCACAAAATAAACAAGAAAGTTAAGAAAGTGATTAGACCTCTAGAGAAAATTGAATGGGGAAAGAAAGAAATATATCTTTTTCCTCTACAATACATGAAACCTACAAAAAAAATTGACCATGTTCTAGGGCATAAGACTTCACAATCAAATGAAGAAAGGCATAAATATTAAGTCCATCTTTTTCAGATCATGAGTCTATGGAAATTGCATGTTATAAATGACCAGGGAAAGGTAATTCAAAAATTCATTAGAAATTAAATAATTTTAAAGATTGGGTGGATATAACAACAGATTACATTGTAATAAACAATTTCATCCAACACAAAGACAAAATGAGACATCATATCAAAATTTATGGGCTACAAACAAAGAAGTTTTTAGAGGAAAATTCATATTTCTAAATGCTTATATGAATATAATAGAAAGGGGAAATCAATGAATTAGGTATGCCACTAAATATGAGAAAAAAGCAAATTAAAAATTCCCAATTAAATATCAAATTATAAATTCTGAAAATGAAGAGAAATTAGTAAAACTGAAAGTAAGAAAACCATTGATCTAATAACTAAAACTAAGAGTTGGAATTAAGAAAAAATAATACAATAGATAGACTTTTGATTAAAATTATTTAAAAAAGAAAGAAAGAAGAAAACCAAATTACTAGTATCAAAAATGAAAAGGGTGAGCCATCATCAATGAGAAGGAAATTAATGTAATAATCCTGAGCTATTTTGTTCAACTGTATACCAACAAATTTGGCAGCCTAAGTAAAATGGAATAATACTTATACAAATATATGCTACCCAGATTAGCAGAAGAGGAAGCAAAATATGTAATATATATCATATATATCATATATTTATAAAATGCCATTTTAGAAGAAGTAGAATTTGAAGATGAGATCAACAAACTCCTAAGAAAAGCTCTCTAGTTTTAGATACATTTACAAGTGGATTCTACCAAATATTTAAGGAGCAATTAGTTAAAATTCTATATGTTATTTTAAAAAATAAAAGTTCTGCCAAATTCCTTTTATGACACCAATATGGTGCTGAAACCTAAACCAGAAAATGCCAAAATAGACAAAGAAAATTACAGATCAATCTCCCTAATGAATATTGATATAAAAATTTTAAATAAAATTTTAGCAAAGAAATTGCAACAAGTTATAACTACAAAGATGTAGTTGATCAGGTAGGTAGGAATGGTTCAATATTAGGAAAACAATCAATATAATTAACCATATCAATATTAAAACTAATAAAATAAAATCTACTATTCTTATTAATAAACACTGAAGAAAATAGGAATAAATTAAATTTTCCTTAAAATGATTGGTGGTATTTATCCAAGATCATCAACAAGAATTATATGTGGTATTGCTGGATCAAAGGGTATTCATATTTTTGTTGCCTTTTGGGCATAATTCCAACTTGCTCTCCAGAATGATTGGATGAGTTCATAGCTCCTGGGTCTGTACCCTGAAGAGATTATGAAAAAGGGTAAAAAATATCACCTATACAAAAATGTTCATAGCAGCTCTGTTTGTGGTGGCAAAGAAATGGAAATTGAGGGAATGTCCATCAATTGGGAAATTGCTTAACAAACTGTGGTATATGTATGTGATGGAACACTATTGTTCTATTAGAAACCAGAAGGGATGGGAATTCAGGGAAGCCTGGAAGCATTTGCTTGAACTGATGCTGAGTGAGATGAGCAGAACCAGAAGAACCTTGTATACCCTAACAGCATCATGAGAGTGATGATCAACCTTAATGTACTTGCTCATACCAACAGCGCAACAATCAGATACAATTTGGGGCTATCTGAAATGGAGAATGCCATCTGTATCCTTAGAAAGAATTGTGCAGTTTAAACAAAGACCAAAGACTATTACATTTAATTTTTTTAAATTATCTTATTGTGTAATTCTGCTGTATCCCATACTATGTGTTTCTTCCTTAAGGATATGATTTCTCTCTTATCACATTCAACTTAGATCAATGCATACTATGGGAATGATGTAAAGACTAACAAACTGCCTTCTGTGGGGAGGGGAGGGGAGGGGTGAGGGAAGCAAGATTGGGGGAAAACTCAAAATAAATAAAACCTTTCTAAATTTTATAAAAAAAATAATTATGTGTAATGGGGATAAACTCAGAGCATTTCCAATAAGATCAGGAGAGAAATAATGATTCCTTTTATCACCACTACTATTCAGTATTATATTAGGAATGCAAGCTTAAGTAATAAGAGAAGATAAAGAAATTGAAGTTATTAAAATTGGCAACAATGAAACAAAACTCTCACTCTGCATATGATAAGATGGTATACTAAGAGAATCCTAGAAAATCAATGAAAAAGCTCTTTGAAGCAATTAGCAATTTTGGGAAATTAGAGAATCAGTATTTACATATACATATACATACATGTATGTTTATGTATGTATATGAAACCAACAAAGCCAGGTAGCAAGAGAAATTCCATTTAAAGAAATTGTAGACAACATAAAATACTTGGGAGTTTACCTGGCAAGACAAACTCAGAGCCAAATGAAAACAATTATAAAACACTTTTCATGCAAATAAAATCAGATCTAAATAATTGGGCAAATGTCAATTGTTCCCTGAGTAGACCAAGCTAATACAATTAAAAAATAACAATACTTTATAAATTAAATTACTTATTCAATGCCATAATAATCAAATTACCAAAAAACTATTTCATTGAGCTAGACAAAATAGTAATAAAATTAATATGGAGGAAAAGAAGGTCAAGAATGTCAAGAATATCAAGGGAATTAGTGAAAAAATGCAAAGGAAGTGGTCTCATCATGTGAGAATTAAAATTATATTTTAAAGCATCAATTGGACAACTAGGTGGCACAATGGATAGAGCACCAGCCCTGGAGTCAGGAGGACTTGAGTTCAAACCTGACCTCAGACACTTAATAATCACCTAGCTGTGTGACATTTGGCAAGTCACTTAATCCCATTTCCTTGCAAAAACTAAAAAAAAGCATCAATCATTCAAAAATGCTTTCAATTAGCTAAGAAATAAAATGATTAATCAGTGGAATAGATTAGGTAAAAAAAGAAACAGTAGTAATTGACAGTAGTAATTTACTATATGTTAAACCCCAAAATCTTCAGCTTCTAGAATAAGAAATAAGTCTTTGATAAAAACTGCTGGGAAAATCACAAAACAGTAAAGTAGAAACTAAACATAGACCATCATCTTACACCTTATACAATATAAAGTCAAAAATGGGTTCAGAATTTAAACGTAAAAGGTGATACTGTAAGTCAATTATAAGAATAGAGAATAATTGTCTGTCAGATCTATGAAAAGGGGAGTGATTCATGATCAACAAAAGGATAGAGAAATTATAAAATGGACAATTTTGAGTACATTAAATTGAAAAACTTTTGCAGAAATAAAATCGATGCAAACAAAAATTAAAGGAACTAAAGTAAGTTGGCAAATAATTTTTTTACAGAAAGTGCTTCTGATAAAGGACTCACTTACAGAATATATAGAGAATGGAGTCAAATTTTTAAGACTGAACTTTCTTCATTTGATAAATAGTCAAAGAATATGAACATTGTTAAATGAAGGAATTAAAAATGTCTATAGTCATATGAAAATATGCTCTAAATCAATAATAGAGAAATGCAAATTAAAGCAACTCTGAGGAAGCACCACCAATGTTGGAGTGGATGTGAGAAAACTGGGACACATTGTTTGTGGACTTGTGAACTGATCCAACCCTTCTGGAGAGCCAATTTGGAACTACATTTAAACGGCAATAAAATTATGAATGTCCTTCTAACTAACAATACTGCTACTAAGTTTGTATCCCAAAGAGAGTATTACTGTTCTATAAAAAATCATGAGTGTTGGATTTTCAGAAAAGCCTGGAAAGACCTTAATGAACTGATGCTGAGTGAAGTCCCCAGAACCAGAACAGTATTGTTCCCACTGACAGCAACACTGTGGGATAACCAATATGACAAACTTCCTTATTTCAACAGTATAATAATAAATGACAGTTCAAAAGAACTTGTGATGGAAAATGCCATCCGCATCCAGAGAAGGACATATGGAGTCTGAATGCAGACAAAAGCTTACTATTTTTGACTTTCAGAATTTGTTTTTATGAATAATATTTTTCTGTTTATTTTTCCCTTTTTGAATTGATTCTTCTTTCAAAATATGATTAAAATGATTATGTGGTTAACACAGTTATACATGTATAACCTATATTAGTTTGCCTTTATCTGGGGTAGGGGGAGAAAAGTGATGGAGAGAAAAATGTGAAACTCAAAATCTTACAGAAAATGATTGTTGAAAAGTATTTTTGCATATAGTTGGAAAAGATAGATTAATTTTGAAAAAGGAAATCTTGGAAACCAAAATAAATAAATAAATAAAGAGCTTGTAAAGGTGAGAAAGTGCAATGACCTTGTAAATGTAGACTGGGGTGAACTTTTGAAGGACTTGAAATGCCAGACTTAAAAAAAATGTTTAGTCAGAGAGGCAATAGGATGTTTCCTCACATGAAATTTTCCATAATAATAAAATGAAATGGAAATATAACAGTTCAATGTCTTCAATGTGACTTAAACTAGTTTGGATTCTAACTTGGTCTAAAGATCATTGCAAAAATCAGAGATAATCTCATAGTTTGGGCACTTAGAGAGAATTAGGCTAGAGAAGGAGAAGGTAGAGAAGTCATGGAATCTGATTTCATGGAAAGAAACATGATTTGACATCATAGGGGAAATAATGAAGCAAATATTAGCTAAGATATATATATATATATATATATATATATATATATATATTATATACAAACACACACACACGGACATGTCTATATACCCATGTCTATATATACATAGAGAGACAGGGAGCAGAAAGGAGGGGTCAGAATAATGCTGCAGTGATTTAGGTGGAATGGAAAAGATGAAAATGGGATAGGAATGATGAAAGAATAAATTTCAGAGAAAAGTTTTGATTATTTCCTTTTCTATTCTTTTGGAAGAGATGTCATAATGGAATTTCACTGTTTACTTCAAAAACCATAGAGAATAAATAAAGAGAGAGAGAGAGAGAGAGAGAGAGAGAGAGAGAGAGAGAGAGATAATAGCTTCAGTGAAGTAATGAAGTACAAAATAAATGCTCAAAAATTATTAGCTTTCCTATATTTGATTTATAAAATCCAGGAGGAAGAGAAAGGGATATTGATATCAATAAAATAGAAGATATTCAAGCATTTCTGATGAAAAAAAGAGAACAGAAAATTTGATTTTCAAATACAAGATTCAAAAGAAACACAAAAAGAGAAGCAGTAATCATAATCATAAGAGTAATCATAAGGGACTTAATAAAGTTAAACTGCACTGGAAGATGCTATTTATAAATCATAAGAACGTACTAATTATTAGGAGAATTAGAAGAGTATATATGGACAGAGGGCACAGGTGTGAGCTGTATATGAATAAATTATATCTAAAAAAGTAAAGGATTGAAAGAGGAAAACATTGTGAAAAAGAGTGTGGTAGAATGAGGCAAATAATTTGACATAAAAGAGGGAAAAAAGGCTTATATAGTAGAGGGGCAAATGAGGAAAATGAGAGGGAATGAATAAACTTTACTCTCATTAGAAATGATTCAAAAAGAAAATAATATACATACACAATTGGATATAGAAATCTATCTTACCCTGCAGGAAAGCAGGAGAAAAGGGTAAGAGAAAAGGTTAGGGTGATAGAAAGGATAACAGATTCAGGGGATTGGTAGTCAAAAGCAAAAAACCATTTTGAGGAGGAACAGGGTGAAAGGAGAGAAAGAGTAGAATAAATAGGGAGAAGAAATTTTATAGGGAAAATATTGAAGCAAGTTTCTCTGATTTCTTAAACTCTTATAGACCTGTCAAATTTATAAAAATAAGAGACATTCCCTAATTTATGAGTCATCATATATATATATATATATATATATATATATATACACACACACACACACACATATATATATATATATATATATATATATACCATTTTCAATATAAACCATCAAAGCTATCCATAGTCATACGAAATGCTCTAGATCACTACTGATTGGACAAATGCAAATAAAACAATTCTGAAATATTTCCTCCTACCTATTAAATTGAATAATAGAACAAAAAGGAAAATGAGAAATATTGGAAAGAATGTGGGGAAAAAATGAGCCATTAGTGCTCTATTGGTGGAGTTGTGAACTGATTTAATCATGTCATAGAGCAATTTGGTACTATGCCCATAGGACTATAAAACCTTGCAAATTCTTTGACCTAGCAATACCATTACTAGTTCTTTATTCAAAAAGAGATTTAAAAAATCAAAAAACACTCCTATGTGTATAAAAATATTTATAGTAACTCTTTTCTGATGTCAAAGAATTGGAAAGACTTCTATAAATTCCTGCAAAGTGAAATGCACTGTGTACAAAATAACAGCAACATTGTAAAATGATCAACTATGAATGGCTTAGCTATTCTCATCATTACAATGATCCAAGTTAAATCTAAAGGATTTATGATATGAAATGCTATTCATCCACAGAGAAAGAAATAATGGTGTCTGAAAACAGATTGAAGTTTACCTTTTCTTTTTTTACTTCTTTCTTTCTCAAGACCATGTGGGTTAAGTGATTTATCCAAGGTCACACTGCTAATAAATCTCAAATCTTTGAGGTCAGATTTGTACTTAGGTGTTTCTTACTCCAGAACTGGTGTTCTATCCACTGCATCACCTAGCTGCCCCTTTATTTTTCTTGATATGATTTTTCTCTGTTTCTTTCATAGCATGACTAAATGACTAAATACAGACTCTAAAACTATTTTACATGACTACAAAGGTATAAACAATATTGAATTATTTGCCTACTCAATGAATGGGGTGGAGAGGGAAGGAGAGAATTTAAAATTCAAAGTTTTAAGCATGAGTGTTAAAAATTGTTTTTACATATAATTGTGGAAAAGTAAGATACTAAATAAAGTATATGATATTGGATTTGTTTTTAAATTAGAAAGCAAATCAATGCACAAGATTGTATAAGAAAGTCTTAGAAGTAAATTTGCCTATGTGTTCAACAAATGCAAAAATTACCAATGAAGTTAATTTTTATTCCACAAAAACTATTGAGAAAAATTAACAATCAATATGATTCTTGAATTTGTTTAGGCAAACATCTTGCATTTTACAAAATTTAACATGTATATTTCAAATGTATAAATATTTCATATTTTATATGTTTCAAATATATCTATTTCAAAAGTTTAAATATTCTAATCTTGAAAAATTATGAGATTACAAATGAGAAGAGAAGAAAAGAAAAGAAGAGCAAATAGAAACTTATAAATTTTATGATTAGAAGAGATTTTGTAACCAGACAATTTTAATCATTTTGCAACCAAACAAATGATAAAAGACATAAATTATAAAACATAAAATAGTATAATTTATGTAAAATTCAAAAACTTTTCTACAGATTAAATCAATGAATTGAAATCAGATGAAAAATGATACTTATTTTATGAAATAATATATAAATATAATATTAATTAATTATCTGAGAAATTAGTATAAATCTATAAGATTAAGATTTATTATTCAAGGTGAAGATTGTTAAAAGGTGTTACAGTTTATAAACACTTTTCAAAAGGAGAAATAATAGATATGCTATATAATTCCAATTTGAATATTTCAAATTGAAAAATCTGGGGGAAAAGGAACTCTTTATTCAAAGGATTATAGAACGATTCATCATTTTGCTGCTGATAAAGCAAGGAATATAGTCAAATATTCTTAATACTGTACTAATGTAAGAGAAGTCACTAAATTTTTCTGTTTGACCTATATTGTACAATAGTACTGCAAGCAAATATTAATAGAATCTATGGTATCAATGACTCATGAACATAAAAGTATTATATCAGCATTATTTTTTGCCAAAAATCTAAAACCTGCCAAAAATATGTGCATAAATTGGAAATGACTGAATCAAGTATGGTTTTTGGATGCGTTTAAGATTTCTATATCACATAAAATCATCTTGGAAGGTGAGCTAAATCAGATTGAGAGTGACCAATAAGGTCTCAATCCCATTGATGAGTTAGAGGAATGTCCACTCCAAGCATGTGAAGACTTCTCACAGTGAAAATGGGTGCATGTCAGCAATTTAGTCCAATAACCACATAGATGACTGAAGCAGGTGCTGTGAAGTGCTTAGAGCTTGAAAAGACTGAAGATGCCAAGGTCATCCTCTACATCCTAGACAATTGTCAGTTATCTTGAGTTTTGTCTTGCCACTGGACTTCAATGCCTTAGAAAGAGAGAGTGAGATTCACCACTATGTACAATTCTGCCTCATTTAAATCCAATTCAGACTCAAGTCAATTCATCCTTGGACCTCTTTGAAAATGAAGGGTTAACAACAGTGTAGTGATGTGTATAATGCAATAATCATATATCAAATGAGATAATATACACAGAGTTCTTTGTAAACCTTTGCAAATGTTAGCTATTTTTTACTTATAAATAATCATTATACTATTAAGTAGGTTTTCTCAACTGTTTGCAGGGAATTTGCTTTTTAGGTATGATTGTGGATGTTTTCAAAGTTTCCTTTGTGTCCAAATTTAAATATCACATGTTTGGTTAACTGCCAACCTTGCTCTATTGACCCAAAAGTAATAGTTTCTGGGAAGAAATGTTGTTAGGTCTAAATCTGAAAGGGTGTTCAGAAACATCCCTTCATTTTACCATCAAGGAAACTAAAATACAGGTTAATTGATTTGCCCAAGATCATATAGATTGTTAGCATCAGAAGCAATATTGCTGGAGGAGTGTCAGTCTCTAAGGGAAGGAGTCATGGATCAGATGATTAAGTAATTTCACATTCTAAAAGATTTCTACAAGCATGAGATAGGAAAGGAATTGGTATAAAGAAGCCCCTACATAGTAAGTGAATTGAACCTTAATAGGGGCTAGGTATTCTATGTAAAATGCAGGTGAAATGGAATTACATTTTAAGAATAATATGATAAGAAGGTCAAATCTAGCCTGCCATTTCTTTTTTTTATGGCCTATTCACTCAGAATAATTTCTACATTTTTTAAAAACTATTCACACACACCTATATATGATATGCATAACAGAAACATTCACATACATATGCATTTGCATTATGTATACATATATATTACATATATATTTCTACATTTTTAGTGTAAAAATCATTATCATTGATAGTTCATTAATTATAAGGGAAAACATAGGTGGCCAGATGAATTTGAGTCTCAGAGTGAGAATTTGCTGACATTTGGCTTATGAAGAGGTAACAAGATGTGAAAAAATATATTGCATATTGTATGCATATATTATATCTATATTGCATACAGGGAATAATGTTAGCAAGTTTGATTAATGGAGAATACATAAATGGAGTTAAAGAGTGATGCATCTCAAAAGATAATCTAAAAGCAGATAGTGAAGAGTTTTAGATTGTGGAGAAATATTTGCTTGTGTTTTATGCAAATGACAATGTGGATCCAATGAAGCTTCTGGGGCAGAGAAGTTCCACTGTCAAATCTGTCCTTTAAGAATATCGATTCAGTAGCCATATTGAAAACAGATTGAAGGGGGCAGAAAGCAGAAACCAGGAATGTAATTAGGTGGATTGTTTTAATAGTCCAGATAAGAGGTGATAAGGGCTTAAATGAAGGTGGTTGTGGTAAGAGTAGAGAAAGAGGAATGGACTTGAGAAATATTGGAATTAGATTTGATAAGATGTGATGACTAATTGGAAATGAGAGGAGGAGAAATGTGAAGAATCAATCAGACTGAGGTAATCTCTATGGGACTAGAAGGACTATGGTGACTGGAAAGAAAAAGGAAATCAGAAAAAAAAAGAATGAGTTTGAAGAGAAAAATGGTAAGCTCTGTTTTGTACACTATGAGTTTGAGATTACATTTAAACATCAAAGAGGAGATTTTAGGAGATATTTGGTACTACAGGACTAGAGGTCAAAAGAGGGATGAAAGTAAGGGAATGATGAAACAAAGGAAAGTGCCAAAGGTTAATCAGAGAGTTAAGAGGAGGAGGAGGAAAAAGTGTCATAAAATCTAAGGTTGAAAAAAGTATCCCTGAGGAAGGAGAAGTCAACAGCATCAAAAGGTACAAAAATTACAAGGTTTCTCATAACTGACTTTCTTTGTGACAAAGAGTAGTATTTTACTGGGGGGGTAGTGTGGTTGGGTCTTGGGAAATATCTATCAATAAAATTTTAAAAAGGCATCAATAAAACTTCAATAAGAAAAGAAAAAACTCCAGTTGAGCTCCAATTAATCTAGATCATTCCAAAAGCATTTAAAGATGAATCTAGATGGGAAACTGAACATAAACTGAGCACATGTGCCAGAATTTTTATAACAACCACATTTAGAATCTAACATTTTAGTCCTTTGCCTGCTACATAGGGATGTGGAAATGGCACTAAAGAAGAAAAAATGAGAATAGCAACTGGGCCATAACAATTATATAAAGAGGAAATCTATGCTGGTTACCACACAAAGTTAAGGATAATAAAGGATTGTCTTAAGATATCTGAAAAGAAGGAAGATATTTAACAATTAATAATAGCATTACCTCTGAAAAGATGAAATCAAGAAGAAAATCTATCCACAGAAATGTCACTGATTTCATCTCCATAGAAATCTTTATGGATGATATATGCCCATGTTGATGGAATCCTAGATGAAAATATGAAAGTGGGAATGGTTTGGCTTTTACAAAGAATTTTCTACACAAGATTACACATTTAAGAGTCCCATAAATGATGGGAAAGTGTTGGTAATAGAAGAAGATCCCACATATGCATTTATTTTAAAAAGCATTTAACTCAATAGGCCAAAATGTATTGCTTATTGCTCTCCATTAAGATATCTCCCAGTAAGTGTTTAGATTCCTTGTCAGATTTATCATTACATATCTGTTCACCATGAATCTTCTGCTCTTTATGAAGTAAGCCATAAAGTACTGATGTTCACCAGAGGTATTTTCACTATTATTATTCAGTGTAATCCCCAATGAAACAGAAATTAACTAAATAGTGAAGTCCTCCTGATACTAGAGATTATAGATATTATTGCTCTAACTGCATCAAAACATGACCTATTCAAAGACCTCTTCCATGTCACCCTAGAGAGGTCAGACTAACCATGTGTTTATTTAATGTCGAGTATTAAAAATTTCTATTGTAGACTCTGATATAAGTCAGATGGAGAATGTTTTGAACTGGTCCATTGGAACAAATTTCTTTTACACAGAACATAAATGGCAATGAACAGGACCTATATTTGGACTTCATATTTAAGAAATTATAACTCTTTTGATGATAAAAAGCTATTCTTTGGATGAAAAATTATCTTGATACCTAAATTCTTCCAAGAAGGTCCTATAAAGAAGCAAAAATGAGTAATGTCACTGGAATCAAAAGAAAAGAGAATATCATTGAAGGGCTGTTCAACAATATTACAGAAACGTTAAGGAAAATAAGAAATAAAAGATATATCTAACATTTGTTTTACCTTGAAAAGAGTGGTAGGGACTGAAGTAAAATAATAAGGAAAGTGAAGGAAAAGGATATGCAATAAGAATTTATTAAGATAATACTATGTGCCAGATACTAGGCTAAACACTACTGATAATTCATGGGATTTATGCAATAATCTTGGTAGCTATGTGTGTTATTATTCTCATTTTGTGGTTTAAGAAATTAAGGCAGGTAGAGGTTGTATGATTAACCCTATTAGTTGACTATTGTCCATGGCTAGATTGGTACTCAGGTTTTCCTAATTCCAAGGCCAGAAATCTATTCGCTGTACCACCTTTTTGAGGAAGGAACCTAGTATCCAGGAAATGGAGTTGAGTGCAAATCAACCCTCATTGACCTGGGGGTAGAATATGGTACTTGCTTTCAATATAGTTCCAATCTTGAGGCAAATTCTAGGAGAGGTCTGACTACATATTCCATTGATGGGATTCTAGATGAGTCCCCCCCCCAATTTCTGAAGAATTCCCCTCTTCTGTTCCCCTCTGCTTCTCTCCTATCCTTCTCACTCATCCTCCTACCAAAAAGTAGAAATGAATATGCTACACCTTCTCTATCTTTGACCTAGACTGAAAATGACAGATATTCCAATCCTTGCTTGGGCTCTCTATCTCATTTGACTGAGAATTCACTATATATAGTCAACTCCAGACTTAGTGAGAGGCAATACAAACTGTGCTTTTCCCCTTCTCTCCTCCTGGCTACTCCTATATCCACCTTTCATCTCTTGCTCTGAAAACTATAATCACAACAGACCTACTATTCTGAAATTGATGTATCAATTGCTTTCTCACTCAGTTCATTATTACAGTTACTTTACAGACCAAAACATTCATCCCTTTTATACACTGACTTTCCTTCTCTAATGTAATCTCTTTTAGGCAGTCATTCCTGTTTGTGTGTATGAACTTGCTCCTCAGGGCTTAACATAATTCTGATTAATAGTAAATACTTAATAAATAATTTTTGACTTAGTCAAAATCTCTAATCAGGTACAACTCCAAAAATAGGACATTCTTACTATTTCCAGTCTTGAAAAAAATTAGTAAGGAATTTAAAAAAAAAACCCTCTGAATTTATATAAAAACATTTAGAGGTATAAGGGACAGAATTTCCTCTGGAAATCCAATTTAAAGCATCAATGCATAGCATGAGAATAGAGGTGAAGGGAAAAAATTGGAGGCTAAATATGTCAGACATTAAAGAAACAAAAAGATATCAAGGAAAACTGGGGGAAAACAGTTAAGTATCCAAGGTTTAAAACTATATTTAAGAAAATCAAAATCAAAACATATTAACTTATAAATAATTCTGTTAGGAGTCCAAGTAGAAAAAGGACATTAAAAAGCCAAAAAATGTAGATGCAAGACAACATAAGGATATAGTGTATGAGGAGGTGGAAGCATAGGGGATGCAGGGAACACAACCATCTTACGAACTGGCAGCCCAGAAGATCCTTAAAAGACTTGCCTCTATGTATGAGAAAATAATTGGAGAATTCTCCATTACACTAGATCAAATATGATTCTACCAATAGATTGAACCAGTAAGAATAAATTCCAACTTGGATTCACTGAAACTTATAGTAATAAAATTGCAAAACAACAAAGATAGAATTTTAGATTTGGAGAAAGAAAGGTGAAGGAGGTCACAATTAGCATTGTTCATCTTCCTTAGTGAAATTATTTACTGAGATGAAAGGGGAGTGGAACTATTATATTTAGACTAGATAACAAATTTGAGATATCATCCATAGGGGATAAAATATGGCTTGACTCAGATGATTAGGAGGAATGCTTGTTGTCAAGGTCCAGTTAAGGTTAGACAATGTAGTCTATAAGTCAATAAAAGTACTCAAAAGAGACTAGAGCAAGTAACTTTCTCTCTCTAAGCATCTGTTTCCTCATCTGAAAAATGGGTATTGACATATTTATAACATATAATTCACCTAATCATTTGAGGAAAGTACTTTTCAGATATTTAAACATTATACAAATTATACGGTTTTAAAAAATCAAATGGAATGAGTATAAGTACCAGCAGAGGGTACAGAGAGTATAGGTTCAAATTCTATCCCTGATAACAAAGTATAAATACAGAGTATGTTAATTAACCTGTATGTGACCTAGCTTCCTCAACTGTTAAAAGAGAGATAATATTCCCTCTCAAGGGTTTGTTCTGAGAAAGAAATGAGAAGATGCATATGAAATGTTTTATAAACCTTATAACTATATAAAGCTTAGCTACTACCATTAGAATATAGCATGGGTAGACTGGAATATGAGAATAAGAAGAGTTCGGAGGGGGAGTGTGGCAGTCCTTTTGAGCAAAAGGAGGTATTCTCTTTCTAGTTTGAATCCAAGTTATAAATTGGAAATTTGGCAGGAGCCTATTTCCAAGTCTTCATGACTGATGAGCTGATATTTTGTGACTTTAATTGGCTATGAAGACAGAGAAAAGCTGATAACTTAGGGTTTGATGAGTAAGAACTGAGTGGATCTACAAAAGTATGATTCACCTTCTTATTTTCTTGCTCTTTCTGAAGGCTAACAAGTTTCACCCTCAGTTTGTATGAGAGAAGAACTGCCCTCTTTCCTGTCTGGACAATGGTAGCTGTCTCTGTCTTTTCTTGTTGAGTGCTGGCTAACTTATGTGTTACTCATACTAACTGCTGGCTAACTTATCTGTTACTCATAACTAATACTTGTCTCAGAGGAACTTTGAAGAGGTGGGAGACAAAGATGACAAGTTCTTGGTTTATTTTACAGAATGCCAAAGCTTAAATATCCTCCTAGTCCCTGGTTTATTCCCAATTCAGGTGGTGTTCTATAGTTAGCAAAACAAACAAATGTATCTTTATTAGTGGACAGCAGGTGATAAAGTTTATTTCCTCAGGCTAGTACTTCTCATACAATGTTGTTATCACAGGCTTAATGTTTAACACAATGCTCCACGAAGTGCCAAAACGTAAGGAACAGATAAGAAGAGCTACCCCAGAAAATCAGGTCAAAGGTGTATCTGGGCAAGAAGACCCTAGGTCATTGCCAGTCATGCAATGACCTCTCTGTGACCCTCAATGGTCTCTTACATATTCTGACACAATACTAGAGCTCAGAAGAGAGATGGGGACTGGGGATATGTAAATGTAGGAAATACCAGTTAGTTGGGATGTCTTCTCAATTCTATTACTATCTCTCACATTCTTCTCTTCCTCCATATTCACATACTAATACTCATCTTCATTTTGTTGCCTCTCATCTGCTCTATTTTAATTTTCAAAGACTATTGCTTTCTGTGTGATCTCTTGCAAATGATCCACCTTTCCATACTTGATGTCCTCCACTTTTCATACTTAATATTCTCCAAATTTTTCAAAATCCATCCAGCTGCCAAAATGAAATCCTTGCTGAGCAAGTACTCACAATATTACTTCCACATTCAAACAGCTCCATATAGTTTGTCACTTAAAATCCTCTCCAACTTCCCATTTAAAATCCTCTACCTACTTTTCCATACTTATTTCACATCACTCCCCTTCATGGACTCTGTGCCCCAGTCCTGGAGTTAGCTCTCCCTCTGACTGAATGAGCTGGAAGTTGGACCTTCTCCCATTTAAGAAATTCATCTAACCAGTTTCCCCTGGGTAACCTCCAGGATTTCATGACCTTCAGAATCTCATCATTCTGAAAGATGAAATAGACTGAATCATTTCTCTCAGTCGAAGAATTTGCCATCTTCTCCCTCCCTTCCAACTTGTTTAATGGATTTCTTCCACCATTAGATTGTGAACTCCGTAAGGGCAGGGTAGGTCCTGTACCTTATTTGGACCTCCAGCCCTTAGTCTTTTGCCATGACAAATAGCAAGTGCTTAAATGTTATTGATTATTGATTTGGTTCAGTCAAACTTGCCTTCTTTCTCTGTCCAGAACGTTTGATAGTCAATCTCTGAGTTTAGACATTCCCTCTTTATTTCAACCTCTTAGAATACCTAACTTCTTTCAAATTTCAACTCAAGCATCACATTTATAAATGATCTTTCCTTCTTTCTTTCTCCACACTATCCTCATTCAATAATTACTTGTAAACTTCCTTGAAATATATACAATATGCTTTGCTTTACTTTTATGTGTCCCTGTGTTTTATCCTGCTCTCCCCTCTTATAGAGTGTAAGTTTTTTGAGGTCAGAGATAGCTTCATTTCTTTTTCTCTATATTACTGGCATCTATAATAATGTCTGGCACATGAATTGAATGGTGGATTGGTGGGTGACCTAGGGCAGATAATGATCCTACTGAGAATAGAAGGGTAGTGATTCAACTGAATTCAGCAAATTAGAGAGTGTATTAAACAGTGAATGCGCATTGTTGAAACCTAAAGAGAGGGTACAAGACTGTGATGGAAGGGAAATGAAGTTAGATTAAAATCAATGGATTTAGAAAAGGTACTTGAGGGGCAGCTAGATGGTGCAGTGGATAAAGCAGGCCCTGGAGTCAGGAGTATCTGGATTCAAATCTGATCTGAGACACTTAATAATTACCTAGCTGTGTGGCCTTGGGCAAGCCACTTAACCCCTTTTGTCTTGCAAAAACCTAAAAAGAAAAAAGAAAAGAAAAACAATAAAAAAAAAGAAAAGGTACTTGAATCAGCTAATGTTTCATCATTTAAAATCTTCAAAATTCTTTAAAATTTCTTAATCAAAAAGAGTACAGATATTTCATTTTCTCAAAATTTCTTTATCTATAATTCTTCTTCACCATTTAAACACTCCCACCTGATGTAAAAAGTCTTTCAAAGTCTTCCAATTCTCATATTCTACAATTGTATGATTATTATATTTGTCATCATTTTTTCAGTTTGGGACTTTTAAAAAGTTATGATCATTGCTATCAGTAGGTACTGTTCCCTAGGTAATAGTTTTGTCATCTAAAAAGTATACTTTACTGAGAAAAAGTGCAATATTTTTTCTCCTCAATTATTAAATAAAATATATAATTTAAACAATTAAAATAGCTATTTATAAATAAGAGACAGCATTATATAGGAGAGAAAACTAGTCTTGAGGTTCAAAGTGTACCTTTAGATTGTATTTGTCCTGGCTTTTGGAGTAATTTTTGATTTATAACTTGTAAATATTCACACTTAAAATTTAATCAACAGCTTGGCAAATTTGACAGCTAGATTGTTCGATGGCTAGAGAACCAGGCATGGCCTCAGACATTTACTAGCTGTGTGATATTGGACAAGTCACTTAACCCTATTTGTTTTAGTTTTGTCCACTGTAAAATGAACTGGAGAAGGAAATGGTAAAGTGTTTTAGTATTTTTGCTAAGAAAACTCCAAAAGTAATCATGAAAAGTTGGAGAAAACAGAAACAAGTGAACAACAACAATTAGCAATCTACTTCAAGCTGGCTCTTTCACATTCCTGGTCACAGAAGTTATATGCAATTTGAACAAGCAGCATAAACATGAACCAAGTATAGGGCTTTTGCCTCTCTTAACTCTTATTGACAAAGGCATATTTCTCTCTGACAAAGACTACATATTTTCAATTTCTAACTTAAAGAAGAACTACAATTTTAAATTGAAATCTTGAAGGGATTTTATGTATAAATGAGTAAAAATATTTTCATTTTAAAGATTAGAAAATTGAAGGTCAAAGAGGTAAGTAATTACTACAGACAATTTCCTTTCTCCCAATCAGCTTTTTCCACTACCTCACTATGATTCTGATGTGTAAAACCCAATTTACCCCGGACTAGGAATAACTAAAAAACCACAAACCTGGTGCTTCTTTTTCTTCACCTTCCAAATATTCTCCTGCACTACTATTTCTACTGAAGTGTTGAGCTTTTGTTTCTCTGTAACTTTGATTCTGATGTTTGGAGAATTTAATCTTCACTCATCTCTAACTTTAGATATTCCCAGAAGCCTTTACTGATGCTTCTTTCAGGAATTATCTTTCCTTCATTTTTATGAGCATAACAGTTCATAAAATTTAAATGTTCCTTTTATTGTGAATTTAATAATTAATAAACATGGTTATAATAATAACAACAATAATGATAACTGGTTTGCTGCAAGAATTATAGTCCACTAAATGAAGTTATGCTATTATCAAAGGAGTTGAGCTGAGTTATCACTGAGGTTAGAGTCTTAGCTTAGTGGCACTCACCCCTACTTCTCCATCTTCATCAACTTTCAGCTTTATATAACTCATGATTCCATACTTCATATATTATGACATCATAGAAAAATTCTAACAAAATTTAAAAAAACAATCTTCCAAATAATAACTTTAAAATCAATAATAAGAGAGATAGCAAATAGGTTATTCCTAGATGTATATCTAATAGAGAATTATATTTAGAAACCCTCTCAATATGTTTTTGTGGTGATATGTTGAATACAAGTATTAAGTAGTTCTGTAAAATGTCTCAGGAACTCTGGGTAGAAGCCTCTTTTCAAAGGTTATCCAACACTTCGCCATTTCATATTTTGTCTTCTTACTGAGCATTTGAGAAATCTCTAGTTATAATGTAAATTATTCAGTTTTAATAAGCTTTATGTGGAACAAAAACATTAAGGATTTGATCAAATCAGGAGAATATGGCATAGCATACATGAAAAGTTTTATCTTATATAACATGAATATTTTGATAATACATAAAAAGTCCACATTCCACTAAATAAATGACCTTGGTATTGTGGCACCATATTACTTTTGGTTCTCTCATTCCCTTCTGAATATTACTTTGGAAAACTGGGTTCACATAGTAGATCTTGGTTCAAACCTTACCTCTGCCATTAACTAGTTTTGTGACCTCAGGCAAATTGCCAACTTTCCTAGAAATTTGTTTCTTTACCTCCACACAGAGTTGAATGAACTTAATGGCATCTAAAATCTTTCAGCTCTAGTTCTCTAATTTAACATGCCAATATGGCAAGCAATTTTGTTGCATGCCAATGCTGTGTACTGTTTTCAGTTGTTATAGCTTGGACTCTTGAATTTGCATATCAAGTTCATGGATGTACTTTTTTGTTTAATTGTAGGATGTGCACTTTTATGTTTAAAATTTTAAGTCATTTTTGTCATAAAATTTTTATTTATTTTTAACATGTTTTTAAATTTTGAGCACCAAATTCTTTCTTCCTTTCACTCTTCCTTCACCCACTGACAAAAAACAAGCAAAGTGAAATTAATTATATAATTGAAATCATCAAAATGTATTAGTTACATCACAAAAAGAGAAAGAAAAAAGTTATACTTCAATTCCATCCTGCAATTTAAGTCTACTCTCTTTGGAGGTAGAGAGCAGTTTTCATCAGGTGTCCTTTGAATTTGATTTGGATCACTATGTTGATAAGAGTAGCCAAGTCTTCCATAACTAATCATCATTAAAACATTGCTATTATGGTGTACAATGATCTCCCATTTCTTCACATTTCATTTTGCATCAGTTCATCAGTCTCACCATATTTTATTTTTTTTGAAACCACTCTCATGTCATTTCTTATGGTACAACAGTTCTACATCACATGTATATGCCATAGCTTGTTCAAGCATTACCAAATTGATGGCAATCCTATCAATTTCCAATTCTATGCCATCACAGAAAGGGTTACTCTGAATGTCTTTGTACTTAGAGGTCACCTTCCTCTTTTTTCCTTTGATCTCTTTGGGGTATTATCCTAGTAGTAAGTAGCATTGCTGGTTCAAATACAATACACAGTTATGTAGCACTTTGGGCATAATTTCAATTTTTTCCTCAGAATCATTGGCCCAGATCACAACTCCACAAAAAATTTATTACTGTACCATCATTCTTCATCACCTTTAGCATTTGTCATTTCTAATAGGTGGGAGGAAGTATTTCAGAGTTCTTTTCATTTGCATTTCTCTAATCAGTGGTGATTTAGAGCATATTTCATAAAACTATTAAATACCTTTGATTTCTTCATCTTCTTCTTCTTCTTCTTCTTCTTCTTCTTCTTCTTCTTCTATTTTTGAGGGCTTTTTTATTAAAGATATTATTTGAGTTTTACAATTATTCCCCCAATCTTACTTCCCTCCCCCCACCCTCCCATGGAAAGCAATCTGTTAGTCTTTTCTTTGTTTCCATGTTGTATATTGATCCAAATTGAGTGTGATGAGAGAGAAATCATATCCTTAAGGAAGAGACAAAAAGTCTAAGAAATAACAAGATCGGACAATAAGATATCTGTTTTTTTCTAAATTAAAGGGAATAGTCCTTGAACTTTGATCAAACTCCTCAGCTCTTTATCTGTATACAGATGGCACTCTCCATTGCAGGCAGCCCCAAATTTTCCCCGATTGTTGCACTGATGGACAGAGCAAGTCCTTCAAGGTTGAACATCACCCCCCATGTTGCTGTTATGTTGTACAGTGTTTCTGGTTGTGCTCATCTCACTCAGCATCAGTTCATACAAATCCCTCCAGGCTTCCCTGAATTCCCATCCCTCCTGTTTTCTAATAGAACAATAGTGTTCCATGACATACATATACTACAGTTTGCTAAGCCATTCCCCAATTGATGGACATTCCCTCAGTTTCCAAATTTTTGCCACCACAAAAGTCCTATCTTTTTCATTAAATATCCAGCTCCCCAAACTATTGTACTCAGTTTTGCTGAATAGATATTTTCTTGGTTGCAATATCATATTACAAGTCCTTTTCCCCATTAATGTGGAAGATAATAAATGGTGTGTGATCCTGACTGCTTGAAAATATTTTCTCCTAGATTAGGGGATTTTAGAAATTTAGCCATTGTGCTCCTGAAACTTTTCATTTTGGGATCTTTTAGTATGTCATTCTTTCCATTTTTATTTTGCTTGTATTTTGCTCAGGTAAGGATTTTCTTTATCCATTCTTGAAAGATAACGTCTAGGCTCCTTTTATGATAATGGTTTCAGGTAGTCCAATAATTCTCAAATTACCTCTGATGAATTTATTTTCCAGCTAAGTTGATTTTCCAATGAGACATTTCACATAATCTTCTATTTTTCATCCTCTTGACTTTTTTATGGTTTCTTGATGTCTCATGGAGTCATTAACTTCTAATTGTCCAAATCTAATTCATAAGAAATTATTTCTTCAATGAACTCTTTTCCCTAGCTTTCCATTTAGACAGTTCTATTTTTGGTGATGTATTTTCTTCATTGAATTTTTTTAACTACTTTTTCCATTTGACCTATTCTGCTTTTTTCTTTTTTAAAAAAAGTTGATAATATTTTAAGTTTTTCCCAATCACAAGTGAAGAAAATTTTTAGCATTCATTTTTGCAAGATTTGGAGTTTCAAATTTTTCTCCTTCCCTCACTTCTGCACTCCTCTCCCCAAAATGGTAGGAAAATTGATATGGGTTATATGTGTGCTATCATGGAAAACTTATCTCCATATTAGTCACAATTGTGAAAAAATAAACAGATCAAAAGAAAAAAACATAAAAAAGATAAAGTGAAAAAGTGATTTGATCTGTTTTCAGAATCCATCAGTTCTTTATCTGATAGCATTTTCTTTCATGATTCCTTTGTACATATCTTGGATCATTTTGCTACTAAGAAGAGATGAGTCACTCACATTTGCTCATCATACAATGCCCCTGATACTGTGCATAATGGTTTACTGGTTTTGCTCATTTTCTTTGCATCAGTTCATACAAGTATTTCTGGGTTTTTCTGATATCTGGACATTCATCATTTCTTATTACATAATAGTATCCCATATTATTCATATACCACAGCTTCTTCAGACATTCCCAAATTAATGGGTATTCCTTCAATTTCTAATATTTTATCACCACAGAAAGGATTCTTATAAATATTTTGCACATCTATATTCTTTTCCTATTTTTATTCTCTCTCTTTTGGATACAGACTTAGTAATGATATTGCATTTTTATTTGCCCTTTGACCACAATTCCCAATTGTTCTCCTGAATGGTAGGATTATTTCACAACCTTACAAACAATGCATTAATGTCCCAATTTCCCCACATCCATTCCATCATTTATTATTTTCCCTTTTTTGTCACAAACCAGTTTTTTGGTATGAAGTGGTACCTCAAAATTGTTTTAATTTACATTTCTATAATGAAAAATGATTAGAGAAGAGTACTTTTTCATATAGATAGCATTAATTTATCTGGAAAATGCTTCTTTATACCCTTAGACCATTTATTAATCAGGGAATGATTTATAGTCATAAATTTGACTAAGTTATCTACAAATTTGAAAAGTGAAATCTTTAAAAAAGACAGCTACTAGAATGATTTTTTGTCATCTTTCTACTTTCCTTCCAAACTGAGTTGCATTGATTTTAATTGTACAAAAGCTATTTTAGAATAATCAAAATTATCTATTTTACATTTCACAATGCTTTCGATCTCATATTTGGTCATGAAGTCTTCCTTTCCCCATAGATCTAAAAACTTCTTCTGAATTGCTTATATTGTCATCCTTTATGTATAAATCATACACCCATTTTAACCTTATCTTAAAATTCAGGGTGAAATGTTGGTCTTTACATAGTTGCTACTATTTTCCAGTTGCTCAGCAATTTTTGTCAAAAACAAACTCTGCATAAACACTGTTTGAGGAAGAGCTCAAAATGTATTCCTATAGGAAATTAAACATGCAGTTTCTCATAGACTCTAGAGCCTGGAATGTCTGTTCTTTTTTCCCCTTCATCTTAAAATAGTATAGCTTTTCAAAGATCTGAACATATCCTATTCTCTATAAGAAATATTATTTTGTCAATTTAGACCAAACATTTACTGAGTAACCCAGTTTGGTAAATAAGTTTTCATTAATTGTTTCATATGTGGTAGCTTCCTCCCCCTATTATTAGAATATAGGTTCCTTCCTGATTATTTCCTAATATAATTCATGTATATTATTTCTCTTATATCATCACTTAGCAAAATGTAGAATGGTCAAAATTCAATAAGCAATTTTAATCATCATTAGTTGATTAACAGCAATATTTGTGCTATTAGCTTGTTCATTCAAGCAAGGAAGCAAAGAAATAGGTGGTCTAACTGGGCTTTTCCCCAACATTCTCTAAAGTTTGCTGATGAAGGCCCACTATTTCCATTCCCAAATTTTCATATCTCATGCTCTCACCCTCACACATTTAAAGTTCTTTGTGACCAATGTAAAAGCGCTTTGCTACTCAAAATCTGTCATAAAGATCATGAAGGATAGCAGATGATATTTTATAAAAAGAAACTCATTTTCATAGAGCTTGTAAAGGCACTGGTACTCAGGGGATTCACTCATCAGTGTTATATTATACCTCACTGATAGTTGACAGTTGTCAGTCAGGCATCACTTATTCCATCTGCTCACATCTCAAGGTAGACTAATTCAAATATAAAGGCAAGAGTGAAAACCCAGGATGGCCAACTGTTTTGATTATTTATAATTAAATACTAATTAACCAAGGGAAGCTTTCATTCATTTATCAAGCATTTGTTATTATCAGCATCAATATTTTTCCTAGTTCAATTACTGATTTATCTTTGTGCTTTGGCAAATTACTTAATTCTTTCATTGATTGAAGCCTACCTCTTGTTAGGTCCTGGAGATAAAGTAGGAGACATATGCTCTGCCCTTGTGGGACTTACAACTTATTAGGAAAACTAGAAAATCATGAAGCTTCCCTGTTAAACCCATCAGAATAGGAAAAAGGAATGTGAGTCAAAGAATAAAGGAATGGAAAGGACTGAAGAAATAAAGGATGTTCCTTATTCTCAATAACCTTTCCTTCAAGGAGGTTTGCAAATACAATTTAAAAGAATAATGGAATAGGATCATAGAGCATCCAGAGGGAAAAGAGACCTTAGAAACCATCTAGTTCAATCCCTACATTTTACAGATGAGTAAAATGAGACCCAAAGAGATGAATTTTCTTGGCCAAAAAGAATTCAAATCTAGATCCTATGAATTCTGATAAGAATAGGAATCAAATACTGACTCTCTCACTTAATATATTAAAAGATTGTGACCAACTGGGACTTGTACTAGGAATTCAGACCTGGTTTAACATAAAAAACTATCAATCTACTTGATTATATAAACAATTAAAGTTCACTTCTTACAATTATAACATTAGAAACAGAAAAAAACTTTGATAAACTATAATACTCATTACCATTAAAAACACTTAAAAGTATAGGTATAGATTTTTTCTTAAATTGATAAGAAGCATTTACCTAAAATCACTATTTTAAAGTATTATTTGTAATAGTGATAAGCTATTTTGTCAGATGTGACACAACAAACACCCATTATAAGCAATATTATTCAATGATGTATTGAAAAGCCTAGCAATAACAACAAAAAGTAATGGATATAGAATGGGTAAATGATATATTTGGAAAATACTAAAGATTCAATTAAAATATAATTGAAACAATAATTTCATCAAAGTAGCAGGATAGAAAGCAAGCTCACATATTTCATCAGCATTTCTATATTATCAATAAATCTCTAATACAAAATAGGAAGAGATACACCCATTTATAATAATTTTAGACAGTAAAAGGACCTGGGAATCTGCCTGCCTAAAGAAACACAAGAAGTATGTGAACAAAATTATATTTGAAAAAAAAATTTTACATATAAAATCAAGTATGTATTGAAGAAATATTAATTGTTCATGGCTAAGCATGACCAATATTATAGAAATGATAATATTAATCTATGCAAAGTCATTCCAACATTACCAAAAAAATCTATTGAATTACTGTTTAGAAGAACAAAGAATTCAGAATATCAAAAGAACTGATGAAAATATGTAAAGGAAGGAGGTTTAGCAGTACCAAATCTTAAACAATGTAGGCAATAATTATCAAAAATACTTGGTACTGACTGAGAAATAAAAAATATAGATATCTGAAACAGAGTAGACATATACAGCAGCAAATGACTATAGTAACCTTGTGTTTGACAATTGTAGTCTTATGTGTTTTGGGAAAGAATTCGTCACTTGACAAAAATTATTAGGAAAACAGGGAAGCAGCTTGGCAGAAATTGGACATAGATGTATATCATAGTTTAGAAAATCATAGAACATATTATCCATTAGATAGCCAAATAATTTGTGAATAAACTTGAGATTAGAGAAATGTGAATAATGAATAAGTTCTATAACTTAAAAAATTAAAAAATAATTTTGTGCACATAAATCAAAAGTAGTGAAGATCAAAGGAAAGCAGAAAATTTGCAAAAAATATTTAGAGATACTTTATCAGTTAAAAGATTGCTATCTCAACCATATAAAGAATTTTATCAAATCCATGGGGATACAAGGCATTACCCAGTTGATAAATGGTTAAAGGATATAAACAGGCAATTTTCTAGTGAAAAAATAATTTTTAATAAGAAAAATATTCTAAACCATTATTGAATGAAGAAATGCAAATTAAAACTTTGAGATATTAAAAACTTATCTGATTGGCTAGAATGATAGAAGGGGAAAGTGACAATATTTGTAGAAGATGTGGAAAAAATGGGACACCAATTCACTATTGGGGAACTGTGAATTCATAAAACCATTTTGAAGAGCTATTTAAAATAATTCTTTTTGTGGTGACAAAGAACTGGAAGTTATGGGGATGGCAATCAATTGGAGAATAGATAAGGAAGTTGTGATATATGATCATGATGGAATGATACTCTATAATCAGAAATAATGAATTCAATAATTATAGAAAAACATGGAAAGACTTGCAAGAGATAATAAAGAACAAAATGAGCAGAATCAATGTAAAAAATTTAACAGAAATAGTTGTTTTAAGAACATTTTGGGGTATAGCTTGGTGGCACAGTATATAGAGCACCAAACCTGGATTCAGGAAGACCTGAGTACAAATTCAGTTTCACACACTTAATACTTATTTAACTGTGTGGTCTTGGGCAAGTCACTTAAACCCATTGTCTTACCAAAAAAAAAATCAACTTAGAGCAACTAAGTCATTTGAGAGCTATAAATGCCCAAATTAATTACCTGTGGAGGAAGGCCCTATCTGCCTCCAGAGAAAGACCATAAATATAAGCATGTATAGTATGGTTTAATAATCTAATATCTATATATCTAAATCTATTCATCTATATCACATCCATATCTATATCATATTTATAGCTATAGCTATATATGTATGTGTATGGTAGTCATCTCTGGAGGGGAGGGAGAAGATATTAAAATATATAGTAGAGAATAAACGAATATATAGAAGGAAACATAGAAAGCAGAGTAGCTTTGTAAATGATTAGTACATATTATATAGCTTTGTTTGTAAGTAAACAGAGTGAAATGTAAATTCATAGTTTTATGGTAAATTCTCCTTTGGGGTTTTTTGTATACAGTAATATTTTGGTCTGTATGTATTTATGTTTAAAATGAACAAAAAATTTAAATAAGAATTATTGGAATACCTGAAACCATGAACAAAGAAAGAATATAGACATCATAGTTCAATAAGTTATCAGGTAAAATTGACTGAAATTCTAGAATCAAAGGATAAAATAAAAATTTAAAGAATCCACCTATCATTATTTGAAAGAGATTCCAAAAGGAACACTCCAAGGAATGTTATTGCCAAATTCCAAAGCTTCTGTGTCAAAGACAAAATACATCAAGCGGTCAGAAAAAAGTTAATTCAAATATCATGTAGCCACAGTCAGGATCACATCAGATTTAACAGCTACTTAAGATTCTATCCATTTATCTATCTGTCTGTCTATCTATCTATCTATTGGTCGATCTAGATATGCATTGTTCATTTAAGAAAACCTTATTTTTCCTTGTCTGGAAGTCAGCATACAGTTGGTTATATCTTTTCCTTTCTTGCTTATCTTTCGTTTTTCTTCTTTCCTCAGTTATTTGACATTAGACATCATTAGACATCCATTTTGCTTTCTAGCCCTTCTTTTTCTTTGAGATTTGTTGTTTTTGTTGCTGTCTTCTTTATAACATTGCAAATCTCTGTTCATAATTCTTCAGACTGATCTTATCCCTTAAATCTATTCATCACTTTCACTTCACATTCATAAGAGATGTCATTTATGCCATACCTATATAGGTATGTGAAAATACAGTTGTCTTAGCTCTCTGGACTGTTGAGAGGAGTTGCTTCCATCAAGGTTGTTCATCTCATAAAGTTTTTTTTTTTAGTTTTTTTTTTGCAAGGCAAATTGGGTTAAGTGGCTTGCCCAAGGCCACACAGCTAGGTAATTGTTAAGTGTCTGAGGCCGGATTTGAACCCAGGTACTCCTGACTCCAGGGCCGGTGCTTTATCCACTACACCACCTAGCTGCCCCTCCACTATGCCACCTAGCCACCCCCATCTCATAATGTTGATGTGTAAATTGTTCTCTTGGCTCTGCTCCCTTCACTAAAGCATCAAATTCTTTAAGTCATTCCATGCTTCTCTACAATCCAATCATTTATTTTTTTCTTATTAGAACAATAATATTCCACAGTATTCATTGTGTATAACTTGTTTAGCCATTACCCAACTGATTGGCATCCCCTCAATTTCCAGTTAAAACATGTAGGACTTTTCCCATTTTTTACAATTTCTTCTGGATATAGTCCTAGAATTGAAATTGCTGGGTCAAAGGGTATGAATTTTTTTTTGCTCTTTGGGCATAGTGCCATATTCCTCTCCAGAAAGGTTGGATCCATTTACAACTCCACCAGCAATGCATCAATGTCCCAGTCCCCCCACAACCTCTCCAATATTGATCATCTTCCATTTTTCTCATCTGGGCTAATCTAATAGGTGAGGGATGATACCTCATCATTGTTTTAATTTGCATTTCTCTTCTCAATAGTTATTTGAAGCATTTTTTCATATGTTTATATAGATTTAATTTCTTCATTTGAAAACTGTTCATATCCTTTAACCATTTATCAATTGGGAAATAACTTGTGACCTTATAAATCTGCATATATTTTAGAAATCAGAACTTTATCAGAACTCCTCGTTGTGAAGATTGTTTCCCAGCTTTCCATTTTCCTTCTAATTTTGTCAACACTGATTTTATTAGTGCAAACCATTTTCAATTTAATATAGTCAAAATCATTCATTTTGCAGTGTATAATGTGCTCTAATTCTTGTTTGGTCATAAATTTATCCCTTTTCCATAGATCAGATGAATAGAATTTTTTTGGCCTGTTAATTTATCCATAGTATCACTCTTTAAATCCTGTACCATTTTGACCTTATTTTGGTATAAGTATAAGATGTGAATCTGTGCCTAGTTTTTGCCATATTATTTTACAGTTTTCCCAACATTTTTTGTCAAATGGTGAGTTCTTATCTCAGAAGTTGATGTCTTTAGGTTTGATTGCTGTAGTCATTTACTGTATTTTATTTTGAACCTATCCATTACTCTATTTCTTAACCAGTACCAGGCAGTCTTGATGACTGCTACTTAATAGTGTAGTTTTAGATCTGGAAGAGCTAGACCACCTTCTTTTACATTTTCCCCATCAGTTTCCTTGCTATTCTTGCCTTTTTGTTATTATTTTTTCTAGCTCAGTAAAGTATTTATTTGGTAGTTTGATTGGTATGGCACAGAAAAAAAATTAATTCTGGTAGAATTGTCGACCAAAAGAATATTTGGTAGAATTATACCAAAAAATTATATTAGCTTGACTTGCTTACAGTAATATATGTAATGATGTCCTGAATTAGACTCACCCCTTCCTTTCCATTTTAGTTCATTTATACCCAAGATGTTTATGTTTAAACTTTCAATATCCTGTTTGACCACATCTGGTTTACCTGGTTCATAGATCTTGCATTCCAACTACCTATGCTACATTGATCTTTTTAATAGCAAACTTTTCTTATCTCAGTAGACACATTAGTCATTCCATTCTTTCTGGAGCTACTGGTAATTTTCCTCTACTGTTCCCCCAATATTTTGTTAGATTACTTCTTTTCTAAGGGGCTCATCTTCCAATGTTATATCTCTTATCATTTTAATACTGTCCAAGAGTTTTTTTGGAAAAGGTACTAGAGTGATTTACCATTTCCTTCTTCAGTGGATCACCTTTTTGGTCTGAACTATGTCCTATGATATGTCTATCTTCGGTAACCCTACATGTCATGACTCATAATTTCATTGAATATTATAAGCCAAGAAAATTGAAGTTAAATTATAGAGTCAGAAGAGAACTTGTATGCAGCCTAATCCAATGTCCTAAAAAGCTGAAAAAACTGAACCTCAGAAAAGTCAAATAGCTTTCTCAAGGTTAGCCAGAGAGCAAATGACAGTCATGATTTGTATCCAGGTCTCTCACCCTAGATCCAAAAATGCTTCCAAACTACCATATTTCTTCCTCTAATATTCCATTACATTCTGTTATTGCATATATTTTGTGATTTGACATATTTTTAGAAGTTGGGGATTTCAAGGTTACAGATATTGTACTTTACCAAATATTCAAAAAGCAGTTAGAGATGAAATGGTCAGGACATCAGTGAGGGTAAGATAAATAGATTTGAGAATTATTTGCTTAGAGATGATAATTGAATTGCTTCTTCTGTGAACTTCATGAGGTCAGGGCTAGCTTTTTCCTCTTTTTGTCTCCCAATACTTAAGCAGTATTTGATACTGTAAATGATAAAATGCAAATGATTAAAATAAATAAGTAAATGATAAAAAAAATTTTATTGATTGTCTACTAATTTATTGAGTACAAAGGATCTGTTGAAATAACAAAATTAAATAGTATAGAGGAGGAAGAGCAGAGAGACTCAAACAGATATTTGGGCCATGCCCATATTTAGTAGGAGTGACCTGAATAGAGAATGAGCAAAGGAGATTGAGAAAGCTGACTAGAGAGGCAAGAGAAGAGCTAGGAAGAAACAAGAAAAGCTGAAAACAGAGAGAATAAAAGGGAAAAAGGTAAACCAAGACTACTGAATCGGAAAGAAGGATGAGGAATAAGAGGTCTTTGGGCTCATCTCCAGAGGCTATGCCCTGGAGGAGGTAATCCATTCACCATTCAAACAGCAACCCTGCCACTGAGGCACCCTGATTACTAAGTGAGTGAACAATAACTTGAATAATTCACTAATTCCAGACTAGGACATGATGCACAACCCACCCAATTCTTTATTCCAAAAAGCATTTTTCATCCCTATATGTGTATTCTATCTTTTCCTACATTTCTTGTGTGAATGGTAATCAATTCAATGCTATCTACAAAGGAAATGTCAATTAATAGTCCAACTTTGCCTACTCTCCTTTTGACTGCTCAGATGCAAATATCTGTCCTAGTCACCACTCCTTTTTTAAGCACCTTGCCTTGATTTCATGGTGTATAGTATACCCCTTAAAATACTTAATATTTTTAATTAATTTCCAAAAAGAATAGCATATTTGTCGATTAAATTGAGGTATCTAATGATAAATAGTATAATAAACAGTTTAGGAGGAAAAAATAAAGGAATGCCTAGGTATAGCGGAGCAGTTTTTTTTTTAAATCACTGTTTAATTCTGGTATTCTTCCAAGTCAAAAAAAGAAAAAGCTTTTAACTCATCCTAAACTTTTGGCTCCATTTGCTGCTCTAACCTACTAAATATAGACACACATTTCCCAAGGTGCAGACTTTAGCTCTCTGCTATTCTCATTCCATATCCCCTATTCTCCACAATATGGTCCCAATCTGCCTTTCCAGCTGTATCACCGACTTATCTCCTACACAATCCCCTTTCTACTGCCAAATTGAGCTACTTATCAGAGCTATAACTAGGAAATCTGGTGTCCTGGGCAAATTGATTTGTGAGGAGGTATGGAGAGAGATGTTGGGCAGTGGAAATTCCATCCTGGTTCTTCCATCAAATGGGTCAGTCCTTAAGGAGGGGAAAAGGAAGTGTTTAGAAGACAATTTAATTAATGCAGAACTCTGAAGAAAGTGTTCACCTTTGTGGTGAAATCATATTTATCATTCAGATAGGTTTGTCTAAATGCAGAAGCACTGGGCAGCCCTTAGGAGGAAGTACAGTATGTGAGGTGGTGGCAGTGGGACCATTGAGTAAAGGACCATTAAGTAACAAGATTTCCATGAACAAAGACAGATCCAGAAGAGAAATACTTTATTTGTGCTTTAAGACACAGAAATCAGAGGAGACAGAAAAATCCTTGATGATAATATTTCCAGAACAAGAATAGTATATTGTTGATTATCAGTACCTCATGCCAAAGCACCAGTCACTTGTCTTATGTATGTCCCTGTATTGCCTTAGAAGTAGCTATTCATCCCTTATTCCTCACAAAAACCCCTTTGCATATTTTTTTCTCCAGGCTTCAATTCCTTCCCAAATTTCTCTCCACTTCTTCATCAAAGTATATCTCAAATCCATTGGCCAGGTTAATAGAATAAAAACTTGTGGACATCCAAAAGTGTGTTTTAAAATCCACTATACTCTGATTTGGAATGGTTCATGGGAGCTAGAATCTAACAATACTCTGGCCAAGGATGCCCCAAAATTTAACTGAGGAGAAATAAAGGAAATTGCTACAAACTATTTTACTCAATTATATATCAAAGAACTAATAAGTGAAATAGATTAATATTTACAAAATACCCAGGTTAACAGAACAAGCAATAGAGAATTTAAATAATCTTATCTCTGAAAAGAATTAAAAAGCAATAAGCTCCCCAAAGAATAAATAAATGAGAGAGCGTAAGGATTTAAAGATAAATTTCATTAAATCTTCTAAAATAATAATTCCATCAATACATATTTTTTGTAAAAACTATAAGAGAAGGGACCTCCATGCTTCAAAAATTGATAAATAAAAAAACCAAGCAGAGCAAACTATATACTATGTCAATATTAAAAAGAACAAAATATTTTCAAAGAAGCTTGAGCAAAATGTGAAAAATATTCCATGTTATGACTAGACTGGATTTATATCAGATTTGCAGGGTGAGTTAAATATTAAGAGAAATATAAACATAATAAATCATGCATATAATAAGGTAATAAAAATAACATTATGTCAATATAGGTAAAAAAATTTTGGAAAAAATGAATTTCTATTGTTTAAAAAAATTAAAAACATATAAATAAATGGAACATTCCTTATGTACATATCCATAACCAAGAAATAGTATCTCTAATGGAGAAATTCTGGAGCTCTTTTCCCATAAGATGAAGTATAAAGCGAAAATTTCCATTGCCACTATTTTTTGAAATAGTTCTAGAAATACTAGCTATAACTATAAGACAAGGAAAAGCAACTGATACACCTAGGAAGAGATAAAATTACCATTTAGTGGATGATATAATAGTTTAGATAATTCCAAAAATTAAACAAAAAGTTAATTAAAGCAATTGGTAACTTCAGCAAAGTAACAGTATATAAAGTAAACCCACTACAGTTATAGGCAGCTCAGTCATTTATATAACAAAGCCAGCAGGAAGAGAGAGAAAGAGATAGTACATTCAAAATAATTACAGAATGTATTAACTATTTTGGAGTTCATCTTTGCAGATAAAATGAATGTATGTGCATGACTGCCAAATGCTCTACAAAAACAAAAACAGAAATCAAGAAAGAGGGACAGACACAGAGATTGGGAGTCAGAGAGAGAGAGAGAGAGCTCTGTCATGATCATGCCAATAAAATAAAAAAATTAAAGCACTATCTAAATCAATAAACTAATTTACTATTATATCTATCTATGTATTTATCTACATATATATATAGGTGTGAAGTCACACACATATAAAGTACTCTAAGTCAATGACAATAGGGAAAACACAAGTTGAACAATTGTTTATATATTCATATACTCATTTGTATATATGAATATATTTGTATATGTATTATATGCATGTATGGAATACATATTTGAGTATGCACTTTATACAAATAGATTTTATATCTATATGCAACATATATGTGTGTATATATATGTGTGTGTATATATATATATATATATATATATATATATATATATATATATATATATATAAAACTGTGTGCATTTTTCTGAATAAAGGTCCCTAAGTTTTATCCAAAAATATACAAGTCTATATGTATGTACAGCATACACACATTAATATATTTATAAAGATAAAAATTCATTGCATGTATATGTATCTATCTGTTTTCTATGTCTGCCTTTCTCAATTTATCTTTATTGTTTCAAGTTTAGCCATCAAAGTTTATTTTGAATCCTACTTTATCACTGGACCACATGAATACAATGGAAACCTGTAGGCCCCCAGGGTCAAAAGCCCACAGTACTCTGATTTGGAATGTTCTAAGAGGCTGGGGATAATGATACCACATTACATTGGCAAGAGATACTCTGGTTCAAGGTAGGGAAGAAATAAAGGAAATTACTCTAAGATATTTTGCTCAATTAAACATAAAAAAAAAAACTAAGAACTAAAGTGAAATAGATGAATATTTTTAAATATATGAGAAATAAGGAAATAGGACTGTTTAAAATTTTTAAAGCTTATTTGGTTAATTTGGTTGTTTGTATATTTATGTCCATTTATGTCCATTTCATTTAGTTGAATTTTTAAAATTTTATATCTCTTTTACCAAGATATAGTGCATGACATATCATAGATACCATAGAATCAGTTATCTTGAGGTTAATAGGGTGCACTGATGGGCCTGGAGACAGGAAAACCTGAATTTATATCTAACCTATTGATCTTGGATAAGTCACTTTACCTCCATTTACCTTAGTTTTCTCATCTGTAAAAATAGAGAAAATAAAATAGAACCTTACTTTCATGGTTGTTATGATAATTAAATGAGATATTTATACAATACTTAGAAATGTATCTGGAACATAGTTTACTCTACATGGATGTTAACTATTATTATTTTTCATCATAATAAGCAGATGAGATAAAGATCTGAAATCTCTCTCTTTGTCTCAAATCAGGTCTTACTATTTGCCTCCTAATTTGAACATACTAGAAAGGAAAATCCAGACCAAGGGATAGTCCTGGGTTTATTGGTGCCTTTTGAAAGAATTCTACCACCAGCCCTAAAGCCAATCAAAGAGGCTCCTCTCCACAATGTATTTAGCAGACCTGAATTGGTAACACGAAGTCTATACATTTTCCAAATTGTGTAGATTGCATTATCTGTATACATTCTTCATGCTCAAAAAGTCTGCCTCATTGACCAGTTCTCTGCTAATGATATGAAGAAAAAAGGATTCTTGCTACTCCTTTTGATTTTTCAAGAAATAATATGACAGGGGGCAGAGACAAGATGGCAACAGGAGAGGACCATCTGTCAGCAAAGTTCTGGAGCAAAACTTATAAACTAAGGACTCTAACTACATTTTCGAGAGACAGAACCCACAGAGGGATCCAGTGAGGCAATTCTCCAACACAAGGTAACCTGGAAAAGAGTAGAAAGACTTGGCGCCATGGGATCAGAGGGCTGGCCCACAAGAGGGGTAGCCCACCAGAGCAAAGGAACTTCAGCCTCTCAGAGGCAGCCCTAGAGCATTGCGAGCCATGGCTCACAGCAGAGGGGGCAGTTTCCTGAATTACACCTTGGGGAGCACCAAGCACAACTTGGGGGAACAGCAGGGGGACCTCTGACAGAGCAAGCACATGAAGCTCAGCCCTCTGGGCACACAGCAAACAGCATGGCCACAGCAGCCCAGATCCAGCAACAAGAAGCAGGCTGAGCCAGTAAGCAGGAGCCCCCAGTGCATGAGTCCATTGAGCCTAGGGAGGGGGAGTGAAGAGAGAGACTGCAGAGCTCTGTCCTCTGCTCCTGAAACAGGACTCTGGGGTTCTGACTACATTCAGATCCTGAATGCAGTCTAAGCCCACCAATAGAACAGCAGGCCCACCCCCAACTCAGCCCCATGGGGGTGGGGTGCTTAAGGTCATTCATAGACCAGGAGGGAGGACAGAACCTCACACACTGAGATCCTTGTGGGTGTGTCCCAAAAGCTCAGGAAGCACACCAAAACCAGGCTTAGGCTGTGAAAATGAGTAAGCAGAGAAAATAGAGGAACACCATTGAGAAATACTTTGCCTGTGATCCCAAGAAGGATTAAAACATTCAATCTGAAGATGAGTAGGTACCAGCTCCTGCATCTAAAGACTCCAAGAAAAACAGAAATTGGGCTCAGGCCATGACAGAGATCAAAATAGACTTTGAAAATCAAGTGAGGAAGACAGAGGGAAAAAAGTAGGAAAATAAATGAGAGAGATGCAGGAAAAACATGAAAATGAAGTCAGAAGCTTAGTAAAGGAGATCCAAAAAATGCTGAAGAAAATAACATGTCAAAAACCAGCATAGATCAAATGGATAAAACAGTTCAAAAAATTATTGAGGAGAAGAATGATTTAAAAAGCAGAATTGTCCAGATGGAAAAGGAGATAAGAAAGCTCTTTGAGCAAAACAAATCCTTCAGACAAGGAATAGAACTCAGGGAGATTGCTGGTTTTATGAGAAATCAAGACTCAATACTTCAAAACCAAAAGAATGAAAAATTAAAAGAAAATGTGAAACATTTCATTGAAAAAAACAACTGATATGGAAAACAGATTTAGGAAAGGTAATTTAAAAATTATTGGAATACCTGAAAGTCATGACCAGGAAAAGAGCCTTGACATCATTTTCAAAGAATTATTACAAGAAAATTGCCCTGATATCATAGAAGCAGAGGGCAAAATAGAAATGGAGAGAATCCACTGATCTTCCTGAGAAAGAGATAAAAAAAAACAAACCCCAGGAATATTATAGCCAAGTTCCAGAACTCCCAAGTCAAAGAGAAAATATTACAAGCAGCCAGAACCACACAATTCAAATTTTGTAGAGCTGCAGTCAGGATCTCACAGGGCTTAGCAGCAACTACATTAAAAGATCATAGGGCTTGGAATATAATATTCTGGAAGGCAAAAGTGCTTAGAATGCAACCAAGGATCAGCTACCCAGAAAAACTAAACATCCTCTTCCAGATGAAGAAAAAGAGGGACTTTCAATGAACCAGGGGAATTCCAAATGTTCCTGTTGGAATGGCCACAGCTGAATAGAAAATTTGATCTTCAAATACAGGACTTAGGCAAAGCATAGAGAGTGCGGGAGAAGAGGAAAATATGAGGGACTTAATGATGATGAACTGCATGTAGTCCTCTATAGAAAAATGATATTGATAATACTCATATGTACCTTATCATTTAATAGAGCAAGTAGAAGGAGCTTTTATAGATGAAGCACAGAAGCAAACTGATTTTGAAGATATATTGTGGTATAAAAATGGAGTCAATAGATAAAAGGGAAATGTAATGGGAGAAAGAAAAAGGAGAGGAGGAATAGGCTAAGATATTTCATATAATAAGATTTTCCTTTATTATAATGAGCTATTGCAATGATATGGAAGGGGGGAAGGTGAGGGGGAATGAGGGTATCTGCCCTCATCAGAGGTGGCTAGGAGAGGAAACAGCATATATACTCAATGGGCTATAGACATCTGTAGTAACAAGGAGAAAAGGGGAACAGGGGAAGGGGGAGATATGTGAGTGATGGAGGAGAGGATGGACCATGGGGGCAGAGTGGTCAGATATAACATGTTTTCTTTTTTTTTACTTCTTGCAAGGGGCTGGGATTGGATGGCCTGTCTAGTACCATAGGACCAGGAGGATGCTGGGTAAGGGGTGGTATGTGGGTTTGGGGCCTCTTGGCCCCAGGGCTGCGGATCTGTCTGCTACACTACTAGGAGAGTCAGAGTGAAAGGAGAGAGAAAATATAGCTCCTGGTAGTAGAGAAGTATGAATAGAGGGAGCTGCAATCAGCAATGGCAACAGTGGAAAATATGGAAGTAACTTTTGTGATGGACTTATCCTAAAGAATGTGATCCACCTACGACACAGCTGGTGGTGTTGAAACACAAACTGAAGCACATTTTTTATTATTTTTATTTTCTGGGGGGTGTTGCAGGGCAAATGGTACTAGGTGGCCTGCATGGGGCCGCACAGCTGGGTGATTGTTGGGTGTCTGAGGCTGGATTTGAACCTGGGTGCTCCTTGCTCAAGGGCTAGTGATCTGTCTGTCACCCAGCCGCCCCTACTATTATTATTACTAATTTATTTTGTTTTGGGTCTTTTCTTTTTGTTTTTGTAGGGCAATGGGTTTGGGGTGGCTTGCATAGGGTCACACAGCTGGATGATTGTTGGGTGTCTGGGGCCCAATTTGGGCTCAGGTGCTCCTGGCTCCAGGGCCGGTGCTCCATCCACTGCACCACCTGGCCATACCTACTATTATCATTATCATTATTATTATTTTTATTTTATTTTTTTCTCTCCCCTTTACTTTATCACTTATGCAGGTCTATATTTTCTTGGGGGAGGGGGTATTATGTTTACTCTTAAACAAGAATATTTTAATAATGTATAAAAACATTATTTGTACAAAATAAGAATAAATAAATAAATTGTAAAAAAAGAAATAATATAGAAAAATAAAAATAAAACCATGGAAAAGAAGATCAGGAGAGCTCCTCACAGTCCCCTTACCACCTGTGTGAACTTAACTTATTTAGGGTTCAGTTTCCTTATCTGTAAAAATACAGTAATTGCATAGATCTCTCTAATGTCTCTTCTAACTATATTATTCTTTGGTCATGAATGCAATGAGAAACATTTTAGTTGATTTTGCTTAGTTTTGATTCCAGAGTATAAGAATTCTGCAGCAGTTCTTGCCTGCCTTATGATCAGACTACAGGTGATAATCCCCAACTTTTGTTAGTTCTGCGATGTGACTGGCTCTGGGTTGCTAAGGGAAAGTTGGACCAGTAGAAAGCAGGAAAAGCAGGGATAAAGGGAAATTTAGGAGGCTTTGAACCATTTATGAACTTGATAAGCAGACCACAAGAAATCAGGAACTCAGAAAAATGCCATGGCAAGAATGGATCAATCATAAAGGCAGTTGAAAAATAAAGGTAAACTTTTAAAGGTCAGAAAGATCAGGGTCACAAACATAGGCTTAAATGTCAGTGACAATCACTGAAGTTCAAGCTTCTGGGCTTTTTTCTTCTTCTTTTAATTCCTCCAAAGAGAAATCAGCATAGGAAGAAGTAGACAATTTGCAATATCTGGAATGATGCCAGAACTACAAGAGGGAAAAAAGCAGTTACAAGTGAATAATTTCAAGAAATATTATATATCTCTAACATGGACTTTCTATCCAATTTCCCTCTAAACTTTTTTTTATTTTTATTCTTTTACAAGGGAAAACTATTTCACCATTCATAGCACCTTACTCTGATTAATTGAAAGAGTAATCACAGAGTCCATATTCCAAGACAATCAATTAGATTGCATTATTTTCTTCTCCTCTGAAGCCTTCAATTTTTGTGAAAGTTATTCTGTTACACATTCACCACCTCATCAGGCTCCAAGGTCCTTCTAATCCTACTTCCTAAAAGTTCTTTCCTTCTAATATTTAAATATAATGAATCAGATTTAAAAATTGAATAAATAGCTTGAGAAGACATATATAAGTAGACAGAGTGATTAAGGTTTGCAATTTAAATCCTAACTGAAATATACTCATCACGTGGGAAAATTACTTAAGGTGTTGGTACTACATATAATTTTTATAAATTGTAGAGCAACTGTAGATTTTCAGATTAAGGGGTCATTTCATCATACAAAATTTTCTATTTCAGTGAAATCATGAGTCCAAAACAAAGAAAAAAGGAAATGTCATAGATGCTTCAAAAATATTCTTTTTTCTAATGCCCCCTTCTCACCATAGAATCCTCCCATGTAATAATTATAGTTAAATAATACAAAACTAAATATTTGACATTATAATGTCAAATTATAATTGCCATTCTTCACCAGTAGTCCAATGCATTTATCACAAAAGAAGGGTGGCAGGCTTTATGTTCAGGCCTCTGAAATCATTTGTGAACATATTGATTAATTTCTTAAAATAAATAAATGCATTGGTATTGTTTGTTTTTATATCATCACTAATATCCTCTTTATTACTCTTCCTAAGACCCCTTGTAATCATTCCCTTATTAGTCATTCTTTGTAATAGAGAAGAAAGGAAGAAAAAATTGGTCAAATTAAATAATACATTTTAAAATTTTGATATTATATGCAATGTCCCACATTCCTGATCCATCATTTTGCATAGGGGAAGAAGTTGCCATCTCATAACTTTTCGTTGGGATGAAAGTCATAATTTCATAGTATTCAGTTTTCATTATTTTGTTATTATTCTTTCCATGTCTGCATATATTCCCATTATGTAAATAATTTTCCCAGTTCTACTTAATTCATAATACATCAGTTAATGTAAGTTTTCCCATGCTTATTTCATTTGTCATGTTCATTATTTCTTGTATTTTTTGCAAGACAATAGGGTTGTTATTTGCCCAAGGTCATACAGCTATGTAATTATTAAATGTTGGGTCACCTTTGACCTCATGTCCTCCTAACTCCAGGCTGGTACTCTATCCACTGCACTATCCAGCTGCCACTATTCATTATTTCTTAAAGTATAGTAAATTGGCATTAAATTGATGTGATGTAATATATTCAACTATGTCCCATTAAATGGTCAATCTGATATTTCTCAAGGCTGTTTTCTCTCACATGATTGCATTTGTTTTTGTACACTGGTCCCCCGATTTTGCTTTCTTTCTCTGCATCAGTTCATGGAATCTGGGTCAAGTAAATGGATTAGCTTTTAAATGGAGGTGATTCAATGAGTTCCTTCCCTGATCTCTACTCTATTTCTCTTATTTTTTTTATAACCATGATTTAATTCAGATCAGCAGTGAAGTGAATCATGCCCTGATTTTTCTTCAGCTCCTTCTCAAGTCAGCATAAGCCTAAGTTTTCTATTTCAGACTGGACAAGATTTTCATTGATGCAAATCACTACTTCAGGAGACAAATAACACTCATGTAATCTGGTGCTCCTGAATGGAAAAGAAAAGAATACTTCTTGGAATAATTAATAAGATAAATATCATAGAATATTTTGGGAGAAAGATGTAGAAAGGACCCAGAGGGCTATTATTTTCCATCTTTGGACAGGTCTCTAGCTAGTCAGATCACACCCTTAAATATGAGAAGTGTCCTGACTATACAAAAGTGGCATTGGATATTTAAATAATCATCCTTATTTTTAAGGAATTATTTCCTTCAGTACGGTTTGTACCTCCTTTTTTGCATTTGACTAATCCTATTTTTTAAGTATTTTTTTTCTTTCAATACAGTTTTGTGCCTCTTTGTTCTATTTGGCCAATTCTGCTTCTTTAAGATATCCTTCTCACTAGCTTTTGGTATCTCTTTTATCATTTGGTTAAACCTATTTTGAAGTGTTATTTTCTTCAGTATTTTTTTTGTATTTCCTTTCCCAAGTTGCTGATTCTTTTTCTTTATCACAGGTCTTTAAGAATTGGTCTTGATCAATGAATGCTGAGAGGAGCTAAATCCATCATCTCATGATGTTGCTATTTATGTGTACAATGCCTTCTGACTCTGCTCACTTCACTCAGCATCAGTTCATGTAAGTCTTTCCAAAGGCCACCCACTCATGATTTCTTACGGAGCAATAGTAGTCCATCACAATCATATACATTAATTTCTTCAGCCTTTCCTCAGTTGATGGGCATCCTCTCAACTTCAAATTCTTTGCCCCTATAAAAAGAATGGCTATAAATTTTTTTTGTACATGTGGATCTTTTCCTCTTTGGAATATAATTCTAATAGTGGTATAACTGTAACAAAGGGTATACACAATTTATTGCCCTTTGGGGAATAGTTCCAAATATAAGAATTCTTTGCTACCATGGAACTGTGATGAGGATCCTCACTCCACTGTAACTATAATAGATCATCTTCTCTGCATTGACAAAGCCACAAAGGTGCACACAAATAATGAATAACCAAACAGATTTAGAAAGGAATAAAGAACGGAGGGGAGAAATGAAATTAGAAAAGAACGAAGGAAGAAACAAAGGAAGGAGTAAAGAAGAAAGGAGGAGAAACAGAAGAAGCAAAGGAGGAAAGAGAAGGGAAAGGAGAGAAGGAAAAATAGAAAGAAGGAAAGAAAGGAAAAAAAAATCCTCATCACCCTGGAACTGTCATCCAGTACTATGACTTAGATCCAAGTATGGGCAAAGCAATAAAGTCCTGCCTTAGTGCTAGAAAACAGACCCACTCTAATTTCTTTCTGACCAGTTGTTTGATACATAGGGACTAAGAGTTCTGGAAGCATCAGAGGTTGTTGCTGGTTCAGTGGTACCTAGGACCTGCCCCAGGTTTGCTGGGCCTGTTCTATAGCCTGTGCTAGACTGTGTTCCTCTCTCACCCTGTTGAGATGGACCTTTCTACTGACGTCCTTTTTTGTTTCGTGTCTGTGGCTGAGGTCTGGAAGCCACCTTAGTCTCCCCAAGGTCTGTTCCTGGTTTACTAGGATCTATCCACTGCTGGTGTTATTGCTCTTTTTCTCTCACACTGTTAGAACATATTTTCCTGCTGACGTTCTAAGTTGTCTTGGACTGGAAAATTGTTTCAGGCCATTTTTGTGTCTACCACTTTGAATATGTCATTATTTTAAGGTACTTGAAAGTTTCTGGGAAGAGATCAAATGAATTCCTGCCTTTATGCCACCATCTTGTTTCCAATTCTGAAATCATAATTATCTTAGAAGTATCAATCAGAATCAATCAATAAACATTTAAATTTATATTATGTACAAGGCACTTTGCTAAATATTGGAAATATAGTAAAAAGAAAAAGAAACAATCTAAAAAAAGCTCAAAAAGTTTACAATTAAAAAGAGGCAAACAACATGCAAATAGATAAATAAAAAAGCAACTATACTAGGGATAAATAAGAAAAAAAATTAACGGAGGGAAAGCACCAGATTAAAGAAACAATGGAGAAGATTTTCAATCAAAGAGGGCAGTATCAATGCCATTATCGTATTTTTGAAGTTTTTAGTGATGTGGCAATTTTCATTTCATCTCTTGATTCTACAGTGTTGTCTATTTTTTGCTTTATTTCCTTCTTTCTATTTTCCTTTCTCTCCCTTTCCTTCTCTTTCCTGCTCCTTTTTTTTTTTAGGTTTTTGCAAGGCAAATGGGGTTAAGTGGCTTGCCCAAGGCCACACAACTAGGTAATTATTAAGTGTCTGAGACCGGATTTGAACCCAGGTACTCCTGATTCCAAGGTCTGTGCTTTATCCACTAAGCCACCTAGCCGCCCTTCCTCCTCCTTTCTTTATTCCTTCATTTGTTCCTTCTTTCCTAACTTCATTTCTCCCTCTCTACCTTCCCTCCCTCCTTCTTTTATTCCTTCTTTCTCCATTCATTTATTTGATCATTTAATATTTGTGCATTTATTTTTGACTTTGTCAATGCAAAGAATATTATCTATGACATATTTATGTATATATATATATACATGTGACATAGACATATGCAAAAACTATATATATATAGACAATGTCCTCTGTGTTTTCTTAACTTGTGTTTTGCCAATTTGCTAGATTATTTTAATCTTTTCTTACTTCATCACACAAATCCCTTAATCATATTTTGTTTCCCTTCTCAAAGCTACTTAATCCAATTATATATATATATATATATATATATTCATACATTTATGCATTTATAATTATTTAATGCATGAATATATATTTGTGTATATATGGATGCACACACATGGGTATATTAATACATGAATACATATATAAACATAAAATGGCATATTCTCAACTTTATTCAAAATTGAACTTTCACTATCCCTGGAACTGACTTGATGCAGTCATTTTTTAGCTTAGTAAGCAAAAACTTTAGAACAAATATATATAATTCATCTATATTGTATTGGAAATTAGGTATATCTTAGAAATAGAAAAAACATTAAAGATCATCACTTCACTCTTCTGGCTTCTTAGATATTGAAGGTCCATAGTCACATAGAAAGCTAAAGTCATAATTGGTAATGGAATGAGTAGTGTCCATTTCTCAATTCTGTTCTTTTTCCATTGTCTTATCTGCTTCCTATATTTGGTTGTTCCTGTAGTTTACCATAATGAAAGGTTTTCCCTTTCTCTGTCTCACTGTTTTGAGTTTGTGTACAAATGGCATTTAAAAAATACTTTGGTGAATTGTATTTGGTTGAACCAAAATAATATTTTCCCCCAATCCATTAATCCATATTTTCCAAAGTAAATTTTATGTCATTATTTCCTGTATATAATCTCTATAATTTTTTTTATATTTTTGTCATTATTCAAGCTTATAGCACCTTCAATTTAGTTTCATCTGAAAATTTCATGAATATACTGTTTACTCCTACATCCAGGTGATTAGTGTATATATAAAACATGATTATACCTAACACCAGTGTCTCCAGCAACACCTCCTCCACCCCCAATATTAGCCCCACCTTAAGATCTTGTCATTTCTCATTGCCTTAGGTGTATAGTCTTTCTGTCAAATTTCCTTTCTCATAGCAACATACGTAATTCAACTCAAATTAAGATGCCACTAATACCTAGTTAAATTATATATACTGAATGCTTAAAACTTCCCTGACACATGCTTCTGAAGAAAAATAGACAATGCAAGAAAGCCTCTAAGATAAATTTATGACTTTAGATAACTTGTGGTCCCTGGCTTGGTCTTGTAATTGCCTACTTCTCCTTATAAAAGTTATCATTTGGATGTTTAATATCCCTACTTATATTGTAATCTAATATTTAATCCTTCATGAATTTAAAAAAAAAGTCATTCTTTTTTATTCTGGAAACATATTTTAGTAGATTTTATTTTCTGGACCATTTCTTGAGTTGCATAGGAAATTCAGTACAGTACAGCAGAAAGATTTGTAGACTCCCTTTCAGGCAACTGGCTTGACATACTGGATCGGGAGTTATTGGACTAGTTGTAACTTGAGAAACACTCTTTTGACAGCAGTTTCTCATCTGCGTAATAATTATTATTTACATAATGCTTTACAAATATGATCTCATCTGGTCCTCACAGAAACTTTGGAAGGTTGTTGGTATTATGATCTCAAATTTATATATATATATATATAATACTTTGAGTATTTGATGTTTCAATGTTCAGGATTTTTTAGTTATTTTCTCATTTTCTCTTTCGATGATTGGATTTAGTTTGTTAAAGTAGGACTCTGCTTCCAGGGTGGAGAGTGCACTGTTCTGAACATCTGGAGTTTTTGCAACTGTTTTCAGAGATACTTCTGTGTACCTGCAATAGGTGTGTTTACTGCTCTCCTGGCTTATATTTTGATCTGTGAATTACCACAAGCTTGCTTTTCTACTTTGGAGCTGTGAAGAGGGACCCTGCTGCAATGGAGCAGCAAACGGTTTGCTACTGTTTTTCCTCTCCCTGAGATTTTGATCTTAGACTGTGACCCAAGTCTGAGTATGAGCAAAGCAGCAGAGACCTGCCTCTATGATATATCAAAGAGAAATTTTGCAATCTCCATCAGACCAGTTGTTTCCCCCCTTACAATCTGTAGATTGAGACCTCTGGAAGTTACTTCTAGGGTCAATTCCTGGTTTTCTAGGGCCAGATCTGCACTGCCACAGACTATGCTGGCTTGTACTTCACTCTCACCCTGGTGAGACAGAACTTTTCAGCTACCCCCTCCAGGTGTCTGAGAACTGAGAGGTCTGGAAACTACTACTACTGACATTGATTCAGTTCCTGGGTTGCTGAAGGCACTCTGCACTGGACCACACTTCTCTCTCACCCTGGTGCGATAGATCTCTCCTGCTGACTTTCTAAAGTTGCTTTGGACTGCAAAATATATCTTTTATGAATTCTGCTATTTGGAAATTTTTTAGAGTTATTATTCAAAGGCATTTGGGGGGAGACATCTTGTGAGTCCCTTTATTCCACCATCTTGGCTCCACCCACAATTTTTTTTTAAAATGCAACCTAGTACATTTACTTATTTTAGTACCTTAGATCTGTGATCTCATTGATATAGTTATTATTTTCATTGGTAAATATTAAAGTACATTCTTTTTTATGATTTCTTATTTTGGGAGATTCTAGTTCATGTCCTTCCACAAACTTCTTCACCATCCATTTTCTCATTTCACTTTGCTTCATCAGTAATTTTGATATTTTTTGTAAGATGCTTTTTTATTTTTTAAAAATTTATTTTTTTCATCCATATGCACATGTATATTTTTAAGTTACAAAATTTCCTTCTACCTTCCCTTCCCACCTCTCTCCCCTCAGCAGTGAATGGTCAGGTTAACATTGTATATATACATATTGTTGATAAACATGTTTACAGAGTAGTCATTTTTGGTATGAGGAATTAGGATTAAGGGAAAGGGACATGTAAGAGATAATTTTTATAAAGTGTTCATAAGATTCTGAAGGACTGTTTTTGTTATTTGTTTTATTTTGGGTTTTTTTTTTGTTTTTCTTCCTTTGGATGCAAATAACAATGTTCATAGCTAGTCTAATACAGTTGTCCTAACTCTTTGTACTGCTGGGAGGCATTACTTGGATCAAGGTTGTTAATGTATACAATGTTCTCTTGGTTCTGCTCCCTTTGCTCAGCATCAGATCCTGTAATTTATTCCATGCTTTTCTAGAATTCGACTATTTATGGTTTCTTATAGAACATATATATTCATATCCATAATGTACATCTATCTAATATCCATAATATTCATGTACCATAAATTCTTTAACCATTCTTCAGTGGGATATCCCCTCAATTTCTAAGTCTTTGCCACTATAAAAAGAACTACTATGAATATTTTGGAATAATGGGATTTTCCCATTTTTAAAAATTTCTTCTGGATATAGGCCTAGAATTGGAATTGCTGGGTCAAAGGGAATGAATATTTTTATTGATCTTTGGACAGAGTCCATATTGCTCTCCAGAATGATCAGATCTTTTCACAACTCCACTAGCAATGCACTAAATATCCCAATCTTCCCCCAAACTCTTCAACATTGACAATTTTCCTTTTTTGCCATCTTAGCCAATCTGATAGGTGTGAAGTGATACCTCATAGGTGTTTTAAGTTGCATTTCTCTAATCAATAATGATTTGGAGTATTTTTTCAAATAATTATATATAGCTTTAATTTCTTCATTTGAAAACTATCTATTCATATCCTTTGACCATTTATGAATTGGGGAATGGCTTGTGACCTTATAAATTTGATGCAATTCTTTATATATTTTAGAAATTTACAACAAATCCTAGGTAATTCTGATTTCTATGATATATTCTTTTCTGTGGTTTACAAAACTAGATAGTATCATTAGAAGATTGATGCTGAAAATACATATTTTGACAAGAAAATATTTTGAGACCACTGAAACTAATGTACAAAATTTCCTAAAGGTTATACAGTCCCTTATTCTTATTTAATTAATGTCCCAGATAATGATCTATCTGAGATCCTGTCTAAGATATAGATAATAAAAAACTCAATTATGATTATCCATTAAATTGTATAACATGATCTCAGCAAAAGGTATTTTTCATCCACCTGATTTTTTCCTTAGGTATTACTATTCTAATAATTTTGATTGCCCCTAGTTTTCATTGAAGAGGTCTCACAGTATTCCAGGACTTGATGTGATTTAAGCAAAAGATTACCATTACAATCAGGAAGAAATTGACAGGAGAAACTCATGCTTTACAGATAATGGCTCTTGTAATTAGACTCTAGATAGCACATCCTCCATGCAAGTAGCAAATACCTTTGACAAGGATATGTATTTGTTTTATTACTTTATCAGTAGTAATAGATAATGATTAAATAGAGTTATCCTTATGATTACATTTATAAAATAAAGCCTTCAAATGGACTTTCAGTTAAGATGGCAGCATGAAAAGTTGTAGAGGAGTCCAGCTCTTCAAAAGAGATTCCAGTAATAATTTTAAAAGGTTATCAGACAAAATGATGGTTAAGAAATTCTAAGAGGTTTCAGGAAAAATGAGTGAAAGATGGAAAGATATTTTCTTGGGTTTCTAATAGATCTTACCACCACCACCACCACCACTCCCAAAATGAATCATGTTCTGGAAGTGAAAAAAAGATTGCACATGTTTCCACAGGACAAGATATCAAGAAGCCCAATAGGATAAAAGCCTTATGAATGAAAAGCAGTGAATGTCAAATGTTAAGGTACTCACTCACTAGCCCTCCATCACCAGCCCCCATGGTCAGGCAAAACAACAAGCAAAAAAAGAAATAAATAGAATTCAAGATTTGTTGTTTGAGATTCAATCTGGATTTTCTATTTGCTGCAATCTTTGTTGGTACATCTCAACCCTGCCTTTCCTCCATTGCCTTATCATAAGAAAGAGCAAACATCAACTCTACTAAGGCATTGATGAAGGGAAAGGGGTGTTATAACAGAGAAAGAAGAAATTGCTTCCCTTATATCTCACCTAGCTCTTAATTTAGGGAACTGCAAAAAAAGGGGGAAGAAAATTATTCACAGTCACCCACAAGATAGAGGCCTAGACATATTCTTTGGTCCTCATTACATCTCAAAGTTCACAAAAATAGGAATCATTTAAAAGAGACAGAGAGGGGCAACTAGGTGGCATAGCTGATAGAGCACCAGTGCTGGAGTCAGGAGGAACTGAGTTCAAATTCAACCTCAGAAGCTTAATAATTACCTAGCTGTGTGACCTTGGGCAAGTCACTTAACCCCACTGCCTTGCTAAAAACAAACAAAAAAACAAACAAAAAAGCCCTAAAAGAGACAGAGAACTTTCAGTTGTCTCCATACAAATATACCAATAATGTCAATGAGATAAGGAATTTACATCAAGGAAGGATGCCATCCAATGCCTGATAGGCTCACTTAACTCATTTCATCATACAATAATCAGGGATGCATATGATGACCAACAAGCTTTCAAAAAAGCTCAACTCTATTCCAATACCTCCCTTTTATTGGAAAAGCAAAATGCAAAAGTAAATACTCTGTCTTGCAAAAGAGTTCAGTCAAAGTACAGAGGAAGAGAAGGAAATGGAAAGAAGAGCCTCTGTTTGTGTGTGTGTGTGTGTGTGTGTGTGTGTGTGTGTGTGTGTGTGTATGGGTGTGTATATGTTTGTGATGTTCTACTAGGCTTTTAGTTGGATGATTGCAAGTATATATTCACTTCTGTTCCCCAAGAAATCACTTTAAATAGTAGGAACTATAGAGGTACTGGCTTGGAAAATTATAAACTAAACCTCACAGAATCTTGGCTACAGATGAATCAGTGTTTATTTTTTGTTTGTTTGTTTTTGTTGTTTTTAAAGTGATTAAACTACAGAACTAAAGGAAACCTAAAAGTGAAACGTAAGAAAGACAATAGAAGTGATTAGGTATCCTAACCAGTGTAACCAGTGTAATCTTTTAATAGTGTAGGGAAAATAAGTTTTCTAGTGCATTAAAAATGTTATAGGAGAAGGAGTAAGAAGGAAAAGGAAATAAAGGTAGAAATCTTGTTTCAGTGTTTGAATAAAAACTGATCCTATATGAATAGTAAGATATTTTAAAAGGGAAAATGGAATATTACAACAGGTATAATTTATATGGGTTGGTACTTAGAGAAATCATCCTAATTTAGGAAAAAAGTCAATTATAACTGGACTCAGAAAGTAAATATAATTACAAATGGGGAAACCTATTTGAACACAAAAAGGACCAAGGGTTGAGGGGAGTAATATGCTGAACAATCAGAAAAATAGAAAATTCTTACCATGTGAGAATATTTATATCTTCTCTATCGCAAGATGTAATTAATATTTTTAAGAGTTAAACATAGGGAGCAAGCTCTACAAGGCATAACATTGAAGCTATTTAGAAGATATAACTCCAAAGAGAAACATTAGAAGTTTTCATTCATTGAGGAATACTGAGACTAAATAATGAAAAATAAAAGATTCACGAATCAAAGAACATATTTCTGAAATAGAAAGACAAGATAAATAATGAAAAGGAAGAAAAGTAATCATTTTTAGAGTAAGAAGCCACAATGAAATTTTTAACACTTAGAAAATAAAATAAGTTGAAGGAGAGGAGAGGGAGAACTTTGACTACTTAAATATGAAAAAGAGGGGGAAGAATACAATGTTTACATAAAGGAATTAACAAATAGAACTCCAAACTATGGAAAAAGAGAATGAAAGGGAAAGCTTCAGGGTGAGACCAAATGAGAATAGGGTTACATTACAATAGATTAAGCTAAACAATAACTAAAGAAGGATAGTACTGTCTTTTCAGGGAAAAGTTCAGGGTTGAAAGTTCTATTTTGGAAAAAAATACTTAGATCAAAGAGAAAAATATAAACCTATTTCCCATAAGTATAATTCTGAATAGATTAAACAATATAATCAAATTTTAAAGAGTAAAAACCTGGATAAGACAAACCTACAATTTATTAAATAAAAACACTTCTAAAAAGATTTGCAAACAATAAAATTGAGTATATGGATCAAAATTTTTATGTATCTGTTATATACAAATAAGCAAGATTTGCAGTCATTTCACCAGACAAAGCATTAGAAAACTACATTATCCTGAAAATATTCCATAAATAACAAATCTACATCCACAAAATCCTTCAGAATCTGATGAACACTGCATTCACCTTTTAAAACTATATATCTTGGGGCGGCTAGGTGGCACAGTGGATAGAACTGGGAGTCAGGAGTACCTTACTTCAAATCTGGCCTCAGACACTTAAAAATTACCTAGCTGTGTGGCCTTGGGCAAGCCACTTAACCGCATTTGCCTTGCAAAATCCTAAAAAAAATAAAAATATATATCTTTTATCTATTTCTTTTCCTTAGTACTAATTCCTCATACCAAAAATGACTAATCTGTAAATATGCTTAACACAAATGTTTATGTACATTATTAACCTGGCTGTTCCCTGTTAAGGGAAGGGAGGTGGGAAGGGAGGGTGGAAGGTAATTTTGTAACTTAAAAATATACATAGGCACATGGATGAATGTTTAAAAACTTTTATAACATGCATATGGAAAAATAAAACATCAATAAAAAATAAAAAAATTGGAGAAACAGCAAAGATACTAAGACATATAAAAACACTTCAAAAATCATCAACATTTCTTTATAATAAAAGATTTTGTAAAGCAACAAAAAATGTCATTCACATACTTACAAAATGACTAAATCAGTTGGGGATCCATTTATAAAAAACATATGAAATACTTGTATAGATTTAATTTCAAAATGTTCCTTAATGAATTAAAAAAAATTACCTTGAATATATTGAAGAATAATCAGTTTTTATGGTTGTTCCATTACACTAGAACTAAAAATGACAGTATTGAAATATCATCTTAACCTCAAATTGATAAACAATAATGCAAATTAAAATAGTTAAATACTGAGAAAAATCAGATCAAAAGCTTAGATTAGTTCAGAAGCTATGCCTTGCTCTTTCTCTTATTGTATAGTGTGTCAAAATGTAATTTTGATTGGGGTATTGTAATATTGGGGTAATTGGTATTAATAATGTTGGTGTAATTGGAGTATTGGTAAAATTGGAAAATTGAGGTAAAATGGAACCCAGTAATTTTGGATTTGATAAAACAGAAAATATAAATTACTTAGAAAAGAACACCCTATTTGATAAAAAACTGCTCAGAAAAGTGGGACTCAATCTGGAAGAGATTAGTCTTATTCCAATGTCTTATTTTATTATAATGAATATGTGGTCATTATATTAATATCATATCATTAAAAACTGAAAAGAATTAGATCTACTTTTCAAAATTTTGAGCAGGTGTATTTTTAACCAAATAAAGAAAAAATTATAAAATATAAATAACTTCATTTATATGAAATTGAAAATCTTCACAAACAAAATTGATATATCAAGGATAAGAAGGGAAGTGGGACAACAGGAAAATAATTATTAGCATGAATCTCATAAGGGTTTGGTAGCTAAGATAAATAACCAAAAAACTTCCTCCAAAAAACAAGTAGTCAAAAGATATGAAGAGTTCTACAAAAGAAAATTGGGTACTATTTGGTTTTTGCAAGGCAATGGGGTTAAGTGATTTGCCCAAGGTCACACAGCTACAAAATTATTCAGTGTCTGAGGTCACATTTGAACTCAGGTCCTCCTGACTCCAGGTCTCTATCTACTGCACTACCTAGTTGCCCCAGAAAACGTGTACTATTAACAACCAAATGAAAGAATTCTCCAAATCACTAGTAAGAAAATATCAAATCAAAATAACTCCAGGGTTTTACCTCACACCCAGAAAACTGGCAAAAATGTTTGATGGGTGGATTTTTGAAGGAGCTACAAAACACATATAACCATTTGAAAAACAATTTGGAATCATGTTTTAAAAAAGATTAAAACTTTCATATCGTTTTATCTAGAGACTTCACTTTGTAGTAGCTTATAGCTCATATATATATATATATATATATATATATATATATATGTATATATATACATATATATATATATGCCAAAATATTGACCCCAGAATTTTTTTTGTGATTCCAAAGAATCAGAAACAAAGTAGATTTCCACTTACTTAGGAAATGGCTAAACATTTAATGACATATGAATGTATTGCAATATAGTTGAAATATAACAAATAGCAGATAGTATTACTATAGAGAAACAAACCATTGCAGATTAAAGTAATGCCAAGAAAAGACTAAGAGACTATACAATGCAAACAGAAAGAAAACACACACACACACACACACACACACACACACACACACACACACAGACACAGCTCCCTCAAAATTAAAGGACAAGCATGACTAGAAAGAAGTCATAAAAATATTGTCCCCACAATAGCCCTTTTGCAGAGGAGGAAGGGTGTGGTTTATGAGATAATGTGCATTATTTGTGCATATTTCAAAGCTTTTTTGTATATGTTTTAATGATTTTTCTTCTTTTATCTTCCTTTTCTTTCAATTTGTGTTTGAAAACTTAATTGTTATATGGTTCTCTGGGGGGGAGTGAGAAGCAAAGGGAGAATTTTTAGTTAGGCAAAAAAAATCAATAAAAACATTTTTAAAAAAGAAAATTTTCTGTGGATAATAGCTCATTTTTTTACTCAATCTCATAAGAAGGTGTATTTGCTGATTTTGCCTAATTAGAGAACTAGAAATCAGAGAGAACTGGGGTAAATGAATGAATCAAGACTGAATCAAAGGTAGAAAAAAAGACTGAATCAAAGGGGACTGGAATCTAACTGGGGCCCATCCCATCCACCCAGAAACTCCTTGAGAAGAGACAAAACCTGGAAAAAGTAAATTCTCCAGTCTGGAAGAAAGCTGATAAAGTTTTTAAATACAGGTCTAGAAGTAAACCTTTCATCAAAAATATATTAATCAGAAAATGAATGCCAGGGAGAGAAAAGACTAAAACCAACAAGAGATAGAAAATTCAGTTAGAACACAAGTAGATCAATCAGTAGAGAAAATATTAAAATCAAAAAGAAGATAGCTATCAAAATACCTATGACATCAAAAACCTTCTAAATAAATATTATAACACAGAAGAAACTAAACTAACACCTGATAATTCTTAGACAGCTGTGAATTCTCAAGAGAGTCTGAATCTGCAGCATGATAATTAACAGAAAAATACAAATTTTAGAAAAACTAGAAGAGAAAATTTGGTATATATTACCTTCAAGAGTTAAAATGCGTAGTATAGAAAAAATTGAATCCATTGTGGTGTCTCTTCAAAGATGCAGAATTGAAAGTGATATGTTTTTTCAGGTTTTTGCATGACAATAGGGTTAAGTGGCTTGCCCAAGGCCACACAGCTAGGTAATTATTAAGTGTCTGAGGTCGGATTTGAACTCAGGTATTCCTGACTGCAGGGCCCGTGCTCTATCCACTGTACCACCTAGCCACCCCTGATAGTCATATTTTGTAAAACACATGTATTTAAAGTAAAGGACAATATGGAAGCAGAAAAGCAACATAGTGTTCCTTACTCAAGGTTGCCACTTCCAGATTCTGGTGTGTTACAATGTTTGTTTAGAAAGCTTTTGACTTGGGTATTTTGATAGTTATCTTCTTTTTGAAGATAGAAGGAGAAAAGCAACACATTTATAATATTCCATACTCAAGGATGCTACTTCGAGATTCTCCTTTAAAATTCAGTTTGATGAACCAAACTAGTCCCTAGATATGTGAGTTTAGCTCTAACTATAGTGAGTTTAGAGTCTGGCTCAGTCTTCCCACCAAAATTTCTGCCCTCCTATTAAAGAATCTCAAAATACATAGTTATGGCACCTTAAATGCCCTACTCTCTAAGTCTCTCAAGATAATCAGTCTCATGAATCTCTTTTTCACCTCCCAATTACACCAGTGGAACTAAGCCCTGAAGGTGGTCTTGTTGACTATGCACATACACCATGTTGAATGGAAGTGCTAAAGAAACATAGAACTTTATGTTTCTCAAAGACTTCTTCAGTCCCCAAGCACTCTATTTCTGTAAGGCAATGCCAAATGCCTTCATGGGTGATGTGGATTATTATTTATTTACCAAATAACAATTGACCCTTGAGCACCTGTCATGCAAAAATCTATCCTCTCTTCTGAAATTGCTACATTCCAGTGTGCCCTACTCACATGTGCCTGCCAAAATGGAGTTGACTCATTATATTGATACATAAAACATGCCTGATATCATAAATGTTTTGCCTTTGCCCCAGAAGTCTAAGGGAAGCAGACAAACAATATACTATGCAATGTCTACCAAATGGCTGCATGACAAGGTTGGTAGTGTCCAGAAAATACATAAACACACTTCAGTTATTCAGTCTCATTGCTTGTTGACAGGCTAAAGTGTATAAAAGCATTATAAAGTTCAAAACTGATGCTAGAATCACTCATCCAGAAGAGTTGCTCAATAGGTATAGAACTTGAAACTTTGAACTTGGAATATCTCTCTCTCAGAATAAGGTATAAAACTAAAATTCTTGCCCAACAATGCTCCAGAGAAAGGGTACTACAGGCCTTCAAGGTGTGCTTATCTCTATCCTGATTTTATTTGTATTTTAACTTTTCCTCTAATTCATGATTGAACTGGACTCCCAGTTCCATAATTTTTTCCCTTAAATTTATTTATTTTTGAATTTTACAGTTTTTTTCCCAAAACTCATTTTCCTCTCCCCACCCCCCACAGAAGGTAGTCTGTTAGTCTTTACATAGTTTCCATGCTATATATTGATCTAAATTGAATGTATTGAGATATAAATCAAATCCTTAAGAAAAAATAAATAAAATCTAAAAGGTAGCAAGATTACAATAAGATAACATTTTTTGTTTTTTTTTAAATTAAAGGTAATAGTCTTTGGTCTTTGTTCAAACTCCACAATTATTTCTCTGAATACAGATGGAATTCTCCATTGCAGATACCCTAAAATTCTCCCTGCTTGTTGCACTTATGAAATGAGCAAGTTCATTAAGGTTAATTATCAATTCCATGTTGCTGGTATGGTGTATAAGGTTCTGGTTCTGCTCATCTGGCTCAGCACCAGTTCACGAAAATCTCTCCAGGCTTCTCTGAATTCCCATCCCTCCTAATTTCTAATTGAACAATAGTGTTCCATGGCATACATATACCACAATTTGTTCAGCCATTCCTCAACTGATGGACATTCACGCAATTTCCAATTTTTTGCTACCACCAATAGAGCTGCTCTGAATATTTTTGTACAAGTGATGATCTCTTCAGGGTATAAGCCCATTAGTGGTATTACAGGATCAAAGCTATGCACATTTTATTGCCCTTTAGGCATAATTCCAAATTGCTCTCCAGAAAGTTTGGGTGAGTTCACAGCTCCACCAACAATGCCTTAGTGTCCCAGATTTCCCACATCCCTTCCAACATTGATCATTGTCCTTTCTGGTCATATTGACCAATCTGACAGGTATGAGGTGGTATCTCAGAGATGTTTTAATTTGCATTTCTCCAATAAGTAGTGATTTAGAGCAATTTTTATATGACTTTGGATCCCTTTTATTTCCTCTTCTGTAAATTGCTTTTGCATATCATTTAACCATTCGTCTATTCGGAGTGACTTGTCTTTTTAAAAAAAAAAATTGACTCAGTTCTCTGCATGTTTTAGAGATGAATCCTTTCTCAGAAACACTAGTCATAAAAATTGTTTCCCAATTTACTATATTTCTTTTGATCTTGGTTACAATGGTCTTGTCTATGCAAAAGCTTTTTAATTTAATGTAATCAAAATTATCTAGTTTGTTTTTAATGATGTTCTCCATCTCTTCCTTGGTCATAAAATGCTTCCCTTTCCATAGATCTGATAGGTAAACTATTCCTTGATCTCCTAGTTTGCTTACAATATTGTCTTTTATGTCTAAATCCTGCATCCATTTTGATCTTATCTTGGTATAAGGTGTGAAGTATTGATCTTATCCAAGTTTCTACCATACTACCAGTTCGATAATTTTTAAAAGGACACCCAATCAATATACAGTTATATCCCTTTTGCTAAGATATAATCAATTTCATTTTCTCTATTGTTTGTTACCAACACTGGTCCTATTCTCCTCTGTTAAAAAGTCATTTATTTATAACTGTGTGACTTTGAACCAGTGACTTAATCACATTGCATTGTAAGAAGCAAAATCCAAAATAATTACTTACTTTTCTTTGTATTTTAATTCCTTACCTTTTTAAAATTATGTGTTCCAAATATTCTCCATCCCTATAATTCTTTTATCATTCATTGAGAAGGTAAACAATGTACTATTAATCATAAATGTGAAATGGAAAACACATAAAAACACATTTCCTTATTGGCCATGGTGCAAAAAACAGAAAGAAGAAAAAATTAAAGGTAATAAATATGCATTTATTTGCAATCAGAGATCATCAGTTATATTATTCTGGATGAAGGTAGAATTTTCCATCATGGGTTCTTTGGAAGTGTCTTAGATCATTATCTTGATTAGAGTAGCTAAGTTTTCCCCATTAAATCATTGATATATTACTATTATTTTGTATAACTTTCTCCTGGTTCTACTCATTTTCTTTTGCTTGAGTTTATACAAGTCTTTCCAAAGTTTTTTTTTCTGAGATCATCTTGTTTGTCAAATAGCACAATAACAATCCATCATAATTATCTGTTATAACTTGGACAGCTTTTAAATGATTCATGAATATCCTTCCAATTTCCAAATCATTGTCACCACCAAAAGAGCTGCTATAAATATTTTTGTGTATGCTTGTCCTTTTTCTTTTTCTTTGATCATTTTGGGATAATACAGACATAATAGTGATATTGCTGAATCAAAGTGTATGCAAAGTTCCTTTTTGTGCAAAGTTCCTTTTTGCACAAAGTTCCAAATTACTCTACAGAATGGATGAATTGGTTTACAACTCCATCAGCAATGCGTTAATGTCCCTATTTTTGCACATCTCTTCAACCTTTTCTCATTTCCTTTTTCTGTCTTGTGTAAGATAGTTTCTCAAGCTTACTTTAATTTGCATTTCAGTAAATCAATTGTGATTTGGATATGACTATAAATAGTTTTGATTTTTTTATCTGACAACATTGACCATTTATTTTCTGATCATTATTAATTGGGTAATGGTTCTTAAATTTTTTAAATTTGGCTCTGTTCATATACGTATATATATATATACATATATATATACATATATATGTATATATATATATACATATATATATATGTATGTATACATATATATATGTGAATGAGGCCTTTATCAGAGATTAATTTGCTTGTTTAGATCTTATGGTTAAATTTTCATAGCTCTGAAGGAGGAAAGTTGAGATCTCCTAAAAAGTATAGTAAAACTATAATATCTATGTTGACTTGAACACAGTGTATGAAAAAATAATGTAAAATGCCTTACTATTCCCCAGACTTTTCAGGCATCTCACTCTCTTACATCTTTGCAGAGACTATTTCCCATATCAAGGAATTCTATTTTTCCTCTCCTTTGTCTCCTGTAATATTTAGCTTTCCTCAGAACTCAGCTCAAGTACTGTCCCACCCCATTCCAGTGGTGGTTGTTCTCTCCATCTGCAATATATTTTTTTTTGAAAAATCTGTTTACTAATTGTATTCACTTTGAATGCCCTTTATGGGCAGGAGACTTTTTTTTTCAATGTAGGCCCACCTGTAGGCCTGTTATGTAGTAAGCACTTAGTAAATGCATATTAAGTTGAACCTAATTGAATTAGTGTACTTTCTTGAATGAGTTATAAAAGTTAGGGTATGTTACTTTGTATTTGCTTGCTTTGTCTCTTATTAAGAGTTGTTTTTGCTACTAGACTGTGAGCTTGAGAGATGATATCATTAATCATTATTTTAATGACTTTCATTTCCTAAAGATGCTTTCCCCAACCCATCTCCCATGCTTTGCACAGTCCCATGGACTCATTGGTGATCAATTAAAAGATGGTGAATAATTGTACTAATAATAGGGAAACTGAATTGTCTCGCATCAGAAGAGTTTTCTAAGTTCAATTTTTAAATTATTTCTGAAGGAGATTTCCTTGAAGCAAAGAACACATAAGCTCACATAAAATTCAAAGTCTTCTGATTGGTGATGCTCTCCATGGAATCACTATTTTAGGAAAGACTCAGCCATACCCAGATACTCTTTCCAGACTCCTCTTTTCCTGCTGCCTTACTCCTCAATGGTACCTTTCCTCTTTCCTTTATTTATTGTCTTCAATGGGAATGTATGGAGTATTAAGGGAGAAAAAGTAACTAGTGTGCCAACTTGCTAAGCCCTTTCCATGGCTGCTTATCTGCTTTTGGTATTCATTTACCTCCTTCCTCAGCTCTTACTTGGGGTTGGCAAGAAGATAAGCAATTAATTCTTGGTTGTAAGCTTGTCTTCCTTGCCTTCAGCAATATCATATTTCAAACTTTCTGCTCCTTTAACATGATAGCTGCTAAATCTTGCCAATTCCGACTGTAGCTCCATGATAATTGATTATTGTTTTTGGGGTTTTTTCTGAATTCGTGAGATATTTACTTTGTGACCTGGAAGTTTGGAACTTGGTGACAATATTCCTGGATGTTTTCATTTTGTGATTTCTTTCAGAAGATGATCAGTGAATTATTTTAATGTCAATTTTATTGCCTTATTCTAAAATATTGGGGCATTTTTCTCCCTATAATTTTTTTTTGAAAAATGATATCTGTGGTCTTTTTCATATCTGATTTTCAGGGAGTCCAATAATCCTTAAATTATCTTTCCTTTCCTACCTTCCAAGTCAGTTATTTTTCCTTTTATCTTTCTCCTTTTTCATACTTTTTGGATTTTTAAAATTATTTCTTGAATAGTTTCTTGAAGTTATTAGATTTCATCTACTCAATTCTAATTTTTAGGGGATTATTTTCTTCAATAAACTTTTGTATTTTCCCCTCATTGGACCAATTCTGCTATTCAGGATGTTCTTTTCTTTAGTGAGATTTTGCACCTCAAACAATTCTGTCTTTTAAGGCATTACTTTTTTTCCTTGATTTTTCTTCTACCATTCTCATTTAATTTTTATTTATTTTAGTTCTTGTAAGGATTTTTATTGAAATTACACTTCTTTTTTGAAGCTTGGCTTGTATCTGTTTTTACATCATTGTTTTCTTTTGTGTTTACACCTTTATCTTCCCTCTCACCATAAGATCAGGTTGTTTTTGTTTAATTTTGCTAACTTTTCCAGTCTAATTCTTGACTTCACACTGATTGTTAAAATTGTAATCTGCTTACTTTGAGGGTGGGAAACATTCTCCTACCCTTCAGGGATTTTTCGTGTTCTGTTTTCATAATTATTTCTAGCAATTTGGAAATTTTGGGTGCAGAGGGAAGAACTGTGGTCACTGCTCTTTTTGTTTGCACATTGGTTCTAATTCAAGAAGGACCTCAATACTCTTGCAGCCACAAGTTCTATTGTTCTGATGGCCCCTGTTCTCTCATGAGTAAAAACACCCCTTTCCCCTGAAAGGAAGTGATAATGGGCAATAGAGATTCCTTATATAATATAGACCTGAACCTAGTGCTGGCACAGGAATCCCTTGTAACTCTATGATGACCTGGCCAATCTCTTTACCATATCTGGCTGAAATCCCAACACTGCGGCTGTTACTACTGCTGCTGCTGCTGTTCCTGTGTCTTCTAAGGTCCATATCTAGTGGTGCTGCCACCTATGTTCCAGGTCAGCCCCGCCACCCCAACTCCGGTGCCACAGACCTCTTCTTAATAACCTTTTAAGCAATCTTGGATTGAAAAAAAATGCCTCATCAGGACCTTTTATTGGCTCTGCTGTTCTAGAATTTGATTAACGGTTTTATTTTAAAGTTGATGGGAGGGGAATGTTTAGAGACTTTGACTGTAGTGCTTCATCTAATCTACCACTTTTACTCTAATACCCTACTCTCTTCTCAAAGATAGTGTTCTTGCTATACAAGCATGGGCCTTCAAGACTTTGATATTATCAATTTTTACTCTCAACCCTTAATTTTCAGCATTTTTACCAAGTTTTACCCTAAATACCTTCATTTTAACTCATTATATCCATTTATATTAATGTACATATGTATGCTTTATACATATTTGACTTGGTTTGTAGACATAGAATCTGAGACATTAAGAATCATATTTTACATAATGAGTATCCAAACTCAGCTTAGCACTCCCTAAACACTTCTATGGTCTATTCAACAATTAAAAGTAATTTTAATTATTTATTTTTTTCCTCATAAAGAGTTTAAACTTTTCTTCTCCCACACATTCTTCCCTTCTGTGTACTTTGTGGTGAAATTGAATCAATCCAATCCCTTTACTCTAAGACATGATAGTAATTCAAATATTTGAAAACAATAGTCTTTTCTCTGCTGAATTGTCCTCTCTAGGCACAATGGCTTCCAATCATTCTTCATGGTATGGCCTGAAGTCTTTCACCATTTTGATACCCCCTAACTTCTGCAGTCGTCTACACATATACAGACATGCATACTTACAGTTAAATATGTAAGATATCAGACTCTATCCCAGTTTATCAATATTGCCTCTAAAATTTGACATAAAGAAATAAATATAGTATTCTAGTAGTTTGATTCTGCTTGAGCAAGACTATTCCCTATTTAAAAATATAATCATTTCTTTAGTTTTGGGGGGTCACTGTCTATCAGTGACACATTGAGTTTGCAGTCTACTAAAATCTCCAGATGTTTTACAAAAATGTTCTACCAAAGAGATTTAAAAAAAATTCAAGTGTAGGGCTTTCTATTTATCCTTAATAAGTTTTACCTTATTAGATTTGGTCTAATGTTCCAGTCCACTGAGATTTTTCAGATACTGAATCTTATCCAACATTTTAATAATCCTTTCTAGCTTTTTTACCTGCAAATTTGATGAACATGCCATCTATGCTTTCATCCAAGTGACTCATAAAAACATTAAACAGCATAGAGTCACAGATAGATCTTTTCCAAAGCATTACAGATTTTTAAAAATTGTTTTTCTTTTTATATTTCCTCTCTGTAATATTTGATGGCAAAGAAGCTGAAACTATTTCCATGAAGATTGTTTATCCTTTGGACACTGCTAGTCAATATGAGCAAGCATTTCATGGAATACTGTTGAATAATATTGATAAAGACACTTCCATATTACAAATTCTTTATAAAATTATCTTATTTTATTCTCACAATCTGCGATGAGGTGTTGTTATAACCTCCAATTTTCAGATGAGGAAACTGAGACAATTAGTTTTTAAGAGACTTACCAGGGTTATGTAAGGAGTAAATGTCTGGGGAAGAATTTGAATTCAGATATTCCTGACTCCTAACTAGTTCCCTTTCTACTGCAATTTCAAGCTTACTCCAGAAACAATACTTTTGCATAAAAATGAGTCTCATGATTTATTTTCAACTTCTATGAAAAAGGAATTCATCAGTGAACAACCTACAGATAAAGAGGCACATCATATTCAGCTTAGAGTTTGTCTTTGTGAATATATAGTCTTTCCATCTTTTCCACCTTGATGAAATCAAGGTTACTTCCATAACACTGTAAACAGTGTGGGACTCTGGAGGATTACTATTTGAAAACTCAATGAATTTATCACTCAGTAATTAATTCATATTATCTCTCTCCCACCATATTTTGAAATCTAATTGGGGCATGAGCTTACAGCTTTCTACAGCAGTTAGATGGCTCAAAGAATAGAAGATTGGCTCTAGAGTTAAGATGATTTAAGTTCCAATTCAGCCTCAGACACTTACTAGTTGTGGGATTCTGGGCATGTCACTTAACCCTTTGCCTTAATCGATCCACTAGAGAAGGAAAAAGGAAATCACTTCAGTATGTTTGTCCAGATTCCATGGACAGCACTAGCATGCTGTGGTCAACAATGAAGAGAATGACCAGACTGTATAATAACAGCAATCTTTATTTTGCCTTTAACATATATGGTATAATAAGAAATTCATATGACTTTGTTTAATAAAGGATGAACTTTGTCACTTTAGACTTCCAGATCTTGCTCTACTAGGTCTTCAAGTATTTCCAAAATATCTAGTGCAACATGTCTTAAGGTAATCTATCCAATCCTATTTATAGAGGAAATTTACAATTCCTAGATTAACTAAAGAAGTCACATTTTCCCATTATTTAATCATGTTTGATGGTGCAAGTGTTTCCTGTTTCATAACACTCCTCTTCACAGATGCTATGTACCAGCCCAACTGACCTGCATACTATTCCCAACTCTACAGCCCATCTCCTATCTCCATTGATCTCTCTAACCTTTTCATAGACTGTATCTCATATTGAGAAGGCATAGCCTCACAGCCTCTGCTTCTTGGAAAGCTTAGTTTACTTCAAGGTTCACCTTGAAGTGCTGCTACCCTTTCCGAGAAGTCTCACCTGATTCCTCTTCCACTTGGTGAATGTCTGTCCCTCTTCAAAATGTTTCATCATTCCTTATCTATTTATGCAACATCCAACCCCAGAATTGGGAGTGTCAGCTCTTTACAGGTAGAGATCACTTTCTGTTTGTTTTTTAATTTCTTTGCTTTTTGTCTTTTTATCAACAATTCATGGCATACAATAGGAATTTCCTAAATAATTGTTGAATTGAATTGAATTGAATTATTCTGGGGACTATATGAACCCTCTCAATATCTATTTTCTATTTAAAGTATGGCAATATAAATGCTCAATGAAGTACTGGATTGTTTTTTTTTCTTTTTTTTTTTTTTTTTTTTAGATTTTTGCAAAGCAAATGAGGTAAAGTGGCTTTCCCAAGACCACACAGCTAGGTAATTATTAAGTGTCTGAACTCAGGTACTCCTGACTCTAGGGTTGGTGCAATATCCACTGTGCCACCTAGCTGCCCCCAAAGTACTAGATTGTTAACACCTGTAGACTTTATCTCTTCATATGCCTCTCCAAAATGTTTGGACAAATGAGAAGGGAATTCAAATTCTTCTGATAAAACTCACAATCAAAGAATTTTAAAGTTGAAAGGGAATCTGAGATCAACTCTTTTCATAGTAAATCTAGCACCATAACTTCAAAAATGGAGCAACTGACACAAGGAAAAATAAAAAAAAAATAGAATTACTCAGTGCCAGTAGTAGAAGAGAGATAGAAATACACATGACTTTATTCATATTTTTACTCAGTCCTTATGGGTGTCTCTAAATCTCAGTCATAAGCACACTATGAAGTTTCTAAATTGTCATCATGGTTTTCATTAATTGATAATTTTCCATTAGTTATATAAAAATGTTAAAAAGATTCAAAATTTGTACAATTTTTATTTCTTATAAATATTGACAAGTCAATAGTTTTCTTTTGAAAAGATTATATCTTCAAAGTAGATATTTGGATATATGAAGATCAAAAACAGATTGTCCTTACCCTTATTATGCTTATATTCTACTAAAATTGACTGTTTCAATAACCATAGCAATAATTTTGAACTACACAAATTTCTTCCCAATTATGGTAACCACTGCAAGACAGGCAGTAAACTTTTTTTGTAAACTATAAAGAAATAGAAAATTGCCAATTGAAATATGGTAGCATAAAAATTAGGAAGCTCCGAAGAACTTTTCCCGAAACAAATTTGAAAGAAGCCTCTAAAGTGGACCCTAAAGTGACAGACCCCACAGAAAAATAGAGTGAAATAAGATTTCTAGTTGGGATACCTTGGAGAAACTTCAGAAAAGGCTTATCTCATGTGGATAAAAGGGGAGTAGTGCCCAGCACAGGTGTGGAGAGCAGGAAAGTCAGTGAGAGGGTCTTAGTTGTAGCTCAGCTCAGATCTTGGTTCATCAGACCAATGGTACAGCAGGCCAATAATGAGGGTTCCAACCTCAACTCAGAGATTAAAGTTTGAGGCCCAGAACACTGGGACAGTGTTGATCTACCCTAGTGTAGAGAGCAAACTGTGAGCATCTGAGAAACCAGAATGGGGAGCCAGGGACCAGACATCCAGGCACCAGCAAAAAAAGCTTGGCAGCATCCCCTGTGCTCCAATAGTAGATTTAAACAATCAAAATGAACAAAAAAACTAAACCAAAGCGAAAAGAGTGATAATCATAGAAAGCTACTATTTTGATAGGAATTTAAAAAATGTCCTTTCAGAGAGGAAAGCTATAACAAAATGCCTAGGTGGGAAACCACAAAAGGGTTATGAATTTGTTCAAATCCAAAAAGGTCTCTTGGAAGAACTCAAAAAAAGGAATTTTGAAAAAAACAGAAGAAGATGAAAAAATTTTAAAAAAATAAGTATCATGTAGGAAAATTGTGAAAAATTGACTTAAGAAAACAATACCTTTAAATATAAAAGTGACCAACTCACTTAAAACTAAAATTTACCAATTGGAAAAGGAAATGAAAAAGCTAACGGAAGAAAATAAAATCCTAAAACTTTGAAGTGCATAAATGGAAACTAATACACCAAGATTCCATGAAACGAAACCAAAAAGCAAAAAAAAAAAAAAATAGAAAAAAATGTAAAGTATATCTTAGGAAAAATGGTCAACTTGAAAATAGATCTAGGAAAAACAATTACAAATTATTGATCTATCAGAAAGTCAAGTCAAGAAGATGAGGCTGGACAATATTTTTCAGAAAATTATCATGGAAAACTGTCCTAAGAACTAAGAACACAAAGATAAAATTATACTTGAAAAAATCCATCAATCACCCCAAAAAAGAGATCCCAACATAAAAATTCCTAAGTAGCAAAATTGCATAATTATCAGTTAAAGGAGAAAATACTGCAAAAAATCAAAAAGAAACAATTTAAATACCAAACAGTCACAGTCATGAAAACAAAGGATTTATAACATTAAAGAATAGAAGGGCCTAGAATATCATATTCTGGAGTGTAGAGAACCTTAAATTACAACCAAGGATCAACTACCCTGCAAAATTCAGCATATTCTTTCGGGGAAAAGATAGATTTTCAATGAAAGAGAAGACTTTCAAATTTATTTGATAAAAAGACTAGAATTTAAAACAAAATTTGATCTTCAATAGAAGACTTAAGAAATGCATAAAAAGGTAAAGGGAAATAAAAAATGTTAGTCAATAAGACTACATCCTTCCATGGGAAGAAAATGGTTGCAGCTCTTGAAAATCATTCTTCTTTTAGGATAGCTGTAAGGAGCATAATTAGACAGAGGGTATGGGTATAAATTGATCATTATCTGATGGTGCTTTAGATCATAAGGATTGTATTTCCTATTAGACAGACAGAGGGTATATGTGTGTGTGTGTGTATGTGTATGTATAAATTGATTCTTATGTGATGGTATTTATGACTCTTGAAAATTGTACTTCTATCAGGATAGTTGAAAGGAGTATATTTTGAAAGAAATATACTTTGGATGAAGGTACAAGACAGGTATAAAACTGTTAAGACTTGAAAATGGAAGAAAATACTTAAAAATTGGAAACAGAAAATAGTAACACATGATGAGGTACAAAGGACCTATTATAGAAGAGGAAAAGAAGGGAGTGTATAAATACTGACTTTAACAGGGTATAACATGCATTGAGTTTAGAAATTTATTCTACCCTACAGTGAAGTAGGAAGGTAAAAAGGCAATTGAGAGAAGCAGAAGCAAAACATTGGTGAGGAGGGATAAGGAGAATGGAAAGATTAAAGTACAAAGAGGGGGAGGATGGGATGGAAGGAAATACAGAGTTAGTAATCATTAACTATGAATGTCAACGGGATGAAGTCTCCCATAAAGCAGAAGCAGACAACAGAGTGGATTAAAATCCAGAATCCTCCAATATGTTGGTTATAAAAAGTACATTTAAAGCAAAGTGGTATATAGAGGCTAAAAGTGAAAGACTGGAGCAGAATATCTTACCCTTCAACTGAAATGAAAAAAAAAAAAAACCATGAGTTTCAAACATGATTTCAGAAAAAACAAAAATAAAATGAGATGTCATTAAAAGTGATTAGGAAGAAACTATATTTTCCTACAAGGAATGGTACGAATATTGATATTAAAGATGTATGAAATAAATGATAAAGCATCTAAATTCTCAGAGGATATGCAAAATGTTACATAAAAGACAAAGAAAAAAAAACTATGCTGATGGGGAACTTCAACTCCCTCTCTCAGAATTAGATATAATAATAAAATAAAAAAGAAGAAAGTTAAGGAGATGAACAGAATTTGAGAAAAGTTAGATATTATAGACTCTTGGAGAAAACTGAACAGGTATAGAAAGGAATAAACCTTATTCTCTCTGATACATGGCACCCACACAAAAAATTGACTATATATTATGGCATCAAAACATCATAAACAAAGACAGAAAAGCAGAAATTTCAAATGCATTGTTTTCAGATTGTGATGCAATAAAATTTGTACAGAAAGCAAAAATAAAAATTAATTGGAACCTAATCTCAATTTTAAAGAATTTTTAGAATGAATGAGTCAAACAATAAATCATAGAAATAATCAATAATACATTCAAAATGATGACAATTATGAGATATTATACCAAAACTTGTGGGATGCATCAAAGTAGTTATTAGTAAAATTTTCTATCTTTAAATGCTTACAAGAATAAAATAGAGGAAAAAGGAGATCAGTGATTTGGGCATGCAAATAAAAAAGTTGGGGAAAAAAACAAATTAAAAATCCCTAATTAAACACCAAAAGAGAAAATATTAAAATCAAAGGAGAAATTAACAAAAATGAAAGTAAATAAACTATTGAACTAATAAACAAAACTCAGAGATTGTTCTATGAAAAAAACAATAAAATAGACAAATCTTTGGTTAATTCTTATTAAAAATGCAGAGGAAAAGGAAATTAACAGTATCAAAAACAAAAAAGTGACCTCAGTATGAATGAGGAGGTAATTAAAGTAATAATTCAGATCTATTTTGTACAAATGTATGACAGCAAATATGACAACATAAGTGAAATGGATGGATGTTTATAAAAATATAAACTATCCAGATTAGCAGAAAAGGAAATAAAATACTTTAATAACCTCATTTCAGAAAAAGAAATTGAAGAAGTCATCAGTAAATCCTTAAGAAAAAAATCTACAAAGTCAGTTGGATTTACAAGTGAATTCTACCAAATATTTATAGAACAACTAATTCCAATTCTATATAAAGTATTAGAAAAATAGATGAAGGAGTCCTGTCAAAAATCTTTTAGGACAACAACATGGTTCTGATACCCAAACCAGGAAAAACCAAACCAGATAAAGAAAATTATAGCCCAATCTCCCAAATGAATATTGATGAAAAATTTTAACATAAATTTAGCAAAGAGATTACCAAAAGTTATAACTAGAATAATACAGTATGATCAGGTAGGATTTATATCAGGTTTGCAGCAATGGTTTAATAGTAGGGAAATCTATCTGTATAAGAGCAAATTAATAACAAAATTAATAGAAATCATTTGATTTTCTCAATAAATGCTGAAATACAAATTGACAAAATACAACATCTATTCCTAATTAAAAATCAATCTAGAGAACATAGGAATAAATGATGTTTTCCTTAAAATGATAAGCAACATATATCTAAAACTATTAGTATGCATTATATAAAATGGGAATAACTTGGAAGCATTCACAAAAAAACCAGGGATGAAAAAAGGATGACTATTATGACTGCTATTATTTAATATAATATTAGAAATAAAAGAAGAAAAAGAAATTGATGGAATTGGAATAGGCATACAGCAATATTTCCCACCTTATATCAAAATAAAGTTAAAATGTACATAGAATTTAGACATAAAAGGTGATACCGTAAGTCAATTAGGAGAACACAGAATAGTCTATCAGATCTTTGGAGAGGGGGAGGAGTGCATGATCAAGCAATGGGTAGATAAGATTATAAACAGCAAAACAGATGATTTTGATTAAATTATATTTCAAAAGGTTTTGTAGTACAAATAAAATTGCAGAGATGCAGAAAGCTGGGAAACAATTTTCACATTGTTGTTGATAAAAGACTCATTTCTAAAATGTATAGAGAACTGAGTCAAATTTATAAGAATACAAGTCATTCCTTTGATAAGTGGTAAAAGGATATGAATAGGTAGTTTTTAGATGAAAAAATTAAAGCTTTCTGTAGTCATATGAAAAAAATTCCCCAAATCATTGCTGATTAAAGAAATAAAAATTAAAACATCTCTTAGGTACTACCTCACACATATCAGATTGTCTAAAATGTCAAAAAAGAAAATGATTCATGTTGGACGGGACATAGTTAAACTGGAATACTAATGCATTGCTGATAGTGTTGTCAGCTGATTCAACCATTCTGGAGAGCAAACTGGAACTATGCCCAAAGAGCAGTAAAACTGTGAATACCTTTTGATTCCTACCTTGTGACCTAGTACCACAACTAGGTCTATCTCCCATAGAGATCATAAAAAGGGGACCCACATATACAAAAATCTTTTTGTAGTGGCAAAGAATTAGAAATTGAGAGAATGCTCATCAATTGGGGAAATCATTGAACAAGTTATGGTACATATGAATGTGATAGAGTACAACTCTGTAAGAAAACATGAGCAGTTGGATTTTTAAAAAGCCTGGAAAGATTTGCATGAACTGATATTGAGTGAAATGAGAGGTACTAGGACAACATCACACACATTCACAGCAAAATTTTGAGATGATCAACTATGATGTACACAGCTACTCTCAGCAATTCAGTGATCAAGGACAATCCTGCAAGACCTGTTATAAAAAATGCCATCAACATCTCATAGAAAAAACTACAGAGTCTGAGTAGAGAAAAGCATAATATGTTCACTTTTTAAAACTGTTAGAATCTGGGATCATCAATTTGGATAGTGTAAAAGAAAAGGGTCTAGGACAGGACCTTGAGGAGCAACACTATTTATAGATTTAGATTCTAAGACAACAAAAGAGCCTGAGCAGGAAGAGCCAATAAAAGAACCAGCAGAGAGTAGCTGCAAAAAAAACCCAGAATGCAAAGAATATCCAAGAGGAGAGGATGGTCACTATTGCAAATGCAATAGTGAAGGTAAATAAAGAAAGATGAGAATGAAGAAAAAATCATCAAATTTGGCAACTAAGAGATAATTTGTAGTTTTTAGTTTGAACTGAGTAGTAAATAGGATGATAAGAAAAATAGCTTCAAGGAGTTCAAGTAAGAAATGAAGGAAAATTATAAGAACAAGTTTTCAAGACTAAAGAATGTTAGTTCTAAGACTTTCTTCTCTTTTAATGTAGCAATATAGTCTGGAAGCTATAGTCAGAAAGGGAGAGGGGGTGGTTTTTCTAATATTCCTCAATCCTTTTATATATTACTTCTGCATTAATACATTGGTTTATTAAAAATATGCTCACGATGGTTTAAATAATTTGTTCAGGGTCAAATTAGATCAGAATCAAATTAGGACATGACTTGTAATATCAGTTGACTATAGGTTTTTCACACACACACACACACACACACACACACACACACACACACAAACACACTTGACTAACAAAGTTAATTTTGCCAAATAGAGAGGTATGATCATTAAGATCAGCTGTAGTTTAGTAGTTATATTTGACAAATATCAATTAATTTTTAAAATTGAATGGAAGAGTACAGTGGAAGATTAAAAGCAATATTGCCTCATTAAGCAATAAAAGTCAAATGAGGCCAAATAATTTAAAGAAAACTTGGTATAAAACTTCATATCATCCATATAGAAATTTAAGAATAAATCCATGAGGAGAATGACAAAAAAGCAAAAATGGGAAATATTCATCAAGATGTTTTGAAAGCAAAACTTAAAAAGCATCTTTAAACAAAGTGCCAAATAAAAATAAAGATTGGACATAATACTAAACAACCATTATTAGAAGAAGTAAGCAATGATAAAAATTGTTTTATAAACCAAAAATGCAGATAAAAGATAAGTTGGGGAAATGAAAAGAAAAATACATAGGAAAATTATGCAAAGATAATTAACAATTTGATAAAAACATATTAAATAGTGAATAAAATATATCTTTAGAAAAGAAAATAACTCCTTAAAAATTAGAATTGTCCAAGAGGAAGCTAATGACACCATGAAGCATCAATAAGCAAACAAGCAAGCAAAATCAACATTTAAAGACTGAAAAATAAAAAAATAATAAAAAAAACAATTGTCTCATAGAATACCAATTGAACAAGAAAAATAGATCCATGAGAGATAAATTAAATCATTGGACTACCTAAAAGGCATGAATAGCAGCAACAAAGATTGCAAACTTTAAGAAACAATAAAGGAAAACTATGTAGATAACTTAGAACTAGAGAACACTGTAGAAATTGAAATATTTCACTCATCATCTTCTGAAACTAATTCCCAAAAGAAAATTCTTAGAATCATTATAAAGCAAAATTCAGAACTCCCAGGCCAAGGAAAAAAAATACTACCAGCAGATAAAAAAAGTTTGAATAATGTAGAGACACAGTTAGGAATACACAAGATGAAGCACCTATTATTTTATATTAACTTTCTTTTATTGTCTATTCTTGCTAGCTTAATTAGCAGTTTTTAGAAATTTTATCTATAATCTATGAAAAAGAAATTAAAATATTAAGTAAAGACAAAAATGGACTTCCACTTGAAGATGGCACAAAATTATGCCTAGAAAATCCAAGTCAGTAAATACAAAAAAAATTAATAATGACAAATGACTTCTTCAAAATATCAAGATACTGATAAACCCACAAAAATCATTTATATTTACACATTCCAACATCAAGAAGCAAGAAAAACTGATCAAATGAAAATGTCCTTTATAATAACTACAACAAAATAATTTAGTATTGCATCATGAAGTATTTAAGATATTTATGTGAAATAACTACAAAGTAATTTTTTAAAGAATTAGAAAAGGATTGAACATTCCACATATCCTAATCAATGGTCAAATCTCATCATTTCTACTTCTCCTCTGCCTACATCTAATATCTTCTCTCTACTTATAATACTATCTTGAGTCAGGGTCCACATTGCCTCTCACTTAGATTATTACAATAGTGTCTTAATCTTCTCTCTTAAAGCCTCAAAAAACTCAAGCTTCTTGACACTAAAGACCATTCTATCCACTTCTCGTGGTCAAAAGAATTTTCTGTAAATGGAGTTATAACCTAGTCAGTTCCTTTCAACCAATTCCAATGACTTCTTATTTCTTTTAAGATAAAATAGAAACCCCTTAAAGTTTAATTTCCTTTGCAATTTGCTACCAAATACCTTTTGAGTCTTAGTATCTCTCTCCTTCAACAAAATATAGTAAAAATTCTAATAATACTTAAAGCAATTTAAAGATTCAGTGCAATGCAAATTAAATAAATTTATGTTATTTTGACCAACTGGATAAGGTAAAAAACAAAATTCACAGAAAAAAGGAGAAAGATAAGAATAGCAAGAACTAGGAAAAATTTGGTGAATGAAAGATCTCAAAATGAGCCATAAAATTAAATGTTTTTTCTTTAAAGCTAAAACAATTAAGAGAGGGGAAAATATAGAAATAAATTAATGCACACAAAATTGGATATATAATAAGTATATTATTTTATTTTTAAATTTATTTTCTTTTTATTGAAGGGAATAAAACTTTTCCAACCCATAGAACAGTAAAAAAGTATTGCACATGAAACAATAAATCTACAATTCACAACTTAGGATTCCTTTCAAATATTCACAGAATTATAATGTGAATTTCTTTTCTTCCCTCCCCTTTTGTCCCAGAAATACCTATCATTAGTTACAAATAGGTGTGTATGTAAAATTATTCTAAATATACTTTTATTTATCCATTTTTCTCTGAATGCAGAGAGTGTCTTTCTTCATTTGTTTTTTATAGTTAATTTGAGGATTTATAATAATCAATATAACTTTTTCACTCAAAATTTTTCTTAAAATTTTGCTCATTTCACTCTTCATAATTTTAGACAAGTCTTTTTGTGCTTTTCTGAGATCATTGAGTTCATCATTTTTTATAACACAGTATTTATTCCATCACAATCATTAACCAAAGCTTGTTCAGTCATTCCCCAACTGATGAGAATTTCTAGTTCTTTGACACCAAAAAGAGAGCACTTGTATACATTTTAGAACATAGATAAGTTCTTTTCCTCTTCCCTTAATCTTTATATTCCTGTATCTTTAGAAATAGAGCTAGCAGTGGTATTTCTGGATCAAAGAATATAAGTAGCTTAATAATTCTTTGGGCATAATTCTAGTTTGCTTTCCAAAAATTGTTGGATCAGTTTGTAATACCACCAAGAATCGGTTAATGTCCCAATTTCCCCACATTCCCTCCAACATTTTTCACTTTCCACTTCAGCCATTTTAGTCAGCCTGGTAAGTATAAAATGATATCTCAAAGCAGTCTTAATAAAAATTTCTCTCATCAGTAATGATTTTGAGCATTTTTCATTTAAAAAAGCATTTTATATGACTATAAATTTGATTTATTCATTAGAAAATTGCTATTTATATCTTTTGACCATTTATCAACTGGGGAATGATTCATATTCTTATCAATTTGACAAAGTTCTTTATTTATTTGAGAAATAAGATCTTTATTTAACAACTATAACCCCAGGGGTGGCTAGGTGGCATGGTGGATAAAGCACCGGCTCTGGAGTCAGGAGTACCTGGGTTCAAATCTGGTCTCAGACACTAAAATAATTACCTAGCTGTGTAGTCTTGGGCAAGCCACTTAACCTCATTTGCCTTGCAAAAACCAAAATAAAATAAAATACAATAAAATAACATAACATAAAATAAAATAAAATAAAAACTATAACCCCCACAAATCTGCTTTTTTCTTGCTATATTTGCCTTATTTGTAGCAGTTGCAATATTCAAGGAGCAGAGAACATGGAACATAATATTTTAGAAGGTAAAAGAGCTAGAATGACAACCAAAAGCAAGCTACCAGGAAAAAATGAGTATAATTTTATGGGAGGGTTCAGAAAGCTCTCAAGCATTCCTGATGAAAGGTTCAAATATTAATAAGAAATTAAATCTAATCACAAAACTCAAGTTAAACAAGCATCAGAAAAAATAAGAAACTAAATAAGGTTAAAATGTTTACTTAAATTCCTATTTGTGAAGATGATATATGAACCCATCAAAATTTTGTCATTACTCTATTATATAGAATCTATTTAGAAGGCATGGGTGTGATTCTATTATTTTGGGATGATCTCTAAAAAGGAGTGGAAATGTGAGAAACATGGAGACAGAATGAGAGAGAGGAAGAATGGAAGAAATTATCTCACAAAAATGAGATATGCAAGGAAGAGTGTGGGGAAGGCAATACTTAAATCTCATTCTCACCTGAACTTGTTCAATGACAAAAGAGCATACACACACACACACACACACACACACACACACACACACACACACGCAAACACACCCCTATATATACATGCATGTATATGTACATACATATATGTATATGTATCTATATATACACACATATATGTGTGTGTATATATATATATATATATATACACACACACACACACTCAAAAAAGTGAGAGGAAAAGAAGTCAAGAGAAAAGAGAGGGGAATAAAAGAATGGATAGATTGAACATGGCAGTGGTGCAAAGCTAAATATATTTTTAAGTAAGGACAGAATCAAAAAAGAGGAGGGTAAGTATAAAAAAGAGGAGGATACACATAAAATAATTGGACTGGGTAATACATATTTAGTAATCACAATTGGGAATGTGGATAGGATGTACCCATTGACACAGTGAAAAGAAGAGAGAAGAGTAGATCAGAAACCAGAGTACAACAATATGTTGCTAAAAGAAATACACTTGAAATAGAAAACTACACACAGTGAAAATAAGAGGCTGGAACAGAATTCCTTAAGCTTCAATTGAAGAAAAAATAAAGAAGTAGCAACCATGATCTCAGTCAAACCAGAAGCAAAAATAAACCTAAATACAAGAAACGATGAGGCAAACTACATTTTGCTAGAAGTTCCCATGAAGCAATATGAATACTGAATGTAAATATACAAAATACCATGGCATCCAAATTCTTGAAAGTAAAGTTAAATGGAATACAGAAGGAAATAAACTATAAAACAATAATAGTTGGAGATCTCAATTTACTTAGTTAAACATAATCCTAAAATAACAAAAGATAGATGTAGAGATGAATAGAATGTTAGAAAATGGTGAATATTGAATGGAAATATATAAACAATTATATTTTGACTTAGCTATGAAAAGTACCTTTAAAAAACTGAGCATATGTTGGAGTATAAAGCCTCACAAACTCATACTTCAAAGCAGAAATATGAAATGCATCTTTTTTCTCAATATAATGCAAAAATTATATTTAATAAAGTGTCTTGGATGCATGCATTAAAAATTGGAAACTGAACAGTCTCATTTTAATAAAGTGAGTTGATCAAAGAATATATTATATAAATAATCAATGATTTCATTTAACAATAATTATAACAATGATACAATACACTAAAATTTGTTGAATCTAAGCAAAATAGTATTTAATAATTCTAAATATTTATAACCATTAAAGAATAGATCAACAAATTAAGCATGAAATTAAAACAAAAAACTAAAAAAGAGCAAATTAACCCCCTTTATTTAGCAAAAATATAGAAATCCTGACAATCAGAGGAGAGATTAACAAAACTGAAAGAAAAAACATTACAAATAATCATAAGAATTATTTATTTTTTATTTTTTACTTAATTTATGGATAAGACAAATATTTATATAACAGAATATTAAAATATATTTGTATATTAAAGTATCAATCTATTATATTCAATTTACTGTTCCTTTTAAGTAAATAAAAATTCTGAATTATTTTTCCTATTTTTGCACCCCTCCCTAGAACTGGTTAAGCACAAATAAGCATGTGTGTATGTATATTGTAGATATATGTATGTGCATATATATGTATATATATATCCAAATTGACATGTATATGTATATATGTAGATACACATATATGCAAAATTATTCTATGCATACTACTATTTATCAGTTCCTTTTCTCAATGCACATAGCATCTTTCTTCATATGTTCTTCATTTTTTAATTTGGGTATTTATAATAGGCAAAATGTCTTGGTCAGTTGTTCTTAAAGCAGTATTGCTGTTCCAGTATACATTATCCTGTTCCAACTCACTTTTCAATATTTCATGCAAGCATTTTCATACTTTTCTCAAAACCCTGAGCTCATCATTTCTTATAGCACAAGAGTATTCCATGATGACCACTTACCACAACTTGTTCATCCAGGGAATTCCTGCATTTTCCAGTTCTTTGTCCCCACAGAGAGAAAGCTGCTATAAACATCCCATTCACATTCTAAGTTATAATTAATATTTGTTAATTTCCCTTCATTTAGTTTTACTCACTATTTTGTTTTTTTACTCTTAGTCCTTTTACCTTATATTCTCCCTTTACTCTCCCATTCACTATCCTACCTCTTTAAAAATCCTCTTCCCAATCTTTTCTCCCACTTCCCAATTCATAGAGCCTTCTAAAAATTCCTCCTTCACCTTGTTCCCAGTTTTCTCACTTCTATATATAATCAGGAGACTTCTACACCTTTCCAGATATATGCATTTATTCCTTTTTAATCCATATGAGAGTAAGGTTCCAAAATTATCAGTACTTCACCTCACTGGTTTGCTCTGTATCAGTATTTTTTGCCCTATTTTATAATATAATGGGTCTTCTTTATCTTTTCCTACTCAATTTTTTGTTTTATAATCCCATCACATACAAGTAAATATATATATTTATGTATATATATATGTGTGTGTGTGTATTTGTTAAGTATGTCTGTATAAATATATGTGTATTTGTTATATATCTGTATATTTATGTTATATATGTGTGTATAAATGTGTTTATGTTATATTGCATGTATTTCAGGGTGTTTTGGATGCAATCCTAGTACTTTTTCTCTTTGAAATATAATAATTTATAGCCTAAATGATCTTTTAGACTGCTACGTCCTGTAAAACTCTGACTCATTTTCCACAGTATTTAATTTTTTTCTGTTGTTGCTTACGATATTTTCTGCCTAACTTTGGAGCTTTGGTGGGGGTGGGAAGGAAGGAGCTGCATTGCCTGAATGCAACCTGCCAACTGGGTCTTCAATGAGTCAGCTTCTACTGCTCACAGGTTGTTGTTTGTCCTTCATTCTCAAAGAAAATCATGGAATCAGAAAGATAATGCCATAACCTGAAAGTAAATTCAATTTTTTTAGATTTTTTTTCAAGGCAATGGGGTTAAGTGGCTTGCCCAGGGCCACACAGCTAGGTAATTATTAAGTGTCTGAGTACAGATTTGACCCCAGGTACTCCTGACTCCAGGGCCTGTGCTCTATCCACTGAGCCACTTGGCCACCCCAAAGTAAATTAAATTTAAAAGAAGGAGGACAATGCAAAGTCACCAGTCTCACTCTCTCTTCCAGAGACATCTGAGTCCAGTGGTGATATAAATCAGAATGATAAAGAAAACATAAAAGAGGGAGATATAATCTCACCAAAAGCATGTGCTATTGTTATAATGGACACCCAGTGCAAAGTCCAAATCAAGGGGAGATTCCCTATTGCTGCTGATTTCTCTAGGGTTTCCTTTTAATAGTTGGCATTGTACCAATTGCATCAATCAATGGAACACTGAAGAGCTTCCTAGATGAATTCCCTAATTAGTAAAAAAAAAGTTAGGTCTAACTGCCCTCATGGGGGGAGGGGCAAAGTAGGTGAAAATTACCTGTTATCTACAAACTTTTTTCATTTATATGTGTGTGTGTTGATAATTATGTTATTAAACTTATACAGACATAATGATATAAAGGATGAAATAATTAAATAACACCTGATCCTGGAGTCAACAAGGAACCATTGAAGTGTCCAGGAGAGGAGAATGACCAGTTCTATAAGCAGTCTCTAGGAGGATGAAGTAGTAATATAAATAGGGAATTTTGAAAGTAGTACTGTAATTGTTTCAGAGAAAATCCAGAAATTTAGTGTTTGGGAACTTAACTTAAGAACATAGTGTTCCCACTTAAACTATTTTGAAAATCCTGATCTAGATTATGATGTATATTTGGATAAATAAATTACAGAGTTTAGAGTTCATCTTTCCATATTCATTTATTCAATAAATATTAAACACATATTAAGTAATTATTATATGACAATTGTACTATGCACTAGTATTACAAAGACAAAAATGAAGACAATTATTACTTTCAGACCTTATATTCTATTGAGGAAATTAATAAAATTATAGATATTAAATTCAAGATTAATACCAAGTTTTTGTAATATCTGAGTATAAAACCAGATCAGTCCAAAACATATCATATATCTTGGACAAAAACTGAAAATGAACTTCGAAGTGAGTTTGGAATTGCAAAAAAGAGGAAGAAAGGATTAGTGTGCCATTGAGTTACTTAACAGTTTTGCTTTTATTTTAGTGACATCACTTATAATGTTCACTTAAAAAGAATCAATATTCTTATGATGATATAACTACAAATCATGGAGTACTACAATCTTTGAAGAAGACTTGAATTAAAGGCTTACTCAAGGTCAAATAAGATGAACTTTGTAGGGATGCTCAAGAAACCAAACATTATGAATAAAGGAATTGTGCAGAAGTGTTAGGGGGGGAAATTCCATTCATAATGAATGGATAGCAAGAGTGAGAAATAACCAATAGCCAAACTCTGTATTCCACTATTAACCAGGTGATATATAAAGGATATTAATAACTTGTTTCCTCCTGCCTCTCCCACCAAATGCCACCTAGAATGTTGATTTGAATTCCCAGGAAGAAATATTTGGAACAACAATGAAAAGAATCACACAGCTTAGTCCTTCATTTCAAGTCTCTGAAGAGAAGACCCATATGATGAGATAACTGATCTATTGGAGTATTGGAGAGGATTGCTCAAAAGATCAGTATTGAGTTTTGGAGTTAGAGTAACTTTAAAGCATTCCCAGGATCTTGTATTCTAGTTTACTCCTTTTGTCTATCAACTCTAACTTCGAACCAATTAGCTTTAGTGGATAGAGTATTGGATCCAGAGTCAGGAGCATCTGAGTTCAAATCTGACCTTATATTTATTAACTGTGTAAGCCTGGACAAGTCACTTAATTCCTGTCTGACTTAATTTCCTCAACCATAAATGAGGATACTTTCCAGGATTGTTTTAAATATCAAATGAGCCCTTAGCACAATGTCTGTCACATAGTGGATGCTTAACAAAAACTTATCCCTCTTCAACTCAAGATTCTTAGTAGTTCCTTAATAATGTCTGACTGATTAATTTATTTGTTGTGATTTTTTTGCATTTCTTTTTTTGTCATAATAGCATGGAATATTTTTTTTTCTTCAGAGAAGCAGTCATCAACAAATCTTGAAATAAATTCTAACTCTCTAAAATTCTACTGTTACTTACTGTATAACCCATTAGGTACCATATTTCTTTTCCCCTAAATCCAGGGGAGGATAGTGTTAAACTGTCACAAAGTGAATGAAGGGAGTTTATGCTGAGGTCTCTAAATCAGTGAATTTACATTTCCTAAGAATACCCTGAGGGGATGTTAGCTACTTTACTCAAAAGACTCCCAGCAGTTCCACAGAGCCCTGTCCAGCTCCATGTGCTAATATGGTCACATTTCCAATCTCTCTTTCAGACACATGTGTGTTGAGGGTGACTGAATTTCCATTGATAATGCATATTGACATATCTCTCTGTTAGTTGGGACCAGAATTCACTAAGGAATCTGATGTTAATTACTCATAATGAGGAACTTAAATTTTTGACCTCTAAACATTTGACTGAATTTTACTAGTACTTTTATGTATTTTAGCAGTGTCTTTACTTATAAACTCAAGAACTAGTATGATATATTTTCCAAAGGAAGAGAAAAATATTTTGAGTTCAGTAAAAACCTTTTTATAAAGGACAAAAATATAGTTTATGATGCAATCATATGTTAATATATAAAATGCATAATTTAATTTTGCTTGTAGTCTATAGAAATGTCCTTCTAGAATCCATTTTACTCTATTTCATCAAACTCCTATTAATGCATTATAAAATCTTTTGAAAAATCACATATATGAAAATGTGAACATGCTTAAAATATTTTTCAAGCAGTTAATGTGCAACAAATAAGTGAATATGCATAGAAATCTTTTCAAAACTTCCTTTTCTAAAATATATCAAATAATGCTGATTGTTATGAAAAATGATTTATCTTCTATGAATCTGTTAAGACAGAGACAAACCCTTCCTACTGAGTATATCATTTTAATTAATACCCAAATAGTGGTAGTAGTAAATTAAATATTAGAATTATAGTAATTAATTACTACATAAATATGCTGTGGAAATAATATTTCATTCTGAACATTGGTTATGTTTATGTATGAGAATAATCATAGGAAAGCATTTGATCTTTAAAAATACATTCTGTTATATCAAGCTATTAAACCATTGTTCATAGAGGAATCATGTTAAGATGGTTAACTGCCATGGAATCATAGGAGTACATTATTCCATTGACTTGTTTTTTATTTACTGTTGTTCTACAGATCTTTCTTTGATCACATGCTATGTTGATTTTTCTTCAAGTTAAGTATTTCTTTGCTACAGAAATGATTTAGTCTTTAATCTATTAAAAAAGTTGAATACTTCAATACTTTTTTTCTAAGTTTAAAGACAGTCAAGTCAAAGAGAAAATTATGAAATGAGGAGTTTTGAAAATTTGGGGGAGATTTTAGAAAAAAATATTTTAATGTCTTATATCTAAATTCTTTTTCAAAGTTTTAGGTGGAAAATTATTTAATCTTATCATCTAAGAATAGGAAAGGAAAGTGCTTCTTTATCCATTCTTCCAGCATTCAAAGTAGGTTACACAAAGAAGAAAAGATTGGGTGCTCCATAATGCTTATATTGCATAGAATTCAGGACAAGATCAATACTACAGCTGGGAATTTTAAGAAAATCAGTTTGGATACTGAACTGGAAGTATTCGTTTCTTGAAAGAGATTAAAGACTACTGAAACAGTTTTGAAGTTAAAAAATAAAAGTCTTAAAAACTAGAAAATACCAAGTTATATCAAGGATGCTATTACACAAATTTCTCAACTATCTTGATTTCTTGACTGTATTTTGGTCCTAAATTTAGTAATCAGTAACAAAACATTTGATTAAAAAAAACTTTACAAGAAAATGTATCTTACTCACTTTTGATGCTAAAATGGTAGGGTGAGGGAGTAATCCTCTGAAGCTCTTCCAGAGTCTCCACCAAACATAACTGACATAGGATCAGTTCCACAGAAAAGATCTCTCTCCATGTGGTAAGAGGTGAACAAAGTCCAAGAAGAGAAGTTAGTCTCATAATAAAGGTCCTGCACCAAGTCTTTAAGCTTAGGAAAATCTACCAGTGCAAGTGAGCACTCTGCAAGAACCTAACCCAGTGACTGCCCTCAGTATAAGCCCCCAGCAAGAAGTTGACCCCCCCATTTCTCCCCAATAATTAAGTCCCACCCTGGGATTGGTCATCAAAGAGAATAAAGCTGGGACCTAACAACAGAGAAACCTTGTTTCCATAAGAACCCAGCAACAGGGCCCCATCCCTGGAGCAGACCAGCAACAAGATTTCTCCTCTAAGGTCAACCAGCAGAAAAATATGTAACCACAGCAAACCAGCAATAAGGACCCCCATCTGGAACAAGCCAGCAACTCCACACCCAGTAAATAGGCAATACCCTACCCTAGTACAAACCATATGGGAAGACTGCCCTCCAAAGAAAGCAAAAAGTTAAGGCCTGAAGCCCAGTGAAAGTCAGTATTAAAACTAAGAGCTACAGTAGAAAAATATTGAACCAGTGCAGGGCCAGAGCCCAACTCTCACATAAAATATCAAGTCACCAAAAAAAGGCAAAAACATGAGCCAAAAAAAGAGTTTGACTACAGAATATTATTATGGTGATGGAGAATCAAAGTGCTAACTTACAAGGTGATAATGCTGCCAAAATGACTACATGTGAAGTCTCAAAGGAAAATGTAATTTGATCTCAGGTCCAAAAAGAATTCCTGGAAGAACTTAAAAAGAATTTTTAAAAACAAATTAGAGATGTAGGAAAAAATAGGGAAAATGAGAGTAATGCAAAATAGACACGAAAATAGAGTTAATAGTATGGGAAAAGAAATACAAAAATTTGGAGGAAAAACTCCGTAAAAAAAAGAACTGACTAAATGGGAAAGGAAATTCAAAAATTCACTAAAGAAAAATAATTCCTTAAAAATTAGAAGGAAGTTATGATAATATCACAAAAGTAATAAAAATTAAATATGAATCCACTGATAACAACATGAAAGAGATTTTAAAATGAAAACTCTAAAGAACATCATCATAGCAAAATTGAAAATTAAGGAGAAAGTATTGCAAGAAGTCAAAAAGAAATGATTCAAACTTCTTGGAGATATATTCAGAGTTACACAAGATTGGGCAACTACCTCATTAATGAACCAGAAGGAGTAAAATATGATATACTAGAGGACAAAAGAGTTATGATTACAACCAAGAATCACACACCCAGGAAAACTGAATATGATCTTTTGGGGTAAACATGGACAGTTAACCAAACAGAGGTCTTGCAAATATTTCTAATTAAAAGACCAGAACTGAATAAAAAATAATCATCTTCAAATGCTAGACTCAAGGGTAACATAAAAGAGTAAAGAAGAAAAAAAATAAGAAACAAAAAAGAGAAGGCATAAGACATTTAATAAGGTTAAACTGTTTATATTTCTATATGGCAAGATAATATTTGTAACACTAACAATGTTTTGATATAAGAGCAATTAGAAGGATTATATAGAGAAATGGCATGAATATAAAGCAAATTTTATGGACTGATACCCCAAAATCAAAATAGAAGGGTGAGAAAGAAAATTACATTGAAAGAAGGAGGGAGGCGATTGAATGGCATAAAAAAAGGCATGAAAGAGCTATTGTAATGGAGGGGAAGATGAGGCTTAAATCTTACTCTTCAAAATTGATACAAAGAGGAAATAACACACAAATGCAGAAGGATATAAAAAAAAATCTATCTTACTCTATGAGAAGGAAAAAAGGACAGGAATAATAGAAGGGGAGGGGGACTTGTTGGGAGCCAGGGTTTCTAAGCTGTTTGACACAGTCGCGGCAAGAAGACTCAAGGCAGTCACACTGCCTGATGGAACGTTTCCTTCTTCAATATATATAGGGATTCTATGTATACCCATATTTATAGGTCTATTATTGATTGCAAAACTTACTTATCCTAATAGTGGAATGACTATAAAGGAAAGATTTCAGAGAAATTCCTTGAATAAAACAGATTGTGAACTCTGTCCAAATTTAACAGGACTGCCTCTCCCTGAGACATACAAAAGGCTTCAACATTATGAAATCTTTGGAAGATACAGCACTGGGAGTTCCAGGGAGATGTCAGAATATATAGGGAAACCAGATACAAGATGGATCAGATAGAATTCCAAGGAAATTAACAGTTTTGCCCCCCTTATCATACACAGGAATATATGATAAAAACTGTGAGAGAATAGTTAGTATAGGTAACCAATATGTGAACTCTAACAGCCTTAGTTTATTGGGAAAGAATAAAAAGTCATAGAAACCGTAGCATCTACCAACAAGGGCTGAAAGGAAAATTAGTTATTGAAGGAGTCAACAGACAGGTGGACAAACATAACTACCCTCAATATAGGTTGTAAAGGGAGCATATCGAAAAACATTACATATGCGGTACAAAAACATAGAAGCATTCCATTAAACAAATTATATCAAAGATTGTTATAAGGAAAATTCTGTTTAATTAATAACTTTAATATGCAGCAACAAACTAGGCAACAGGCAGGTTGAGGTCATCACGGTCTGAGCAGGGACAAGAAAATTAACTACATGATTGATAATCACACTTTTAACCACTACATGATCAAACTTGTAACCATATGAACTGTATGATTAATGATGAAAATTGCTCACTTTTGTAACCAAAGAAATGATTTTAGTTTGTTTGTTTCATATGATTTTGAGAATATAAAAATAAATCTAAGCAGCTGACAGTCAGTCAACCTGCTCCTGCCTATACCCACTTGTTGACTCAACTCATTTTGCTGACTCCATCCCTCCTGTCAGGTTCCAAGAACCCCGCGGAGGCTGGACCCCCACAGGGACTGATAAAAGGGAGGGTATACTGGGGAAGATGATGATCAGAAGAAAAACACTTATGAGGAGGGAAAGGATTAATAAATAAATGTAATATAGCATGGAGCCAAATGCACAATTAGTTATCATAGGTATAAATGTGAATGAGATGAACTCATCCATAAACAGAAGTGGATAGCAGAATGGATTAAAAACCACAATCCTACAATATTTTGTTTATAAGAAACACATTTGAAACAGAGAGATACAATCGGTAATGGTATAGGACTGGAGCAGAATCTATTTTGCTTCAAATGAAGAAAAGATAAAAAGCAGGGAAAGCAATCATAATCTCAGACAAATAAAAAAAGTAGATCTAATTAAAAAAGAAAAAGAAGGAAGGTATATCTTGCTGAAAAGTGCCAAAGACAATGATGTCATAGAAATACTAAACATAAATGTTCCAAAAGATATAGCAACCAAATTTTTGAAGAAGTTGAATAAGTTACAGGAGGAAATAGATAGTAAAACTATTACAGTGAGGGACTTCAACTCTCTTTTCTTAGAACTAGACAAATCTAACCACAAAGTCAACAAAAAGAAGTTAGAGGGGTGAAAGGGAATGGAAAATAATATTTCTTTTTTTTTTTTTAGCAGTACATGACCATGTATTAGGACATTAAAATTCTATCACCAAAAATGCAGAAAACCAAAAATAGTAAATACATTCTTTTAAAATCACAATGCAATAAAAATGCATTCAACAACAGACAGATTCACTCAGAAAGCAGTAGTAGTACTATTTTATTAATTTTATATTTCAGTTGAAATTGTAGTGAATATATTCAATATAGTTTTCTTCATTTCCTCTCATTTTGATCATCAGTACAGATATCTCTATACATATATCTTTGGAACCTACTCTAAAAATGCCTTAATCTATTGTACCACCTTCGAACACCCTCTACCTCACACCTATGTTTCATTTAAACTTCCCTATCTACTGAAAACTAAAGCTCAGAAGCCCTCATCATGGTATTTATTTTTCTTTTCCAATCAAAGGACATAATTCAAAGCAAAATCATTTATTGAAATTATTTATTAAAAAATAAATAGCAATAAAATATTGTTACCATAAACTTGAGATAAACTTTTTCACAATTATAAATGCCATCAAAAGAAGGAGTGGCACACACAGTGGATCACACATGAAGGAAAAGAGGGACATACACAAAGAACACATATAACTGCTGCACATTCATTAATGGTCATGTATAAAAGAATTATTCATGGACAAGGCCAGCAGTTGGAGGGACATTTGAATAGCAAATACAACATGCAAGAAACATGCATGACTGAGGAATACATATAAAGGGATAATTTATGGCTCCAAAGTTTTAAGATGGTGATGTTTTATAGTGATGACATCATTCTGATTGAGATTGTTCTCTACTCACCTCACATGGTCTTTGCTGAGCAGTATTTCTAGTTGTTATCTCATCCCCTTCTTTGATTCTAGTCACATGGCTGATGCTGGCGAGAGTCAACCTTTTCAATACAAAAATAAGAGCTCAACCATCCCTTTTGCAGTTTAAAGTCAGAGGTTTAAGCTACAACTCTTTTTAAAAAGATGGAATCCTCATAACCAGTCAGCTAAGCAAATAAAATTCCTTGTCAACTTGGCAGGGGGGGTCTATCAGATTTCAGACATCAGATATCATGGTCATAGTAGACACTTACTCTTCAAAAGAAAATTCCTTAACCCATTAGATCAGAGATCCTTAACTTGTGGTCCATGAGATACAGATAGACAGACAGAAAGATAGTAAAGTAGATAAATAGATAGATGGATAGATATTTTTAAAACAGTTTCTTTTGTAATCCTCAGTATTTAGTTTTATGCATTTAAAAGTTTCAAAGTATTACAGTTCTGTGACTTATGAAAATGGTAAAGAACCCTGCATTAATCAAACTTAAATAATACTAAAATACTAGTCAGCTATGTAGTCCTTATAGATTATAGGTCTATTTTTTAAGCCCAAATTTCTTCTCACCAAAGGTAAGATAATTGTTTCTATATACTTATGAACCTAGAAAATTCTTGTATTTCCAACTTAATGTCTAGTAGATAAACTACAGCTATTTAAAAATAATTTAGAAGATGCATTTTCAACAACTCAACACAATCTCCCTCAAGTTCTTTTTTTCAACCTAAAGTAGCTACCTGGTTTCCCATTCATATATCAATTAAAGAAATAAGGCAAAAAATAATTCCTTCCACTTCATGTTTTCTTTTGAATTTTTGTTTTGATTAGGTATCCAAGTTTAGCCTCAGACTTTTCCAAGCTTGGCGCCCACTCTTAAGCTTTGCATTCATAATTTCTGCTCTCAGATTTCTAGTTGGACGGTCAACTTCTTCAGAGCTCCCAATCTCAGCAAAACTATAAGAGAATTTTTTTACTCAATTCATTCTGTTAAATTCAACTTTACCATTTCTCCTGAATTATTTAACTTCTTGTAACATTTTCCTCTTCAGGATTATATACATTGGTATGAACATAAATTATTTCAAACAAGTAAGGCAGGAGTGGTTCCCAACTTTTTTGAATACAGAACTTGTCTTAATTCTAAAATGATTGCACAGAAACATATTTGAGTGAAAAATGCTTAATTATTAAAATACCAATTTAATCAAAGGACATAACTAATTTTAATTTTTATATATGTATACATATAAATTTACGATCATTTTATATATGCATAAATATATGATTATATTTATATATACAAATTTATAATTATATTTATATAATTTTTAATAAAACAAAATGCTAAAAATGCATGATAAATTTAAATTTAAAAAACAATAAATTCAAATTCCTATGTATTTCATAATGCTTTTAATATTTACTTTACTTAATATAAATAGCATCTACATTTTATTTTATTTCTGACTGGAGAACAATGCTTATGAGTTCACTATGTAGCTTCCTTTACTACTACTACATAGCAACTACTATTCTATAACCCATGTAGGAGAGAATTACATTACCCAGAATACACTGTACATGCTCATGAAGACTAGAATTTCATTGTCCAGTTCTTCATTGCATATCCATATTTTAGTTGTCAGTAATTTGGGAGTGAGGGATTGTCAAACATAATTCTGGGTTACTCATTCCCCTTTTGTGTCCATCTGATTCAGCATAGTCTCCAACAAACAAGATGGATTAAACCAGGCTGAGGGTAATCAATGAGACTCAAACCTCTCTGTGAGTTAGGGGGTTGTCCACCTTAAATATGCTAAGATTTCCCCTGTCAGAGAGGGCAAGTGAGAACAATTTCTTCCAACCACATAAGATACTTTGGGGCATTTAGCTTTAGGGCAGACATCAAAGATGGCAAAGTCATCTACTGCCTCCTTGCCAGTCTCTTGACTTTTGTTCTGCCACTGGACTTCCATGACTCAGAAAGAGGAAACAACACTAAAGACTTCACTTTCACTTAAATATACTTCATTTGCAAGTCAAACATCACCTTATGATATCATTGGTTCTTTTCAAAAATGGAAAAATAGAATGTTGAAAAATATCTTTGTGTGAAACCAGAAAATAAGAAAAAAAACAGAAGAACAAATGAAGGAACAAAACCAACATCAACAATGTTTGAGATCTTATTTCATTTGTTTATGGGAATTATGTTTGCTGGTTTATTATACTGCATTATGCAATGTCTTTGGAATGGATCTAAAGTTTAAAATGACACAGCTTGGTGTGGGCTAGATTCCTAGACCCATTTCAAAAGCACATTTGGTCAAAAAATATTTATTAAGAGAAAAAAGACAATCCTTGCCTTCAAGGGTCTCTAGGTCTAATGGGGAAGACAATGAACAAACAAATTATATAGAAACTAGCTTTATACAGGATGAATAAGAATAATTAACAGAGAGAAGACACTAGAATTAAGAGAAGTTAAGAAAGACATCTTGTATATGGTGGAAATTTATTTGGGACTTAAAGGAAGGCAATGAAGGCATTAGGTGCATATCTCATATAATTATGAGATAGAGAAATTGACCAGATACAAAGAGAAAGAATGTCTTGTTTATGGAGCAGCAAGAAGGTTAGTGTTATTGAATCATGTAACAGTATGTTTTGAGGACACTGCAAAAGGAGATGGGAACTTCAAAGAGCTCTGAAAGCCAAATATAAAATGATGTATTTGATCCTAGAAAAAAAAATTGAAAATATTGTTGTGCTGTGGTTGTCATTGTCATTTAGGTCAGGTTTGACTTTTCATGACACCATTTGGGACTTTATTCAAAAAAGTTACTGGAGTGGTTTCCCATTTAAGTGACTTGCCCAGGATCACAAAGCTAGTAAGTGTGTAAGGCCTGATTTGCTCTTGATTCCAGACGCAGTGCTCAATGACATAGTTGGATCTGCCCTTTGAGAAAAATCACTTTAATGGCTGAATGAAGCTGAATGGAGAGATTTGATTTAGGCAGATCCATCAGCCTATGATGTGATCTAGTGAAATACTCTATGCATGAGATGAAGAGAGCCTGGTAGTGTGGTGGTGGTGGTGACAAAAAAGAGAAAGTGCATATGTGATAGATGCTGCATTGGTGAAATTGGCAAGGCAACCTTGGCAATAGTGTGGTTATGGGGCATGAGAGACAGTGAGAAATCCAGGAGGACTCCTAGGCTGAGAACCTAAGGGACTGAGATCATGTTGTTGCCCTGGACAATAATATGGAAATTTGGATTTTAGGGATGGTTAGAGAGAAAGATAATGAGCTTGATTTGGAGGCTATTGAGTTTAAAATATCTACTAGACAACCAGTTTGAAATGTCTGAAGGGCAGTTGAAGATATGAGATTGGGACTCTGGCTTCCTTGGTTTCCTTAGGCCTTGGAAGGGGTGGGACAGGAACAAATGAATGAATACAACATTTATTAGGTATATACTATATGCAAAGCAATGCATGCTAAGTGATGTGACTATGAATAGGAAAGTGAAACAATCTGTTTGCTCAAGGAACTCCCATTCTAATGAGAGAGATTGTACATTTTTCAGCTAAAAATCACATAGGAAATACCATTATTTCTTAAGGTTCAATGGCAGAGCAGATGTTAATTCTGTTTCTTTAATGTCATTATTTAATGTTCTTGGGTTGAGAGTCCTGAGTTTTCCCACTCAGATTCTGAGCAGAGATTATGGGCAAGAGAATTTTGGTTGACTTGGCTGATATGTGCCTCCTCTTGTCTCTCCTTCAAGGTGCCCTAATACTTCATCTAGACTGGTCTGGCCATTTTGTATGTTCAGACAGGTGTCAGTTTGTAGAGAAGACTGGCTTTTTCTTTATATAAGTTGTTTCCTCAGATGATGACTGAGGTCTAGGATAGAATCAGTAATAGTATAAAAAGGATTGACACTTACATGGTTCCTTTGCTTTATCTACCTATGGTTGGCATTTAGGCATCAGTTGTTGTTGATAGTAAAGAGGAAAGCACACAATGAGCTCTCCCTTCAATGATTGTCGTTGGACTGAAAAGAGATCTGGTAGTGTGGGAAGCACTTCTATTCCCAACTCTTCACTTTGTTCAGGGTCCTGATCTATCCCCCATTAGGAGTTCAAGAGAGATGGTGGTCAAGATGGTGGTGGTATTTTGACTTGTTTGGCATGTTTCTTCAGGTCTCTCCCTCAATGTGTCCCATTGCTCTAGTGAAGCTGAATTGGCTACTTTTTATGTGGCAGTGGGAATAGTTGGTCCCCCTCTCCATAGAAGTTGCTCCCCCATTGATAAAACCGGGCTCCAAGTAGGAAAAGTGATTTAGAGTGTACTACCATTCCCAGGATTTCTGTACATATCGCTGAACTACTGCAGTAGTTGAAATTCACCATTGAAATTAGACGCTGAACAAATTAGCCATTTACAGAAATCATTTGTTATCAGGATATAATTTAGACCTGGGAAAATAGAGTACCATTCCTATATTTTATATCATATAAATTTATGATATAAATGTACTCTATTATTCTGATCATTAAAAACACCCCCTTAGAAAGATAAAGGTGCATAAACTGCTTCTAGGATATCAACTCAGATTTTTGGTGGAGTAGGAAGTGGAAGGAAAGCAGGTAGCCCTTTACTGACACAGAAACACACAGACACACACGCACAAATATCTGAAACATTCTGGTCAATCAACCATTAATCCTGAGATTTCTCAAGCTATTCTCTGTTGCTAAAGAGAGTTTGAGGTAAAAGACAAGATTTCAGTCATAATGAAGTTCCAAATCAAATGATATTTTATGATTAGATTCAATAGATTAAATTAAAGTGAAGGGAGAAACTGAGAAGGCTCTGGAGTACATGAATCACAAGTTTATGACTGATAGCCTCAATCAAGAAGGGTGTAATGGATTTCTTTTCAACAATATATTCAATGACATAAGGGGGAGTAAGAGAAGTTATCTATAAGTTCTGTGAAAACATATTTTTGCTTACTTTATATTAGTCTTTCTTTTTTTCTCCTACTGTGTTTCCTTATTCCTTACAAGGATGGAAGATGAAAGACTATGTTTCTTCTTTACATAGATAGAAATAGCAATATGGGCTAGACTTGGGATTTCATTAAAATAGGAATTTCCAGGGTGAGAAAACTACCTATATAAATTGAAGGTCAGAATTTTTTTTTGCAAATTAATATTATAAGAGCTTGGAAGCATTAGGAGATTATGTAATTTGTCCACAGCCACATAATCAGGAAGGGTGGAACATAGGAGAAAAAAATCTGGTCTAAAGTCATGTAGATAGTAGAGAAGATAAGAATGATTTAAGATTAAGGAGGCTCTCTATAAGGCCAACTATCTTTGCCTAATCTCTTAGGAACTTTTTTTCATTCAATATTTAGCAAATCATGTCAAAAGAAGTCAAGTAAGCATTTAATAAGAAAATTCTTCCATTATCAGTCCTAGCTTTCAAAGAGAAGAGACACCATGCAAATATATGCAAGCAAGATACATATAGAACAATTAGGAATAATGATCAAAAGGAGAAAGCATCATTATCAAGGGGGCATCAGGAAAAGCTTCAGATAAGATTTTAACAGGACCTAATAGGAAGTCATGAAACTCAGGAGATGAAGGGTGAGGTAATAATATAATCCATAACTGTAATTTATGTGGCATTTAAAAACTGTAAAAGGCTTTCAATACATTTTAACCACACAATAGCCCTATGAGATAGGTCCTATAGATGTTATTCTCATTCCCATTTTAATAATAAGCAATTGGAGATTCAAAGAGGCTAGAAAACTTGACCACCATCTCATAATTATTGCTAGAAGTCTTCCTCTCCAAATCTATCCATTCTGTCATACTGATAGTGTAGATCATATCAAATACCCAAACCTCTGATATTTAACAAAAATTTTGCAATGGTGACAATGATAAGCAATCATATAAAGCTGAGATTTTCTGAAAAATCCTGTGCTATAAATCTTTCATCAGCTTCTGACTAGTGCATTTGCCTAGTCTAGCAATCTAATATCCTTCCAAAAAGAAGATTGTTCTAAGTGAACCCACATTTAGTACAAGGGTTTACTGCTTCTTTTCCCAAATGTATACAATTTATAGTATGTTCCAAGATTTTACCAGGAATTTGTCCTAAGCACAATATCTTAAAAACTAAGACATCAATTGCTTGTCTTCAATCTTCATAGTTCCTGTTAAAGCATCAAGGGTAATCAAAACAGTGGTCATGCATGCAAATCATTTAGTGCTATTCATCTAATACAGGAGACTAAACTCCTTTAGACTATTCTCTTATTTCTCTTTCTATATTTAGCATCACTTCCTTTCTAACCATGTTTTTTAATACTTTAAAGACAGAAAATCATTCTGCTTGAAGAGAAAATAGAAGTAAAATAGGAATCATGCAATTTCTCTTTCTCTCTTATATTTATTTTCTCACCCCAAGAATAGAATTCCTTTTTCCCTTATTATTCTTCTTGTTCTGACTATAGCTTGAAAAAAGTCCTTTTGTATTGACCTTAGCATATTCATAGACAGAAACTAGATCTCCTTTATAAACTAACAGATGACAAATTCTTGTCCTTCAAATACTAAAGCATAAATACATCAGAAAAATTATCATATTAACCATATAGGGACTAGGGCATCATTTCACAAAGAATTGTTGCCATAACTGCCATAACAATTATACACAAACATCTAAGAATATTTCTTTAATAGATATTCTTATTCCAAATATTCTTAATCTCCAAAGTAAATGAAATGAAATGCTTTCAAAATGTAGAAAACAAGTAGAAAAAATTAAAACTACATTGGAATAGGATGTGACATTTACAAGTCATTCCTGTTACCCCCTGCTGCTATGGGAGCTATCCCAAAGAAATTTTCAGTGAGTCTACAGAAGATAAATTTATGTTCTAAATCATTGTGTCCCAGAAGTTTTGGTGTAGTTTTAATTTAACTATAAAAGATAACTACATTCAACTACAGCAAAAAGGATCACTTTTTTTCATCTGTCCATTAGTCCACAGAATAATAAATAAATGAGAATTATAGCAAGGTAATAACAACTTGCCCTTTCATCATTTTATGTGAACCCCATCAAGAGAAAAAGGGGGCAGCTAGGTGGAGCAATGGATAGAGTACCGGCCCTGGAGTCAGGAGTACCTGAGTTCAAATCTGGCCTTAAATACTTAACAATTACTTAGATGTGTGATCTAAGCAAATCACTTAACCCCATTGTCTTGCAAAAATTAAAAAAAAGAGCAAGATAAAGTGGTGATGATGACAAAGATGATGATGATGATGATGAAGATGATGATGATAGCAGTGGTGATGATAGAGGTGACAGTGATGGCAATGATAATGAATGTGGGGATGATAATGACTGGGGATTCCATAATTAGAAATCTTTGTGTTAATATTTTATGTACACTGTAGAACTTTAATTCTGATTCATCTTGGCTCTTTTCACTTGTTAGACCCAAAGCAGCAGATAAAAAATTACTATCACAAAAAACACTAAAGATCAGAGAAAATAGTCTCATTACTATTTTTCATCTAAAAATGAAAAGGGGTCCCTAAATAAAAGCATTCACAAACCTTATTTGTCATTGAACCCTTCTCTAAATTGTTCTTTAGCACTGGTACTTTGGAGAGCACACTTTGCCCTGTAAAATTGACTAGATTGTATAAATGAGACGGAAGGAAAAGGGGTGATGAACTAGACAAGGCCAAACATTCAATCTCCTAGCAGTAGAAGAGGAGTAGTTGGGGAGGAGCTATGATGTTGCTGCGTCTGTTCATTTTTGAATCTACAGAGGCAGCAACAGCAGCAGGAACAACAGCAGCATAGCCTTTGGAGGTGGGGGCAGGGGAGAGCCCAGACTGTAAACATCTCTTCCCTGTTGCCTAGAAGCAGTGGCAGCAAACAATCTAAGGACTGCTCCTAGATTTTCAAAATTTCTCTTCTATGCAGGGTTGTGTTTCTTTTTAAAATATGCAGCCATTTTATAAGGTCAACATGCCAGAGAAGCTTGCATATATATACATATATATATATATGTATATATATCTTATTATAATTTCAGCCCCACCATGAGTAATTGCTATGTAAAATTTTCAACTATTTCTTGTAAATACTGTTCACATCAATGAATCAATATGGAAAGCTTTTGCAAGTATATTTTTTCTTTCAAACTGACTGCTGTGCATTAGGCAATATTATTTTTAGTTGAAAAATACAAAGCAGAATTAAAAAAATAGAACCTTCATTTGTTGGGAGAATTTCAGAAGTCCTTAAAGAGATGTTTTTGGACTAGAATACAGAGGAGACATTATGGATTATAAATCGGTTGGAAATGTGATAGCTGTAATGTTATAGTCTGAGCAGAAATGAACTATGAAATATTGTGCTGAAGAAAAAAAAAAGACAAGTAAAGGCCAGGGTGGTAATAGTGGAAGATTTTAATTACCTCGGCATAGGATGGGATTACATCAAGTGGAGGAAGCAGGACTGGATCTGGAGTAGGGCTGCTTTCTAATTTACTGTGTACATCAGTTGAAAAGGAAGGGAAGGATGCCAGATTTAGTATTAAGTAACACAGAACAAGTGATTTAAGACATAGAGGAAGGAGAGACTATGAAAAGCCATGATTACAATCTCATTAACCCTAAATGGAAGCTAGAGGTGTTTAGAGACAAAGAAGGAAATTTAGAAGGGCAGAAGATAAAATAGTTCCCGGAATCATGAACTCTGGAGACCAGAGACTGGACTAAGTACAAGGGGAGTATCAGGAAAACCAGCCCAAAGTGGACTTCCTTTGGTTTCTACAATGCTCCAGTGCTAGTTGTACTGCTAAGTAATGTTCGATTGAAAATTTTAAAGATGAGTATTAAGAATGTTCACAGTGGGGCGGTTAGGTGACGCAATGGATTTAGCACCGGCCCTGGAGTCAGGGGTACCTAGGTTCAAATCCAACCTCAGACATTTAATAATTACCTAGCTGTGTGGCCTTGGGTAAGCCACTTAACCCCCTTTGCCTTGCAAAAACCTAAGAAAAATGTTCATAGGATATACTAGTAGGAAAAAAAGACTGGGGGTTATGTGACGTTTTTAATGGCAAAGTTTAAAAATGGTATAGAGTTCTAAAGTGGAGAAGAAAGGCAGACTAAAATACACCAGAGGGAAAAAAAGAATCTGCCTAGAGGGGCAATAAATGAAACAGTAAAATTTCCTTTATACTGTTAAAAATCAGCTGGTTAGCAAGAGATTGGTGGGATTATTAAAAGATTGAGAGGAAAGGAATGTCCCTGCTAAATGGTGTTGTAAATAGTCCAAATGAGTTCCTCACTTTTGTATTTACAGAAGATACTGAAGGTTATATCCAGGAAATGAGGGATAGACGTTTTCTTGAGGGGGGAATAGTGAAATCTTAAAAAGGGTTTTTAGGATCATAGGAATGCAGGTAGGCAATTAGAACTATTAAACATTGACAAGGCACGAGACTCAGCTTAAATATTGTGCAGGAAGCTGAAGGAAGGTAAAAAATGGAGAGGAAATTCCTTGAAGTAATGACTCTCAATAACGCACTTGGTAGGATAGAATCTAGTTATATCTGGGACCTCCTCTCAGTTGAGATGTATAATGCAGAAGCCATTGAACACAAGTGTGGAAGAGTAAAAGTGATGTCTGGTTCTGTAGTTAGAGGCTCTGAATTCAAATCCTCTCTCTGATGCTTCTTTTGTGACTAAGGGCAAGTCATTTAATTTCTGTTTTCTCATAAATAAAATAATGTAGCTGAATTAGTTGATCCTTGAGGTCCCATCCTAATCCATCAACAAACTTAAGTTTGGTTGCAAAAAATAGTAGCATATTGATTTTTACAATATAGAAAAATAGGAAAACCAATGAAAGTTAAGAATCAACTGGGCTTGTGTTCCTGGAAGTTTTGACATTAACACTCCAAGGGTATTTCCTTATATATGAATGAATCAAAACTAAGTCATGTATCTGAGTTCCCCAAAATTTTGGTGTTAAACCTCTCTGAATTATTTTGCAAGTCAGGTAGGAAGGAAAACAATAGCAGTTAATTCTTTGTGGTTCTAAGAACAAAGACAAGGAAATACATAAAGTAGACAGGAAGAGAGGAATTGCTCTGGTCTCTGTTTCCACCATCTCCCCATCAAGTAGACATAATTAAATATATCTTGGAAATAGAAAATATGAAAATTCTTTGATCACATTTTTAAAATGCATGTACTAATAAATCAGGCATTTTGTATGATATATATGTGACATTAAACTAATGAGCATGACATAAACAGATGTTTTGCAATTTAAAATCTAAGACATCATCATCATCATCTTCATTTAGTTAGTATGTATTGAGCATGCACAGTGTACCAACAACTGTTGATCAATGCTGCCTTCAATTGACCTTCATTCTAGATAGAATGATGACTAAGATAAATAGGAAGACATTTTCCCAATGCCAAAAAAATCTTCTTTCCTCTTATTTTCTTCCATACTCTTTTCTTTGGACAAAACAGAGGTAGAGTAGGACATAATAGAGATAGATTAGGACATAGTTTTAGGGTTAAAACATCTAGTGCAACACCCAACAATTTACAGATGACAAAAGTAAGGCACAGAAAAATTTAAGTGACATAATCAAAAACGAAGAAGTAGTGATCTGTCTCCAAATCTAATGCTTCCTCTACAACACCATGACTTGAAGTCAGTATAGATTTAGGCTGGACACCTGCCTCCAACACTTATTAATGAATGATTATGGGCAAGTCTTAGGTTGCTAATCTGTAAAATTGGAATAATACTTATTTTTCCTACCTCATGGATTGAATCCAGTGAGATAAATTAAATGTCAGCTATCAGTTAAGAAAAGAGACAGCAATGAGGAGGTAAAGTGGATAAAAAGCAAAAGAAACATACACACACACACACACACACACACACACACACACACACACAAATGAGTGAGATGATGCACTTGGCAATGCATTATAATAAAATATTAGAATGTACTCCACTCTTCCTTAACATTTATATGAATGACCTGGAGGAAGTAGAATTAAAAAAATACAGTTTCTGTCTTTTACATATTAAAAAAGGATGGTGCACAGAGATAGAAACATTTAAATGGCTGATTAGAATAGGTTTGGAGATAGAGGAAGACAACTTTATTTTAGATGGGAATGTGACTGGAAGCTAAATATAATCAGAAAGAACAAAGGGGGTATAAAATGACAAATATGGACCAGGGTAATCATATAAGTGATCATATAAGTGAACACTTAAGGGTCAGTGAAAAAAATGTCATTTGTACTTTAGTCATCAGCTGCCAGTGGGAATTTTAGTAATGTATCAAATGACCCACCTTTATTTTCAGAGTCAAATTGATGACATATTGTCATCACATGGCTGTAGATTGAACCATTATCATATTGTCCAAAAATCTGAATGAAGGTAAGGAATGAAGAGAAAATTCCTTGACCTCCAGTTCAATGTTCTAATTTCTAAGTAATAAATATCTGTTGAGTGATTTATGTCTGGTGACTTTTCACAGTCTTTTTTTTTTTATTTCTGTGAGGGGTTAACAGTTATACCTTATCATTTGTAAATTCTCTTACTTTACTTCTGGAAATTCCAGTATTCATAAGAGTCACAGTGAGACTATAGAGAAAAATATTCCTCAGCTACTTACAAATGTTAACATATTGGCTTAATTTTAAACAAGACTGAAAAATTCGGCCCCCATTCTTCCCTTTCTATATCACCTTTTGCCTGGATTATCCTCTCTTCTTCAAAGACTGATATCTTTCACTATATCTTCTATCCTATTCCACTTCTCATCAATATCTACTCTCAAGAAAATAAAATGATTGTCATTTGTATTGAAGCATAAAGAAAATTGAGTCAATATGCTTCCTCTCCCAAACTTATTTAAATATTTAGACTTATTCTCTAATTATTGAATAATAATCTTTCTCAGGTTAAGGAAAATTAATACACAAAGTATAATTAGATAGTGAGAGGAAACACCCTTCCTGGAATACATAAATCTTATCATATAAATATAACTAGAACACACCCACCCATCCATAAGGCTGATGCTCTCTAAAAGTTTTAGATTCAATCACAAGATGTCATTTTTTTGTGTTGTATAGTACCATTCATCTAAACTGGAATTAATAATTCAAAAGTCTTGAAAACTTAAATTTCCTGTGCACTAGAATTTTATATATTTATTGTATACTTTAGGGTATCTAACAGAGGTTGGAAGTTCAGAGGAGATTGTACTCACAAAAAGTAGTAGAAAACCAAATGCTAAACCAGGAATCACCACACCTGGATTCAATATTTGTTTCCTACTACTTCTTATTTGAATATTCTTGAGCAAAGACCTTAACTTTTCTGAACCTCAGCTTCATCTATAAAATAGACATTCAATTTAATTCAAGAAGACATTACTAAGCATCTATAGGTGTATGCATGAGTATGATGAACTTGCTATATACGCACTACAGAAGCAAAGTCCCAGTTTTCAATTATGTAGAAGAGATGAATGTAGACAGTTTAGGATGAGGCCAATGGAATACTAGAGCCAGCTTGACCTATTTAGTTATAAATTTTCAGTGTGAACATGTGACCTCAGAAATTGAAAAACACTATAAAACAAGATTTAAATGTTTGGTGGATTGTCTAGACTTAAGAAAATGATGGAGAAAATATCAATAATTAAATTAAATTTTTAAAAAGATGGCTGGGGATGTACCCTATAGATAGTTAGTTAAACATTTACAGCACACAATTGTGGGAATGGGGAAAGTTGATTAGGGTTCTTCCAAGAGAAAGAATTTGCATGAAGCCCAGAAATAAGAAATGATTTCAAAGGTAGATAAATTTGGGAATGTGGAAATGTGGATCAGTGTAAGAAAGTAAATGACTGAGGCATCACCTGTTTACTTCTCTTGGGGTGTTTCATTATTATTATTATTATTATTATTATTATTATTTCTGCTGTTATTTTCATTATTATTATTTTTTCCTTCTCTTCCTCCCCTTTTTTGCTCCTTTCATCTTTTCTTTAATCCCTTGATCTCTCCATTCCTCCCATTTCTTCTTTCTTTACTCCCTTTTTTCCTTTTATTCCTTCCTTCTTTTTTCCTTCCCCCAGTCTACTTCTCTTTGCTCAGATAGATCTGTGATTTAATTGATTTAGCAAGCTTAGAAAAAGAAACTATTCTCTATGAACATCAACATCTACTCTTCAATTTATAGCCAGAATAATGCTGGTCTAGAATCCTGAGGTGTTAAGTGACAGAGGAGAAATTGGCAATCACATCTTCCTTACTATGAGGCCAGCTCTCTAGCTTCTTCATCATTCTCTATGAATAAGAATAAAATGAAACAATGTGTGTGTGTGTTTTTCTCTAAACATAAAGTGAAATCTAAATGTAAACTTCTTATGGAATTATTCACTCCCTGGTCCCCACCCCAGTGGCAATGGATGGCTGACCAAGCATATAGAAACTGATCCCAATTTATAACTGTTAACCCCTCACAGAAATAAAAAAAAATCAAAAAGTCAACAGACATCAATCATTCAACAGACATTTATGACTTAGAAACTAGACCATTGAACTGGAGGTCAAAAGATTGCCCTAGGCTTACCTCTGCTGTATAGTACTTTATGATGATAGGCAAGCTAATTACAACTCATCTATGCCTCAGATTCCCTTGCTCTAGGAAGGAATAGAAATGACTCCTGCTGCAAAGATAAATCAGGTGTTTTAGGTTTGGAGAGAAATTATATCTGAATGAATTAGACTGGCAATATATACTGCACCTAATAAATATTCAATAACTATTTGTTAGGGATGGGACTGAGGAAGAGACCATTTTCAGGAACAATATTTGGATACATCAGAATGTAGTTCTCTGTTATGTTGATGCTTCTTTGAGATAGTCTTAACAGGGCAGCTGAACGAAGAGGGTCTATCATCAAAGGTGAATTTTAATTTGTTATTGGCATTTTTCTTATTTTTGGCTCTCCCATGTGACTACTCCTGCTAATGTTGTCATTGAAACATGGAGGCAATGTGGGGAAAATACTGGCTTTAACATCCATGGCTTGAGTTTGAATCCTTGATCTGTCATTTAACACCCACAGGAACTTAGACAAGTAAGTAAATCTCCCTTTGCCTAATTTGTAAAATGAAGGAGTTGTACTATTAGGACATGCAAGGTTCCTTTTTGAAAATTGTCCTTCCAGATACAGGATGCATGTGTTTCTCAGCATTTAATACATAGCAGAGATTTCTTTACAATATTTTCATGAAAAATTGCCACAAAGTAGATCATCATTAAACATTTTGATGTTATAAATGTCTTGATCGCTTCTGCTTAAGATTTATTATTTACTTCTGATTCTTCAGAATTGATTAATACCTGGGAAGATATAGTAAACCCATTGTCTAATCTGCTTTAAATGGCTGGAGGTCAAAAACTTAATCTTTTTTCAGGATAGTATTCAAAGGGTTTTCTTCCTTATAGATTTGGCGATTAAGTAGTGATGTTCTGAGGATCTTTATAAGAAACTAAAATACCATGAAAGGAACATTTCTATAGACAAATAGGAATGGCCTCAGTAATATATATTCAAATAAAAAGCAAATTGTTGAGCTTGAGGAATTTCAGTTCCTTATTGGCTGATTTTTTTGTTTGACATTTAGTTTCCTGACTCTCCTTCCTTTACCTTTGTGACCTCAAATAGAAATGACAGTGCAACTTCTTGAAAAATTCATGTATACAGTATACACATAGACACATTCAGATATGTATATGTAATAAATGAAATAATAATACATATTATTGCATTTGTGTATGGTATTATATAATCTATTGATACCAGAATTTTTATGGACATAACCAACTTTAGACCAACCTTAGCTCACACTCCTGAATTCAAGTTGTATTCCAGTGACAGGGAATACTGTCATGGATCATCCCACTTGACTCTTTTGGAGAATAATAGATTTTGAGTTGGAAGGAAGCTTCTAGCATATGCATGAAAATAATTCCTATTATAACATGCCCAATAAGTGTTAAACCAGTCTCTACTCAACAACTTCCAAGAAAGAGTTCATCACCATTCAGAACATTCAATTTTACATATGGATAGCTCTAATGGTTATGAAAATTTTCATAACACCAACTTTAAATGTGCCTTTTTATAGCCTCAACCCATTGTATCTGGTTCTTTCCTTTGGGACAGAAACTTAGAAACTACTTTCTTAAGGCAGTATTTTTTTTTTGAAATCATTATTTTTTCTGTTGTATACCTTGTCTTCAAAGATCAATAGTGTTGAAAATACTGTAAGCTCAATACTGCCTAATCTTTGGTTATACATTTTAGGTTCCCTCTAGCAGTATCATGAATATTCCCTAGAAGTTAATAGACATGCAGTTTCATCGTTTTGGAGGTTCCTACAACACGTTGAATACATGTTCAAGAATTATTATTATCAGTTCAAGGAATAGTCCTTTTTATATTCCTGAGCAGCAGAATGTCATCAACCTACCCTGCTTCCCTTCTTTCTCTGACTATTACTGGATGACCTCATTATTCTCTAAATTCTTCTATTTTTCATTTATTTATCAGTATACAGACAGTATCTTTCTTTATGTCTTTTATTTTTAATTTGTATATTTATAATAGAATGATTTAATCATTCAAAGTCGTTCATAAACAAAAATTGATGTTGATTTATACAATGGTCTCTTGGCTCTGCTCACTTCACTCATCATTTCAAACAAGTCTTTCCATGCCCTGCTAAGATCATGGAACTCATCATTTCTCATAGCACAGTTGTATTTCATCACAACCTCATATCATACATTTCCCAATTGATGGGGATCAACACATTTTCTTTGTCACCACAAAGAGAGCTATGATAAACATCTCATTCACCTTCAAATTATAATTGCTATTTTTTAATTTCCCTTCATATATTTTACTCATTTTCTTTTCCAGTGTCTCTGTTTACACTACCTTTGTTACCTTTTCTTCTTATCTACTTTACCCACCCCTCCAAGAGTACTGTCATCCTCCCTGCACCCTTCCAAATTCCAATCCACACATTCCCCCTAAAATTCCCTCCCTACTCTGTCCCATTTTCTTACTTCTCTAGAAGTTCAGTTCAGTTTCTATGAGCTTCCAGATATACATTCAATTTACTCTTTAACTCAAATGAAAATAAAGTTCCAAGTTACCCCTCTATCCCCCTCCCCTGCTTTCTCTTTATTTCATGCACCATTTTTATAATTGCTCCTTCTTATCTTTTTCTGCTCAATTTCATTTATAGAACCACACCCCATACACCTCTCAGCCCCAACTTTTCTTTCAAAATGCCTTAATAATGGTGACAGTTTTAAGAATACTGATAATAAGTAAGCAGTTTGACTTTGTAATTTGTCTTTAATATTTTCCTTATGTTTCTTCAGTATCTTTTATATCATGATAATTTTCTGTCTGTAGAGGAAATCTGGAGAGCCTGGAAATTTCTGTCATCTTTCCAGAATGCTCCCTGCATATGGAACATTGTGAATAAAAGCAAAGAGATAGGAAAGTTCATGGAATTTGAGGAAATATAGGTAATGAGAATGTTTGCATAGAGTTTTAGAGCACTGAGGTAATTATGACATGGGTCTGGAATGATAGGGTTGTACTAGGAGAATCTTAGAAACAGGCAAAGAAGTTTGAAATTTACTTAGGAACCAAAAAAATAGGGTAACTCCAGTTTAAATGTGAGTAAAAGGAAATTTGACAAAATTCTATCCCAGAAAATGTGGTCAGAATTTAAAAATGAAAGAAATCAAAGAAAACAGCATAATAAGAAACTTTAAGTACTGTATTAGAACTAGATATACCAGGATTATTGGCATCAGACAAGCATTTCAGTAGATCCATATAAAGAAAAACAAACAGGGGCGGCTAGGTGGCATAGTGGATAAAGCACCGGCCCTGGAATCAGGAGTACCTGGGTTCAAATCTGGTCTCAGACACTTAATTACCTTGGGCAAGCCACTTAACCCTGTTTGCCTTGCAAAAGCCTAAAAAACATATTTAAGAAATTAAGTTCTCAGATTTCTCGATTTACAAGATTCTTCGGAGGGCCAAATTGTGATTTATTTCTGCCTTCTTCACTACTATCATTTTGAACTATATAGTTTTCAGACTTGATTAAAACAAAGAAAACATCATGTGACTGAAAAAATTTGTGACAGTTACTAATCTTTTCACAGAAGAAAAGACATGACAGATGTCTTCAAATGTTTGAAATACCATCATATACAAGAGGGAGACTCTAGGAGATCAGATTAGCACCACTATATGAAAAGAGTAAAAAGACAGGTTTTGATCCAATATGAGAAAGAAATTCCAATCTAATAATCCCACTCACCAGCAAATCTAGAAGATACCATCAATGAAGATATTAAATAGAAATTAGTAATTCTGGCAAGATGATGTAAAAAAAGACTTTTCTCAGAAAAGTAATTGATAAAATGAACTCTAAGGACCCTAACAGCTCTACAATTTTATGGTTCAGTGCTTTAATTGGGTTCATAGCCTTGCCAAATGATAATAATATATTTTCCAAGAATAAAAAGTATTTTAAAAATTTCAAAATTTTACAAAGGCCTATATGCAAAAATATAAATTGTTGTTTGGAATCCAAAGCACTTTACAACTTGAACTCTTCCTCCCTTTCTCAGCTCTATATTTATTACTCCCCTTCAGCCAAAATATTTTCCAGGAAAACTGTTCTATATGTTCCTCAATATTATGCTGTATTTCCTATTCCTGTGTCTTTGTATTGGTAGACCCCTGTGCCTGGAATGATACTCATGCCCTTCTGCTGCCTAAAATCCCTGTTTCTTTCAAGGCACTACATAAAGACTACTTTGTAGTAAAGTTTTCTCTGGGCTACTAAGTCCCCAGTTTCAGTGTATCTTCTTACTATGTGTCTTGTACTAGGTGTATAAATATGAATATAAATATAAATATGATGTCTCTTTTGTTATTATGCAAGCTCCTTTAAAACAGAGATAATTTGATTTTTGTTATTTTAGTTACAATATATACTTCAGATCTTATTTAATAATTTCTTGTTGATTAATTGAGTAGGAAAATAATGACCACTTACCATCTGTCACTCCTCTAAAAACAACAAAGTAAACATTTCCCCTAATATTCCCTTCTTGAGCGAAGGGACTTCCTCATGTTTGTCTTTGCATTCTGAGTGTTTATCACACAGTAGGCACTTAATAAAAGTCTCTGAATTCATGGATATAAGATAAATGTTTATAACATCTAAATCATAGATCTATAGGAAACTTCAGAGGCTATCTAATCCCAAGGACTGTGTTACAGAAAGGAGACTAAGGTCTAGTTACTGTGATCACACAAGTAATAAGTATCAAAAGCAATATTTGAACCCAGTTTCTCTGACTAGAGAATCCATGAGCTTTCTCCTATTGTACTGTAATTAAGAGCAAGATTTTGGTAGTATTGTTCGTATGTGCATACAAATGACAAGAGCATGAGAGAATGAGCTGTTGAAAAATCCAATCTTTCCAAAGAGAAAACTGTTTTCCATTTGATCTAGTAATATCACTATATGAACTGATTCAGGAAAGTGAAGTGAGTAGAACCAGAAAAACATTGTACATAGTAACAGCAATTATGTGCAATGATTTACTTTGAAAGGTTCAGCTACTCTCAACAGTTCAATAATCTGAGATAATTCAGAACTATATGAATAAAAAGGCTATCTACCTCCAGAGAAATAACTGATAGTCTATATATACATACATACATATATATATATATATATATACATATATATATACAAATACATATTTTACTTTTCTCATTTTTTCTTTGTTTTTTTGGCATGTTTTCTTTCACAACATGACTAATATGGGAAATGTTTTCCATGACTGCATTTGTATACACTATATTAAATTACTTTCTTTCTCAAGGAATGTGAAGTGGAAAAGGGAGGGAGAGAGTTTGGAAAATTTTTAAGTAAATTTTAAAGATAGTTTTTAAATGTAATTGTAAAATAAACAAATAATTTTTGTTTATTTATTTTATATTATTACAATAAACATGTTGTGAGAGTAATCATAAACCCCCCTCCCCTCCAAAAAAAATGGGAAACCTCAAGATTAATGAGAGAGAGAGAAAAAAAGTGTACTCCACTCTGTGTTCAAGTTCCAATGGCTCTGTCTCTAGGATGAGTTGCTTTCCTCATCATAGCCACCAGAGAAGTTGCTTCAATATTTTTCCCACAGTTGCTATAACTAGCTGTATTTCCCACTGTCATCTATTCCATTTTATCTCTCTCCTTTCACCCTGTCCCTGTTTAGAAGTGTGTTGTATCTGATTATCCTCTCCCAAGATCTTCCCTCTCTTCCCTTCTCTTCCCTCCCCCCATTCCCCCTTATCCCATCCCTTTCCTCTCATTTTTCTCTAGGGTAAGATAGTTTTCTATATCCTGTTAAATGTGTATGTTATTTCCTCTCTGAGCCATTTTTGATGATATTGAAAGCTCACTCATTCCCCCTGGCCTTCCCCCATTCCACTCCATTAAAAAAGTTTTTTCTTGACTCCTCTGTGAAATATCTTAGCTCCTTCTTCCTCTCCTTTTTCTTCCTCCCAATACTTTCCTTCATCACCCATTGACTCCATCTTTTAACTATATTACTCCATCTTTTTACTATATTATACCTTCCTGTACCTTGTCTATAAATGCTCCTTCTGACTGCTCTTATAAATTAGAAAGTTCAGATGAGTTATCAGTATCTTCTTCCCATGAAGGAATACAAGCAGTTCAGCATCATTAAGTTCCTCATAATTAGTCCTTCTCATCTACCCCCTCTGTAGTTCACCTGAGTCTTGTTCTTGGAGATCAAACTTTCTGTTCAGCTCTCCTTGTTTCAATAGGAAAGTTTGAAAGTCCCCTAATTCATTGAAAGACCATCTTTTCACCTGAAAGAGGATATTCAGTTCTTCTGGGTAAATGATTCTCAGTTGTAAACCAAGTTCTTTTGTCTACCAGAATATCATATTCCAAGCCATTGGAGCCCTTAATGTAGATGCTGCCGGATCCTGTGTAGTCCTGACTATAGAGCCACAGTAGTTGAATTGCTTGTTTCTGGTAGCTTTTATTATTTTCTTTTTCACTCGGGAGTTTTGGAGTTTGGCTATAATATTCCTGGAAGTTTTCCTTTTGGGATCTCTTTCAGGAGGTAACCAGTGAATTCCCTTAATTTCTATTTTTACCTTCTGCTTTTAGGATCTCAGGGCAATTTTGCTGTATTATTTCTTGAAAAATGAAGTCTGTGCTCTGTTCCTGGTCATTACCTCAGGTAGCCCAATAATTTTAAATGATCTCTTCTGGAACTGTTTTCAAGGTCAGTTGTTTTTCCAATGAGATATTTCACATTTTCTTCTAATTTTTTTGGTATAGTTTTATTTCTTCCTGAGTTTTCACAAGGTCACGAGCTTCCTTTAGTTCCATTCTGCATTTGAAAGAGTCATTTTCTTCAGAGAGCTTTTTTTATCTCCTTTTCTAGCTGGCCAATTCTGCTTTTTAAAGCATTCTTCCTCTTCATTTGCCTTTTTGTGGACTAAACTGGTTTTTAACATATCATTTTCTTCAATATTTTTTTGTAATTCTTTCCCCAAGCTGATGATTTTGTTTTCATGATTTATGTGCATCACTCTCTTTCTCCTCCCACTTATTCCTCTACCTATCTTAATTGCTTTTCAAAGTCTTTTTTTGAGTTCATCCATAGCCTGAGTCCATTTTCTGTTTCTCTTGGAGGTTTTGTATATGGAAGCTTTGATTTTGTTGTCATCTGAGTATGCATTTTGATCTTTCATGGGACCAAAGTAATTTTCTATGGTCGTTTTCTATGTTTCGTCTTCTATTTTTGCTCATTTCTTCCTCTTATGACTAAATTACCACACTTCCACTTTGGGGTGGGAGGGGTTGGGACAACCCAGAGGGACCTTAATTCCTCCAAGGTTTTATGAGAGGTTCTGACTACTCTCTTGCCTGTGTTCAGGCCCTCTGTCCTGCACTGGAGCTGTGAGAGGATGGGTCCTGTTCAGCTATGGTGGTGTTGGTGGGGGTACAGACTCTAACCTAGATCTGAATGTGGGAAAACAGTTGAGTCCTGCCCCAGGTAGAGAAGTGAGACCTCTGCAGTCTCCCCCGACCCCCTTACCATTTATGGTCTGAGAGCTTTGGATGTGCTGGGTGCCTTTGTCGACTCCCATTGCAGGTTCTCAGCACCGGGCTCTGAGGCCTGAGTTCTGCTCCACACTCACTCTGGTGCAGCAGAGTTCTCTCACCACCACCCCTTCCCACTATCCCTGATAATCTGTGGGCCAAGAGGATGAAAACCGCCCCCTTTGCCAAGGACCCAGGAATCTGGCTAGACTGTGGCTTCACTGTGGCTTTTTCCAACCCCCCTGTCCCAGTGAAAGAGAACTTTCTGTAGAACTTCTAAGTTGTCTTGGACTGGGAAATTGTATCACTCAGTCTTTCTGTGGATTCTTCCCCTCTAAATTTTGGCTAGAGTCATAATTTACCTGCTTTTGGAGTTTTTTGGAGAACAAGTTTCCAGGAATTCCTGCCTTCATGCCACCATCTTGGCTCTGCCCTCCAAACTAATTTTAATAAAATGATTTTTTTTTCTTTGAGGCTTTGATTGTAATTGTTTTTACATTATTGCCTTCTTCCAAGTTTGCATCTTAGACTTCTCTGTTTGCTAAGCATTTGAAATTCAAAGATAAATATGAGAGAGTTCCTTCTCTCCAGGTTACATTCTATTAGGGGGAGTGTTTTTTGGGTTTTGTTGTTGTTGTTGTTGTTGTTGTTGTTAGAGGAGTGACAGAAATAGTAAGTAGTCATGCCTTTCTAAATCAATTAATGAATAAGAAATAATTAAGTAGATTTTTATGTTAAAGTTCTTTTTTGTTGTTTTCTCATTTACAGACTATATTTTGACTTTGAGCAAATCTTGGACTCTGCTCACCTTGTGTGATGTAAGGCCCTCCTAAGCTTCAGATTTTTTCAAGCTGATATTTTCAGATCTAGTTCTAGGGATCTGCAATGCTGGCAGGGTGGTATGATCTGGGTATTTCTCTTCTGACCTGTACTAGTGTCATTACCCAGGTAGGAACCTTGCTCAACTGAAGTCACAAGAAACGTCATTTCTCTTAACCCTGGAATTGCACAAGTTCCCCTGCTCTCTTGAAGCCATGAGTGCTAGTACTCATCTTTTTCTTGGAATTGTGACAAGAGTGTCTGCTCTTTTATGACCAACTACAAGTGCTCTGAACTATCATAAAGAACTGTGACTAAGAACTACATATGGATTAGAGATGTCAGCAATCATGAACTGCATATAATTTCAGAAAACAATTACCAGTAATCTCTTTCTGAAAAATTTAGCGCCTTTACATTTCTGGGTTCCCAAAACTGCCATCCTATAACTTCCTCCAAGCTGCAGTTATTGTTGCCATGCTCTGGGCTGATGTGCACTCTGATGTCATAGACCTCTCCTTCAACCTTATAATGTCTTAGGCAGGATGTCTTTCCCTAACCCTGTAGTGATTCTGCCTCTTCAAAATTTAATTAGAGGAATTATTTTAAAATTTAAAGGGAGATTTTGGGAGAATTCATCTGGTAAGCTACTTCTCTACAATTTTGGCCCTACCTTCTGAAGTCTCTTTTAGCTATAAAATACTGTGATTCTGATGTTGACCCAGCTATAAGGTTGTGAATAGATCTTTAGTAATAGTCAATAGTGAAGAGTAAGTAGTGGATCTGCCTTGGAGACTATATTCAAAACTGAAGAATAGTAGTGTTTAAAGGTAAAAACTGAAGCATAAAGAGGCCCAGATTTAATAATACTTGTCCTGGTGAAACAGAAAGTGCTAAATAGAATCTCTAACTTAGGCTGTGGCATACATCAGAGTCTAAAATCTGGGTTGGGGTAACTCTGCTTCCCAAATAATGTAGTATTTTCTCACTGTAAGTTTTTGATGATCAGAACAAGCTTTCTCAGATCATCACTGGTGTGAAATAGGAAGAGATCCTAATAGGATCTCTTTGACATAATATCAAACAAAGGCTCCGCTTAGATGCAAATAAGATTTTTGACTAAAATTTTATACTATGGAGGTAAACCTTTGACAATAGAACTAGATTTGTTCAAATCAATGTCTTTACCAAAAGTAATGGTTCTAAGTAAGAGAAATACTCACATGAATAGACAAAGATATCTTATAGATAACTAGGATTTGTAACTTGAAAACTGTTGCTATGTCTTCTTCCTACATACTATATTCTTTCACAATGTGTTATTCATAGTGAGCCCTCTGATATAAAAATGTGGAATAAAACACCAAAACTCTGTTTTTACCCTGAAGAAAATCTGAGGTTTAAGGACTTCAATTGGAAAGAATTGATATGATTTAGGCATAAACAGTCATACCTTCAGCAAATTAATGAAGCAATTAATAGTTTTTTAGTCAGTTCTAAGGATAAGGCAAACATTTATTACCAAGCAAGAGATAGATAACGTTTCAGAATTTTTATATTGTTGCTGTAAAATATAATTCTTTGCCACCCCATGGACTATGCACACCAGTTCCACCTATTCTCCATTATCTTTGAGTCTTTTCCAATGTCATGTTCATGGTTTCTATGTACTATCTTTCCATATCACCTTTTGTCATCTCTTTTTTCCTTTTGCTTTCAAACTTTCCAAATAACAGTCTTTCCCAATGAATCCTATCTTCTCATTATGTGAACAAAGAAGTCAACTTCAGTGTTTCACCTTCCGGTCAATAGCCTGAATTAATTTCCCTAAGGATTGACTGATTTTATCCCTTTGCCATTCAAAGGACCTTCAAAAGTATTCTCTAATAACATAATTCTAAAGTGTTGATTCTATTGCTCTCAGTTTCCAATTCACACTGCCATACATTACTACTGGAAAAACCATAGCTTTCAATATGCAAGGGATGTCTTTACTTTTTAGTAGGTTCTCTGGGTTTTCCATAACTTTTCTTCTAAGGAGCTAGTGCTTTTGCATTCTGTGACTGCAGTCATTATCTATAGTAATCTTTGAGCCCAAGAACAAGAAATCTGGCACTGCTTTCATTTCTTCTCCCTCTATTTTTCAGAAACTGATGGAATCAGATGCCAAGATCTTAAGTTTGCTTTCTGTTTTGTTTTGTTTTGTTTTTGCTATGCTCCAAGCTGGCTATTACATTTCTTGCTCTTTTACATTCATCTAAATGCTTCTTAATTCCTCTTCCCTTTCTGCCAACAGAGTGGTATCATATTCATTTCTGGCTAGTATTTCTCTTGGTAAACTTAATTCTAATTTAATTACTTTAATTACTTTAAATTAAAAAAAGATTTCACATGTACAAAAAATATTCATAGAAGTTCCTTTTTTGGTATATAAATGTAATGGAATTTTATTGATCTTTAAGAAATGACAAGCAGGCAAACTTCAGAAAAACTTGGAAATATTTATGCAAACTGATGTTGAGTGAAGTGAGCAAAACCAGAAGAACACTGTATTAGCAACATTGTGTGATGATCAACTTTAATAGACTTATCTACATCCAGAGAAAAAACTATGAAGTCTGAAAGCAGATCAAAGCATACTATTTCATTTATTTGTTTTTTTATTTGCTTTTTCTTTCTCATTTATTCTGATTCTTCTAATCATGTCTAATATAGAAATATGGATAGCATGATTGGACATGTATAACCTATATTAGATTATTTGCTCTCTTAGAATGGTGAAGGGAAGGGTATGAGAGAGAAAACTTTACAAAAATGAATATTTGTATCTTCACACATAATTGGAAAATAAGTTAACAAAAAGGAACAAAATAAAAGGATTTGCACAAACAAAATCAATGTATATAAGATGAGAAATAAAGCAGAAAATTGAGGAAAAGTTTTTATATCATTTTTCAATTATTTAAAGGGTAAGTCAGATTTACAAGAATACAAATTATTCCCCAATTAATAAATGATCAAGGGAATCAAGGGATATGAACATATAGTTTTCAGATGAACAAATAAAAATTACCTATAGTCTTTCAAAAAAAATTACTATTTATTAGAGGAAATGCAATTTAAAGCAACTCTGAAGTACCACCTCACATCTATCAGATTGGTTAATATGAAAGAAAAAAAAAAGACAGGTGTTTGAGGTAATGTGGTAAAATTGGGGCACCATTGCAATGTTACTGGAGATGTGAACAGATCCAACCATTCTGTAGAGTAAATTGGAACTATGCTGAAAAAACTACAAAATTGTTCTTACCATTTGACATAGGAATGCAAAAGTACATCTGTAGACTGAAGAGATAGAAAAGAAAACATGCTTATGTATTTCTAGGGCACTATCACTATTTTCAACTTGTAGAAATAAACAGATTATTTTTAAAAATTGAAAAAAATGATTCAAATTCACAAAAGATAAAAATAGCAAAACCCTCCCTTATTCTAAGGTTTAGACTTGAATATTAGAAATACCATGAGGATCCTTTGTAAACTCTTGGAAATAATTTCTTGAATCTTTTGATCATTACCATCTCTGAAAAGATTTGTCATTTAATTTATTTCTAGGTATCTAGATGATTCAGTGCCATTTTATTATCTTTGTGTTTTACATAGCTACTAATTGTTTCTGTGGTACAGTTAGATGGAGAAGTGGATAGAATCTTGGAGTCAGGGGGACCTGAGTTCAAATTTGACCTCAGATACTTGACAACTAATTGTGTGACCTTGAATAAGTCACTTAACCCTGATTTCCTCATATCCAGGGCCATCTCCAGTCATTCTGATTCTTATCTGGCCACTAGACTCAGATAACTCTGGAGAAGAAACTAAGGTTGGTGATTTAGCACAGCAGTCCCTCACTCAAATTCAATTCACTTGCTTATCATGGCATCACTACCCCTGATGTCATAGTCTTATTCAAGAACAAAGGAAAATCATCATCATCATCATCATCATCAATCACTTCTATGATCTACTTTCAGGCTCATTTGTTGTTCAAGATGGAATTTCATTTGCTTGTTAGAGTTACCATTTCTATTACATTATGATATATAAAAGATGTTTAGTATAACTTCCTTTTATTTTATATTCATTTATAATTATTTCTGTATAATTATACATCCTAGTATTTAATTTAGTTTTTAAAAGTAACATGTGGTCTTTAGAAAAATGCATACTCTTGGATGTTTACTTCAGAGGACGATATAGGTATTTCAGGTCTAAATTTTTTAGCAATTTGTTCAGGTCTACAGTTTTTCCTCTGGTCTTTACATACTGAGAAATATGTCCAGCTCTGAGAAAGGCATATTCCATCCTTCCCCTTTCTGTCTCTCTCTCTCTCTCTCTCTCTCTCTCTCTCTCTCTCTCTCTCTCTCTTCTCATTGTCTGTTTCTCTGTCTCTGTCTCTTTCTGCCTGTCTATTTCTTATTATTGATTAATTCCACTATCTGTAGCATACAATAGCAAATACACAAAGTAGTGAAATTAGGAGGTATAACAAAATTTATTTAGATTAAGGGAAGCCCCCCAATAGCAAGCATTTTAAACATGCCATTAGACCAAAAAATAAATAAAATATACAATATCAAAAGAGATAAGCAAAAAATAGGGCTATTTTTGAAGGTGATTTAGACAATGAAAGTCAAACTCTATAATGCAAAATAAACATTTCAAATGATATATAATCTAAATTCATAAATAAATTATTTTGTATAAATATTTTATTTGTTTTCAATTATATACAATAGTAGTTTCTACCAATTATTTTTGCAAAGTTTTGAAATTTACAATTTTCCCTTTGTATCCCTTCCCTGCCTCCTCCCCCAGCAGAAAGTAATATGATAGGCTTTACATTTGTTTCCATGATATGCAGAAAATAAAGTTTAATGTGTTGCAAGTAAGAAAGAATCTATTAGAGTTAAAAAAATATGTAATACATAAAACAACTTTTTAAAAATTAAAGATAAAAACCCTTGGTCTTCGTTTACACTCCACAATTCTTTCTCTGGATAGAGATGATATTCTCCATCACAGATCCCATAAAATTATTTCACTAATGAAGTGAGCAAGTCCCTCAAGAATGATCATCATCCCATGTTGCTGTTAAAGTGTACAATGTCCTTTTGGTTCTGCCCATCTCACTCAGCATCAATACATGAAAGTCTTTCCAGCTTTCTCTGAAATCCCATCTCTCCTGATTTCTAATAGAGCAATAGTGTTCCATCGCATGCATATGCCACAGTTTGTTCAGCCATTCCCCAATTGATGGATAGTCCTTCAATTTCCAATTCTTTGACACTACAAACAGAGCTTCTGTGAATAATTTTGTACATTTCATTTTTACTTTTTTCATGATCTCTTCAGGGTATAGACCCAGTAGTGGTACTGCTGGATCAAAGGGGATGCACATTTTTATTGCCCTTTGGGCATAATTCCAAATTGTTCTCCAGAAAGGTTGGATGAGTTCACAGTTCCATCAACAATGCATTAGTATCCCAGATTTCCCACATTCCTTCCAACATTGATCATTGTCCTTTCTAGTCATACTGGTCTATCCGAGAGGTGTGAGGTGGTACCTCAGAGATGCTTTAATTTGAATTTCTCTAATAAAAAATGATTTAGAGCAATTTTTCATATGACTATAGATAGCTTTAATTTCCTCATCTGAAAATTGCCTTTAAATATCCTTTGACCATTTATCAATTGGGAAATGGCTTGTTTTATTAAATCTTACTCAGTTCTCCATATATTTTATATAGAGAGAATATTATATATTATAATATAATATATAATATAATATAAATATATGATATTTTACATTTATATACAATATTTATGATATATTATATTATATAAATAGAATATAATATAATTAATATAATATAATATAAGTGAAATAAAAATTCTTTCCCAGTTTAATATATTTCTTTTGACCTTGCTTAGAGTGGTTTTGTTTGTGTATCTAGTTTTTCTAGCAATCTATTTGCCTTCTTAAGTTCCTTTATGCTTAGATTTATCTAAATTTGAGAGCAGGAACTTGAGGTCTCCCACTAATAGAGTTTTGCTGTCTTTGTCTTCCTATAGATTTGGATTCTATACCATGGATATATACATATATATTCAGTATTAAAATTACTTAATATCTATGGTATCTTTTAGGAGGATATAGTTTCCTATTTTATAAAATGTCCATCTTTTTCCCTGGAAGAGGAGGCTCAGGTTTTCTGAACAGTGAACTCTTGACTGCATTCCAAGCTCCGTTGCTCTCCAGAATATCATATTTCAGTCTCTTTGATCCCTTAATTTTGGTACAGTCAGGTCCTGTGTGATCCTGTCTGTTGATGCTTGTATTTGAATTGTTTTTTTCTGATTTTTTTTGCAGGATTTTCTCCTTGACCTGATAGTTCTGGAGTTTGGCCACAATATTCCTTGATGTTTTCATTTTGGGATCCCTTTCAGGAAGGGACCAATATATTCTTTGAATTACTATTTTGCCCTCTGTTTCCATGATTGCTGGGCAATTCTCTTTCATTATATCCTGAAGAATGAAGTTCAGGCATTTTTTTCTCTTCAAGATGTTCAGGAATGCCTATGATCCTTAAATTATCTCTCCTAGATCTATTTTCCAGGTCTACTGTTTTGCCTATGAGGTATCTTACATTTCTTCTATTTTTTTATTTTGTTTAACAGATCTTTGGTGTCTCATGAAGTTATTAGTTTCCACAGATTCCAATCTTTTTTTAGAGAAGAGTATTATTCACTTACTTTTTGCATCTCCTTTTTCAGTTCTAGTTTTGAAAGAGTTGTTGTCTTTTTTCCATTTACCCAATTGTATTTTTCAAAGAATTATTTTCTTTTTTGCATTTTGGCAATTTTATTTCATAGATTTGATTTGTTGCATATTGGTTGCATAAATTTCCAATTCCCATTTGGGGAAGATACAAGTCAGAGCTTGTTCATATCTAAATCTCCCTTTATCTTCCATTGTGTTCTGCAGAATGTTCATTCTATTTATTTGTTATTTTTTCAATTACATGCAAAGATAGTTTTCAGCATTTATCATTTTGCAAGCTTTTGAGTTCCACATTTTTCTTGCACCCTCCCTTCCCTCTGCCCTCCCCATGGCAGCAAGTAATTTGAAATAGGTTGTACAAGTGCAGTCATGTTTTACATAATTCAATATTAATCATGCTGTGAAAAAAGAATTAAAATTAAAGGAGGAAAAAACATGAGAAAAAAAGAAAAAGCACAAAATAAGTTTTTAAAAAGTAAAATAGAATGCTTTGCTCTACATTCAAACTCCATAGCTTTTTTCTGGATGTGAATGGCTTTTTTATCTTTTAGGATTCTCCTTGATCACTGAACTCTGAGAGGAGCTGTGTCCATCATAGTTGATAATCTCATAATATTGCTATTTATGTGTGCAATATTCTCCTGTTTCTGCTACTTTCACCCAGCATCAGTTCATGCAAATCTTTCCACACCCTCTATCTAGGAATGCTCCTTTCAACTGTCTAATAGAAATACAATTCTCAAGAGTTACAAGTTTTATCTTCCCATGCAGGGATGTAAACAGTCTGTTCATATTGAGTAACAATATTTTTTCTTTCCATTTGCCTTTCAATGCATCTCTTGAATCTTATATTGGAAGATCAAATTTTCTGTTCTGTTCTCATCTTTTTTTTCAGCTATCTTTAAAAGTCCACTATTTCATTGAAAACCCATCTCTTCCCCTGAAAGAATATGCTGAACCTTACAAAGTAGGTGATTCTTGGCTATGATGCTAGTCCTTTGCCCTCTGGAATATCAAATTCCTGGTACTATTAGCTTTAATGCTGAAGCTGATAAGTCCTGCACAATCCACTGATAGTGGCTCACCAGTATTGAAATTGCTTCTTTGTCTTTTTTTAGCTGAAAATTTTGAAATTTGGCTACATTATACTTTGGAGTTTATATTTTGGAAGCTCTTTTTGGAGTTGATCAGTGAACTCTTTCAAGGACTATTTATCTTCTTATTCTATGACGGCAGTTTTCCTTGATAATTTCATGGAAAATATTGTCCAGGCTCATTTTTCTGATTGTGGCTTTCAGGTAGAACAATTATTCATGAATTATTTCTCCTGGATCTATTTTCCAGGTGGGTTATTTTTCTAGCAAGTACTTTATAATTGTCCCATATTTTGGTTTGTTTGATTGAAGCTTGATTTCTCATAGAGTCATTAGTTTCCAACTTGCCCAATTCTAATATTTAGGATTTTGCTTTCTAAAGGGAGATTTAGATATGAACAAGCTCTGACTTGTATAGTTATCTTCCCCACATGGGCATTGGAACTTTATGCAACCAACATGCAAGAAATCAAATCCTTCTTCAGTTTACTTTTCCAGTTGGTTAATTTTACTTATTAAAAGAGTTGTTTTCTTTTTTAATTTGGTCAATCTTCCTTTTAAAGATAATTTTTCAAGTCAATTTTTGTGTTATCTTTTCCAGTTTTTCATATTTCTCCTGCATAGCTCTCATTTCTTTTCTCAAATTTTTCTTCTTCCTTTCTTCTTTTTTTTTTGTAAGGCAAAGGGGGTTAAGTGGCTTGCCTAAGGCCACACAGCTAGGTAATTATTAAGTGTCTGAGACTGGATTTGAACCCAGGTACTCCTGACTCCAGGGCCGGTGCTTTATCCACTACGCCACCTAGCCGCCCCCTTCTTTGGTTTTTAAAATCATTGCTGAGCTTTTCCAAGAATTTAAGTCTAATTCATAATTCCCTTTGAGGCTTCACATGTGGACATTTTGACATTGCTTACTCTACTGAGACGGCATTTTAATCTTCCTTGTCACCATAATATAGCTTTCTTTAGTTAGTGCTTTGGGGATTTTTTTTTTTTTGCTCATTTTGAAAGTTGAGCACTTCTTCTGAGACACAGGACTCAAAATTTTGTGATTGCGGCTGGAAGTCTAGTCTCTGGTTTCTACTCTGGTGACTCAGGTGTTCATATTCCTTTTGCCCATATGAGACAGTTCTTTCCTGAAGTTCCTCCAAGATATCTTGAACTGAAAAGTTGTTTCACTCCATATTTTTGTGGGTTCTGTCTTTTGGGGATCTGTTCAGAGCCTTCATCTAATGTTCTGGAAAAAGCTCCAGATGATTCCTAGCTTCTTGCCACAATCATGGCACCCTGCTCCTTCTATTCTTCATAAGCAGTCTTTCAGATTAGACATCTTATTCCTAAATTATTTTTGTTTTCTTGAAGTAAAAAAGTCTGGTTCTCCTCCTGGCATGCTTGGACCATCTTTTGAAAGTTGAATTAATATTCTCTCATGCTTGCTTCTTTGCACCAATTGCAGATACAAATTCACTTGGCTGAGTAGTAAAGAAGACATGCTTTTTGTTCTATTTTTAATGTTAAATAACAAAAAAAAACCAACAATAATCTTGGGCTAAATAGTCTGGGATACCATTATTCTATACACAGGATGTACTTTTACATTTTGATTCTCATTTTTTAAGAATTCCTATCGATTTCTTTTCAACAATATCATTCACTTCTATCTCCTTCTCTTTTCTCAAATCACGAAGACTCTGTGCTAGGCCTTCCACCTTTTGGTCATCCTGACTCATCTTTTCCTCTCCAATTCATCTTCTACATGTAAAATGCATGGTCCTAAATCATACCTTTAATCATGTCACTCAGTATGGTCAAAACAAATTTATTGCTACCACATTGAATTTAGGAACACATGCAAATTCTTCTCCATACAGATTAAAACCCTTCACACTCAAAACCAGATTGCTTTATCCAGTTTGACAAACTTTGACTGGCCTAATTGCTATCTCCCTTATGAAATGCACCATTTCTGGTCTCTGTTCTTTTGCCTAGGCTATACCTCCCAGAAAGTTCTCTGTTCCTATCTTTGACACTTTAGCTCTGTTCAAATGCCCAACTTGTGAAAGCTTTCTTCAAAGGTCTCTCACAATTCTTCCAGTCATTAGTGTTGCATTCCTGTTCATTTATTTTCCATGTGCTCTGCAATTATCCATCTGTGAACAGGTTTATCAGTCTAATAGAAAAAAAATCCTCCATGTTGGAGACTCAATCACATTTATATTTATTTCTCTAGGAGGAGAGAAACATTGCCTAAATCATGGTAGTGAATCAATGTATGGTTATTGATTGTTGATTGTTAATCAAAATGTGCCATGTGACTGAGAATGTCTGTAGGTATTGTGTCACTCACTCATTCATAAAATTCATAACAAACTGCTCTGGCTTTTCAGGACATTATTTGGTAATCAACATTAGTATGTTTAATCATATCTTCTGAATGAATCTTCCTTCTGAATTCATTTTTAATGTTCATTCTTTTTAGGCATTTATGCCCATTACCTCAATATGTAACAATCTCCAAGCAGTTTTGACTGTGTATATGGTGAAAAAACATTTTTTTAAAGTCCATGAATTCTATTTTGGTCCTAAACTGTAAAATCAGGGAAAACTTGGAAAGACTACATGTGCTTCTTCACTTGAGTTAGTCTGTTATTTATCATCTGGGTTATTAGTTTTTCTGGCAACTTGTAGGAAACAAAATGACCATTCAACAAATTGCTATTATTGCTTATCAAATATATTAGAAATTATCTCCAAGTTCAGAATTCCATTCAATAAACAAATCTACTATTAGTAATAAATACTATTTTAGTTACACAGGGAAGAATACTTATAACCAAACTACCGAAAGTTCAGGATTTGAATGAAGCTCAATGTGATAAGTCAGAAATCACAGAGACAGTGATCCTTCATTTGACATAAGCATTCCATTTTGGTATTCTCTTTTAATAATTTCTATGTAATTATTGCTAATTACTTACATGTAATATAAATGTTTTCCTCCCTATTAGGCTATAAGACTCTTGAGAGCAGGAACTAATTTTGCCTTTCTATGTATCCTTGGGGCTTGTAGAAGTGACAGCCACATAGTAGGTGTTTAATAACTACAGTCTTTTGACTTGAAAATAATATAGATAAATCTAAGTGTTGTTAATCATGATTAAGCTGAACATTTAGCTTCTGGACTAAAAGGATGGGATCTTTCTTAAAAGTATAAAATATATTTACAACATGAACATTCTCTTAAGGAACATTAAGTATCACACATATTTTTGACATTTCCATGGAGATCTGTAAGTAGATTTTCTTCTTACTAGAATTACAGCTTAGGTATATCTAACACTGCTACATTATTTTGTGATTGGGGCAATAAAAATGAAAAAAAAATCTGCTACATTAAAAAAGTGACAGCAAAGGAAAGAACTGATTTGAGAAAAGAAAATTTCAACCATTCATTTGTCTGCGAAAAAAAATAGTTTTCTTACCACTACTACACACTGAAAATATTTTAAATAAAATTGTTGTCAAATTGAAGAATCTAACCAGTGTGGGCTTTCTTTATAAATTCCCCACCCAATTCCTAAAAATATAAGTCTGTACTTAAGGAAATCCTGAATGAAAAGCATCTGAAAAAAACTGAATGAAAAAGAAGTTGAATGAGTGAAAATGATTTTTTAAAGTGACAAAAAGTTTTATGAGAAATTACAAGGTAAGAATTTACTGAGAATTTTTCAATGATCTTCTGAAAGCCGTTAAAATTATTGGATGCAACTCAAGAAGCAACTCTTGTATTCACATCTCTACTTCTTCCCAGAAAACCTAGGTCTAATGAATTATGGACACAATGACCATTTCCATGAAGAAATTACCATCATGTGTGAAGCCAAGAAAGTGCAATCAGGAAGCAAACCAATTGAATTCTCCTAACATTTCCCTCCAAATAACTTTAAAATAAAACCTCAAATATTGGAGACACAGAGCTAACAAAAGGTCAGAGTAAGACATTTTTTCAACCAAAGATTAGGAGCCACCAGGAGAGATCTATGACACTGGGGTAGAGGTCAGTCAGAAATATACATGGGGCAGTATCAGCAGTGGGCATTGGAAGCAGCTGCCACAGTAGCAGTAGCTTCAGTTTACAGATGATATGGAGATTAGATCACTGATCAGAAAGAGATTATAAGTGACCACCTGCTGGCACCAGGTGTGGCTGATTGATTGGCAAATCTATTGTCCTTTCACAATTCTGGTTCACAGTTCCCAAGCAAGGAGAAGTACTTATATTCACACACAAGGGAGCATTGGCCCTGATTACAGTCCCAGGGCAGAGAAGAACAGTAGTGTTAGTGGCTGCAGGGAGCAGGGGCACAGACCAGAAGATGAAGGACCAAACTTTGCTCTGGACTTAGAGAAAGTGATGAGATTTAGCCTGGCAAAGATCAATAAGATCAAGTGGGCCTCTGTAAACTTAGTTAGACTGGTCCTGAAAATATAGACATATCTGCTGGCCACTATACTTCCTGCTATCCACAAATAGAACAAATAGAACAAAATAATTTTTAATTTAATTTTTTTCAGCCATTCCTTTCATTAATGAAAAAGTACATAGTACCATAAAGAAATTTTGTTTGAACACAGATATACATTTCCTGATGATGATGATTGTCCTTTATTCTTGAAGAAGACTGTGACACACCAGGGAAATGATGTCATGACAAACATGTGAACTGAATTTAAATGAGGGGGGCTGTGCTAAGTCACCAGACTTCTTCTCCTCCTCCAGAGTCATCTGGGTCCAGTGGCCAGATATGAATCAGAACAACTGGAAATGGCCCTGGAATGAGAGACAATCAAGGTTAAGTGGCTTGTAAGTGGCAAGTGTTTGAGTCATATTTAAACTCAGGTCCTCCTGACTCCAGATACATCTGTTTTTATCAATACTCTATTCACTCCACCACTTAGCTGTCTCCCATATGCTTATGTAAAATTCAAATAAAATACAAATTGCCTAAACTGAGAATAATCAGGATTTTTTCCTTTCTACTTTATCCCTCTTCTTGGGGTCAAAGACATATCTACAAGATATAGACTAGTGTCTATTGTGAAAAGCATAAGTATTATTTCTCATATTATGTAGTCAAAAGTTATTTCCTTAGGGTCACACAGCTAAAGTGATCAAGGCTATATTTGAATTCAGGTCTTCCTGAATTCATACCTTATTTTCTTTTCACTGCTCTACCCAGATGCCCACAATGAAATTAAATTATACATCTTCTCATAGATGACAGTGATTGAAGATTCAAGAAACTGCTTCCAAGGGTTCATAAATAATGCTCATGATGTTCTTAATACTCAAGTCTAAACCTAGGAATGAAGAAAATTAAGGCTTTTGTTACTATTCTCTTCTGTATGCTTGAACCAAATTTTTTTCATTTTATCTTAAATACATCTCTTTATTTTCACAAGTTAAAAAGTGACAATACCCTGGAGGCAAAATGTCAATTCATTTATAACTAAAATTATCACATAAGTAAGCAAACTTTTTAACTCATTATTTGTCATTAAAATGCTTCACCCAATCAGAAATCCTTTGACTTAAAAATACTTCAGTTATATGTCAAAAAATCACACAGCCTTTTCAACTCCACCTCAATGACTTTTAGTAGAAAGAAATAATATCCCTAACCTTATTTATTCTTGAAGAACTATACATTTATGAATTCAGTACTTTCTTATTATAACTAATATTTATATTAACTTTTCAAGAGCTACATAAAAATGACAAGTACAAAACCAAAACTTTATATAAATATTGACTCATAAGCATAGATAAGTACAATTTGGGTGAATAAACGATTATACCTAATGGAAAAAAGCTTAAATGCTTGGGGTGGCTAGGTGGTGCAGTGGAAAGAACACCAGCCCTGGAGTCAGGAGTATCTGAATTCAAATTGGCCTCAGACACTTAATAATGACCTAGCTGTGTGGCCTTGAGCGAGCCACTTAACCCCATTGTCTTGCAAAAACTAAAAAACAAAAAGCTTAAATGCTTAATATGAAATTATTACATGAATGAAAAACTTAATTTTGGTTGTAATGAATCTGAACTATATGGAAAAATCAGAAAATAAAATAAACTAATCCAATGATTATCAGTGCAACCTTCTATCCCCCTAAATAAATGGGCATTATTGACCTGATTAATTTAGGATACAGTTCTCCCTGTCTGTCAGTTTGTTCTATTTGTAGATATTAATAAGCATATTTGATTTTAGGTATTTTTCAGTCCAATAAAAATTTACGATCGATCAGTATTGTCCCATAGACCAGTAATTGTTATAAAAGCTTATGGTATTAAAGGAAACGGGATACCTGTCATCTTTTAACATCACTACTTTTCTCCCACCAAAAAATCCAGCTCTTGAGTCACTGATGCCTTCTTCAGGAGGCATGCCTTTTGATGTCTTTTTTTCAATTTGCCACCAATGACAACTAAAGTCCTTAAACTTCCAGTTTTCTTCAGGGAGTAATTATAAAGACCTGTAAGAGAGGGGGACAACTGGTCACAGTTTCAGGATCAAGAGGAGTATTATTACTTGTCACTTCAGGTGAACAGGGCCCTTCCTGAGTAGACAATAGCATATATTTGGAGAATAATGCCCACACATCTTCTTCAATCGCAAGACCTTGGAAACACTTTAAACATTAATCTTTTTTTTATTTTTTTATTTTGCAAGGCAATGGGGTTATTAAGTGACTTTCCCGGGATCATACAGCTAGGTAATTATTAAGTGTCTAAGGTAAGATTTGAACTCAACTTCTCCTGACTCCAGGGGTGGTGCTCTGTCCACTGCACCACCTAGTTGCCCCCTTGAAGCACCTTAATTTGAAGGCCCCCAGAACTAGTTCTGAAAATAGAAGCATGAAAATGCCTGAAGCTTGACATAGTGCAACCTCATGTCTAGGTAAAAAGAGAAGAAAATTAATACAAAGTTCAAAGTCAAGTTATAGGCCAGGAAAAAAAGAGAAAACAACAACATAAAAATAACTTGACCATAAAAATGTCCTTTGATGTCAGAGATCAAAACACAAATTCAGAAGACACCAATGTAAAAAGAATGACACTGAAATCCTCAAAGAAACATGTTAATTGGCCCTATCTAAAAAAATAATTTCTTGAAGAGTTAAACAAAGACATGAATAGTAAAGGAAAAATTGGGAAAAGAAATGAGAATTATACAGGAAAATAATGAAAAGAAATTAAAATAGAAATAGAATTAAAAACACAAGACTTAAGAAAATCACAAAAAGATAAACAAACTGTAGTGATAAGGGACTCAGAATTAAACTATCTGTATTTCTGTTTGGGGAAATGATATGTGTAAATTCTAAGAACTTTCTGATTATTAGTTCAATTTGAAGGAATCCTTATAGACAGAAGGTACGAATGTTAGTCAATATTTGGGATGAGTTCCAAAACAGACAAACAAATAAATAGATGAATGATGAGAAAATGGACCCACAGGAAGTGGAGAAAGGTAAAATGTGGACATTTTTTTTTCATATAAAAGAAACTCATAAAGAAGAACTATTATAGTGAAAGGGAAAATGGTGGAGGAGGGTGGTAAGCAAACCTGGCTTTTATAAATATTGATTAAAAGAAATAAGAATATTAGATATATATATATATATATATATATATATGTATGTATATATACATACACACACATTATACACATACAATCAAAGGGGTAGAGAAATCTAACTTACCCTAAAGGAAAAATGAGTGGAAGTAGAGAAAAGATAGAGGGGTTTGGAAGGGAACATTAAAAAGGAAAGTAGGGGTGGCTAGGTGGTGCAGTGGAAAAGCACCAGCCCTGGAGTCAGGAGTACCTGGGTTCAAATCTGGTCTCAGACACTTAATAATTACCTAGCTGTGTGGCCTTGGGCAAGCCACTTAACCCCATTTGCCTAGGAAAAAGCTAACAAAACAAAACAAAAAAAAAAAAGGAAAGTAGAATAAGGTAAGCTGGAGCAGCTATGTGGCACAGTGGATAGAGCACCAGCCCTGGAGTCAGGAGTACCCGAGTTCAAATTCTGCCTCAGACACTTAATAATTACTTAGCTGTGTGGCCTTGGGCAAGTCACTTAACCCATTTGCCTTGCAAATCCCCCCCCCCCAAAAAAGAATAAGGTAGGCAGTGGAAAGAATGAGAGAGAGAGAGAAAGAGAGAGAGAGAGAGAGAGAGAGAGAGAGAGAGAGAGAGAGAGAGATGGATAAACAGAAGAAAATAAGATAGAGAAAAATATACAGGATGAGCTCACCTCCAAAATAGGAGTGGATATAAAAAATAGATTAGAAATCATAATCTAGCAATATGTACATTTGAAATAGAAGGACATGCACAAAGTTAAAATATAGGGCTTGAGCCCTTCAGTTGAAGTAAAAATGCAAGGCAAAAAATCATGATTTCAACAAAGCAAAAAAAAAAATAGAGCCAATTTTCAAGATAATCAGGGAAACAATGTTTTGCTAAGAGATACCATAAACAATTAAGTAATATTAAAAAATTATTTACAAGTCTCACTGATAAAGTCTTCATTTCTCAAGTATTTAGGGAACTAACTGAGTGATATTTATAAAAATTATAGCTTTTCCCTTGTCGATAAGAGGTCAAGGGATAAAATCAACTTTTAGATAAAGAAATAAAAGCTATCAGCAGTCATATAAAATATGTAAATTTTGACTGATTAGAGAAATACAAATTAAAATAATTCTGATGTCCTTGTCAAACCCATCAGAATGCTGGATACCATGATGGAAACTAGGTAGACTATCAATCAACTGTTGGGTAGAGATGTGAATTGATCCAATCATTCTGGAGAGCAATTTGGAACTGTGCTAAAAGGGTTATAAAACTGGGGATACTTTTTTGATCCACCAATTCTACTAGGTATGCATCCCAAAGAGAACAAAGAAAAAGGAAAAGGGCTTATATATGTATAAAAGTATAAATGAATTAGAAATTGAGGGAATGAATACAAATTGAAGCATATTTTTTTCATTTTATTTTTCTTAGAGGTTTTTTGTTTAATATTCTCTTTCACAGTATGTAAAGTATAGCTTTGCTAAAGTATTGCTTGCTTTCTTGATTGGAGGGGGAGTGTTTTGGAAAGGAGCAACATAGAGAATTTTGAACTTGAAAGTTTTAAAAATGATTGTTAGAAATTGTTTTTACATGTATCTGGGAAAATACTAAGCAAGCTTAAATGAAAAAGAAAAATGCACACGACACACTTTTAAGTATAATCGTTTTCTCCATCACTTCCTTAAATCAAAATGATCAACAAAACAATAAATCAAACTTTAATTTGCAATATTTGTTGATTTTCAAGGTGTAAATTCTCCCACTCAAAATTTAACAATTGGCTCTCATCCCAAATCAGTATAAGGCTATGCCAGCACATCCCTGGCTATTCCACAGGTGAAAGACAATAGAAAATAGTTATCTGTAACTATTTTTATGTAAACTTGAATGAGACCAATATTGTTTGGGGAAAATGATTTTTAAATACTAAAGGTTTTATAATAGCATTAATAGTTCTGCAATACTTTAAGGTTTACAAAGCAGTTTTCAAATATTATTCAATCTTATTCTCACAACAGCACAAACAGGTAGATGTAATCATTTACCTTATTTTAACATAGAATAGTGGGTGATAAATAAAATATGAAACCATTTTTGAGACTAACAAAGAAAAAGAATACTATCAGGATCATCTCTTCTAATGGATACATGGTAGGGTAAGGGAACCAACAATCTACTTTCTTAGTTTATGTTGTTTATAATTTTCAATTTAGAAAAAAGACCAAGTTCACATTATTGGCAGAGCTTACCTTCTAACTATATTTGAATGTGATGGTAGAAGATTGTTCCATGTGTGTAAATAACATATTTCAAAGGCTTTTCTAAGGCAATTCCTATTTCTACCTGAAGGTTCTTGCAAAGAATATCCTTTTATCTAATGAATACCTACAGCTTATGCAAAAAATATGATGAAAATGAAGGTGATGGTGGTGATGATGATGATGATGATACTGATGATGATGATGATGTCTGGCCACTGGACCCAGATGGCTCTGGAGGAGAAAGTGATGCTGATGTCTTAGCACAGAATCTCCTTCACTCAGATCCAGTTCATGTATACAACTTAGTATCACTTCCCTGATGTCATTGTCTTCTTAAAGAATGAAGGACAAATATTAGTATCTTCATTCTATTTCTATACTCCATGCAACACTCATATTCTCCATTCCTTATATTCTTCATTCATAAAATTGAGTTTTTACTCAGTGATCTCTATAACCCTTACTATCCTATCTTTAATGATTTTACTCAATATTGACTTCCCATTATAATGTTACTTTCCTTTTGTGTTAGACATAACATATACAATTTCTTTGTGAACATCAGTGCTGGAAAAAAGTGAAATTGTGGTGAGGTGCTTGGCATGAAGACAATGAAAAACAGTTTTTTCTCAGTGACTAAAGAGTCAAATAGCCTTGCAACTAAGAAGACCTGGATTCAAATCCTACTTCTAACATGTAATGACTATGCCATTTAGATCTATTCACTGCCTCCCAGTATTCTAGACCAAAAATGTCAAATATAATGACAGGTATATATGTGATCTACTATATTTCCAAAATGTTGTTTGGAAATATATGACAAAACAAATAAAAATAAAATAAAATGTTAACACATGGTTTCTAAGTCAATATGTGGCTAGTTGGGATCCTTATTATAAACTCCATTTCTGTTTGAGTTTGATGCTATTGTTCTAGGCAATAGTCTAGGACTATAAAATAAAGGAAAAGTTCTGGCCTACCTCAGTACAAAGGAGTGTCCTTATTGGAGAATTCTCTATGCCAATAAAACCACAGATTGTGTCTCTATCCCAATTAAATTGTTTTGTCCAAAATAAAAATTATAGAAGAAATAGAGGTGTTAGGTTTCTTAAAGAAGGGTAATAATATCCAAATTTGCCAAGCAAGATTTTTCCAATTAATTTTCTCAATGAAAATTTTAATTAACAAAATGTATTTATATAATAATTACATAATTTCACACTCTATTGGGCACATTTTAAACAAATGAACTTCCTGAGATTGGCTCTTTCAGTGTATTCTCTCCATAAGGTTATTCATGGAAATAAGAGAATGAAGTTTGTTTTAGGGAGGGACATACTGTGGTCAGGGAGTTTGCAGTGGGATTCACCTAAATGTTAACCTATCCACTTATAGAATATGAATGAAAAGACATGTATAGACCTCATTTTATAATTTCAGTAGGACACAAGAACTCACATAATTACGTCCCACTCTCAATTAGCTATTAACGGTAAGAAACCAAGCAGTAGTAAGACAGATAGCATTGGTAAATGAAATACAAAATTATTTTTTGGAATCATTTCAGAAACTAGTCTTGACTTTTTCCTCCTGAGAAGCCATTTAAATCAAGAAATCAAAAGCAAAGATTGTTTTTGATATTCACTCTTCTGTATTCCAAATCACAAGACATAACTTCTTGACAATTTTTTTTTTCATTTAAATACCTCCTGAATTAGTGTAACCAGAAGAATGTGACAACCATTTTCTGGAATAACAAGATGATTTCTCTCATTATACCATTCTTAATGTCTAGATAATTCAGGTTAATGCATTTTGAATGAAACATTCCTATAGCAATTTCTCCTTTATCATCACCATCCCAATTGAGAGACATGACAATTTTTTTTCCTGCATGATTTAATCAGCTAGAAGAAATGGGTCATGGACATTTTGTGGCATCAAAACTTCTTGATAATGCAGGATAACAGAATTATTACAAGAATAAAATCAAACAATAAATAAAACTCTGTTTATTCTATGAAACTTTTTAAAATTGAATCAGTTTTTGGTAGAAAAGAACAAGTTAACTAAGGTAGGATAGCTAGGTGGAACAGGAGATAGAATGCTGGACCTGGAATCAGGAAGTCTCAAATATGGCTTCCTAGCATGTAACTTAACCCAGTTTACCTCAGTTTTCTCATCTTTAAAATGAACTGGAGAAGGAAATGGAAAACCACTACAATATCTTTACCAACAAAATCTTAAATGGACTCATAAAGAATCAGATACTACTGAAAACAATTGAACAACAACCCAAGAGTACTGATAGCTTTCTTTTCTTCTGATGACCTTATAATCATATATCTATTTCTCAGTGTGATCTCAACCAATGGATTGTATATTGAAACTTATATATGTTAGGAGATACATTTTAGAAAGTTGTCTAAGGTATAGAATTTCTTAGGACAATTTTTTGCCCTATGAAGCTAGTATATGTCCAGAGTTAGAAATAAAATTCCAAGTGTTTATTATTCCAAATAGTATTAAATGACTAAAAATAGAACTTTAGTGAAGCACTGAACATTATAAAGATCATCAAACTAAAGATAATTAGTTTGTAATGTACTTGGATGAGTAAATAGTATATAACATTCCCTTGGCAAACATTATAAATAATCAAATCTTAAAAGCTTGATTTAGGTTGAGATTTTTAAAGATCTTATTCAACAAGGACATCAATTCATTGAGCACTCCATACATTGATCATGGTAACTATCTAAGTGACTTCCTAACAGTGCAATTTTATCAATCACAAAGTCTTACTTAGCTGTCTCATTTTAGAATTGGCATAATTGGTACAACCTAATGCAGATATATAACCGGTTTGATTAGATGCTTAAAATCTCTTTCCACATTTTTTCCATTTAGAAGCAAAAAAACTCCCAAATTTCCATAATTGAATAATGAATTAATTAATGAATGGATGAAGAGGAATAATAAAGCATTTACAATCTGCCAGGAACTTGGCTGAATTCTGAAGTTACAAATATAATCAAACAAGACATCCCTAAAAGAGGTTATATTTTAATGACAGTAGATAACACATCAATGAGATCTAGAAATGATGGTTGGAGGAAGGCAAAGAGTATACATTAGCAGGGTTTGAAACATGACCTAAAAGTGACATGGTGGTATGGTTTCAGGAAAAAAAAATATGTTTTAAAAAATTACCTATCATGTCTCAGGACCCTAAGTACAATGACTTGATCCAGCTGAAAAAGTCCTTGCTTCCCTCAGAAACCTCTAATTGCCTTGGTGAACATCCTGAGAAATATGTTGATTACACCCCAATGGAATGAAGACTTTATATTCTGATAGCTAGTGGTAGCAATAGGTTCCTTTCTAATAGCTATTTATATCATTCATTTAAAAAAAAAAGATGAGGGAAAGTGTTTTATTTATGAAGGGAATATACAAATAAGACATGCAATAGTTCCCTCCAGTATTCACTGGATGATCAGTTTAATCTTGAAAAATGAAAGTAGCCTCAGCAATTTTTGCTTTGTAACATGATATTGTGGAAGACAATTTTAATGATTATTGGTATATTACAACTGGAATCAATTTCCATATTGCACTCAAGACCTTTGATCTGTGTTGTTAGAAATTTCAGAGTTTTATGGTACCTTGTAATTCTGTGAGGCCTATAACTTATGATCTAGCTATTGTGTGGCTAATCAAGATTACCCAGAATTGACGGAAACTGTTCAACAGCTCCTGAGCTTCATTCGGTTCAATTTAAAGAGATATTTTCATTTCTTGCTGTCCTAGAGTGGGAGGAGAGAATGGTAGAAGAAATAAAACTTTACAGAAATGAATGTTGAAAGTTATCTTTAAAGATAATTGAAACAATAAATTAAAATTAAACTTCTGGGATGGAACTAAGATGGCAGTTCAAAACTGTGAAGCACCCTAAGCTCTTTCCTAAAACAACTGTAAAGAAAGCCTCTAGACAGACCTTAGTGCTACAGATCCAACCAATAAAAGAGAGATACAAGGTCTCAACTAAGGATATTGCAGAGGATCTGCAGTAAAGATCTGTCACTTCTGAGTAAAGGGCAAGTATAACCCAGAATAGTTGGGAGAGCAGGAACGTAAGTGGGAGATTCTTACTTACACTGCAACTCTAGTGCTGGCTCAGCAAGCCAATGTGATAGCAGGCCAATAGGGAGGATTTGAACCTCAGATTAGAAGCTTGGGACTCTTCTCCCTGAACCCCAGGAGCAAAGCTTAACTATCAAAATGAGCAAAAAATGGGTACTAACCATTAAAAAACACTTCTTTTCTCTAGCTGTATGTCCTTGGGCAAGTCACTTAACTCAAAATCCTTAAATTAAAAATTTTTTTTTTCTGAGAGGGATGACAAAAATACCATCTCAAATTGCCTATATGTGAAGTCTCAAAGGAGTTCATGAATCCAAAGCTCTTGGAAGAAATCAAAAGGGATTTTAAAAAACCAAAAAAAGGGGGGAAAGAAGAGAAACTGAGAAAAGAAATGAGAGTCATGCAAAAGAATTATGAAAAAATTACTGAAGAACTCAACTTATTAAAGTAAAAAGGATCAAATGGAAAAAGAATATAAATTATGAAAAAGTAAAAATAATCATCTGGAAAATGAAACACAAAAACTAACTGAAGATAATGAAACCCTAAGAATTAGAATTGGACAAATGGAAACTAATGACTTCATGAGACCTCAACATTTCATCAAGCAAAACCAAAAGATCAAAAAAAAAATAGAAGAAAGTGTAAAATATCTTTTAGAAAACAAATAATATGACAAATAGATCTGAGACCTATAGCTATCTACATATAAATTATTGGGCTATGTGAAAGTCTAGATTGAAAAAAGTACTTGGAAGAATATGTTTCAGGAAATTATCATGGAAAGTGGTTCTAAAGTCCTAAAAGAAGAAGACAATAGTCCTTAAAAGAATCCATTGATCACCTCTAGAAAGAGATTCCAGAATAAAAACTCCAAGGAATAAATACTGTAGCCAAATTTCAGAATTCTCAGGTAAAGGAGAAAATACTGCAAGTAATCACAAAGAATCAACTTAAATATCAAGGAGTCATAATCAGAATTACATAGGACTTATCAGCTTCAATATTACAGGATTGGAGAGCCTGGAATATGATATTGCAAGGTGCAAAGGACCTTGGATTACAAGCAAGAATAAACTACTCTGCCAAATTCAGCATATTCTTTTGGGGAAAAGATGGAATTTGAATGAAATGGAAGGATTTCAAAATTTTCTGACACAAAGACCTAAACTGAACAGAAAAACTCAGGAGATATGTAAAAAAGGGAAATGGAAAGGGAAAAAATGCTAGTCAGTAACAAAATTAAAATTAAATAAACTGATATTCTGATTCTCTCTCTTGCTATCATTTATCCATCTATCATCTATCTATCTATCTATCTATCCATCTATCTATCTATCTATCTATCTATCTAATCTATCTATCTGTCTGTCTGTCTATCTGTCTCTTTCTCTTCTTCCTTCCTTTATTTTTCCATAATGTTTCTCTTTAGCTTTTTGCAATCTGAGCAGAGCTTATGATATCTAAATGGAGCATGGTGCCATACAGTGCAATGAAATTCCTACAACTCATATCTAATATCATTTTTTCCCACAAGCAAATTCAAGTCATTTTGCAATGATGTCATTTCTGGTTGTAAGCTACTACCACTTTCCCTGGTTTTCTGGAATTCACTGAATCTCAAATTCATTGCAAGGAAAAAATTAGATAGATTTCATTTGGTTTCATTCCTCCCTCCAAATATCTGATAAAAGCACAAATTTAAATTTTTTCCTAAAGAAAATTTCTAGGAAACTCCAAAGGAAAACAGAAAGACTCAAGGTATGATAAGAAAAATTTAACAGTTCAGAGTCTATTTTCTCATAGTTTGATATTGGTTCTTTATTCTTTATATTCCTAATGCCTTGCCCATAGTATTTAATACTTGTTGAATTGAAACAAATTTGGAACTTGATTTTAATTCAATTCTAGTTCTGTCTTTGTGAAATTGATTGATAAACTGTTCTTTATAAAGCTCCAGAATGTGCTTCTTTAATATTATATATGTCAGGGTGGAGCCAAGAAGATGATCAAATTCAAGCTTCTACATCAAAAGACTCCCAGAAATATGGCAATTGATCTCAGGCTATGACAGAACTCAAAAAAAAAAGATTTTGAAAATAAAGTAAGGGAGGAAGAGGAAAAATTGGAAAGAGAAATGAGAGAGATGCAGGAAAGACATGAAAGACAGCTTAGTCAAGGAGATTCAAAAAAATGCTGAAGAAAACAAAACATTAAAAAACAGTTTAGGTCAAACAGATAAAACAATCCAAGAAGTTAATGAGGAGACAAATGCCTTGAAAAACAAAATAGGCCAGATGGAAAAGGAGATAAAAAAGCTCTCTGAGGAAAACAAATCCTTAAAATTTGGAATGAAGTTAAATGAAGTCAATGACTTTGCGAGGAATCAAGACACAATAATTCAACACCAAATGAATGAAAATCTAGAAGAAAATGTGAAATATCTCATTGTTAAAAACAACTGATCTGGAAAAAAAAGATCCAGAAGAGACAATTTAAAGAGTATTGGGCTACCTGAAAATCATGATCAGGAAAATAACCTTGACCTCATTTTTAAAGAATTTCTACAGGAAAATTGCCCTGATATCCTAGAATCAGAGGGTAAAATAGAAATTGAGAGAATGCACTGATATCCTCCTGAAAGAGATAAAAATAACCCCTAGGAATAGTATAGCCAAGTTCCAGAACTCCCAAGTCAAAGAGAAAATATTACAAGCAGTCAGAAGCAAACAATACAAATATCATGGAACCAGTCAGGATTACACAGGACCTAGTAATATCCACATTAAGGACTCATAAGTCTTGAAATATGATATTATGTAAGGAAAAAGAGTGGAATGCAGCTGAGAAACAACTATCCAGCAAAATTTAACATCTCTTCCAGTGGAAAAGATGGATTTTTCAATGAAACAGGGGAATTTCAAATGTGGCTGTTGAAACAGCCAGAGCTGAACAGACAATTTGATCTCCAAGTACAGGACTCAAGCTGAAGCATAGAGAGGGTGGATGAGAAGGGTAAATTTTGAGGAATTTAATGATGATGAACTGAGTGTATTCCTGCATGGGAAGATGATACTGATAATACTCATGTGAACCTTTTCATTTATTAGAGCAGTTAGAAGGAGCATATGTAGACAAGGCACAGAAGAGAGATGATTTTGAAGATGTAGTATATTGTAAAAATATACATGCAGGAATTATAAAGAGGGAGACAATGGGGGAAATGGAATGCACTGGGAGAAAGAGACAGGAGAGGTAGAATAGGCAAAGATATTTCATATAAAAGAGTCAAGAAATAGTTTTTGCAATGATATGGAAGGAGGGAAGGTAAGGGAGAATGAGGAAGCCTTCATTCTCATCGGAGATGGCTCAAAGAAACAGCACACATACTCAATAGGGTATAGAAATCTAGAAGAAAAAGGAGAGAAAGGGGACAGGGGAGGGGTGGGGCATGTAGGTGACAGAGGAGAGGATAGATCATAGGAGAGGATAGTCAGATATAACACATTTTCTTTTTTACTTTTGGTAAGGTGGTAGGATTAAATGACCTTTCCAGGATCAAGGGTCTGAGTTGTTGCTGGGTCTCTGGGAAGGGATGTAGGCTTTTGGCCTCTTGGTCCCAGGGACAGTGCCCTGTCTACTACTCCACAGCACATTTTTTTGTTTTTTTGCAAAGCAATGGGGTTACGTGATTTGCCCAGGATCACACAGCTAGTAATTATTAAGTTTCTGAGGCCAGATTTGAACTCAGTTCCTCCTGACCCCAGGCCTGGTCCTCTATCCACTATACCACGTAGCTGCCCCCCACAACCCACTCTTGAAGAGGGGCAGAATGAAAGGAGAAAAATATAATAAATGGTAGTGGGGGAATGGATGGAGGGAATTACAATCAGCAACAGCAACTGTGGAAAAATGTGGAAGTAACTTCTCTGATGGACTTATGATAAAGAATGTGATCCACCTTAGAAACAGAGCTGATGGTATCAGAACAAAGATGGAAGCACATTTTTTCTCTTTCTTTCACTTTATTTCTCATAAGGTTTTGTATTTTTGTGGGGGGGAGTGGGGATTATGTTTACTCTTACTACAAGAATATCTTAGTAATGTGTAAATAAATAAAAAAATAAAGACAAAAAATACTATATATGTCATTTGGTACTCTGAAAACTTGTCCAAGATTTTCATTCTACCCTCCCCAAAATCTATCATATTAGACAGGGTACCTTGATCAAGTGACCATAATTTTTCAATGTCCATCCTCTCTTGGCTCCCTATCCTCCCAATCAGAAACAAAATAAATACACAAACATGTATATATACATATATTTACCCCTATTCCTAGAAAGCATATATATATATATATATATATATGTATATATATATATATATATATATATGTCATATTACCTCACTGTTAGATCAGAACAAAGAACAGACATCCTAATATTAAAACATTTGAACAAAAAATAAGAAAGAAATGAGAAAAAAAATCACATTTTCTTCTTAGGGGATTAGGCTCATCCCCAAACAAACTTTGGGCAAAAGGAAAAAATTACTGAAAAACCTTGAAATGTGTTACTGTTAAGTGAATAGGGAATTTCTGAGTCTATCTTCCATTCTTGAGCTAAAGGTTCAAGTTTCCAAGAAAGATTTTCCTTGGAGCATCTCTTACTTTTTCTGTTTGAACAGAAGATATCTTTCTCTGCTCTTCTTTACTTAGTTCCATTAGCCAGAAGGAAAAGTGTGCAGTTTTCCAACTCACTCTTGAACCAAGCAATTTATCTCTGCACATAGAGTTGCATTTGGGGGTATTCATTCTTTCCTATCTCCAGAACCCAAAATAACAATGAGTGAAGCCTTCAATGTAGGCAGCCCTACTAAGTATACATGCACATTTATTTCATTTTGCTAATTTTTAACATTCCATGTGTGGAAAAATCTGATTCACACAAAGACTCTTTAGGCAACAAGTACATTTGTTTCTCTATATTGTAGCCCTTTGCCAAATTCTACCTTTTCTCAGGCATAATTTTGGAATTCCAATCAACCCCATGCCCAACCTTGAGGCATGAAATCTTAGAGTAAATATAATCCTTTCAAATACATTTACCACTAAATATTATGAGTTCAGTGTCTAAAATAAACTGAACCTTTTCTAAAACACTATGAGAGATATAAAATTCTTTTTAATTGATATTTTATTTTACAAATACAGGTTGTGAAGTTTTTAAAAATTCATCCATGTGTATGTACAAAATTGCCTTCCACCCTCCCTTCTGACCCCCCTCCCCATAGCAGCAGTCAGGTTAACATTATACTTACATATTTGTGATAAACATGTTTCCAGATTAGTCATTTTAAGTATAATGAATTAGGAGTAAGGGAAAGATATGCACAGAGACTTTTTATAAAGTGTTCAACAGATTCTGAAGGGTTTCCTTTTGTTTTTTCTTCCTCTGGATGGGGATAGCATTGTCCATAGTCAGTCTAAAACAGTTGTCTCAGTTCTCTGAACTGCTGAAGAGCTGTTTCCTTCAACATTGTTCATCTGATAATGTTGTTGATGTGTACATTGTTCTCTTGGCTTTATTCCCTTTACTCAGAATCAGATCCTGTAATTCCTTCCATGCTTCAGCCATTTATGGTTTATTATGGAACAATAATATACCATAGCTTGTTTAACCATTCCCCAATTGATGAACATCCCATCAATTTCCAGTTCTTTGCCACTACAAAAAGAGCTGCTATGAATATTTTGGAACATGTGAGACATTTTCCAAGATTTATGATTTCTTCTGGATATATACCTCAAATTAGAATTTCTTGGTCAAAGGGACTGTATAGTTTTATTGCTCTTTGGATTTAGCTCCATATTGTTCTCCAGAATGGTTGGACCACTTCATAACTCCACCAGCAATGCATCAATGTACCAATTCTCCCACAATCTCTCCAACATTTATCATTTTCCCTTTTGCTCATTTTAGCCAATCTGACAGGTATGAGATGATAACTCAGAGTTGTTTTAAATTTGCATTTCTCTAATTAATAATGATTTAGAGTATTTTTCCATGTTTGTATATAGCTTTACTTTCTTTTTTGAAAACTCTGTTCCTATCCTTTGACCATTATCAATTGGGAAATGACTTGTAACCTTATAAATTTGATACAATTCTCTATATATTTTAGAAATGAGAACTTCATCAGAACTCCTAGTTGTACAAATTGTTTCCCAGCTTTCTTCTTTCCTTCTAATTTTGGAAGCATTGATTTTTTTTAGTGCAAAACCTTTTTAGTTTAATATAGTCAAAATCATTCATTTTGAAATTTATAGTGTACTCTTTTTCTTGTTTGATTATAAATCTGTCCCCTTTCCATAGATCTGATAGAGTATTTCTTAGATTATTAATTTATCTTTGATGTCACCCTTTATATCTAAATTCTGTACTCATTTTGACCTTATTTTGATACATGATGTGAGATGTTGGTCTAGGCCTGGCGTTTGCCTCTCTTAGGTGTGCTCTCTCTATATATAATATTTCAAAACTCATAAAATAATGGCTCTAACTAAATTTTCGAGAGACAGAATCCACAGAAGGATCCAAATACTCAATCTGAAGATGAGGAAGTACAAGCATCTGCATCTAAAGACTCCAAGAAAAACAAAAATTGGGCTCAGACTATGACAGAGCTCAAAAAAGATTTTGAAAATCAAGTAAGGGAGATAGAAGAAAAATCAGGAAAATAAATGAGAGAGATGCAGGAAAAACATGAAAATGAAGTCAGCAGCTTAGTCAAGGAGATCCAAAAAAATGCTGAAGAAAATAACGTTAAAAATCAGCATAGGTCAAATGGATAAAACAGTTCAAAAAGGTAGAGGAGAAGAATGCTTTAAAAATCAGAATTGGCCAGATGGAAAAAGAGATAAGAAATCTCTCTGAGGAAAACAAATGCCTCAGATCTAGAATAGAGTTAAAGGAAGTTGTTGACTTTATGAGAAGTCAAGACACAATAGTTCAACACCAAAAGAATGAAAACTTAGAAGAAAATGTGAAATATCTCATTGAAAAAACAACTGATCTGGAAAAAAATTCAGAAAATATAATTTAAAAATTATTGGGATACCTCAAAGTCATGATCAGGAAAGGAGGCTTGACCTCATTTTTGAAGAATTCCTACAGGAAAATTGCTTAAAAGCAGAGGGCAAAATAGAAATTGAGAGAATCCACCAATCTCCCGCAGAAAGAGATCTAAAAATATAACCCCCAGGAATATTATACCCAAGTTTCAAAACTCCCAAGTCAAAGAGAAAATGCTACAAGCAGCCAGAAGGACACAATTCAAATATCATGGAGCTGCAGTCAGGATCACACAGGACTTAGAAGCAATTATATTACGGGCTAGTAGGGCTTGGAATATAATATTCCAGAGGGCAAAAGAGCTCGGAATGCAACCTAGAATTAACTACCCAGCAAAACTGAACATACTCTTCCAGGGGAGAAGATGGACTTTCAATGAACCAGGGGAATTTAATTGTTCTTGTTGAAACAACCAGAGATGAACAGAAAGTTTGACCTTCAAATATAGGATTCAGGTGAAGCATAGAGAGTGGAGGAGAAGGGTAAAATATAAGGGACTTAATGATGATAAACTGCATGTATTCCTGCATAGAAAAATGATACTGATAATACTCATATGAACCTTCTCATTTAATAGAGCAGGTAGGAGGAGCTTTTATAGATGAAGCAGAGGAGAGAGCTGAATTTGAAGATAAAATATATTGTAAAAAATGCTGTCAATGGCTAAAAGGGAAATGTAATGAGAGTAAAAGGAAGGAGAGGTGGAATAGGCTAAGATATTTCATATAATAAGATTTTTTTATTTCAATGAGCTATTGCAATGATATGGAAGGGCATAAGGTGAGGGGGGATGAGGGAACCTTCACTATTATCAGAGGTGCCTCGGAGAGGAAATGGCATATATACACACAATATACTACAGTATAGACATCTAGAGTAAAAGGAGAGAATGGGGACAGGGGGAAGGGGGGATGTGAGTAATAGAAGAGAGGGTGGACCATGGGGGAGAGTGGTCAGATATAATACATTTTCTTTTTTACCTCTTGCAAGGGCTGGAATTAGATGGCCTTTCTGGGGACCACAGGACCGGGTGGATGCTGGGCCTATGGGTTGGTATGTGGACTTAGGGCCTCTTGTCCCAAGGCCAGTGATCAGTCTGCTGCACCACTCAATTACCCTATAGCACATTTAAGAAGAGGGACAGAGTGAAAGGAGAGAGAAAATATGATGTATGGTAGTGGGGAAGTACGTGATCTGCAATGGCAACAGTGGAAAAATATGGAAATAGCTTTTGTGATGGACTTATCATAAAGAATGTGTTTTACCCATGACAGAGCTGGTCATGTTGGAACACAGACTGAAGCACTTTTTTTATTATTTTATTTTTATTTTTTCCCTTTCCTTTACTTCATTGCTCATGAGGGTGTATATTTTGGGGGGAAGAGGTGGTATTATGCTTACTCTTAAACAAGAATATTTTATTAATGTTTTAAAGAACATCATTTGCACAAAAAATAAATACAATAAAAAAGTTTTTTTAAAGATGTAATGTTATTCAGTTCCATTTATGATATAATTTGCAGTAGCCAATAACTAAAAACAATAACAGGGCCTAAAAACTAGGTAATGACCACAAATTATATCATAAATGAAACTGAATAACATTACATTTTTAAAAAAATTTAAATGAATTTATGTATTTATTTTTCTATCTACATGTGAAATTTTCAACAATCTTGTTTTTGCAAGGTTTCAAATTCCACATTTTTCCCTTCTTCCCTTCTCTTTCTCCTCTTCCTTAGAGAACACTCTAATATGGATTAAATATGTATAATTATGGATACTATTATATTTAAAGAATAACCAATATGAATAATTCAGAAAAAACTAACCAATATGAGTTTACATGAACTGATGCAAATCAAATAATTCCATGCAATCAATATACTATATGACCCTATAAGATACCATATGGCAACAAATATCACTATATGACAACTAATGCAATGATATTTTCTTCAGAGAGCTTTTGTACCTCCTTTTCCATTTGGTCAATTCTGCTGTTTAAGGTACACTCTTCACTGGGTTTTTTGGGGGCTGATTTTTCCATTTAACCTAAACTGGCTTTTAAGATGTTATTTTCTTCAGTATTTTTTGGCAATTTCTTCACAATGCTGCTGACTTGGCTTTCATAATTTTCCCAAATCATTCTTATTTCTCTTCCCAATTTTTCCTTTGCCTCTCTTACTTATTTTTCATAATCTTTTTAAGGTCTTCTATAGCCTGAGCCCAATTCATATTTTTCCTAGGAGGCTTTAGATTCAGAAACTTTGATTTTGTTATCTTCTGAGTATGCATTTTGTTACTCCATGGGGCCAAAGTAATTGACTATGATTGGATTCTTTTCCTTCCATTGTTTCCTCATTTCCTCAGTTTATGATTTGATTGTAACTCTGTTAAGGTGGGGCTCTGCTTTCCAAGATTTTGAGGGATTTTGAAGCTATTTTCAGGGAGAGTCTCCCACCCCCATCCCAGAGACCTCAATTCCTTCAAGACCTTATGAAAGGCTCTATTGGCTCTCCTGGTCTGTGCCCTTGTCTGTGAGTGACCACAAGCACTCCCCTCTGTGCTGGAAATGTAAGGAGGCTCCCTACTCCACTATGGGAAGTAAAGTTCTTTTTCTTGAGACTGGGACCCTAGACTGTGACCTGGATCTGAATGCAGGCAATGCAACTGAGTCCTGCCTTAGGGATAGCAGAAAGATCTCTACAGTCTCCCCTGACACCCTTATCATCTCTGGAAGCAGCTCCACAGGCTAGCTCCAAGTTCCTGAAACCTGCACTGGACTGGTGTGGCATAGGACTGCTCATTTTGGTGCAACGGAGTTTTCATGCTTGACCTTCAAATTTGTCTTTAGCAATTCCTAGTTTGAGAGATCTGGAAGCACTGTCACTGTCATGGACCCAGATGACCACAGGGACCCAGGGGGCCTCTGGATTTTTCCTAATTTACTATAGTATGTTCAGTCTGGTATGGTTGGCTGCATTGTGGCTCTTTCTAATCCTGATGTAACAGCCTTTTCCTGTATATCATCCAAGTTGCCTAGGACTGGAAAATTGTCTGTGGGTTCTGTCACTAGAATTTGACTAGAGTCATCATTCAGAGGCATTTGAATTGGTCTGGGGGGGGAGAGCTGCCAGGATTTTCTGCCTTCACTTTACTATCTTAGCTCCTTGTGCTCATTCATTTTTCTAACCAGCATTTAGTCCCTAGGATATCACTCCTCCCTATTTTACACTGATCTTACCCCAGTTGTTTCATATAGAGTATCCCTTTTTTACTTTATGTCATTTTCTTCTTCCCCTCTTCTATTGCTCTATGTAGCCTCAAAAACTTTGAGTTTACTTCTATTGCTATTTCCTCTCTATCTTTTTTTTTCTTTGCCTTCCTTCATTATATTAGTTTGAATGACATTCATTTGGAGAATCTCTTTACAAGAAATATTTATATCATTCAGCCCTTCCTTTAACCTTTTTCTCTTCTAGGAGAACTCAGTGAATTTTAAGTCTTATACTTATTAGATTTTTCCCGTTGAATAGTTTTATGTTACAATAGGGTTTTGTTTCTCCTCTAAATAATTTAAGTCATATTGAAGTCTTATTCCTCCTTTATCTGTAGCTTATTTCAATATAGCAAAAAAAACCTTCTAGCAATGAAGATGGGATCTGACTAGCACTGAAATTCATGACTCAAGTTTTTCCAGTCAAGAGTCATGTTCACCACAACAGATAAATGGCAAGACATGAATTTCAGAGATCAATAATCAAAGAGTCTGTGCCTGGGGAGCATATACACCAAGCCAAATTGACCCACCTTATTCCAACATGAAAAGTTATAGTAGCATTTATTTTACACTAAGCTTCTCTACTTACCCACAGTGCAAGTTCAATTGCCACTAAATGGGCTTAATTCCAATGCTGATAAGCATGGAAGCTATAATTACTTCCAATGCATATACACCAAGGATAGTCCTCCAATTAAAACCTGTAAATAGTATTATAGAAGACAGTGGTGGATAGAGATCTTTTAAAGGACAACTCATGTGTTTCCAAGACATATTCTTAGGTAGGTGTAATAGAGTTCAAAAAAGAACTTGCTTCAGCCCAACCAGATCTCATCAGAGATTACAAGTCACATTTGACAGAAGATGGACCAACACTCAGAACCTCTCATCCTAGTAGGACCAAGGGTACACAAGAAGTTTGGGTAATCCATTTCAAGTGAACTATCAATAAATTTTAATTAAATAGAATGTGTTGTATAATGTTAAATTTATGGGCAAGTTAAGAATTGGGGAGTCAGGAAGACCTGAGTTACACCTCTCTTATTTATAGACTGCATGACTCTGAACATGCCATTTAATTCTCAGTACACTCAGACAGTTGGTCAAGTCTTTAAGATGTAAAGAAGCTGACAATTTGTATTGTCAGTGGGAATTCTTCATTGGCATTCTTTCTCTATATCAATTTAATGAAGGACAAGGTGGGAACATACCTGTAGGGTCCACTTGAGGATCTTATTTTAACACCAGTTCCTCATCTTTCCCAGGTTAGAAGTGTAGTGGATATATATTGATCTGATTCTACTACTGGTTAACATGGAAACTATGATCTTTTCCATTCCCATTTTAAGTGGCTCATCTATCCTTAAACATCTTGATGGAACTGTGGTGCTTTTTAGGATCTATTCAGATTATTCAAGGTACCAGCAAGGAGCCAGCTGAAGTAATGAAAGATATTATAAATGGATAAATATGGAATGGTACCATTCTCTACTGGATGTTCCATTGAATGATCCTCTGATAACTTAGGAATGGATGCATTTCCTGAGAAAGAAACCCAGCATAAGAATTTTTCAATGTCCTTGTTACATGAATCAGAGGCACAATACACAGTAAATGTCCATGCTTCCCAGTATCTTATAGAAGGGTGATATGGAATTATTAGAAAGATTTGAATTTATTTAGATTATTATACTTTGAAAATAATCAAAATGAATCAGTTTGCCATGCCACAAACTGAAAGTATTCTGGACTGAGCAGAGATAGGTTTGAGTGTTGGAAATAAATAGTAAATACTTTTTTTATCATTGTGGAAGATGGAGATAATGAAAAGACAGTCTTGTATTTCATTCAAGATTCTGCCAATTTAGGCACACATTCCAAGTGATTTCTGGGATCCTTGCCACCTCTCAGAGGCACATGAAAAAAATAGTTAATGATCTGAATGAATTCAAGTGTTAGTTCATCAGGATGATCTCATATTAAAAAAAAAATTCTTGAAGGAAAAGTGATTGAGCTTTTAAATTGCAAGAAGTCTTTGATTTAAAACTCTCATTCAGCAAGTATGGAACTTGTAGAGTCCCTGACAAATACATGGGTTACATTGTTTCAATGGGCACTAATCAAAGAAACAATATTTTTGCTATTCATATGAAATATTTTATTTAGTCACTTCATTGGCCATGCTCAAATGGGTATTAGATATATCTTTTATCTCATTTTATAAAGATGAGGAAAGTGAGGCTCAAATAAAGTCCATGATCACAAAGGTGGTATGTCTAAAGCAACATTCAAATCAAGATTTTCTTTCTTCCAAGTCTGGCAATCTGTTCATTACACCATACTATCTTTAGGTAAGATAAAAAGATTCATAACCTACCACATCCATATAAAAAGTTGAGGCTTTTTCCCCCTAAACTTCAATAGTTAATATCAGAAATATTTCAAGGAATTTCAAAGTCTCTGACCATCTCCCAAATACCTTTGTGGATGAAAAGAACCAAAAGTTCAAAGTCAAAAAGGGGCAATCTACCCAAAACAGTCTGAAATCATTTGGTGGTGGTTTGGACCAGAAATGTGAACAGGCATATAAAGACAGTCATTTAAAGTCTTGCCTCATTTATACAATAGTCTTTGCTTTTGTAGAGCAAATTTACATCAGTTTAGATGAATTAGAAATATTTTTTCAGAGAATTATTGGCCACCAGAAATCATTACTTTCATTAGTATGAGATTCATTGATATTGAGACTCATTAGGCCATCAATAATTTGGTGTTCTTGTCTTAGAAATGGGCTATTATGGATAAGTTCCAGGACTATATACAGAAATCAATTTTAAGAATGATCAATATTCTTATCTTCTATGCTTTCTTTTCCCATACTTCTTTGTACTTTTAAAGTTCAAATCAAAAGCCATTTTAGAGATGAGGCTTTTCTATTTTCATTCAGTTATCAATGTTACATACTCCCAGATTAGCTTGGATTTATGTTGTTTTAAATGGATAGTTGGTTGCACTCATATTTTATATAGGAAAGATCTGGATCAAGAATCAACAGAATTCAGGGGCAGCTAGGTGGTGTAGTGGATAAAGCACCGGCCTTGGAGTCAGGAGTGCCTGGGTTCAAATCTGGCCTCAGACATTTAATAATTACCTAGCTGTGTGGCCTTGGGCAAGCCACTTTACCCCATTTGCCTTGCAAAAAAAATCTAAAAAAAAATAAAATAAGCAAGGGAAGGGAAAGCAAAAACTCAGTGACATCCTTCATGTATTTCATAAAGCCAGAAATCCCATTCTAACTTGAATGTAGAGAGGAGCAGATTCCAAATAATATGATCTATCTATACTACACCCAGGTCAAAATCTCATATTTCATGATTTTTATTACATTTCCCCAGACTATTGCAATAGCCTACTCTTTGTCTCAGGATTCTGCTCACTCCAAATCATTCTATGCACAACTGCCAAAGTAATTTCCCTAAAGCACAGATCTAGTTTTGTCACCCCTACTTCCCCTAGAGGTTTTGACCAACAATCTCCGTGATCAAATGCTACATCCCCTTCTGTTTGCCTTCTTGCTTGCTTTGTTGTTGTTGTTGCTGTTGTTAATGGTTTTTGACTGATTCCTTACTCTGAGTTAGGTTTATTATTTGCTCTCATTCCCAAATAGGTAACTTATTTTAGGGACAGTCACAAAACTGTGCTAAAGGGACATAGTAAAAATTCAAGAAATCTGTGATCCCACAGGAATCCTTCAGATTCCTCTTATTGACTCCCATGGAGACTGTTCTAAAATGATCCTCTTTCCCCAAGCCCCCACTTTCACGTCCACTCCTCTTCTTGCTTAGGCAATGAAAATTTTCTCTACTTACTCAGCACAACTTAGGGAACTCTCCAAGTTTTATCTGATTCTTTCCTCCTTCCCTTCTTTACTAGACTATAACCTAGACAGAGTGGTAAGGTATACTATAAATGCCATTAGACATGAAATAAGTTCAGTCCCTAGCTCTACTAGTTCTTTTCTTTTTTTAAAACCTGGACAAATCACTACATCTCTCTAAGCAATTCTCCTTTCATTCCTGATCCTATAATTCTATGACTGCTGATACAAAGATTAGTATCCTTTTAGCAAAAGGGTTGGAAATTGAATGAAGGAAAAGAAGGGAAAAGAACAGGAGCTTTGGTTTTGAGAACCACCAAGACATCCCATAGAAAGAAAATGCTATTCCTATAAACACATCTTGATTTACCTTAATATATCAATGACAGATCTAGACACATCAATTGAAAAACCCTACTCTGTATGCATCCCCATCATTGCTGTTCCAATGGGACCTAACCTTCTCCTGTAGATCTCTTATAAAGATGAAGATAAAACTGAAAATACAGTAACCAAAAGTAGAGTAGTAGAATTCTACTAGACTGTCTCATTAGAGAATCCACTTGTTGTTGTGGCATTTGGATGCATATTTTCTCCTTTGGAGAGCACCCAAACTTTTTCTACAAACTAAATTATTTAGTGAGGAAAATGGAATTAGTCTTACTGATTGTATGACCAGACCTGGTCATCTGACTATCAGTTCTTTAGACTCTGAATATCTTGAGAGTTTCTTTTACAGTTTATTTAACCTCCTGGATGCATATTACAGCAAGAAATACTAAATGAACACTCAACTAATCTTTACTGAATGAATGAATGAATGAATGATTAAGTGCTCCTTTTGGAGTCTCCATTGCTGATTTCCTAGGTGATCCTTTCACTTTGTTCAAACCCACAATACCCAATCAGTAGATTTTGCAAAACTCTAGAAGAAATCAACTAGAAGAATACACTCCTAAAAAAAGACCACATGGGAGTCAAAGCTACAATATTTTAAAGATAAGTTGCTTTGTTCTGGAAAAATTAAATGAAAATGGAAAATGATGTTATCAACTGTAAAGAATGGTGATATAGTTTAATGGCCTCTTGCCTGGGGATGGAGGTTTAGTGGAAGGAGCTAAGCCAAGAAAAAAGATAGGTGTTCAATAATAAAAAAAAAAAATGCTATTTGCCAAGTAGCACTATTCATTCATCTAACACTATCTGAAAGATTAGAATTCAATATTTGATTATTATATTGAGTCAAAAAGAAAGCTAAAGCTTACTTAATTCTTACAAAATTGGATTAACATGCCAGTGTTTTGGAATGTAAAGCACAGTGGAACTAGGGTCCATCTAAGATCCAATATATATTCTATTCTTTACTAGCTTTATGACCTTTGGCAAGTCATTTTATCTGTCAATTTCCTTATCTCTATTGTGGTGAATATGGCACATTATTCTTGCCCTAGCATTTTTGGTTTACGTCATTCTCTCTTCCTGCATGATTTCCCCACTTATTTTCATTTATCTCAAATTTAACCATACTTCAATGTAAACTCTTTGGTTTCAGCCCTTTTCTACTATTTTATTTTTTCCTTTGCTGATCTTACCTGTTCCTATGAATTCAATTTTAATCTGTAATAGAAGTAATATTTACCAGGCCCTTGACATATATGCTTACCTAATTTTCTCCTAGAAAGAATAAAAACTGTCCAAAAGACTACTATAAGTCAGGAGTTGGCAAACTATGGCCCAGAGGACCATTTGATATGGCCAATGAGCAAGAATGGAAAATGTAAAACCACTATTAGCTCCAGGACCATCCAAAAAACAAGTGAAGTGCCATAGTAACCCAATCCTGATCTAGGAGACTGAGCTGGATTATTCATTGATGTGGATGCCTGGGATACAAAAAGATCAATCCATAAGAAGTCAGTGCCTCTTAAGCTTAATGGATATCACACTGCCTTGTGAGTAACCACTGCTTTGAAACTCAAAACACTTCATTGATTGTACATATTTCTGAATATAAAAGAGGGGCTTGCATCTACCTGAACATTGCTGAGTATCTTTTCCCTGCTATTCTACTATGAAATAAGCTTCATTTTGTAAAAGTTGAATGGCCTCCCTTTTCCTGGGCCCTCCACTCTTTCTAAACTTTGCTATTTCATCAACTTCCTAGTCATTCAAGTTCACAACTTTAATGTCATCCTCTACTCTTTCCTCTCTGTCATCCCTCCTGCAGAGTTCTGTGTATTTAACTTTGATAACATCTCTTGCATTTACTCTCTTTTCTCTTCTGATAAAGTCACTCCAGTAGTGCAAGCCCTCACCACCTCACATGGGGACTTATTGCAATAGTCTGCTGGTCAGTATCCCTGACTTCTCCCCACTTAGAGTTCATCCTCCACTGATCTGTCACACTGATCCTCCTAAAGTGAGGTCCTAACCTTATCACCTCCCAATCCCATTCAATAAACTTCAGTGGTTCCCATCATCTCCATAATTCTGTTTAATGCTTAAAGCCCTTTACAACTTCGACCCTTTCCTGCCTTTCCAGTTCTACTTCCCTTCTCCTCTATGCACATTTCAAATCAGTTAGCCTAGAGCTCCCTTGCTGTTCCTCACAAAATGCACTTTATCTCCCAACTCTATGAATTCTGTTTCCCATGACTGGAATTCTCTCACTTCTCATCTCAGTTTCCTGTCTCCCTTCATTTCCTTCAAGGCCCAGTTAAAATCTCACCTCTTATAAGAAGCCTTTCTCAAGCATCCATCACTTTAGTAATAATTGAAAAATCTACATTACCCACCCAATAGTTGACACATTATAGACACTTATAAATATTAGTTGAATTGCTTTGGAATGTTAACCTCTCCAAGCTAAATCAATATATTTTTGTCTCAAATGAATATGCTATTAAAATATAAATCTAAATATTACAAAAATACCATTAATAGCTAAATACCCTAAACCTACCTCTACTCAAACTTCCCTCTTTCTCTTAGTCCAATACAATCTTCTTAGTCACCCAATATCAGATACACTTTCACCTCTTCCCTCTCCTTTCCCATGACCAATAAATGTCATAGCCCATGAATATCTCAAATGTGTCCCTTCTTTCAGAAGTCTCCCCTTCCTTCAAAGCATCTTTCAAAACTCCTTCATGTCCCTCACCCTCTTTGATGCATTCCATGAGGTCCCTCCTGCCCTGCACCTAGTCTATCTTTATTCAACTAAACATCTATCCATAGATATGGATGAAATAAATATAAATATACACAAATATACACGTGTATCAATATATGCTAATATATACATATATGTATATGTGTATATAATGAGGGAATGCAGAGTATCTCCAAAGTCTTAGTGCAGTTTAAAACTTTAATAGCTTAAATCAGCAGACATTGGGGAGGTATTTTATATCTTATTGGGAGATATTTTATATCTTATTCTCCATTTTTCTTGCTGTCCCTAGCATTGTTCATTGTTCACAACTATTCCTTGACAATGCTTCTGTTCCTTAGCCCTCTGCCTCTTAGATGAGTTAAGACATTTTTCTTAGATCTTTAGTCTCCTGAACCAAAATGTCCTCTTCTTTGAGGCCTCTCAATACGTCATTGCCTTCCCACTGCCCACAGATGTATAGAATCAGTCAATCATTCTCCAGTTCCTAATCTCACTTGATGGGATTCAACTGAGATCAGGACTGATAGCCATGCAGGAAAATGCTAAAAAGAAAATTTCTGCTGTTGCTTTTGAATGAGGAGAAAATAAGGCTAGTCAAGGACTTATTACACAACAAGAAAACAATTAAGTCCTGTACAAATCTACATTCTTCTTTACCTCTTTCGTATCAGAGCAATGGGCTAAAAAAGAACTTGAGGATATTTTTTTCTGCAAAGAGTCATTGATTAAAAAACTAAATTATATTGGTTTTTCCATTCTAGCAAAGTATAAGCTATTAATCTCCCAAATGTTTTAAGCAAAAATTATAAAACTTTGCAAAATATACCATAGGAACATGAGTTGCTCTACTGATAGAGAACTGAAGTCCAGTCATAAAGACCTGGACTAAACTCCTACCTTTTACACAGGCTGCTTATATGACCCTGGTATTTTCAGTAATTCTGTGAATTTCAGCACAGGGGCAAATCTGTATTGCAGGAGGAGTTTTCCTTATTATAATTCCATCAATGAAATCACAGATCACTCCCACTTCACTCCTCAAAAGATCAAATATTGCAACTCTCTAAGACCTATTGAAGAAAAGGTGCTGACTTTCACTGGATGAGTGAGTAGACACATGCTTATATAACAAAACCTAAAATACTGCTATAGGTATATAAATATATGTATATAACTTATTCAATATAACTTAAAATGGAATGGAAAAGAGGGATTGCTAGCAGTAGTGGCAGAAATAAAAAGGAGGCAAGGAATAGAAATAGCAAAGTGAAAACAACCACAAAAAAGGAAATAAAAGAATGGACAGAGAGATGGAAGGAAAAGGAAAAACAAATGGAGAGAATGTAGGAGAATCAGTAAGTTTTGACAAAAATATTTCTTGTTGACCATATCATACTCTATCACTCATATGTTTTTATATGCACTGATACTTAAGTTTAGACCTTGTCCTTTTTTTGTAGAGTTTAAGTCAATTTTCAATCATGTCTGACTCTCTATGACCCCATTTGAAATTTTCTTGGGAAAAATACTCAATTAATTTGCCATTTTCTTCTTCAACTCGTTTTACAGATGAGGAAACTGAAGCAAATAGGATTAAGTGAGATGCCCAGCTTTTAAGTGTCTGAGGATTTGATCAGAGAAAGATTAGACTGCAGGACTGGCACTCTATCTAATAAGCCACCTAACTGCCCTTTTTTGAGAGTACCCTTGGGGATATAGGAAAGGTGAGAACTATATCACCCTAAGGCCAAATGATGTCAAAACAAATGTTACACCTGGTTTCTAAAAAGGAAACTAACTATTTTTGAATTCTGGAAAAATTAGATTTTAACATTAAAAGAAAAAAACTGGTTAACAGAAGCATTCATGATGCTTTAATTTTACAAGGAGGAACACAATCCTTTTATAGAGTAGATTCGAGGATCTAATTCACAACTGCATTTCCTTTCTATACATAAAAGCAAAATCTAAAAGGGGAAGTAGACACCATTGATTATTATTTTAATTATCCTTCTTTAAGTTTTAGCTTCCTTCAAGGACCTTCCAATGCCAATTTTGATTGTCTCAAATAATAATACATTTTATTCCTTCTGCTTTCCTCATACCTAATTATTTTATGTGCATGGATGGATAGATGGATGGATGGATGGATAGATGGATGGATGGATGGATGGATGGATGAATGGATGGATGGATACTATTTCTCCCAAAGTATCTAAGGTTGTTGAAGGCAAGAATATTTCATTTTATTGCCTTTGGATCCTTTGGATTACAACCTATCAAGTTGTAAGCAAAAGTATGAGTTTAGGAGTGGAGACAAGATGGCGACATGAAGGGATCGATTCTTAGGAGCTCTCTGATAAAAACTCATAAACTAAGGACTCTAACTAAACTTTCGAGAGACAGAACCCACAAAGGGACCCAGGGAGGCTGTTCTCCTACTCAAGGTAACCTGGAAAAGAGCATAAAGGCTCTGCTCCCCAGGGTCGGAGGGGTGGCCCGCCAGAGCCAAAGAACTTCAGCTACCCGGAGGCAGCCCCAGGGCACTGGGAGCCTCAGCTCACAGCAGCGGGGGAGTCTCCTGGGCTGCACCCTGGGGAGCAACGGCACAGAGTGGGGGAACAGCGGGGGACCTCTTCCAGAGCAAGCACGTGGAGCACAGCCCTCAGGGCACACAGCCAGCAGCTTGGTCTTTCAGCAGCCTAGACCTGGAAACAGAAGCAGGTGGAGCTGGTAAGTAGGAGCCCCCAGGGCATGAGCCCATTGAGCTGAGGGAGGGGAGTGAAGAGAGACTACAGAGCTCTGTCCTCTGCCCCTGCAACAGGACTCTGGGGCTCTGACCACATTCAGATCCTGATCGCAGTCTAGGCCCCCCCATAGAACAGCAGGGCCCCCCCCACCTCATGGTCACCTTATGGCCCCACCTTATGGTCATTCACAGACCAAGAGGGAGGACAGAGGCTCACACACTGAGACCATTGTGGGAGTGTCCCAAAAGCTCAGGAAGCACCCCCAAAAACAGGCTTAGGCTGGGAAAATGAACAAACAAAGAAACAAGAGGAAGACTATTGAGAAATATTTTGCAAATGAGCCCAAGAAGGATCAAAATGCTCAGTCTGAAGATGAGGAAGCACAAGCTCCTGCATCTAAAGACTCCAAGAAAAACAGAAATTGGGCTCAGGCTGTGATAGAGCTCAAAAAAGACTTTGAAAATCAAATGAGGGAGTTGGAAGAAAAACTGGGAAAAGAAAGGAGAGAGATGCAGGAAAAACATGAAAATGAAGTCAGTAGCTTAGTCAAGGAAATCCAAAAAAATGCTGAAGAAAGTAGCATGCTAAAAAACAGCTTAGGTCAAATGGATAAAACAGTTCAAAAAGTTATTGAGGAGAAGAATGCTTTAAAAAGCAAAACTGGCCAGATGGAAAAAGAGATAAGAAAACTCTCTGAGGAGAATAAATCCTTCAGACAAAGAATAGAATTCAGGGAGATTGATGAATTTACCAGAAATCAGGAATCAATACTTCAAAACCAAAAAAATTAAAAATTAGAAGAAAATGTGAAATATCTTATTGAAAAAACAACTGATATGGAAAACAGACTTAGGAAAGATAATTTGAAAATTATTGGAATACCTGAAAGTCATGATCAGGAAAAGAGCCTTGACATCATTTTCAAAGAATTACTACAGGTAAATTGCCCTGATATTCTAGAAGCAGAGGGCAAAATAGAAATGGAGAGAATCCACCGATCCCCCCGAGAAAAAGATCCCAAAACACCAACCCCCAGGAATATTATAGCCAAGTTCCAGAACTCCCAAGTCGAAGAGAAAATATTACAAGCAGCCAGAAGGACACAGTTCAAATATCGTGGAGCTGCAGTCAGGATCACACAGGACTTAGCAGCAGCTACATTGGAAGCTTGTAGGGCTTGGAATACAATAGACCAGAAGGCAAAAGAGCTTAGAATGCAGCCAAGAATGAACTACCCAGCAAGGCTGAATGTCCTCTTCCAAGGAAAAAGATGGAGTTTCAATGAACCAGGGGAATTTCAAAGGTTCATTTTGGAATGGCCAGAGCTGAACAGAAGGTTTGATCTTCAGATACAGGACTCAGGTGAAGCATGGAGATTGGAGGAGAGGGGGGAAATATGAGGGACTTAATGAGGATGAACTGCATGTATAGAAAAATGATACTGATAATATTCATATGAACCATCTCAGTTAATAGAGCAGGTAGAGGGAGCTTTTATAGTTGAAGCACAGGAGAAAGCTGAATTCGAAGATAAAATATGGTGTAAAAATGGAGTCAATAAGAAAAAAAGGGAAATGGAATGGGAGAAAGAAAAAGGAGAGGGGGAATAGGCCAAGCTATTTCACATAATAAGATTTTTTTTTATTACAATGAGCTTTGCAATGATATGGAAGCGGGGAGGCAAGGGGGAATGAAGGAACCTTTGCTCTCATCAGAGATGGCTAGGAGAGGAAACAGCATATATACTCAATGGGGTACAGACAACTGGAGTAAGAAGGAGGGGGGAACAGGGGGAAGGTGTGGGGATGTGAATAAAGGAGGAGAGGATGGACCATGGTGGGACAGTGGTCAGATATAACACATTTTCTTTTTTTACTTCTTGCAAGGGGCTGGGATTGGAAGGCCTGCCCAGGACCATAGGGCCAGGTGGATTCTGGGCCTAAGGGGTGGTATGGGGGCTCAGGGCTTCTTGGCCCCGCGACCAGGGATCTTTCTGCTGCGCCACTCAGCAACCCTACAGCAGAGTCAGAGTGAAAGGAGAGAGAAAATATAGTACATGGTAGTGGAGAAATAAGAAAGGAGGGAGTTGCGATCAGCAATGGCAATGTTGGAAAAATATGGAAGTAACTTTTGTGATGGACTTATCATAAAGAATATGATCCACTCACGACAGAGTTGATGGTGTTGGAACAAAGACTGAAACACATTTTTTGTTATTATTATTTGGGGGAGGGGGCAGGGCAAGTGGGGCTGGGTGGCCTGCCTGGGGCCATATAGCAGGGTGATCATTGGGTGTCTGGGGCCAGATTCGGACCCAGGTGCTCCTGGCTCAAGGGCCAATGCTCTGTCTGCCACCCAGCCACCCCTACTATTATTACTATTTTATTTTATTTTGGGTCTTTTTTTTTCTTCTTTTTGGTTTTTGCAGGGCAGTGGGGATCGGGTGGCTTGCATGTCACATGGCTGGGTGATTATTGAGTTTACAAGGCTGGATATGGACTCAGGTGCTCGTGGCTCCAGGGCTGGTGCTTCATCCATTGCACCACCTGGCCATACCTACAATTATTACTATTATTTTTTTTAATTTTAATTTTTTCTCCCCCCTTTACTTTTTTGCCCAAGCAAGTCTATCTATATTCATGGGGGAGGGGTATTTTGTTTACTTGTAAACAAGTATATTTTATTAATGTAAAGAAAAACATTTGTACAAAATGAGAATAAAAAATAAATTTAAAAAAAGTATGGGTTTAATAAAATACAATGATTAAATGATTAAGTGATCACACCATGGAAGAGAGATAAAATACTATGGGGTGCTATGGCTATACTGTGATTGTTACTGATTGTTACAGCCTGGTGATCATTACCTTAGACTCTTCCCATGCCAGGATTTCTGCATTATTCAATGATCCCCAAGGCTCAGAACTGCCCTTAGTAAAGTGTTGCATTCATAACAAGGATCCTGCATATTCCAAGAAGTTCAAGGGAAAAGATTTGCTCTAGAATTATTCAAAATTTTTAAATATCTCACTGCCTGAAATAACATTCAGAAAGCTTGAAAATTCTCTTTTCATGGTGGCTAGATTTTCCCTTAAGCACTTCTAGCAACCCCACCCAGCCCAGCCTCCTTCTATGGATGCCTAGACAGCCACAACAACTGTGTCCAAGGACTAGGAGCATTACAGATGGATGACTGCCTCGCTCTCATTGCCCTATCAGCTTCCAGTAGCTGCCCCTTGTTCATGTTACTGCTGCCAATGTAATTAAGTGGCTGACTCCATGTTTTTAAATTGGTCATCCTCAATGAACCACTGAATTTAGGGTTGGTACTAATCACTAATATGTCAGAATTCTTCTCCACAGGTCCAGTCATGGCAGAGTAAGCCATTATGGGGGTCATTGGTTGCTTCTGGACAGAAACCCCAGGAACCCTCTTCTTCCTTAAAGTAATTAGTATTTTCCTCTATTCCCAGGATGTTGGCTACATTTTTCAGAGAGACCATCATAGACCTTACAATGAGATGAGTGGAAGAATGGGAGCTTTCTCTTTTGTTTCATTTTCCTTTAAAACAAGAATGCTTACAAATAGGGAGGAAACATAATTATCAAGTATATGCTATCCACATTGCCTAAGAATTTTACAAACAGTATCCCATTTGCCTTTACAACAACTCTGGGAGATTGGTGCTATTATGATCCTCATTTTACAGTTGAGGAAACTGAGGTAGGCAGAGGTTAAGTGACTTGCCCGGTGTCATGTAGCCATTAAGTGTCTATGGATGGATTTAATTTCAGGTTTACCTGAATCTAAATCTACCTTATTTCCTTCCTTTGCATATAAATTTACTTTGAAACTTTATATTAACCTAGAAATTCTAATACATCTATGAATAGTTATAATTATCAGATAGAATGAACTGGATTTGACATTAAAGGACCTGTGTTCAATTCCCACCTCTGTTACTTATATCTGTATGGCTTTGGTCAAGTTTCTTAACCTCCAGGCTCAGTTTCCTCAACTATAAAATGGAAATAGCAACAGAGTCTACATCCCACAGTTATTATGAAGATCAAATAACAAAACTTCAGTTTCCTTATCTATAAAATAAGGATTGGACTCAATTGTCAGTGAGTTGACAAGAATTTAATAAATGCTTCCTGTGCATCATGTTCTGTTCTAAGTTCTGGAAATTAAAGAAAGGGAAGATGTGAAGATTATGGTCTAAGAGGAATTGAGACATATATAAAGTACATTGCAGGTATTATTCGAGTTTGTTATTATTGTAGAAAATCTGGATAAGAAAAACCAGAGAATTTTCCAAGTCATGGCTCCTGATGGGTCTAGAAGAAGATTTGTTTTAATTCTAATGAAGTCTCTGACTTGCTTGGTAGTTTTAGATAATTTGCCTTTCTTATATGTCAGATTCATGAATTTGGACGGGGAAAAAAGATACAACTTTTTTTTTCACTTACCTATAACTGAAATTAAACATTTCATTAGTCAATATGTTTCCTCTAGATTACCAAGGGCACCATGATACAGAAAAGGTTACCTCCTGTTGAACAGTCTTAAGGAAATACACAGCCTTGTTGGGTGAATATAGTAGAGTGATAGAAATAAAGCCAACCTAAGAGTGGTGATCACAGCGATTTGGGCAATTCTTTGTTTCAGTTGTGAGTGCAATGGATACAAAGGGAAGAGTAAACAATGGAAATGATGGGTCTTAGCATTTGTCTTAGATATCCTTCACCTGGGCAAGCAATACTGAGTTTGATGTCATGCGCTTGGTTTTTGAGAACATTAGGATCCGATTTTTCTCATAGACTTTGACAGCCCCCAATAATAGACCTCCTTGCTCCTTCAAACAGTGAAATTCAATTGAAGACAGAGATAAGCTTTACTCCAGTTTCTATTCCCAGAGATTTTGCAAGAGTGATCTTGACACTGGTGGAGCTAATAATTCCCTTAGCAATAAAATTAAGGCAATTTCCATTCCCAATCATAATAGCTGCAAGTGCTCACTACAATAATCTTGGGCTTATTGTAACTTCCTAGGGCACTGTTACCTCCATATAAACTACTGCGAATGATCATAACACTGCCCCTCACCCATCTTTAAGAAAGATTTTTTGAATAGTTTTGTTATGCATCACAATCATTTCTGAATGTCTCCTTCCTACTCAAATCTCACTTACCCCAGCTATCCTTCACTTGGAGGAAAGAAAAACAGTTAAACAAATTGTCAACACTAACTCCAACACCAACCTAAGAAGGGAGTGATATGTGTTTTTGAGCAAAACCAACTGGCAGCAATGATCAGGTCAAAATACAAATGAAATATTTGGTACTCATAATCCCCTATATCCCCAAAGAAAGGAGTTACATTTACTGTATTCTTTCATATTGCCAAGATTGTTCAATACAATTACATAGCATTCAACTTTGTTAAATTGTTATTTTTACTGAATTTGATAAAAATTTATTACATTTTGATTACATTAGCATTAGCTTTATATAAATAGGTTATTTTCCTGGTTCACCTGACTTCACTCTGTTAACAATTCATAAAATTTTTCCCCAGTTTCCCTGAATCCCTTCTATTTATCCTTCTTTTGTTCCAATATTAAATATTTTCTTATATTTATATGCTATAATTTTTAGCAATTCCCCAAATGATGAGTACTCACATTGTTTTTTCTGGTTCTTTAATCCACAAACCATGTGACTAAAAATATTTTGGTACACATGATATCACTGATTTTTTAGAGTATATATTCCATAATAATATAACTATCCTTTTCCCCCTTAGGAAAATAGGAGACCTCAGGCAAAATGATTCTTTTAATTATTCAATATATTTTCTGTCTCCAGTGTTCACTGGAAAGGCTTGTGGTGTTTCAGCAG